>NC_091286.1:387334043-387982793 GCF_032444005.1 Ranitomeya imitator | reverse complement strand
GGCAGTGTGCCCTTCTTTTACCAGAGCCATGTATGTCTATGGCAGTGTGCCCTTCTTTTACCAGAGCCATGTATGTCTATGGCAGTGTGCCCTTCTTTTACCAGAGCCATGTATGTCTATTGCAGTGTGCCCTTCTTTTACCAGAGCCATTTATGTCTATTGCAGTGTGCCCTTCTTTTACCAGAACCGTGTATGTGTATGGCAGTGTGCCCTTCTTTTATCAGAGCCATGTATGTGTATGGCAGTGTGCCCTTCTTTTATCAGAGCCATGTATGTCTATGGCAGTGTGCCCTTCTTTTACCAGAGCCATATATGTGTATGCAGTGTGCCCTTCTTTTACCAGAGCCGTGTATGTGTATGCAGTGTGCCCTTCTTTTACCAGAGCCGTGTATGTGTATGCAGTGTGCCCTTCTTTTACCAGAGCCGTGTATGTCTATTGCAGTGTGCCCTTCTTTTACCAGAGCCATGTATGTCTATTGCAGTGTGCCCTTCTTTTACCAGAGCCATGTATGTCTATTGCAGTGTGCCCTTCTTTTACCAGAGCCATGTATGTGTACGGCAGTGTGCCCTTCTTTTACCAGAATCGTGTATGTGTATGGCAGTGTGCCCTTCTTTTACCAGAGCCATGTATGTCTATGGCAGTGTGCCCTTCTTTTACAAGAGCCATGTATGTCTATGGCAGTGTGCCCTTCTTTTACCAGAGCCATGTATGTCTATTGCAGTGTGCCCTTCTTTTACCAGAACCGTGTATGTGTATGGCAGTGTGCCCTTCTTTTATCAGAGCCATGTATGTCTATGGCAGTGTGCCCTTCTTTTACCAGAGCCATGTATGTCTATTGCAGTGTGCCCTTCTTTTACCAGAACCGTGTATGTGTATGGCAGTGTGCCCTTCTTTTATCAGAGCCATGTATGTCTATGGCAGTGTGCCCTTCTTTTACCAGAGCCATGTATGTCTATGGCAGTGTGCCCTTCTTTTACCAGAGCCATGTATGTCTATTGCAGTGTGCCCTTCTTTTACCAGAGCCATGTATGTCTATGGCAGTGTGCCCTTCTTTTACCAGAGCCATGTATGTCTATTGCAGTGTGCCCTTCTTTTACCAGAACCGTGTATGTGTATGGCAGTGTGCCCTTCTTTTACCAGAACCATGTATGTCTATGGCAGTGTGCCCTTCTTTTACCAGAGCCATGTATGTCTATGGCAGTGTGCCCTTCTTTTATCAGAGCCATGTATGTGTATGGCAGTGTGCCCTTCTTTTACCAGAGCCATGTATGTCTATGGCAGTGTGCCCTTCTTTTATCAGAGCCATGTATGTCTATGGCAGTGTGCCCTTCTTTTACCAGAGCCATGTATGTCTATGGCAGTGTGCCCTTCTTTTACCAGAGCCATGTATGTCTATTGCAGTGTGCCCTTCTTTTACCAGAACCGTGTATGTGTATGGCAGTGTGCCCTTCTTTTACCAGAGCCATGTATGTCTATGGCAGTGTGCCCTTCTTTTATCAGAGCCATGTATATGTATGGCAGTGTGCCCTTCTTTTATCAGAGCCATGTATGTCTATGGCAGTGTGCCCTTCTTTTATCAGAGCCATGTATGTCTATTGCAGTGTGCCCTTCTTTTACCAGAACCATGTATGTCTATGGCAGTGTGCCCTTCTTTTACCAGAGCCATGTATGTCTATGGCAGTGTGCCCTTCTTTTATCAGAGCCATGTATGTGTATGGCAGTGTGCCCTTCTTTTATCAGAGCCATGTATGTCTATGGCAGTGTGCCCTTCTTTTATCAGAGCCATGTATGTCTATTGCAGTGTGCCCTTCTTTTACCAGAACCATGTATGTCTATGGCAGTGTGCCCTTCTTTTACCAGAGCCATGTATGTCTATGGCAGTGTGCCCTTCTTTTATCAGAGCCATGTATGTGTATGGCAGTGTGCCCTTCTTTTACCAGAGCCATGTATGTCTATGGCAGTGTGCCCTTCTTTTATCAGAGCCATGTATGTGTATGGCAGTGTGCCCTTCTTTTATCAGAGCCATGTATGTGTATATAGCAGTGTGCCCTTCTTTTACCAGAGCCATGTATGTGTATGGCAGTGTGCCCTTCTTTTATCAGAGCCATGTATGTGTATATAGCAGTGTGCCCTTCTTTTACCAGAACCGTGTATGTGTATGGCAGTGTGCCCTTCTTTTACCAGAGCCATGTATGTCTATGGCAGTGTGCCCTTCTTTTACCAGAGCCATGTATGTCTATGGCAGTGTGCCCTTCTTTTACCAGAGCCATGTATGTCTATGGCAGTGTGCCCTTCTTTTATCAGAGCCATGTATGTGTATGGCAGTGTGCCCTTCTTTTATCAGAGCCATGTATGTGTATATAGCAGTGTGCCCTTCTTTTACCAGAGCCATGTATGTGTATATAGCAATGTGCCCTTCTTTTATCAGAGCCATGTATGTCTATGGCAGTGTGCCCTTCTTTTACCAGAGCCATGTATGTCTATGGCAGTGTGCCCTTCTTTTACCAGAGCCATGTATGTCTATTGCAGTGTGCCCTTCTTTTACCAGAGCCATGTATGTCTATTGCAGTGTGCCCTTCTTTTACCAGAACCGTGTATGTGTATGGCAGTGTGCCCTTCTTTTACCAGAGCCATGTATGTCTATGGCAGTGTGCCCTTCTTTTATCAGAGCCATGTATGTGTATGGCAGTGTGCCCTTCTTTTATCAGAGCCATGTATGTCTATGGCAGTGTGCCCTTCTTTTATCAGAGCCATGTATGTCTATGGCAGTGTGCCCTTCTTTTACCAGAGCCATATATGTGTATGCAGTGTGCCCTTCTTTTACCAGAGCCGTGTATGTGTATGCAGTGTGCACTTCTTTTACCAGAGCCGTGTATGTGTATGCAGTGTGCCCTTCTTTTACCAGAGCCATGTATGTCTATTGCAGTGTGCCCTTCTTTTACCAGAGCCATGTATGTCTATTGCAGTGTGCCCTTCTTTTACCAGAGCCATGTATGTGTACGGCAGTGTGCCCTTCTTTTACCAGAATCGTGTATGTGTATGGCAGTGTGCCCTTCTTTTACCAGAGCCATGTATGTCTATGGCAGTGTGCCCTTCTTTTACAAGAGCCATGTATGTCTATGGCAGTGTGCCCTTCTTTTACCAGAGCCATGTATGTCTATGGCAGTGTGCCCTTCTTTTACCAGAGCCATGTATGTCTATGGCAGTGTGCCCTTCTTTTACCAGAGCCATGTATGTCTATTGCAGTGTGCCCTTCTTTTACCAGAGCCATTTATGTCTATTGCAGTGTGCCCTTCTTTTACCAGAACCGTGTATGTGTATGGCAGTGTGCCCTTCTTTTACCAGAGCCATGTATGTCTATGGCAGTGTTCCCTTCTTTTATCAGAGCCATGTATGTGTATGGCAGTGTGCCCTTCTTTTATCAGAGCCATGTATGTCTATGGCAGTGTGCCCTTCTTTTACCAGAGCCATATATGTGTATGCAGTGTGCCCTTCTTTTACCAGAGCCGTGTATGTGTATGCAGTGTGCCCTTCTTTTACCAGAGCCGTGTATGTGTATGCAGTGTGCCCTTCTTTTACCAGAGCCATGTATGTCTATTGCAGTGTGCCCTTCTTTTACCAGAGCCATGTATGTCTATTGCAGTGTGCCCTTCTTTTACCAGAGCCATGTATGTGTACGGCAGTGTGCCCTTCTTTTACCAGAATCGTGTATGTGTATGGCAGTGTGCCCTTCTTTTACCAGAGCCATGTATGTCTATGGCAGTGTGCCCTTCTTTTACAAGAGCCATGTATGTCTATGGCAGTGTGCCCTTCTTTTACCAGAGCCATGTATGTCTATGGCAGTGTGCCCTTCTTTTACCACAAATGTGTATGGCAGTGTGCCCTTCTTCATTTACCAGAGCCATGTATGTGTATATAGCAGTGTGCCCTTCTTTTACCAGAGCCATGTATGTGTATATAGCAGTGTGCCCTTCTTTTACCAGAGCCATGTATGTCTATTGCAGTGTGCCCTTCTTTTACCAGAACCATGTATGTCTATGGCAGTGTGCCCTTCTTTTACCAGAGCCATGTATGTCTATGGCAGTGTGCCCTTCTTTTATCAGAGCCATGTATGTGTATGGCAGTGTGCCCTTCTTTTACCAGAGCCATGTATGTCTATTGCAGTGTGCCCTTCTTTTACCAGAACCGTGTATGTGTATGGCAGTGTGCCCTTCTTTTACCAGAGCCATGTATGTCTATGGCAGTGTGCCCTTCTTTTACCAGAGCCATGTATGTCTATGGCAGTGTGCCCTTCTTTTACCAGAGCCATGTATGTCTATGGCAGTGTGCCCTTCTTTTATCAGAGCCATGTATGTGTATGGCAGTGTGCCCTTCTTTTATCAGAGCCATGTATGTGTATATAACAGTGTGCCCTTCTTTTACCAGAGCCATGTATGTGTATATAGCAATGTGCCCTTCTTTTATCAGAGCCATGTATGTCTATGGCAGTGTGCCCTTCTTTTACCAGAGCCATGTATGTCTATGGCAGTGTGCCCTTCTTTTACCAGAGCCATGTATGTCTATTGCAGTGTGCCCTTCTTTTACCAGAGCCATGTATGTGTATGGCAGTGTGCCCTTCTTTTATCAGAGCCATGTATGTCTATGGCAGTGTGCCCTTCTTTTATCAGAGCCATGTATGTCTATGGCAGTGTGCCCTTCTTTTACCAGAGCCATATATGTGTATGCAGTGTGCCCTTCTTTTACCAGAGCCGTGTATGTGTATGCAGTGTGCCCTTCTTTTACCAGAGCCGTGTATGTGTATGCAGTGTGCCCTTCTTTTACCAGAGCCATGTATGTCTATTGCAGTGTGCCCTTCTTTTACCAGAGCCATGTATGTCTATTGCAGTGTGCCCTTCTTTTACCAGAGCCATGTATGTGTACGGCAGTGTGCCCTTCTTTTACCAGAATCGTGTATGTGTATGGCAGTGTGCCCTTCTTTTACCAGAGCCATGTATGTCTATGGCAGTGTGCCCTTCTTTTACAAGAGCCATGTATGTCTATGGCAGTGTGCCCTTCTTTTACCAGAGCCATGTATGTCTATGGCAGTGTGCCCTTCTTTTACCACAAATGTGTATGGCAGTGTGCCCTTCTTCATTTACCAGAGCCATGTATGTGTATATAGCAGTGTGCCCTTCTTTTACCAGAGCCATGTATGTGTATATAGCAGTGTGCCCTTCTTTTACCAGAGCCATGTATGTCTATTGCAGTGTGCCCTTCTTTTACCAGAACCATGTATGTCTATGGCAGTGTGCCCTTCTTTTACCAGAGCCATGTATGTCTATGGCAGTGTGCCCTTCTTTTATCAGAGCCATGTATGTGTATGGCAGTGTGCCCTTCTTTTACCAGAGCCATGTATGTCTATTGCAGTGTGCCCTTCTTTTACCAGAACCGTGTATGTGTATGGCAGTGTGCCCTTCTTTTACCAGAGCCATGTATGTCTATGGCAGTGTGCCCTTCTTTTACCAGAGCCATGTATGTCTATGGCAGTGTGCCCTTCTTTTACCAGAGCCATGTATGTCTATGGCAGTGTGCCCTTCTTTTATCAGAGCCATGTATGTGTATGGCAGTGTGCCCTTCTTTTATCAGAGCCATGTATGTGTATATAGCAGTGTGCCCTTCTTTTACCAGAGCCATGTATGTGTATATAGCAATGTGCCCTTCTTTTATCAGAGCCATGTATGTCTATGGCAGTGTGCCCTTCTTTTACCAGAGCCATGTATGTCTATGGCAGTGTGCCCTTCTTTTACCAGAGCCATGTATGTCTATTGCAGTGTGCCCTTCTTTTACCAGAGCCATGTATGTCTATTGCAGTGTGCCCTTCTTTTACCAGAACCGTGTATGTGTATGGCAGTGTGCCCTTCTTTTACCAGAGCCATGTATGTCTATGGCAGTGTGCCCTTCTTTTATCAGAGCCATGTATGTGTATGGCAGTGTGCCCTTCTTTTATCAGAGCCATGTATGTCTATGGCAGTGTGCCCTTCTTTTATCAGAGCCATGTATGTCTATGGCAGTGTGCCCTTCTTTTACCAGAGCCATATATGTGTATGCAGTGTGCCCTTCTTTTACCAGAGCCGTGTATGTGTATGCAGTGTGCCCTTCTTTTACCAGAGCCGTGTATGTGTATGCAGTGTGCCCTTCTTTTACCAGAGCCATGTATGTCTATTGCAGTGTGCCCTTCTTTTACCAGAGCCATGTATGTCTATTGCAGTGTGCCCTTCTTTTACCAGAGCCATGTATGTGTACGGCAGTGTGCCCTTCTTTTACCAGAATCGTGTATGTGTATGGCAGTGTGCCCTTCTTTTACCAGAGCCATGTATGTCTATGGCAGTGTGCCCTTCTTTTACAAGAGCCATGTATGTCTATGGCAGTGTGGCCTTCTTTTACCAGAGCCATGTATGTCTATGGCAGTGTGCCCTTCTTTTACCAGAGCCATGTATGTCTATGGCAGTGTGCCCTTCTTTTACCAGAGCCATGTATGTCTATGGCAGTGTGCCCTTCTTTTACCAGAGCCATTTATGTCTATTGCAGTGTGCCCTTCTTTTACCAGAACCGTGTATGTGTATGGCAGTGTGCCCTTCTTTTACCAGAGCCATGTATGTCTATGGCAGTGTGCCCTTCTTTTATCAGAGCCATGTATGTGTATGGCAGTGTGCCCTTCTTTTATCAGAGCCATGTATGTCTATGGCAGTGTGCCCTTCTTTTATCAGATCCATGTATGTCTATGGCAGTGTGCCCTTCTTTTACCAGAGCCATATATGTGTATGCAGTGTGCCCTTCTTTTACCAGAGCCGTGTATGTGTATGCAGTGTGCCCTTCTTTTACCAGAGCCGTGTATGTGTATGCAGTGTGCCCTTCTTTTACCAGAGCCATGTATGTCTATTGCAGTGTGCCCTTCTTTTACCAGAGCCATGTATGTCTATTGCAGTGTGCCCTTCTTTTACCAGAGCCATGTATGTGTACGGCAGTGTGCCCTTCTTTTACCAGAATCGTGTATGTGTATGGCAGTGTGCCCTTCTTTTACCAGAGCCATGTATGTCTATGGCAGTGTGCCCTTCTTTTACAAGAGCCATGTATGTCTATGGCAGTGTGCCCTTCTTTTACCAGAGCCATGTATGTCTATGGCAGTGTGCCCTTCTTTTACCACAAATGTGTATGGCAGTGTGCCCTTCTTCATTTACCAGAGCCATGTATGTGTATATAGCAGTGTGCCCTTCTTTTACCAGAGCCATGTATGTGTATATAGCAGTGTGCCCTTCTTTTACCAGAGCCATGTATGTCTATTGCAGTGTGCCCTTCTTTTACCAGAACCATGTATGTCTATGGCAGTGTGCCCTTCTTTTACCAGAGCCATGTATGTCTATGGCAGTGTGCCCTTCTTTTATCAGAGCCATGTATGTGTATGGCAGTGTGCCCTTCTTTTACCAGAGCCATGTATGTCTATTGCAGTGTGCCCTTCTTTTACCAGAACCGTGTATGTGTATGGCAGTGTGCCCTTCTTTTACCAGAGCCATGTATGTCTATGGCAGTGTGCCCTTCTTTTACCAGAGCCATGTATGTCTATGGCAGTGTGCCCTTCTTTTACCAGAGCCATGTATGTCTATGGCAGTGTGCCCTTCTTTTATCAGAGCCATGTATGTGTATGGCAGTGTGCCCTTCTTTTATCAGAGCCATGTATGTGTATATAACAGTGTGCCCTTCTTTTACCAGAGCCATGTATGTGTATATAGCAATGTGCCCTTCTTTTATCAGAGCCATGTATGTCTATGGCAGTGTGCCCTTCTTTTACCAGAGCCATGTATGTCTATGGCAGTGTGCCCTTCTTTTACCAGAGCCATGTATGTCTATTGCAGTGTGCCCTTCTTTTACCAGAGCCATGTATGTGTATGGCAGTGTGCCCTTCTTTTATCAGAGCCATGTATGTCTATGGCAGTGTGCCCTTCTTTTATCAGAGCCATGTATGTCTATGGCAGTGTGCCCTTCTTTTACCAGAGCCATATATGTGTATGCAGTGTGCCCTTCTTTTACCAGAGCCGTGTATGTGTATGCAGTGTGCCCTTCTTTTACCAGAGCCGTGTATGTGTATGCAGTGTGCCCTTCTTTTACCAGAGCCATGTATGTCTATTGCAGTGTGCCCTTCTTTTACCAGAGCCATGTATGTCTATTGCAGTGTGCCCTTCTTTTACCAGAGCCATGTATGTGTACGGCAGTGTGCCCTTCTTTTACCAGAATCGTGTATGTGTATGGCAGTGTGCCCTTCTTTTACCAGAGCCATGTATGTCTATGGCAGTGTGCCCTTCTTTTACAAGAGCCATGTATGTCTATGGCAGTGTGCCCTTCTTTTACCAGAGCCATGTATGTCTATGGCAGTGTGCCCTTCTTTTACCACAAATGTGTATGGCAGTGTGCCCTTCTTCATTTACCAGAGCCATGTATGTGTATATAGCAGTGTGCCCTTCTTTTACCAGAGCCATGTATGTGTATATAGCAGTGTGCCCTTCTTTTACCAGAGCCATGTATGTCTATTGCAGTGTGCCCTTCTTTTACCAGAACCATGTATGTCTATGGCAGTGTGCCCTTCTTTTACCAGAGCCATGTATGTCTATGGCAGTGTGCCCTTCTTTTATCAGAGCCATGTATGTGTATGGCAGTGTGCCCTTCTTTTACCAGAGCCATGTATGTCTATTGCAGTGTGCCCTTCTTTTACCAGAACCGTGTATGTGTATGGCAGTGTGCCCTTCTTTTACCAGAGCCATGTATGTCTATGGCAGTGTGCCCTTCTTTTACCAGAGCCATGTATGTCTATGGCAGTGTGCCCTTCTTTTACCAGAGCCATGTATGTCTATGGCAGTGTGCCCTTCTTTTATCAGAGCCATGTATGTGTATGGCAGTGTGCCCTTCTTTTATCAGAGCCATGTATGTGTATATAACAGTGTGCCCTTCTTTTACCAGAGCCATGTATGTGTATATAGCAATGTGCCCTTCTTTTATCAGAGCCATGTATGTCTATTGCAGTGTGCCCTTCTTTTACCAGAGCCATGTATGTCTATTGCAGTGTGCCCTTCTTTTACCAGAGCCATGTATGTCTATTGCAGTGTGCCCTTCTTTTACCAGAACCGTGTATGTGTATGGCAGTGTGCCCTTCTTTTACCAGAGCCATGTATGTCTATGGCAGTGTGCCCTTCTTTTATCAGAGCCATGTATGTGTATGGCAGTGTGCCCTTCTTTTATCAGAGCCATGTATGTCTATGGCAGTGTGCCCTTCTTTTATCAGAGCCATGTATGTCTATGGCAGTGTGCCCTTCTTTTACCAGAGCCATATATGTGTATGCAGTGTGCCCTTCTTTTACCAGAGCCGTGTATGTGTATGCAGTGTGCCCTTCTTTTACCAGAGCCGTGTATGTGTATGCAGTGTGCCCTTCTTTTACCAGAGCCATGTATGTCTATTGCAGTGTGCCCTTCTTTTACCAGAGCCATGTATGTCTATTGCAGTGTGCCCTTCTTTTACCAGAGCCATGTATGTGTACGGCAGTGTGCCCTTCTTTTACCAGAATCGTGTATGTGTATGGCAGTGTGCCCTTCTTTTACCAGAGCCATGTATGTCTATGGCAGTGTGCCCTTCTTTTACAAGAGCCATGTATGTCTATGGCAGTGTGCCCTTCTTTTACCAGAGCCATGTATGTCTATGGCAGTGTGCCCTTCATTTACCAGAGCCATGTATGTCTATGGCAGTGTGCCCTTCTTTTACCAGAGCCATGTATGTCTATTGCAGTGTGCCCTTCTTTTACCAGAGCCATGTATGTCTATTGCAGTGTGCCCTTCTTTTACCAGAACCGTGTATGTGTATGGCAGTGTGCCCTTCTTTTACCAGAGCCATGTATGTCTATGGCAGTGTGCCCTTCTTTTATCAGAGCCATGTATGTGTATGGCAGTGTGCCCTTCTTTTATCAGAGCCATGTATGTCTATGGCAGTGTGCCCTTCTTTTATCAGAGCCATGTATGTCTATGGCAGTGTGCCCTTCTTTTACCAGAGCCATATATGTGTATGCAGTGTGCCCTTCTTTTACCAGAGCCGTGTATGTGTATGCAGTGTGCCCTTCTTTTACCAGAGCCGTGTATGTGTATGCAGTGTGCCCTTCTTTTACCAGAGCCATGTATGTCTATTGCAGTGTGCCCTTCTTTTACCAGAGCCATGTATGTCTATTGCAGTGTGCCCTTCTTTTACCAGAGCCATGTATGTGTACGGCAGTGTGCCCTTCTTTTACCAGAATCGTGTATGTGTATGGCAGTGTGCCCTTCTTTTACCAGAGCCATGTATGTCTATGGCAGTGTGCCCTTCTTTTACAAGAGCCATGTATGTCTATGGCAGTGTGCCCTTCTTTTACCAGAGCCATGTATGTCTATGGCAGTGTGCCCTTCTTTTACCACAAATGTGTATGGCAGTGTGCCCTTCTTCATTTACCAGAGCCATGTATGTGTATATAGCAGTGTGCCCTTCTTTTACCAGAGCCATGTATGTGTATATAGCAGTGTGCCCTTCTTTTACCAGAGCCATGTATGTCTATTGCAGTGTGCCCTTCTTTTACCAGAACCATGTATGTCTATGGCAGTGTGCCCTTCTTTTACCAGAGCCATGTATGTCTATGGCAGTGTGCCCTTCTTTTATCAGAGCCATGTATGTGTATGGCAGTGTGCCCTTCTTTTACCAGAGCCATGTATGTCTATTGCAGTGTGCCCTTCTTTTACCAGAACCGTGTATGTGTATGGCAGTGTGCCCTTCTTTTACCAGAGCCATGTATGTCTATGGCAGTGTGCCCTTCTTTTACCAGAGCCATGTATGTCTATGGCAGTGTGCCCTTCTTTTACCAGAGCCATGTATGTCTATGGCAGTGTGCCCTTCTTTTATCAGAGCCATGTATGTGTATGGCAGTGTGCCCTTCTTTTATCAGAGCCATGTATGTGTATATAACAGTGTGCCCTTCTTTTACCAGAGCCATGTATGTGTATATAGCAATGTGCCCTTCTTTTATCAGAGCCATGTATGTCTATGGCAGTGTGCCCTTCTTTTACCAGAGCCATGTATGTCTATGGCAGTGTGCCCTTCTTTTACCAGAGCCATGTATGTCTATTGCAGTGTGCCCTTCTTTTACCAGAGCCATGTATGTGTATGGCAGTGTGCCCTTCTTTTATCAGAGCCATGTATGTCTATGGCAGTGTGCCCTTCTTTTATCAGAGCCATGTATGTCTATGGCAGTGTGCCCTTCTTTTACCAGAGCCATATATGTGTATGCAGTGTGCCCTTCTTTTACCAGAGCCGTGTATGTGTATGCAGTGTGCCCTTCTTTTACCAGAGCCGTGTATGTGTATGCAGTGTGCCCTTCTTTTACCAGAGCCATGTATGTCTATTGCAGTGTGCCCTTCTTTTACCAGAGCCATGTATGTCTATTGCAGTGTGCCCTTCTTTTACCAGAGCCATGTATGTGTACGGCAGTGTGCCCTTCTTTTACCAGAATCGTGTATGTGTATGGCAGTGTGCCCTTCTTTTACCAGAGCCATGTATGTCTATGGCAGTGTGCCCTTCTTTTACAAGAGCCATGTATGTCTATGGCAGTGTGCCCTTCTTTTACCAGAGCCATGTATGTCTATGGCAGTGTGCCCTTCTTTTACCACAAATGTGTATGGCAGTGTGCCCTTCTTCATTTACCAGAGCCATGTATGTGTATATAGCAGTGTGCCCTTCTTTTACCAGAGCCATGTATGTGTATATAGCAGTGTGCCCTTCTTTTACCAGAGCCATGTATGTCTATTGCAGTGTGCCCTTCTTTTACCAGAACCATGTATGTCTATGGCAGTGTGCCCTTCTTTTACCAGAGCCATGTATGTCTATGGCAGTGTGCCCTTCTTTTATCAGAGCCATGTATGTGTATGGCAGTGTGCCCTTCTTTTACCAGAGCCATGTATGTCTATGGCAGTGTGCCCTTCTTTTACCAGAGCCATGTATGTCTATTGCAGTGTGCCCTTCTTTTACCAGAACCGTGTATGTGTATGGCAGTGTGCCCTTCTTTTACCAGAGCCATGTATGTCTATGGCAGTGTGCCCTTCTTTTATCAGAGCCATGTATGTGTATGGCAGTGTGCCCTTCTTTTATCAGAGCCATGTATGTGTATATAGCAGTGTGCCCTTCTTTTACCAGAGCCATGTATGTGTATATAGCAATGTGCCCTTCTTTTATCAGAGCCATGTATGTCTATGGCAGTGTGCCCTTCTTTTACAAGAGCCATGTATGTCTATGGCAGTGTGCCCTTCTTTTACCAGAGCCATGTATGTCTATGGCAGTGTGCCCTTCTTTTACCAGAGCCATGTATGTCTATGGCAGTGTGCCCTTCTTTTACCAGAGCCATGTATGTCTATTGCAGTGTGCCCTTCTTTTACCAGAGCCATGTATGTCTATTGCAGTGTGCCCTTCTTTTACCAGAACCGTGTATGTGTATGGCAGTGTGCCCTTCTTTTACCAGAGCCATGTATGTCTATGGCAGTGTGCCCTTCTTTTATCAGAGCCATGTATGTGTATGGCAGTGTGCCCTTCTTTTATCAGAGCCATGTACAGTGGGGCAAAAAAGTATTTAGTCAGTCAGCAATAGTGCAAGTTCCACCACTTAAAAAGATGAGAGGCGTCTGTAATTTACATCATAGGTAGACCTCAACTATGGGAGACAAACTGAGAAAAAAAAATCCAGAAAATCACATTGTCTGTTTTTTTAACATTTTATTTGCATATTATGGTGGAAAATAAGTATTTGGTCAGAAACAAAATTTCATCTCAATACTCTGTAATATATCCTTTGTTGGCAATGACAGAGGTCAAACGTTTTCTTTAAGTCTTCACAAGGTTGCCACACATTGTTGTTGGTATGTTGGCCCATTCCTCCATGCAGATCTCCTCTAGAGCAGTGATGTTTTTGGCTTTTCGTTTGGCAACACGGACTTTCAACTCCCTCCAAAGGTTTTCTATAGGGTTGAGATCTGGAGACTGGCTAGGCCACTCCAGAACCTTGAAATGCTTCTTACTAAGCCACTCCTTCGTTGCCCTGGCGGTGTGCTTTGGATCATTGTCATGTTGAAAGACCCAGCCACGTTTCATCTTCAATGCCCTTGCTGATGGAAGGAGGTTTGCACTCAAAATCTCACGATACATGGCCCCATTCATTCTTTCATGTACCCGGATCAGTCGTCCTGGCCCCTTTGCAGAGAAACAGCCCCAAAGCATGATGTTTCCACCACCATGCTTTACAGTAGGTATGGTGTTTGATGGATGCAACTCAGTATTCTTTTTCCTCCAAACACAACAAGTTGTGTTTCTACCAAACAGTTCTGGTTTGGTTTCATCAGACCATAGGACATTCTCCCAAAACTCCTCTGGATCATCCAAATGCTCTCTAGCAAACTTCAGACGGGCCCGGACATGTACTGGCTTAAGCAGTGGGACACGTCTGGCACTGCAGGATCTGAGTCCATGGTGGCGTAGCGTGTTACTTATGGTAGACCTTGTTACATTGGTCCCAGCTCTCTGCAGTTCATTCACTAGGTGCCCCCGCGTGGTTCTGGGATTTTTGCTCACCGTTCTTGTGATCATTCTGACCCCACGGGGTGGGATTTTGCGTGGAGCCCCAGATCGAGGGAGATTATCAGTGGTCTTGTATGTCTTCCATTTTCTAATTATTGCTCCCACTGTTGATTTTTTCACTCCTAGCTGGTTGACTATTGCAGATTCAGTCTTCCCAGCCTGGTGCAAGGCTACAATTTTGTTTCTGGTGTCCTTTGACAGCTCTTTGGTCTTCACCATAGTGGAGTTTGGAGTCAGACTGTTTGAGGGTGTGTACAGGTGTCTTTTTACACTGATAACAAGTTTAAACATGTGCCATTACTACAGGTAATGAGTGGAGGAAAGAGGAGACTCTTAAAGAAGAAGTTACAGGTCTGTGAGAGCCAGAAATCTTGATTGTTTGTTTCTGACCAAATACTTATTTTCCACCATAATATGCAAAAAAAATGATAAAAAAACAGACAATGTGATTTTCTGGATTTTTTTTTCTCAGTTTGTCTCCCATAGTTGAGGTCTACCTATGATGTAAATTACAGACGCCTCTCATCTTTTTAAGTGGTGGAACTTGCACTATTGCTGACTGACTAAATACTTTTTTGCCCCACTGTATGTCTATGGCAGTGTGCCCTTCTTTTACCAGAGCCATATATGTGTATGCAGTGTGCCCTTCTTTTACCAGAGCCGTGTATGTGTATGCAGTGTGCCCTTCTTTTACCAGAGCCGTGTATGTGTATTGCAGTGTGCCCTTCTTTTACCAGAGCCATGTATGTCTATTGCAGTGTGCCCTTCTTTTACCAGAGCCATGTATGTGTACGGCAGTGTGCCCTTCTTTTACCAGAATCGTGTATGTGTATGGCAGTGTGCCCTTCTTTTACCAGAGCCATGTATGTCTATGGCAGTGTGCCCTTCTTTTATCAGAGCCATGTATGTGTATGGCAGTGTGCCCTTCTTTTATCAGAGCCATGTATGTCTATGGCAGTGTGCCCTTCTTTTATCAGAGCCATGTATGTCTATGGCAGTGTGCCCTTCTTTTACCAGAGCCATATATGTGTATGCAGTGTGCCCTTCTTTTACCAGAGCCGTGTATGTGTATGCAGTGTGCCCTTCTTTTACCAGAGCCATGTATGTCTATTGCAGTGTGCCCTTCTTTTACCAGAGCCATGTATGTCTATTGCAGTGTGCCCTTCTTTTACCAGAGCCATGTATGTGTACGGCAGTGTGCCCTTCTTTTACCAGAATCGTGTATGTGTATGGCAGTGTGCCCTTCTTTTACCAGAGCCATGTATGTCTATGGCAGTGTGCCCTTCTTTTACAAGAGCCATGTATGTCTATGGCAGTGTGCCCTTCTTTTACCAGAGCCATGTATGTCTATGGCAGTGTGCCCTTCTTTTACCACAAATGTGTATGGCAGTGTGCCCTTCTTCATTTACCAGAGCCATGTATGTGTATATAGCAGTGTGCCCTTCTTTTACCAGAGCCATGTATGTGTATATAGCAGTGTGCCCTTCTTTTACCAGAGCCATGTATGTCTATTGCAGTGTGCCCTTCTTTTACCAGAACCATGTATGTCTATGGCAGTGTGCCCTTCTTTTACCAGAGCCATGTATGTCTATGGCAGTGTGCCCTTCTTTTATCAGAGCCATGTATGTGTATGGCAGTGTGCCCTTCTTTTACCAGAGCCATGTATGTCTATGGCAGTGTGCCCTTCTTTTACCAGAGCCATGTATGTCTATTGCAGTGTGCCCTTCTTTTACCAGAACCGTGTATGTGTATGGCAGTGTGCCCTTCTTTTACCAGAGCCATGTATGTCTATGGCAGTGTGCCCTTCTTTTATCAGAGCCATGTATGTGTATGGCAGTGTGCCCTTCTTTTATCAGAGCCATGTATGTGTATATAGCAGTGTGCCCTTCTTTTACCAGAGCCATGTATGTGTATATAGCAATGTGCCCTTCTTTTATCAGAGCCATGTATGTCTATGGCAGTGTGCCCTTCTTTTACAAGAGCCATGTATGTCTATGGCAGTGTGCCCTTCTTTTACCAGAGCCATGTATGTCTATGGCAGTGTGCCCTTCTTTTACCAGAGCCATGTATGTCTATGGCAGTGTGCCCTTCTTTTACCAGAGCCATGTATGTCTATTGCAGTGTGCCCTTCTTTTACCAGAGCCATGTATGTCTATTGCAGTGTGCCCTTCTTTTACCAGAACCGTGTATGTGTATGGCAGTGTGCCCTTCTTTTACCAGAGCCATGTATGTCTATGGCAGTGTGCCCTTCTTTTATCAGAGCCATGTATGTGTATGGCAGTGTGCCCTTCTTTTATCAGAGCCATGTATGTCTATGGCAGTGTGCCCTTCTTTTATCAGAGCCATGTATGTCTATGGCAGTGTGCCCTTCTTTTACCAGAGCCATATATGTGTATGCAGTGTGCCCTTCTTTTACCAGAGCCGTGTATGTGTATGCAGTGTGCCCTTCTTTTACCAGAGCCGTGTATGTGTATGCAGTGTGCCCTTCTTTTACCAGAGCCATGTATGTCTATTGCAGTGTGCCCTTCTTTTACCAGAGCCATGTATGTCTATTGCAGTGTGCCCTTCTTTTACCAGAGCCATGTATGTGTACGGCAGTGTGCCCTTCTTTTACCAGAATCGTGTATGTGTATGGCAGTGTGCCCTTCTTTTACCAGAGCCATGTATGTCTATGGCAGTGTGCCCTTCTTTTACAAGAGCCATGTATGTCTATGGCAGTGTGCCCTTCTTTTACCAGAGCCATGTATGTCTATGGCAGTGTGCCCTTCTTTTACCAGAGCCATGTATGTCTATGGCAGCGTGCCCTTCTTTTACCAGAGCCATGTATGTCTATTGCAGTGTGCCCTTCTTTTACCAGAGCCATGTATGTCTATTGCAGTGTGCCCTTCTTTTACCAGAACCGTGTATGTGTATGGCAGTGTGCCCTTCTTTTACCAGAGCCATGTATGTCTATGGCAGTGTGCCCTTCTTTTACCAGAGCCGTGTATGTGTATGCAGTGTGCCCTTCTTTTATCAGAGCCATGTATGTCTATGGCAGTATGCCCTTCTTTTACCAGAGCCGTGTATGTGTATGGCAGTGTGCCCTTCTTTTATCAGAGCCATGTATGTGTATAGCAGTGTGCCCTTCTTTTATCAGAGCCATGTATGTCTATGGCAGTGTGCCCTTCTTCATTTACCAGAGCCATGTATGTCTATGGCAGTGTGCCCTTCTTTTACCAGAACCGTGTATGTCTATTGCAGTGTGCCCTTCTTTTACCAGAGCCATGTATGTCTATTGCAGTGTGCCCTTCTTTTACCAGAACCGTGTATGTGTATGGCAGTGTGCCCTTCTTTTACCAGAGCCATGTATGTCTATGGCAGTGTGCCCTTCTTTTATCAGAGCCATGTATGTGTATGGCAGTGTGCCCTTCTTTTATCAGAGCCATGTATGTCTATGGCAGTGTGTCCTTCTTTTATCAGAGCCATGTATGTCTATGGCAGTGTGCCCTTCTTTTACCAGAGCCATATATGTGTATGCAGTGTGCCCTTCTTTTACCAGAGCCGTGTATGTGTATGCAGTGTGCCCTTCTTTTACCAGAGCCGTGTATGTGTATGCAGTGTGCCCTTCTTTTACCAGAGCCATGTATGTCTATTGCAGTGTGCCCTTCTTTTACCAGAGCCATGTATGTCTATTGCAGTGTGCCCTTCTTTTACCAGAGCCATGTATGTGTACGGCAGTGTGCCCTTCTTTTACCAGAATCGTGTATGTGTATGGCAGTGTGCCCTTCTTTTACCAGAGCCATGTATGTCTATGGCAGTGTGCCCTTCTTTTACAAGAGCCATGTATGTCTATGGCAGTGTGCCCTTCTTTTACCAGAGCCATGTATGTCTATGGCAGTGTGCCCTTCTTTTACCAGAGCCATGTATGTCTATGGCAGTGTGCCCTTCTTTTACCAGAGCCATGTATGTCTATGGCAGTATGCCCTTCTTCATTTACCAAAGCCATGTATGTCTATGGCAGTGTGCCCTTCTTTTATCAGAGCCATGTATGTGTATGGTAGTGTGCCCTTCTTTTACCAGAACCGTGTATGTGTATGGCAGTGTGCCCTTCTTTTACCAGAGCCATGTATGTCTATGGCAGTGTGCCCTTCTTTTATCAGAGCCATGTATGTCTATGGCAGTGTGCCCTTCTTTTATCAGAGCCATGTATGTGTATGGTAGTGTGCCCTTCTTTTACCAGAACCGTGTATGTGTATGGTAGTGTGCCCTTCTTTTACCAGAACCGTGTATGTGTATGGCAGTGTGCCCTTCTTTTATCAGAGCCATGTATGTGTATAGCAGTGTGCCCTTCTTCATTTACCAGAGCCATATATGTCTATTGCAGTGTGACCTTCTTTTATCAGAGCCATGTATGTCTATGGCAGTGTGCCCTTCTTTTATCAGAGCCATGTATGTCTATGGCAGTGTGCCCTTCTTTTATCAGAGCCATGTATGTCTATGGCAGTGTGCCCTTCTTTTATCAGAGCCATGTATGTGTATGGTAGTGTGCCCTTCTTTTACCAGAACCGTGTATGTGTATGGCAGTGTGCCCTTCTTTTATCAGAGCCATGTATGTGTATAGCAGTGTGCCCTTCTTTTACCAGAACCGTGTATGTGTATGGCAGTGTGCCCTTCTTTTGCCAGAGCCATGTATGTCTATGGCAGTGTGCCCTTCTTTTATCAGAGCCATGTATGTGTATGGCAGTGTGCCCTTCTTTTACCAGAACCGTGTATGTGTATGGCAGTGTGCCCTTCTTTTATCAGAGCCATGTATGTGTATAGCAGTGTGCCCTTCTTCATTTACCAGAGCCATGTATGTCTATGGCAGTGTGCCCTTCTTTTACCAGAGCCATGTATGTCTATTGCAGTGTGCCCTTCTTTTACCAGAGCCATGTATGTCTATTGCAGTGTGCCCTTCTTTTACCAGAACCGTGTATGTGTATGGCAGTGTGCCCTTCTTTTACCAGAGCCATGTATGTCTATGGCAGTGTGCCCTTCTTTTACCAGAGCCGTGTATGTGTATGCAGTGTGCCCTTCTTTTATCAGAGCCATGTATGTCTATGGCAGTGTGCCCTTCTTTTACCAGAGCCGTGTATGTGTATGGCAGTGTGCCCTTCTTTTATCAGAGCCATGTATGTGTATAGCAGTGTGCCCTTCTTTTATCAGAGCCATGTATGTCTATGGCAGTGTGCCCTTCTTCATTTACCAGAGCCATGTATGTCTATGGCAGTGTGCCCTTCTTTTACCAGAACCGTGTATGTGTATGGCAGTGTGCCCTTCTTTTATCAGAGCCATGTATGTCTATGGCAGTGTGCCCTTCTTCATTTACCAGAGCCATGTATGTCTATGGCAGTATGCCCTTCTTCATTTACCAGAGCCATGTATGTCTATGGCAGTGTGCCCTTCTTCATTTACCAGAGCCATATATGTCTATTGCAGTGTGCCCTTCTTTTATCAGAGCCATGTATGTCTATGGCAGTGTGCCCTTCTTTTACCAGAACCGTGTATGTGTATGGCGGTGTGCCCTTCTTCATTTACCAGAGCCATGTATGTCTATGGCAGTGTGCCCTTCTTCATTTACCAGAGCCATATATGTCTATTGCAGTGTGCCCTTATTTTATCAGAGCCATGTATGTCTATGGCAGTGTGCCCTTCGTTTATCAGAGCCATGTATGTCTATGGCAGTGTGCCCTTCTTCATTTACCAGAGCCATGTATGTCTATGGCAGTGTGCCCTTCTTCATTTACCAGAGCCATGTATGTCTATGGCAGTGTGCCCTTCTTCATTTACCAGAGCCATGTATGTCTATGGCAGTGTGCCCTTCTTCATTTACCAGAGCCATGTATGTCTATGGCAGTGTGCCCTTCTTCATTTACCAGAGCCATATATGTCTATTGCAGTGTGCCCTTCTTTTATCAGAGCCATGTATGTCTATGGCAGTGTGCCCTTCTTTTATCAGAGCCATGTATGTGTATGGCAGTGTGCCCTTCTTTTATCAGAGCCATGTATGTCTATGGCAGTGTGCCCTTCTTCATTTACCAGAGCCATGTATGTCTATGGCAGTATGCCCTTCTTCATTTACCAAAGCCATGTATGTCTATGGCAGTGTGCCCTTCTTTTATCAGAGCCATGTATGTGTATGGTAGTGTGCCCTTCTTTTACCAGAACCGTGTATGTGTATGGCAGTGTGCCCTTCTTTTACCAGAGCCATGTATGTCTATGGCAGTGTGCCCTTCTTTTATCAGAGCCATGTATGTCTATGGCAGTGTGCCCTTCTTTTATCAGAGCCATGTATGTGTATGGTAGTGTGCCCTTCTTTTACCAGAACCGTGTATGTGTATGGTAGTGTGCCCTTCTTTTACCAGAACCGTGTATGTGTATGGCAGTGTGCCCTTCTTTTATCAGAGCCATGTATGTGTATAGCAGTGTGCCCTTCTTCATTTACCAGAGCCATATATGTCTATTGCAGTGTGACCTTCTTTTATCAGAGCCATGTATGTCTATGGCAGTGTGCCCTTCTTTTATCAGAGCCATGTATGTCTATGGCAGTGTGCCCTTCTTTTATCAGAGCCATGTATGTCTATGGCAGTGTGCCCTTCTTTTATCAGAGCCATGTATGTGTATGGTAGTGTGCCCTTCTTTTACCAGAACCGTGTATGTGTATGGCAGTGTGCCCTTCTTTTATCAGAGCCATGTATGTGTATAGCAGTGTGCCCTTCTTTTACCAGAACCGTGTATGTGTATGGCAGTGTGCCCTTCTTTTATCAGAGCCGTGTATGTGTATGGCAGTGTGCCCTTCTTTTATCAGAGCCATGTATGTGTATAGCAGTGTGCCCTTCTTTTATCAGAGCCATATATGACTGTGTATGGTAGTGTGTTAAAAAGTCGATATCGATTGCAGTATTTAGCAGGCAAGCAGATGCTTTTCAATTGGCGCCCCCACAATGTCATCGCGAGGGGCCAATTGTTGCCATGGTGACCCTATGTCGTCATGACGACATCCTGGTCACCAGAGCTAGCAAACTTACTACATCATGCTCAGATCAAGGTGTAGCAAGTTTGTCAAAGCTTAAATTTTACTTTTTAAGATTTATTATTTTTTATTTAATTCAGAGTGTTGAGCAGAAGGCAGCATTTTCTTATTAAGGATTTTTTTGCATTGACCATACCCTCCACAATATGAAGCCTTCCAACACCATTGGCTGCCATACAGCCCCAGACCATTACTTTCATCGGATGTTTCACAGAGAAGCTCAAACACTCTGGCTTGTACTCTTCATGTGGGAACCTTCTCACATAAGACTTGCCATCATTTCCTAAAATGCAAAAAGTGCTTTCATCACTAAATAGCACTTTTTCCCACTCCTCCTTCCTCCATTTTAAATATTTCAATGCCCGCAGTTTTCGCCTTTTGTCTTTGTACGGCTGTCATCAATGGCTTCTTTCGGGCCTTGCACCCTCTCAATCCTGCTTCCAATCATCTCTTCCTAACAGTTGATGTTGCTACCTCAATATTGCACTTTTCTTGCCATTCTCGCAGAAGCTGAGGAGGGGTGAGCTTTCGATTGGCAAGGCATGTTGATTTATGATTCACTAGATAGACCAACAGATAAAACAAACAAACAAAGCAGCAGATGTGATGCAATGAGATTGGCTGCCATATCCCGGTTATGATTGGTCACAAGAACCTCATCTGTGATTGGCTAATTTTGGATCTGAAGCTGTACAATATTTAGTTCTGCTTTCAATTCCCATATTGTTGCAATAATTTCAGGCAAAACTGCTTCAAAAGCTAAAAATATTACAGGGAGAGAATGCAAAAATGTATTCTGAACAAAACCATATATAATATGTCATATTAGCATCGAAGATATTCGACAAAAAACATTTAAAACTTGAAAAATCAATCTATTTATCCTATGCAGGACTTTTGAACACCACTGTGTATATATGTATATATATATATATATATATATATATATATATATATATATATATGTATATATATATATATGTATATATATATATATATACATATATATATATATATATATATATATATATATATATATATATATATATATATATATATATATAAAATATACACTGGATGGAGGGAGAGTGGTAGTGTCATGATGGGGGCAGGCATGCGGCGCTGTTTCCTGATGGCATCCTGTGATAATCTAATGACTTTTGCATCTGGGACTCATGTGCTTGATGCCTACGCTTTTATGTACTGTTTTTGTCCCAGCGATGCTGTTGCTCTTCAAGAGTCTCATTTGCCCTTTGTTGTCTTCGACGTTCGTTTGCTGCTTTCCTTTCATTGTCATTGGCGTACTTTTTAGCCATGTTGGAGTTGATATTTGCTTTTAAAAGGTGTTTTCCCATGAACAAAAGTTCATTTAAAAATTTTTCTGTGTCTGACTGTGTATGGAGCATACCACAGCTCCTGGGCAGGGGAGGAAGCAAAAGACAATACTGACATTACAGCAGGACATCACAGAGGATACATTTTGTGAGGTAAAACATTTTTTAAAAACAGTCAGTGAAATACTTTACCTCACAAAATGAATCCACTGTGATCCCCTGCTGTAATGTCAGTATTGTCTTTTGCTTCCTCCCCTGCCCAGGAGATGTTGTATGCTCCATGCACGGTCAGACACAGTAAATTTTCAAAATTTAGGGATTGGCTGCTGCAGATTCCCAGCAGTTTTCCATGAGTTTACAGTACCATGTAAACCTATGGAAAACAAAATCCGCAGTGCACATGCTGCGAAAAAAAACGCACGGAAACGTAGCGTTGATTATTCCGCAGCATGTCAATTCTCTGTTCGGATTTTGCAGTGGTTTACACCTGCTCCATAATAGGAATTCGCAGGTGTAAAACCGCAGGTGGAATCCGCACAAAATCACGGTAAATCCGCAGTAATTCCGCAGGAAATCCGCAGTGCGTATTACCTGCGGATTTACGAAAATCAGTCCTGAAAAATCCACAGAGTAATCCGCAGCGTGTGCACATACCCTTAATGTGACCGGCTTAATCTGTCTGTAGACATGTCGCGCATCTGCCGCCGGGAATCACCGAATGATTCACTGCACCTGCACGTAATTCGCACAGACGCAGTAAATCAGACCGCTGCCATCTTTGTGCAGACATATAGCGGCGGTCACATTAAAACTGCACATGTGCTCCTCCTGTACAAAGATGGCGGCAGTCAGTGAATCATTTGCCTGATACCGGCGACGGCGTGTTCGTGACGGTGTTTGGCTGGTGGTACCATGCAAGAGGCTGCGTGAGTGTGAATGTGTGTGTGGTGTGTACAGCGTATAGAGAGTGTGTGTGTGTGTGTGTGTGGTGCAACGGTGTTCCGCTGGTGGTACCGCGCAATAGGTTGGTACCAGCAGCAGTTTCCATATTGAGACACCCATCACTTGGGTGTCCCAATATGGCGGTCGATGAACTTCCTCCGCTTGGAATTCTGGGATATGGTGACATCTGGACAGAACAGGAAAACATTACAAAAACATTACAAGGCAATTATATAAATATATATATATGCCATACAGCTCCATCAGCAGGAAAACAAAAAAGTTATAGCTCTCAGAATAAAGTGATGCAAAAAAAATAATTTTTTTCTATAAAATAGTTTCTGTGTAAAAGTGCCAAAGCAGAAAAAATTATACAAATTTTGTATCACCGTAATCATACTGGCAGGAAGAATAAAGCTTCCTTATAAATTGTACCACAGGTGGAATAACATAAGGAAAAAAAATCCTGAAATATTGCTGGTTTTTGTTAATTCTGCCTTCCAAAAATTAGAATAGAAAGCTGTCAAACAATGTCATGTGTCCAAAAATGGTACCAATAAAAACTTCAACTTGTCCCACAAAAAGCAAGCCCTCATGTAACTGGGTTGGCCTATATATGGAAAAAATTATAGTTCTAAAAATATGGCGATGCAAAGACTAGTGCAACACCCGCTAGGGCCATGGGGTACTTGGAACCGGGTTGGACGGTTCTTAACCCCATAAGCCCCAAGGGTGGTTTGCATGTTAATGACTGGGCCAATTTTTACAATTCTGACCACTGTCCCTTTATGAGGTTATAATTCTGGAACGCTTCAACGGATCTTGGCGATTTTGACATTGTTTTCTCTTGACATATTATACTTCATTATAGTAGTAAAATTTCTTCGATATAACTTGCGTTTATTTGTGAAAAAAAAATGGATATTTGGCGAAAATATTGAAAATTTTGCAATTTTCCAACTTTGAATTTTTATGCCCTTAAATCACAGAGATATGTCACACAAAATAATTAATAAGTAACATTTCCCACATGTCTACTTTACATCAGCACAATTTTGGAACCAAATTTTTTTTGTTAGGGAGTTATAAGGGTTAAAAGTTGACCAGCAATTTCTCATTTTTACAACACCAATATTTTTTAGGGACCACATCACATTTGAAGTCATTTTGAGGGGTCTATATGATAGAAAATACCCAATTGTGACACCATTCTAAAAACTGCACCCATCAAGGTGCTCAAAGCCACATTCAAGAAGTTTATTAACCCTTCGGGTGTTTTACAGGAATTTTTGGAATGTTTAAAAAAAAATTAACATTTAACTTTTTTTCTCAAAAAATTTAATTCAGCTCCAATTTGTTTTATTTTACCAAGGGTAACAGGAGAAAATGGACCCCAAAAGTTGTTGTACAATCTGTTCTGAGTACCCCATATATGGGGGTAATCCACTGTTTGGGCGCATGGCAGTGCTCGGAAGGGAGCGCCTTTTCAATGCAAAATTCAGTGGAATTGAGATGGGACGCCATGTTGCGTTTGGAGAGCCCCTGATGTGCCTAAACATTGAAACCCCCCACAAGTGACACCCTTTTGGAAAGTAGACCCCCTAAGGAACTTATCTAGATTTGTGGTGAGCACTTTAACCCACCAAGTGCTTTACAGAAGTTTATAATGCAGAGCCATAAAAATAAAAAATCATATATTTTCACAAATATGATATTTTCGCCCCCAATTTTTTATTTTCCCAAGGGTAAGAGAAGAAATTTGACCCCAAAAGTTGTTGTGCCATTTGTTCTGAGTACGCTGATACCCCACATGTGGGGTTAAACCACCGTTTGGGCGCATGGCAGAGCTCGGAAGGGAAGGAGCGCCGTTTGACTTTTCATTGCAAAATTGACTGGAGTTGAGATGGGACACCATGTCACGTTTGGAGAGCCCCTAATGGGCCTAAATATTGAAACCCCCACAAGTGACACCATTTTGGAATGTAGACCCCCTAAGGAACTTATCTAGCTGTGCTTTGAAAGCTTTGAACCCCCAAGTGTTTCACTATAGATTATAATGCAGAGCCGTGAAAATAAAAATTCTTTTTTTTTTCACAAAAATTATTTTTTAGCCCCCAGTTTTGTATTTTTCCAAGGGTAACAGGAGAAATTGGACCCCAAAAGTTGTTGTCCAATTCGTCCTGAGTACGCTGATACCCCATATGTGGGGTGGAACCACCGTTTGGGCGCATGGCAGAGCTCGGAAGGGAAGGAGCGCCATTTGGAATGTAGACTTAGATGGATTGGTCTGCAGGCGTCACGTTGCATTTGCAGAGCCCCTGATGTACCTAAACAGTAGAAACCCCCCAGAAGTGAAACCATTTTGGAAACTAGACCCCCCAAGGAACTTATCTAGATGTGTTTCGACAACTTTGAACCCCCAAGTGTTTCACTACAGTTTATAACGCAGAGTCGTGAATATAAAAATTAATTTTTTTCCCACAAAAATGTTTTTTTAGCTCCAAATTTTTATTTTCCCAAGGATAACAAGAGAAATTGGACCCCAATAGTTGTTGGCCAATTTGTCCTGAGTGTGCTGATACCCCATATGTTGGGGTAAACCCCTGTTTGGGCGCATAAGAAAGCTTGGAAGGGAAGGACCACTGTTTTACTTTTTCAGCGCAGAATTGGCTGGAATTGAGATCGGACGCCATGTCGCGTTTTGGAGAGCCCTGATGTGCCTAAACAGTGGAAACCTCCAATTCTAACTGAAACCCTATCCCAAACATACCCCTAACCCTAATACCAACCGTAAATGTAATCCAAACCCTAACCCTAACTTTAGCCCCAACCCTAACCCTAACTTTAGCCCTAACCCTAACCCCAACTTTAGCCCCAAACCCTAACTGTAGCCCTAACCTTAACTTTAGCCCTAACCCTAACTTTGGTCCCAGCCCTAACCCTAACTTTAGCCCCAACCCTAACTGTAGCCCTAACCCTAGCCCCAACCCTAACCCTAGCCCCAACCCTAACCCTAGCCCTAACCCTAGCCCTAACCCTAATGGGAAGATGGAAATAAATAATAAAAAAAATGTATGTTTCGCTAACTAAGGGGGTGATGAAGGGGGTTTGATTTTTACTTTTATAGCGGGTTTTAAGCAGATTTTTATGATTGGCAGCTGTCACACACTAAAAGACGCTTTTTATTGCAAAAAATATTTTTTGCATTACCACATTTTGAGACTTATAATTTTTCCATATTTTAGTCCACAGTCATGTGAGGTCTTGTTTTTTGCGGGACGAATTGACGTTTTTATTGGTAACATTTACAGGCACATGACTTTTTTTGATCGCTTTTTATTCAGATTTTTGTGAGGCAGAATGACCAAAAACCAGCTATTCATGAATTTCTTTTGGGCGGGCGTTTATACCGTTCCACGTTTGGTAAAATGGATAAAGCAGTTTTATTCTTCGGGTCAGTATGATTACAGCGATACCTCATTTACATAATTTTTTATGTTTTGGCGCTTTTATACGATAAAAACTATTTTCTAGAAAAAATAATTATTTTTGCATCGCTTTATTATGCGGACTGTAACTTTTTTATTTTTTCGCTGATGATGCTGTTTGGCAGCTCGTTTTTTGTGGGACAAGATGACGTTTTCAGCGGTACCATGGTTATTTATATCTGTCTTTTTGATTGCGTGTTATTCCACTTTTTGTTCAGCGGTATGATAATAAAGCGTTGTTTTTTGCCTCTTTTTTTTTTTTTTTTTTTTTTACGGTGTTCACTGATGGGGTTAACTAGTGGAACAGTTTTATAGGTTGGGTCGTTATGGACGCAGCGATACTAAATATGTGAACTTTTATTGTTTTTTATTTAGATAAAGAAATGTATTTATGGGAACAATATATATTTTTTTCTTTTATTTAGGAATTATTTTTTTTTACACATCTAAAATTTTTTTTTTTTACTATTTTACTTTGTCCCGGGGGGACATCACTGTATAGTGACAGATCGCTGATCTGACACTTTGCAGAGCACTGTGTCAGATCAGCGATCTGGCGTGCTCTGCTCCTGGCTTACCAGCGCCCGCTCTGAGCAGGCGCTTGGTAAGCCACCTCTCTGCAGGACCCAGAAGTAGCCCCGTGGCCATTTTGGATCTGGGGCCTGCAGGGAGGAGACGCTCGGTACAAGGTGAGCACATCGCCTTGTACCGATCGTCTCAGGGAAGCCCGCAGGGAGCCCCCTCCCTGCGCGATTCTTCTCTATGCCCCCGGAACACTGCGATCATGTTTGATCGCAGTGTGCCGGGGGTTAATGTGCCGGGGGCCTGATCATCTTACTCCTGAGGGTTGGCCCTCTGCCCCAGGGGTTGCCCGTTTAAATTGCAAAATCTTGCAATGTGTCCCGCCTTGCTGCATCGGCGACAAATGGGTCATCTGTCCTGGTCGCAGCAATCGTTGTCTCTCCCTCTGGTCGGTGGGATCCTCTTCTGCCGTCGCCACGCGATGTCATATGGACTGGAAGCCAGCTGGATCTTCTCCTTTGGGGACACTTGCATGGACTGCACAGTTTTGGTTAGTGCAGCCACACTTTTGTTCAGCTCCTGGACCTGGAGACGCAGTCCTGCAGCAGGGTCATTAGCCAGGGTCTGCGCGTCGGCCTCAATGGGGGCCTGAGGAAAGGATGCTGCTTCCTGGTGGTATGTATTTGCTGGGTGCCTAGGGGGCACTGTGCGACTGGAATTTAGTTCATGCAGCACCCGGATGGCCCTATCTTTAAAGTGTGCAAAGTCCAGGTCAGGGTTTTGTAGGGCCAAGATGCGCAACTGTTTCCTGTGAGTGCTGTGATGTCACTCCCTCGTGGTGACTCCCGACTCAGGTATGCGGCTGTGCCTTCGGGTGTCAGTTGTGGCCAGGAGACCTGCAATCTCCTGCCCTCCAGATTTGGCTGTGGGGTCTGTAGTTCCCACACAACCACAGACTCAGTTGTCTGCTCTGTTGCGCTCAATCCTGGGGTAAGCTCAGTCGCACCTCCACTCCCAGACTATCCTCACATGCTTCCCCTCCCTTCACTGTCTCACACTGCACTCACTCACCCCACCTCCAGGCCAGGACTCATAGGAAAGCTACCCTGAAACCGGGTTTAGAGCTCCCCCTTCTGGTCTGAAGTCAGGAAAGGTGTTGTATGCCAGTGTACCTGATAAGGGAATCCCTTCTTGCTTCCAGGCATGACATCACCCCCTGTGAGGGAGGCAATGTCACTGTGGCAACAGGACTCCTGGGGTGCCACACTAGTTTTTGCTAAAAAAGCGTCTTTTAGTGTGTGTGACAGAAGCCAAACATAAAAACCGGATATAAATCTGTAATTGCTGTAATGGCACCAAAGACGAATAAGGCCACCTAATCACTTATACCACACAAGGAATGGCTTAAAAAATAAAACCAATTTTTCGCTTGCTGTTGATTTGCTCATTCTGCCTCCCAAAGATCGCAGTAAGGCTGGGATCACACACAGCGAGATACGGCCGAGTCTCGCAGGTTAAAACCAAGCTTTGGCACCGGCACTTCGGAGCGGTGCGTGCAGCCGCATAGCAATACATGGAACTGCACGCTCCGCTCTGGAGTGCCGGTGCCAGAGCTTGTTTTTAACCTGCGAGACTCGGCCGCATCTCGCTGTGTGTGATCCCGGCCTAAGGTTCGGCTAATATTTATCCTGCGCTGAGCGCTTACACCGAGGTTTCTGTGTAAATCTCTTAAATACGTGATTCAGACAGAACCCCTGGCAGAAGATTTCCTATAATGAGACAGATGGGGGCACTGTGGATGCCATCTGGCTGCCTTTGATCCAGAGGTGTCTGTCTTTTTATGCGCGCATAAAATTGCAGTCTGCCACCGTTTTGTGCACTTCTGAAAAAAAAATAGATAGCTGAATAGAGGTAACTCTGCTGCCTCATTATAGTGACTGCATCCATAGGGGGTTTCATCTGAATCACGTCACTTGGAGAGTTGGATGGAAACACCAAAGTAAGTGCTCAGCGTACAGCACCGGATAAATATGAACCCAAATGTTATGTAAAATGTTCCCAATAAAAGCTTCAACTCAATCCACAAAAAAAGTCCAGACTCAGGTCCATCATCTGTCAGTGGAAATATAGGGGATTCCATTATACTGGCAGCTCAAAGGATCTGGAAAAGCTAAATGGCTCCTTGACATCCCAAAAGAAATTCAGAAAATTCTGAATCACCATGCTGTATAAACTGTCAGCTCTGCAGTTTATTAATGTAAATAAAAACTTATAACCTGACGTTAAATTCATCCATTGGTTGTATAAATTATTCTTTTGAAACCTGAAACCCTCCGAAATGTGGTTTAGGTTAAGAAAATAAATTGACATCAATGCAGAAATACTGATCAGTTAATGGACACAGAATGGTCAGATTTTGGCAAGACAAAAGTTTTGTCGCCCACAGAAATTAATGTGATTCAAATAAATAATTAATTAAAATACAAATCTATGTTGCATAACATTCATGAATGAAGTTGTGGTGCTATTAGAGTCATATTTAATAATAATAATAATAATCTTTATTTAGCGCTAACATATTCCGCAGCGCTTTACAGTTTTGCACACATTATCATAACTGTCCCCGATGGGGCTCACAATCTAAATTCCCTATCAGTATGTCTTTGGAATGTGGGATGAAACCGGAGTACCCGGAGGAAACCCATGCAAACACGGGGAGGACATACAAACTCCTTGCAGATGTTGTCCAAGTTGGGATTAGAACCCAGGACTCCAGCGCTGCAAGGCTGCAGTGCTATCCACTGAGCCATTTAATATTTTGTGTGACTTCCATGAGCTTGAAGGACTGCATCCATGCGGTTCAACAATGATTTATACAATTTATTAATGAAGTCATCAGGAATAGCAAAGAATGCAGTCTTACATGCCTCCCAGAGTTCATCTAGATTCTTTGGTTTTGTCTTCCAAGCTTCCTCTTTCATCCTACCCCAAACATGCTCAATGACGTTCATGTCTGGTGACTGGGCTGGCCAGTCCTTGAGTACCTTGATCTTTTCTGCCTGGAGGAACTTTGTTGTAGAGATGGATGTATGAGATGGAGCACCATCCTGCTGCAGAATTTGACCCCTTTTATGATTTGGATTATAAGAGGTAGCTAATACTTCTTGATATTTTAGGCTATTGATATTGCCTTCCACCTTGCAAATGTTTCGCACACCCCCATACTGAATGTAACCCCAGACCATGATCTTTCCACCACCAAATCTAACTGTTTTCTGGGTGTATTATGGATCCATACGGGCTCCAGTAGGTCTCCTGTAGTATTTGCGGCAGCTGTAGTGTAATTCAACTGAAGATTCATCAGAAAAATCCACTTTCTGCCACCTTTCCAGTGTCCATCTGTTTAGCTGGCTGTGGGACTTCGCAAATGTCAAACTTTTTTTATTTGCCTTTTGTTTAGTGCTGGCTTCTGGGCACTGATTCGACCATGGAGGCCATTTCGAGACAGAATACTACAAAGTGATCTAGTTGACACAGAGACTTGAGATGACCAGGCCTGTTGGAGCTCTGCTGCAGTGGAAGAGGGGCTTGCTTTGGATTTTCTAACCAACAAACGTTCCTCCTGAGCAGTTGTCTTGCAGGGTCTGCCGGACCTGGGCTTATCAAACACATCTCCAGTCTCTTCAAATCTTTTTTTAATTCTTTGTACTTGACGCTGAGACACATTTAAGGTGCCAGCCAACTCTGCAGTGGATCTGGTCTTCAGCCTCTTGATATTCCAGGCTTTGGTCGCAGGGTGGATTTTTGGTATAAAACAAATATATATATATACACAAGATATATACATAGGTATGCGCTAGAGAAATAACGGCAAAAATGGTGAGAAATTAGATAATATCTTATAAAACAAAGTAACCCTATTGAAAGAAATGTCCCAATGTAAATAGTCTGGTATCCAAATCACCGCTGATACAGTGGCGGTGCATTCGCTTCAAGGAACAGACAAAGTATGGAAACACTTAGGGGTTGTTCCTACCTCCATTGCTGGCTGAAGATCTTGAACGTTCCTCCTGTGAGAAAGACTTTCCGGCAAGTAAAAATGATATGAGCGGGTGGCTGCCCCGGCCGGCGGCAAGCCACCACCAACTGATCTCCGGGTGGAGACGGGATCCTGCAGAGCCGACGCCGCGTGTGATAGCGGCGGTACGTACAGACGGTGTGCAGGACCTGAGTGACGTAATCAGTCACGTGACCGTAACCCCCGGGGAGTGAGTGAGTACGAAGTGCAGCTAGGGCCAAACAACCGACGCGTTTCGGAGACGCCTGTCTCCTTCGTCAGGGTTGGCCCCTGCCTCGTACTCATAGTCCTTATATAGCTGCTTATCTTGTAAACTAATTTGTTAAAAGCCGAAAAGTTCAATGCCCATATTAAGTCCTCTTGGTGCAATAGTGTCCAGGAGAAAAATCCATTTAGTCTCTGCACATGACATTGCCTTGATAAAGTCGCCACCTCTCCAATGGTGGTGTACCACCGCTATACCAGTTATTTTCATCCCTTGTACTGTTCCGCCATGGTGTTCTACAAAATGTTGGGACAGTGACCCATAAATTTATTTTTAACGTTGCGGATGTGCTCATTCATCCTTGTTTTTAAGGGTCGTTTTGTTCTCCCCACATAGAATTTGCCGCATGGGCATTCTATAGTGTAAATTACCCCTGTTGTAGAACATGTGATACAGTCCCTGATTTGGAATGTCCTATCTCCTTTTTTAATGTCCATGCATTTTAAAATTGTTGTTTGTTTCCATGCATTACATTGGCGGCATGGAAAAAAAAAACCTAATTTTGTATGTGTGAGGGAGGACTGTACCAGGGGGAATTTTTTCTGAACTGTAGGGGCAATCATATTTCCTAAGTTTTGGCCTTTCTTGTAAACAAAACGTGGCTGATTGCTAATATTTTCTCCCAATATTTTATCATTCTTTAAAATATGCCAGTGTCTACTGACTATTTTGCGGAAGAAATGTGAGTTTGAATTCTATTTAGTAATAATAGGGATGAATTCCAGAGTAACTTTGGATTTTGGTTCTGGATTGATAAGTTCCTGTCTAGGTTTGCTAGCGGCCCTTATTTTTGATTCTTCTAGCATCGTTATTTTATACCCTTTTTCCAGGAATTTTTTAGTTAGGGTTTGCGATTCTGCTTCAAAATCCTGGGGCCTAGAACAATTCCGGTGAATCCTGGTAAACTGACTACCTGGAATATTAAGCAACCAACCAGGAAGATGGCAGCTATCAAGAGGAATATAGCTATTGGTGTCAGTTGGTTTTACAAAAGTGCATGTGTGTATTTGTGAATCTTCAATAAAAATTCTCAAGTCTAAAAAATTAATTTCCATGGTGCTGGTGGTGGAGGTAAAATTTAAAAAATACTGATTTTTATTTATATCTGTTAAAAACTGTTGCAAAGTATCCCATCCACCAGACCAAATAAAAACAATGTCATCTATGAAACGCTGCCATAGGACCAGGTTCGCGAGCAGGCCTCCCTCCGGGTAGATAAATTGTTCCTCCCAACTACCCACGTAGAGGTTAGCGTAACTGGGCGTGAACCTGGTCCCCATGGCGGTACCCCACTGCTGGGAGTAGTAGTCCTCCTTGTATAAAAAATATTTATGGGTTAAAATGAACTGCATAAGTTCACCTAAAAATTCAGTTTGTTCTGGAGGAACTTTAGAAAATTTATTTAAAAAGTATATTGCAGCCTCACAACCTTTCTTATGGTCAATGACCGTGTATAATGAGGTTATGTCGAGGGTACCCATTATATACCCCTCGCGCCATTCCACTTTTTGAAGGAGTGACAAATGTGTGTACTATCCTTCCTTTTTGGTATGTTGTCAGAGCTCAAGTTGCAGTTGAAGTAAAGGTCTGGGGTGTGGGGTTTCTTTTTATACACACACACTAATTAACCAATCATTAACTGAGCACAGGTGAGGATGTAAACTAGGATTGGGTGCATTATATGACCAGGCGACAAAACTTTTGTCTTGCCAAAATCTGACCTTTCTGTGTCCCTTAACTGATCAATATTTCTGCATTGATGCTAATTTATTTTCTTAACCTAAACCACATTTCGGAGGGTTTCAGCTTTCAAAAAAATAATTTATACAACCAATGGATGAATTTAACGTTAGGTTATAAGTTTTTATTTACATAACATGGATAAGCGACATAACTTCTGTCAGGGAGTGTAGAGTCTCGTATAACGCAGTGCATTGTTGCATTTTGTGATGGGGAAGATGTGAGAAGAAGATCTCTTACTTGGAGAACAGGTGATGGGTGGGGAGAGCAGAGTTGTCTGATCTGTGCACTGGAGTATATTTTATATGTTGTAGACGTAAATGGGTTTTTAACCAAGGAGGGCCTAATATGGTTGTGGGCGCGGAAGACTAGTTGCCTGAGTGGGAATTTAAGGTTTGTCTCTTCTATATCAATCCATGTTTTGTGTGTAGGATGCCTGATCCAGTCTATGATCCTTTGCAGGTGTATGGCCCATTGAAATGTTCTGGGGTCTGGAAGATCAATGCCTCCCTTATGGTGTGGAAGTATACGTGGATACATTCTAACAGCATTTCTCCTCGTCAGAGCTCCTGTGTTGCATTAAGTCTTGTATTCTTGGTGAGCCTAGTGCCCAAATAACAAATGACAGTAACACAAATACTTATGGTATAAATTTATATTTAAAATTACAAAGAAATTGCAAAAATGTTGATCTCGTTGATTTGGGTATTTATTCTCTGCCCAATCTGTATACGGTACATGCCACCCATTACACTGACATCTAATATCTCTGTTCCATGATAGGAGGATTTGTGCACAGTGGTAAATTACAGCTTTCTGCATAGAGGTGGAAGCTTATGATATAGCTATTGACCATATTAGGACTAACTTGAGAGGTGGTAATTTGGGCCGTAGCTTGGCCCAAAAAGAGGCCAAGTGGATTTGGACCCTAAAAACGGTACAGCCAGATGGTCTAAACGAAAATTTAAGCTTTGCTCCCTTTATTTGAACCCCCACTCCGTGCAAAATAATTTTTTTAATTTTGTGGTATCAGGTTATTTGGTATTCACATGTTTTTATATGTTTTTAATTTGATACTAATATTTGTTACCCTTTCATGCTCTTTAGTGGGTTGTCAGTGGAGAACAAGTGGTATGTCCGGTTCTATATTTGGCGGCTGAATGTGGGCTAATCCGTTTACGTGAAGGACGCAGTATAGAGATCGGAGGACATCAGGATCTACTAGAGTGGCACAGTATGAAGATCCAAGGACATTTGAACCAATGGAAAAGTAATCTCCCATGTATCATCGAATGTCATTTAAAGGACTAAGATTATGGACTTTACGGATGGGGTGATGGGTATACGTAAAGTATACATTCCTATGTCCATACATGAACTATGTGCCTGCCAATATGCTGTGCTTGTACGTGGACACATGATAGTAGTGAGATGTTAGATGTGTTAGATCACTTTTTTGCACAAATCCTATACTGGTATTTAAGGTGGTCCTTTATACGTGTTTTTTAAACGTGTTTTTTATGTGAAATGCATGGAGACGTATGGAGGGAATTGTTAGTTTTCACTTTCACAAGCATTTTTATATGTACTAACCTTTTTGGGTTATGCCCATTTTGTAAATATACACTTAATTGATAACGGACTATTGGGTTTATATTAGACCCTTGCTTACTGTCCACACTTTTTCAGTGTTGGACTAGTACACATTCCGTTCATGAATTAGTTTACACATCATTTGTTGTATGTCGTTTGTTCTTATCACTAATTTTTGTCAGTGATGTTTTTAGTCATACTTACCAATTATTCATTAACGTCTATCTGAATGGCGATTGCAATTTTATTCTTGCACATTAAGTGCATCTTTTGTAATTGTAAATCACATGGGATTAATTGTGGTTCCCTCTAACATCTCCATGCGTTTTTGTAAAGTTCGTATCTATGTTTTAACTATGATGTATTGTACTGCGCACCTTGTGGTTTACTCACAGCTGACTTTCCGGTACTATGCCAACCTCGTTCTTCTTTCTTTGCCGATGTGTATGCACTTTTAACACTAGGGGGGCGTGAACTGTTGCCTTGCGCGTCATGGTGTAAGAGGGTGAACTGTAGTCCCACTGAGAGGGCACTAGGACCCTGTGGTTTTTGCCTGTTGCAGCAGAGGACAGACCTCCCAGAGACAATGTGTGCTGCGGGGTGGGGTCTAGTGTCTCGAGTGTAAAGTGAAAGTAGGAAGTGAGAGCTGAGAGAGAAAAGGCGGGAAGAAAAGGAGAAGCTGCTGTGAGATCTTAAAAAGAGACTGTGTGGATTTACTGCAAGTGTTTTTGGAGGAAAAGAAGCTTTTGAGAGACTTTTTGTTGCTAACGTTCCCCTGGAGAAGAGCTAACCTTTTGTTTAACTCTGTGAGAGACTTGTGTTGCTAACGTTTCCTGGAGAGGAGCTAACCCTTTATCTAAGAAAAGACGGAGACTTTGCTAAGAACCCAGTACGAATTTGGAAGTCTGTGGATTCCCTGTGCATTGAGTGGAGGAACAAGTCTGGACAGACTGCTGATACAGAGACGGACGGATTGTCGTGGAACCATTCCTAGGAGCTACAGAAGCAGAGACTACATCGTGAGACCACTAACTAAGTCCCCGGCGTTTGGGCTCGGCATCGGCCGACAAGACAAGAGGAGCTTGCTGTAACTTATTGGCGCTGAAGATATGAACTGGCTACAGCCTCTGCGGATTCCTGCCTGAGAGGAAATCCATCTCAGGATACGGTACCATAGTTATAGATACCCGGGTATCTCTGCTCAGAGTGTTAAATTGTTACTTTAGAGGTGTATCTTATATTAGAGTTGTGTAAGTTATACTCAATGTGCCATTCCAGGGGCTCCCTTAATAACACTACATTCAATTTACACTTGTTCCTGTTTTTAGTTGCCTGTTAGGTAAATTTCTGACTAGTCTGTTGTAGTACACAGTTCTCAGGAGACCTTTGAGTGGCACAGTGATTTCAGCTGCTGCTGAATTAGTGTATCTTTGGGGTGCATCTGCCTTAATATTCTCCATATTACCTTGATTAATTTGCCTTTGAGTAAATACCGTTGGAGATTTCTGCCTTGGTCTTGGTTTGTGACTCACTGGATCTTATTCGGACCTCTGGTCATTACATTTTTGGCGTAGTCGGCAGGATCCAGTGTTTGTCATGGACGAGGGCGAGGGTGGAAATGACCCCGCTGTATCCGCATCCTCCTCGGGGGTTGGGGTTCCCCTGGCAGCCGCTGCGACTCTGGGAGGGTATGTGCCTGTAGGAGCTTTACTTCAGCACATGCCGAAATACGATGGGCGCAATATGGCGTTGCAAGATTGGGCTGAGAGAATCCGGAGTATTCTGCGCATGTGTAATTTGACCCCCGCGTTACGCGCTGAGCTGGCATTAAATGCACTGGAGGGTGATATTAGGCGTATGGTGATGGTGCGCCCAGAATCAGAGAGGGATACATTAGAAAAGATTTTGGAACTGTTAGAGGGGAGTTTGGGGGGCCGAGCGCGTGTGGCCCAGCTTCGGTCCCTATTCTTTAATCGTCCCCAGAGAGAGTGTGAGTCCCTGATGCAGTACTCTAATATTTTACAAGAGATGTTGAATGAGATGCAGCAACTAGACCCGGGGGCCATGGGGCGTTCCGGGAGGTAGACCGCTTGCTCCGGGACCAATTCATCACCGGTTTAGCCCATAGACTTCTCCGGGACAAGCTGTTGGAAATGGCCCGGGTTGCACCAGAGTTATCTTTCTGGTAGATTTACCGAGCTGCAGTGGAAAGGGAAGAGAAATCAGCCTATGTTCCCGAGGGGTCAGTGAACAGTGCCCAGCTGGAGGAAGGTGTGTCATCAGGGTCGGGGGGAGAGGGGCTTGTAAGCGTGGTACAAGCTTTGCGTGCTGAGGTGAAGGAGTTGAAGCTGAAATTGTCTCAACTGACAGTTGATGTATACAATAAACTTGGCACTCAAAACGGTAGTAAGGTGAAGTTAATCAGCTTTATTGCAAGTCCCAGATACAGTTTCGACAGTTAAACGTTTTCGGTCCCACCGGACCTTCTTCAGAACAATTTCCAATTTATCTCATGCAAAATACCAACAAAGGCATATAGAACAATATTTTAGTTTCTGTCTGGTTACACAATATCACATATTAAGTGCAAAAATTAACAAAAGATATGTCTACAAAAGAAAGCAACAAAAAAATAAAAATAAAACAAGGGCAGAAAAATATCAAACAAGTTTCAAAACCAAGTATATACAAAATATACGATAATTAAGCGGATGCTACCGCAGCCTACGATTAACTCCAAGGACTAAACATTTAATGGAGATCTGACTCAGAAAAATTGGATATAGTATACTATGCTATAAAGAGCCCCTATGAGAAAAGGATATATGTTCATAGGTGAGGGGTGGAGCTCCCACGTGGATCAGAAATGAAGTGACGATATTTATTCATCTTTATAGCCTGATAAACTTAGTGCATGGTATAACGTGCCTAGGGAGATAAAGCATATAGGGTGTTGAAATCTAAACACAGACTTAACCTATATATGGAAAATAGAACAAGAGTACCTGGTAGTGGTGCTAAATGGTATGAGGTAAGATTGAAGCTGTGGATTAAAGTGTGTAGTGAGGATGAAGAGCCATGATGAATGGTAAAAAATGAATAAAAATAAATAAAAAATGAAGTGTAAAATGAAAAGTGAATCACCTGGTTAAGCTGGTTACAACGTGTGGAAGGAAAAATCACCTTCTTACGCGAAACTGTGGAGTAATGCTGTAAAAAGTAAAAAATTACCAGAGGGAGAATGTGAGTGGTGGTGAAAATAATGCAGCATGTGGGATAAATGTCCTTAAGAGAGGGTTGACAGGGGGCTTACCAATAAATGAGAAAACGAAAGGGCTCTAGGCGAACTAAGTCGCTAATGGAGTCTGTGGCCCATAATCTGCGTGATAAGGAAGCACACAATAAGATAAATGCCTGACCACCGTGTCTAATCAGACCGCTATCTAAGGACGCTGCATGTGGGGACCAGCCCGACTTACCAGGGTGAGGAGCTCAGATATGCGTGGCACCGGATCGCCAGAGAGGGACGCACTGAATGCCTGGGTATTACTTCCGGGTTTAAGTGCAGTCTGACGGGTCACATGGTGCCACACGTCATCACAGAAAAACGGGACGCTCTAGCGTTGTAATTTGCTCTAAAATGTGACGTTAGATAGTGCTATAAAGCGAAACGCTGGAGCGTTGTAATATGCTCTAAAAATGAGACGCAGGAGAGTTATATAAGTGTCTGCCGTCTGTGTAGCGCGCTGGAGCGCAATATAAAGAAAGAAGGAGCTATATGAGCGTGCTATGAAGCTGTGAGCGGGAGGTTGAGGGTAGAAACCTTCAGTAATAGTGTACTGAGTGGCATCCTATATACTATATACTATACCGTGAAGAGTGCAGGGTGCCACGAGGGAAGCATAAAGAGGGAAGAGGTTTTAGCAATTCTAAAAAGATAAAGAAAACAGGATTAATACTGACATATCTTATTGAGCAAATGTCAACCACATGTTCAAGCATAATACAAGGGTACAGCTTAGAGGAAACTAGATGTATCAAAATCTCTATTAAGGCCTTTCGGTTCTAAAGTCTGTAAAGTGAAAATCCAATAGGCCTCACGTTTCTTGAGCAGCCTTGTCCTGCTCTGTCCCCTTCTCCCTTGGTCGACATGTTCCAATACCTGATAGCGTAGTTGGGCAACGCTATGGCCCGTAGTACGGAAATGGTGTGGGAGGGGAAGATGGTCCCTGTTACACCGTATGTTCGACTTATGTTGTGATACACGATCACGTATGGCTTGAGTAGTTTCTCCAACGTATGCCAGGCCGCAGGGGCACTTAATGATGTAGATTACATACGAGGAATCACAAGTGAAATAATAATGTCCAGAAGGGAGACAAGGTCTTCCACCCGCACACTGGAAAAGGCATTCCTATACGTGGCTTCTTCACTTGTGATTCCTCGTATGTAATCTACATCATTAAGTGCCCCTGCGGCAATATTGTTCTATATGCCTTTGTTGGTATTTTGCATGAGATAAATTGGAAATTGTTCTGAAGAAGGTCCGGTGGGACCGAAAACGTTTAACTGTCGAAACTGTATCTGGGACTTGCAATAAAGCTGATTAACTTCACCTTACTACCGTCTTGAGTGCCAAGTTTATTGTATACATTGACTGACGGGTTGGAGACCCTACTTGAGCACCATCTCTCACCAACTAGCAGAGTGCCGTGTTTTGTTTATTATTTCAACTGACAGTTGATCCCGCCTCTACCACCTCACGGGAACCTCCTGCCCCACCCCCTGGAACGGTGACCCCGCAAATGGCCAGGTCGTCCTATCAGAATGAGTCAAGCCCTCGCCCACGAGGAACAATCACCTGCTGGAAGTGTGGCCGCCAGGGACACATCTCGCGTTACTGCCGGGCGCTTACAGCCCCAGAAACCCCGTCGCCGGCTTTAAACTTCCGGCCGCTGCCATGAGAGGGCAAGCAGCAGCGGCCCCACCCACACAAAGCCCTCGACGGAATGAACAAGATTTGTTTGCATGTAGTCCAGTGATAGAAGCAGAGTTTGAAGGGCGGAAGATGAGGTGCTTGGTTGACACGGGATCCGAATGTACTATAATGCCTCTAGAAGTATATGAGAGATACTTCAGTCGACTAGTGATTCCAGAGGATGGCCGAGTGATACGACTGACCGCCGCAAATAATGGTCAATTGTCAGTCAAAGGGATCGTGTGGATGCAACTAAAAATGTTTGGTCAAGAGCTGGGGCAGAAAGGGGTAGTACTGGTGGATCACCCCCCTAGAAGAGGGATGGAAGTGACGCTCGGAATGAACGTGCTGCGAGATTTGAATCACCAGATGTATGCCAGTGAAGGACCCCGATACTGGGCCCGTGTGACAAGACACCGACCCACACAGAGAATTCTACACCGTCTAGTGCTGAGTTGCGACTTGCTGAAAAGTGCGGTCCCAGGTGGCCGGGTGGGCCGGGTCCGAGTGACTTCGAGGGCCCCGATCCTGCTGGGACCCAGACAAGAGGAACTCTTAATGCTGCCTGTGGGAGCTGCACAGAGATTGAATGGGCTTGAAGTGCTACTTGAGCCCGCCCGAGAGGCTTCCTCATTTGCCAAGGTACATGTGGCCCGGTCTTTGGCGATTGTGAAGAATGGACGAGTGCCGGTCCGATGCGTCAATCTTTTAGATGAAGCTGTTGCAATTCCCGCTGGGACCATACTGGCTGAACTGTTCGTGCCGGCAGAGAAGGTGCCGGAAAATGCAGGGTTCGAATTGCGACCAGACCAACAGTCATCCTGGACATTCGCGGTCGAGGTAGGCCGGACTGAACCTCCTACGGAGGAATGGAATGTTCATGTGATCATGGAGCAGATGGGAGTGGATCGGGAGAAGCTGACCCCCGTGCAGTTGGAGCAGTTGGAGAGAGTTTTGTGGGAACATCAAGAGACATTTTCCCGACATGGAGAGGACTTCGGGTGTACCCAGACGATTGAGCATGAGATTCCACCCATTAGAGAAAGATATCGTCAAATTCCTCCGGCGCTCTATCAAGAGGTGAAGAGCATGGTGGCCAGTATGCTGGACAACCAAGTGATCCGAGAGAGCCGGAGTCCCTGGGCGGCCCCTGTAGTCTTGGTCCGCAAGAAGGATGGGACACTCCGATTTTGTGTGGACTATCGGAAGTTGAATGCCCACACCGTACGGGACGCATATCCTTTACCCCGTATTGAAGAATCCCTGTCGGCCCTGGGTCGGGCCAAGTATTTCTCAACGTTGGATTTGGCAAGCGGGTACTGGCAGGTCCCAATGGCTGAAAAAGATCGGGCCAAGACGGCGTTTGTCTTGCCAATGGGGCTCTTTGAGTTCAACCGGATGCCCTTTGGCCTCGCTACCGCCCCAGGAACCTTCCAACGCCTGATGGAACATTGCTTGGGCGATCTAAATTTTGAATCAGTCCTGATATATCTAGACGACATTGTGGTGTTCGGAACCTCATTTGAAGATCATCTGGAGAAGCTGCGTCAAGTTCTCCGGCGGCTCAAGAGCTACGGCCTGAAAATAAAGCCAAAAAAATGTCAACTGTTACGAAACCAGATTGAATATTTGGGGCATCTGGTGAACCCGGACGGGGTACTACCTTTAGCCAGTAAGATTAAGGCGGTACAAGAGTGGCCACCTCCTTGTGACCTGCAAGAAGTGCGGGCCTTCCTGGGCCTAGCAGGATACTATCGGCGGTTTGTGCCTAAATTCTCACAAGTGGTGAGTCCCTTGAATGAACTTTTGAGAGGGACAGCGCTGGGTCCTCGAAATCGCCCCATTCCATGGGGGCCCCTACAGAAAAAGGCATTTGATGGAGTGAAAACCACCCTAACGAGTGCCCCATTGTTGGCCTACGCCCGGTTTGACACCCCTTTTTTGTTGTATACCGATGGTAGTCTTCATGGGTTGGGGGCAGTACTAGCACAGGTGCAGGACGGCCGAGAACGAGTGATTTCTTATGGCAGCAGATCTTTAAGAGACTCCGAGCGAAATCCGGCTAACTACAGCTCATTCCGGCTGGAATTGCTGGCCCTGGTGTGGGCAATGACAGAACGCTTCGCCGAGTATCTAACAGGGGCTGAGGTGCTAGTCATGACAGATAACAACCCGCTAGCTCACTTAGAGAATGCAAAACTGGGGGCGTTGGAGCAGCGGTGGGTCGCCAGACTGGCCAAGTTCAATTACCGCATTAAATTTCGCTCTGGTCGAGAGAACGGCAATGCAGATGCATTGTCAAGGGTGCCCCTTGGGTCATCCGGGGAAGATGTTGACGAACAACTTGAGGATACTGAAACTCCAGCTTTGGGGCAGATACCTATCTTCCAAAGTGTGGTACACTCAAGTGGGGTGGCCACCGGGATGCCCTGGTCCTGGGTAAAACACCCTCAGATTGGACAAGAGTCCAGGATGAGTGTCCGGACATTGCACTTGTGCGCCGTTGGGTACAAAACAAGGCCTGGCCCAGTGCAGAGGACAATGCTCAGTTGTCCATGGAAGGAATGAAACTCCTTCGACAATGGGATAAATTGTGTGTGGAGCAAGGTCTTTTGTATCGTAAGGTGTACCTGCCATCGGAGCTGCAGCATCGGTACCAACTGATAATTCCTGTGGGGATGGGGCCAGTGGTCGCTCGTGAGGCGCATGAGAAGGGGGCCCATTTTGGAAGTGAAAAGACACTTCAGTGGTTGCAGCGAGTCCTCTACTGCCCTGAGTTGGGAGGGATGGTGGCCGACGCGTGTCGGCAGTGCCAAATTTGTGGGCTCAACAAAAGCCCTGAGCAGCGGGCTCCCACACAGTCTATTAAGACTTCAGCTCCACTGGAGCTACTCATGATTGACTACGTGTTGATAGGGTACTCTACATCAGGGTACTCCTATTGCCTGGTGATGACAGATCACTTTACCAAGTATGCTGTAGCGGTGCCGACAAGAGATCAGACGGCCAAGTCGGCGGCTGAGGCAGTGTGCCGACATTTCTTCCAAGTGTTCGGGTGTCCGCAGAGAATACATTCAGATCAAGGGGCCTGCTTTCAGGGGACGCTGATGAAAGAGTTGCACCAGCTCTATGGTATCGAGCAGTCGAGAACAACGCCTTACCACCCTCAGGGTAACGGGGCGTGTGAGCGTTTTAATCGGACCCTGTTGCAAATGTTGAGGTCCTTAGAGAGTCAGCAACAGACATGCTGGCCTGAGTATCTCCCCGAATTGATGTGGGCTTACAATAACAGGGTGCACAGTACTACTGGTTACTCACCACACATGTTGATGTTTGGTAGACCTGGCCGAGACATTGAGGATTTGAACATGCCAGATCCCTCCTCCGCCCCCCTTCGGACTGCATCCGTGTGGGTACGAGAGCATCGGCGGCGGTTGAGGGTGGTGCATTAGGTGGTGGGCGACCGCCTTCGACAGGTGGTCCATAAGGACACGCGACCTGTACAAACAGAGCTGTTCTCTCCGGGGGACAGAGTGTTGGTGAGGACAAAGCGACGGTCAGGAAAGCTGAGTGACCGATGGGAGGCGATACCGTATCTGATAAAAAAAAACAGGTGAACCCTGAGATTCCAGTGTACGAGGTCGAACCGGTGGGGACAGGGGGGCCAACCCGTAATTTGCATCGTAATGTGGCACCCCTAGGGGTATTTGCCACAAAAATAGTTACTGACAGTAAATGCAAATACTAAAATAGCAAGACTGCACTACCACCTCCGGCCAGAAGGGGGAGCTCCAGAGACTCCCCTTGATCCATTCTGGTCTGAGAGAAGAACTGGCAGTTGGGCTAAGGAGCTGAAAGTGAGAGGTCATACAGTTGAATCTCTAACAGCCCTGTGACTGTTACCAGGCCTAAATCACCGGCCTGAGGAGAAGAGGGATAGAGAAAAAGGACATTGTGAGAACCGGGTAGCATTAATCACTACCCAGAACAGGCGCAAAGACGGATACCGGATCCGTGGCTGTATTCATTACATATAATACAGCAACCGGAAAAACGTGAGGTGATATCAGCTTCACTAGGGTCGGACGCAGCAACAGACACAGAGTTCAGCGGTACTCCTGGAGGGGGTAAGCCGATAAAAGGACTCGGGTTGCCCGTCGAACCAGGACCCGGAGGGGACAGATTGGGCCGGCAGCCAGTTCACATACAGCAGCAGGGCCACACAGATATTGCGTACAATAAGAGGCGAAGACCCCGGCAGGGTCAAAGTAACTCAGAGTTCCCATACAGACTCCGGTGACAGGACTGGTTGTAAATCCTTTTTTGTTAAAGTAAACTGGTTAAACGTTTCAGTGCCTCAGTCTTTCATTTGGACAATAGCCATCTATCCAGGATTGGGATCATCACCGCTGGGAGAACCTGCTGCTGATCAAGTAAGTGCCTGTTCCCTCACGATACCCTTAACACTGTGCATTGCCTGAGGCCACAGCACTGGGTCAAGCCACCCGTGACACCCCCCTCAAGAGACAGACCCCATTGGTCCGGTGCTGGGTACCCCGGTCTCTTGGGCGTCACAATTGGCGTCACGAACAGGATCTAGCCAGCCCGTATACCGGGTATTGTGTGCCGTGATTGGAGCCCAAAACTGTGAAAACTTGGATGAAAAATCTTGAAAATTGACTTTATTAAAGAAAAATCCATTCTCCATTGAAAACTATTGAAAGTGACTTTTCCCCATTGGTTATAATGGAGTAAAGATGGCCGCCATCCCCTGAGGTAATCACTTCATAACCGTTAGGCACGAGACTGTTAATTGAGCTACGCCATCACCTGAGCCCCAGTCTAACTGAAAAACTTCAGAATCCGCCATTACAGAGCGCGGTGGGTGGGAGCAGCAGGGGGCGTGTCATTGTGGGCGGCACCAAGCTGAGCGCTCTGACATCAGAGCAAGGGGAAAATCGATCCTGCTGCACAGCGGAACGAATCTACACTATCCCGACGGAAGCGGAGGACCGGAAGGGTCCGGGTTAACTAAGGGGGCACAGTATGTCGCAGCAAGGAGGCGCCGCAGCACCCGGCGACGCTAATGCAGCTGAAAGACAGAGTGTCGATAGAGAGTCCGGTAGCGCAGCGGTGCAAGGAGTGGCGCCCATCATGCCGGTGCTGATGCCATATACCCCGGGTGGCCCATGGCTTCCAATGTATGAAGGTGAGCCTAATACCCTTGACGATTTCAGAGAAAAGATGCTGGCCCATTTTGACATGTTCCCTGTGGGTGAAGTTCAGCGTGTTAGTCTCCTGATGATGCAGTTAAGTGGCCATGCTAAGCGAGAAGTCACAGCATGGGCAGCTGATCTAAAAGGCACTGTTGAACGCATATTTGCTGGATTAAAAGCTACATTTGAAACCACTGCCAGCAGCAAAGCTAAAGTACAATTCTTTAATTGCAAACAAAAAGTTAATGAGGGCGTGAGAGACTTTGCCTTAAACCTGCAGGAAGCCCTTAAATCACTTACACTGGCTGAACCCATTTTTAACACCGGAGCGGATAAACTGCTAAGAGATCAATTTATTGAGGGACTCTACACCCCTTCTCACCGGGGGCATGTGAGCATGCTTGTTTTTAAGAACCCTGAATTGACATTTGCCCAATTAAAGGAGAGCGTTATACGTCTCCAGCTGGCAGAGGCACCTCGGGATCAGGATCCTGCGCAACTCATGGCAGAGGCTCCTCAACAACATGGAGTACCAGTGACATCAGCTATGTCCGGGGCCATTGCTAAGCCCCTGGGGCCCAGTACTAATGAGGCTCTTCAACAAAAGCTTGACTCTTTAACTGATGTTGTTGCTTCAATGGCTAAAACCATGCAGGAGATGAGAGGACCCAAGATGGAGTTGTCAAACCGTAGAGAAGGTGTTCCATGGATGAGACCCCGGAGATACCCGACATGGAGAGGACGACCCCGCGACCGCTACCAACCGGATGGACAGCCCATTTGCCGCCGTTGCCAGCAGCCAGGCCACTTTGCACGAGATTGTGATTTTAACGGGAATCCCCTGGGAATGCGGGCCACTTCGCAGGAATGAACTTTGAAGGCCCAACACCCTGGCACGACAGGTACATCGGAGGACGACCCATTATCCCTATCGTGCTGGACGGAATGCCCCTCAACGCTTTGCTGGACACAGGTTCCCAGATTTCATCTATACCGTATATCCTTTATAAGAGGTACTGGGCTGATGCAGATATTGATAAAGGGCCCTCTGATGTTGAACTAGATATATGGGCCAGTAATGGTAAGTTGGTACCGAAACTAGGATTCAGGGAGATGACCATAAAGATTGGTAAAGTAGAATTGAAGAAACAGGGTATAATTGTTGTTGATGTTGACCGGCGGAACTGTGAACCAACTGTATTGATAGGAATGAATGTGTTAGAGAACTGCTTTTCCGAAGTCATTTCTGTCTTACAGCAAATTGCTGAAACTGCCCAATCCTGCCAGCAGAGAGTTCTCCAGAGGGAAATAAAAGTATTGATGTTAAGGCAACAGGTAGAAGTTGCAGGTGGAGAAATCGGCTGTGTGAGGGTAAGTGATCCAACATCTATTGTAATCCCACCAAAAACAGAAATGCTGGTATGGTGTAGAGCAGCCATTGGTACTAAGGGACGAGATTATCAAGCCTTAATAGAACCAGTGTACACCGACAGCAGGCCCACTATACTCACAGCACGAGGGATAGTCGAGGTACACCGGGGACGAGTGCCGGTACGACTTTTGAACTGTGGAGAGGAAGAGGTCACTTTGCCAAGGTATGCTACAATGGCAAAGCTATATACTGTTGACAACAATGCCATCACAACCATTGAGCCCTTAGAACCAACCTGTCAGGTGGAAGGCAATGGCTCAGATGGAGAAATGGAGGATTGGTGCCAACAGCTACACGTGGGCATAAATTCAACACCTACCCATCAAAAACAAGGGGTGTATAGGCTAGTGACGGAATATGAACAAGTCTTCAGTAAACACCCATTGGACTTCGGACGGATAGAAGGGGTAGAACACACAATCCCCACCAGTGACCATCCCCCAATAAAAGAAAGATATAGACCCATACCGCCCGCTCACTATCAATGTGCAAAAGATATGCTGAGGGAGATGAAACAGGCCGGGGTAATAAGAGACAGCTGTAGCCCCTGGGCGGCCCCTCTAGTGATTGTCAAAAAAAAGGACGGAACCATGAGAATGTGCGTAGACTACCGGAAGATTAATAACATCACCCATAAAGACGCCTACCCCTTGCCTAGGATAGAAGAGTCCTTAACTGCTTTGAAATCTGCTAATTATTTTTCCACCTTAGACTTAACAAGCGGGTATTGGCAAGTCCCTGTGGCTGAGCGAGATAAGGAAAAGACGGCATTCACCACACCAATGGGTCTATGTGAATTTAATCGCATGCCGTTCGGACTCTGCAACGCATCCGGTACCTTCCAGCGGCTGATGGAATGCTGCCTCGGACACAAGAACTTCGAGACCGTCCTCCTGTACCTAGATGATGTGATCGTCTACTCAAAGACTTACGAACAACACTTAATAGACCTGGCAGAAGTGTTCGAAGCCTTATCCAGGTATGGCATGAAAGTCAAGCCATCCAAATGTCACCTTCTCAAGCCAAAGGTACAGTACCTGGGACACATCGTGAGTTCGGAGGGAGTAGCACCAGATCCCGAGAAAATAAGCGCCATAAGGGATTGGCCAAGACCTACCAGCGCAAAAGAAGTGAGACAATTCCTGGGATTGGTGGGTTACTATCGCAGATTTATAAAAGGATTTACCAAGTTGGCAGCACCCTTGCAAGACACCTTGGTAGGGCAGACGAAGAAACCTTCAAACCGAAACCCTCCTTTTCAGTGGAACGACGAAAGGGAAGACTCCTTTGAACAACTAAAGAAGGCACTAACCGGAGAAGAGGTTCTGGCATACCCAGATTACCATCAACCTTTCATCCTCTACACCGATGCCAGTAATGTGGGACTAGGAGCGGTGCTGTCACAAAAGCAAGAAGGTCGGGAGAAAGTCATCGCCTTTGCAAGTAGAAAGCTCCGGCCTACTGAAAGAAATTCAGAAAATTACAGCTCCTTCAAATTAGAACTACTGGCAGTAGTTTGGGCTGTGACTGAACGTTTCAAACACTATCTGGCCGCTGCAGAATTTATTGTCTATACTGACAACAATCCGTTGACCCACCTGGACACAGCCAAATTAGGTGCGTTAGAACAGCGATGGATAGCCCGGTTATCTAATTACAACTTCAAGATCAAGTATCGAGCAGGTCGCAAGAATGGAAATGCCGATGCCCTATCCCGGATGCCACACTTGAGAGATGTAGAAGAAGAAATGGGGGAGCTTGAAGAAATTGAACTACCAGCCTTCCATCATCCCAAGGCAAAACATCATCAGTCAAGTACCTATCAGAAACAACAAGAGGTGAATTTTAATCCGTTAGCACACCATAGATGGGCTGACACCCAAGACAGCAATCCGGCTGTGAAGTTGGTGAAGGAACTGTTAACTGAGCAAAGTGCATATCCCGATGAGGATGCCCCAGAAGAGACGCATCAACTCTGGAAAGAGAGAGGCAAAATGTTCCTGTATCAAGGGAAGCTCTGTAGAAGGTACACCAATCCGAAAACACATGAATTGGTTTGGCAGATTATCGTGCCTAAACAAGATGTCAAGATGGTCCTCGAAGCTTACCATAATGGTGCTGGTCACTTCGGTTGGAAAAAGTTAGAAGTACTTCTAAGAGAAAGATTTTATTGGGTCGGGATGAGAAAATCAATCGAACAGTGGTGCAGAAATTGTGGCCCGTGCAACCTCAGAAGAAACGATCAAAAGAACCAAAGAGCACCACTGCAGCCCATAATCACCAAACAACCACTTGAACTTGTAGCCATGGACCACGTGAAGTTGACACCAAGCCGGTCTGGCTATGTCTATGCCTTGACCATCGTGGACCATTATTCACGCTTCTTGGTAGTAGTACCCGTAAAAGATCTGACAGCAAAAACAGCAGCCAAAGCGTTCCAAACGTACTTTTGTAGACCCCATGGATATCCGGAACAGGTTCTCACCGACCAAGGTACAGCCTTTGAATCAGAGATCTTCAGAGAATTCTGTAATATGTATGGTTGCAAAAAGATCCGGACGACGGCCTATCATCCACAAACAAACGGCTTATGCGAGAAGATGAACCATATTGTAATAGAACTACTAAAGACTTTACCTGAGGCAGAAAGGAATCAATGGCCAGAGAAATTGCCTGACTTGGTGGATCTGTATAATCATGTCCCGGTGAGTTCCACCAATTGCACCCCAGCTTACCTTATGCGTGCAAGACCCGGCCAATTACCAATCGATCTAGAAATGGGAATTCTGAAACCAGACGCAGAAGTCCAAGACTCCAATTGGGATATCATACGGCAAAAGCAGTATCGCCAAGTGCAAGAGAGTGTGGAAAGAAGCCTTCAGCAAACTAGAGAAAGACAAGAGCGAACTTTCAACCAGAATGCTCTAGCGACCCCATTAAGACCAGGTGACCAAGTGCTCAAGAGAAATCGTCGAACCAATAAACTGGACAATCAGTGGGAAGCCGTACCCTACACAGTTTTACCAACAAGAGTGGATAATCCTAAAATGTGTCTCATTAGCAAAAACGGAGGCTTAACATCTGTACTAGTGTCAAGAGACAATCTTAAATTATGTCCGGAAGCATTGAAAGAGCCAGACGTTGTCCAGCCAGAACCAGAAGTTATTCAACCCATACAGGTTCAACCAGTAAAGGAAAAAGAAGAGGAAGTGTATCACACCTGTATAGGAGACTTTCCCAAAACCCTACTAACATACCATGGTGCAGTAGTGGTTCCCATGGTGGCCTTTTACCCAACACCAAACCCAATACCAGAAGTCCCAAGACAGGAAGAGGCTGACCCCGTACTACAGGAGGTTCCAGGCCAGGAAGAACAGATTCCTGGTCAGAGTAATCCCATTCACGGTGGACTTGCCAACTCCATAGTCGTGGAATTATCTTTAGCAGAGCGGGCAGATACTACATCCGCAGTAGACAGTAGTACACCACATGAAGAGACACCGCTATTACGTAGATCACAGCGTAGTACCCAGGGTCAATTACCGACCAGGTATGCAGATTACCAACTATAAAGCTCATAATGTGAATTGTATATATGTTATGCCGTATATAGTTAAACAGAAAATGTAGTATAGTCATTGTTATCAGTCTGCAACGTTTAAGCCCAGTGCCTACAAAGACTTGTCTGTATGAACTTCTTGCATATTCTTGAACTTTTTATCAGCCCGGAGGCACTAAATCAAAGCTCCGGAAAGACTGCTTTTTGAACTTTGCTCCTCGCTCTTTTTGAACTTTCTTTAGACTTTATATTGATAACTCCGTTGGAAAAATGGAACTAAATTCCTGGACACAAAGTGCAGTGCCTTTCCTAGTACCTTCAAGGATAGAACTGTATTAATGGACGCTATTTGAAGTGACTTTGTACAGAACTATATTTTTGTTTCCTCGAGTGGTTTTTGTAACTTTTCATTTTTAAGACTCTGTACATATTAATTGTTATTTCAAAATGTTATTGTCCCACAGTCCCGGAGTACTGTTCTTAACTAAGGGGGAATGTGGCACCCCTAGGGGTATTTGCCAGAAAAATAGTTACTGACAGTAAATGCAAATACTAAAATAGCAAGACTGCACTACCACCTCCGGCCAGAAGGGGGAGCTCCAGAGACTCCCCTTGATCCATTCTGGTCTGAGAGAAGAACTGGCAGTTGGGCTAAGGAGCTGATAGTGAGAGGTCATACAGTTGAATCTCTAACAGCCCTGTGACTGTTACCAGGCCTAAATCACCGGCCTGAGGAGAAGAGGGATAGAGAAAAAGGACATTGTGAGAACCGGGTAGCATTAATCACTACCCAGAACAGGCGCAAAGACGGATACCGGATCCGTGGCTGTATTCATTACATATAATACAGCAACCGGAAAAACGTGAGGTGATATCAGCTTCACTAGGGTCGGACGCAGCAACAGACACAGAGTTCAGCGGTACTCCTGGAGGGGGTAAGCCGATAAAAGGACTCGGGTTGCCCGTCGAACCAGGACCCGGAGGGGACAGATTGGGCCGGCAGCCAGTTCACATACAGCAGCAGGGCCACACAGATATTGCGTACAATAAGAGGCGAAGACCCCGGCAGGGTCAAAGTAACTCAGAGTTCCCATACAGACTCCGGTGACAGGACTGGTTGTAAATCCTTTTTTGTTAAAGTAAACTGGTTAAACGTTTCAGTGCCTCAGTCTTTCATTTGGACAATAGCCATCTATCCAGGATTGGGATCATCACCGCTGGGAGAACCTGCTGCTGATCAAGTAAGTGCCTGTTCCCTCACGATACCCTTTACACTGTGCATTGCCTGAGGCCACAGCACCGGGTCAAGCCACCCGTGACACCCCCCTCAAGAGACAGACCCCATTGGTCCGGTGCTGGGTACCCCGGTCTCTTGGGCGTCACAGTAACATGTTACAACGGTGCTGGTTTGAAGATTCGGCGCCTACCCCCCTAGAGCCAGAGGCCATGTTCCAAGGGGCGGAAGCTCTGAATGATCTTGAGTTTGATGGTGTGCTTACTCCTGCGCCTGCTTATTTGCCCCCTGTGACCGATCTGGCCTCGGGTGATGAGAATGTTGGGGATATGGAGGATGTTGTTGAGGAGAGTGCATCAGGTCAACTGCTTGGTCCTGACGCTGTATCACAGGACATCGAGCCGCAGGAGGAGACAACTCCACTTACGCCCACTAACACGACCACGGAAGAGACTCTAGCTCCCTCTAAGGTCGCACCTGTTGATGTAGGACTCAGGAGAACTACACGATCTACGGCAGGAATACCGCCTCAGCGATATGCTCAAGATGAATTTGAGTGGGAAGGTATGTCGAGGACGCCAACCTCTTGTGGGGTGGCATGTAAGAGGGTGAACTGTAGTCCCACTGAGAGGGCACTAGGACCCTGTGGTTTTTGCCTGTTGCAGCAGAGGACAGACCTCCCAGAGACAATGTGTGCTGCGGGGTGGGGTCTAGTGTCTCGAGTGTAAAGTGAAAGTAGGAAGTGAGAGCTGAGAGAGAAAAGGCGGGAAGAAAAGGAGAAGCTGCTGTGAGATCTTAAAAAGAGACTGTGTGGATTTACTGCAAGTGTTTTTGGAGGAAAAGAAGCTTTTGAGAGACTTTTTGTTGCTAACGTTCCCCTGGAGAAGAGCTAACCTTTTGTTTAACTCTGTGAGAGACTTGTGTTGCTAACGTTTCCTGGAGAGGAGCTAACCCTTTATCTAAGAAAAGACGGAGACTTTGCTAAGAACCCAGTACGAATTTGGAAGTCTGTGGATTCCCTGTGCATTGAGTGGAGGAACAAGTCTGGACAGACTGCTGATACAGAGACGGACGGATTGTCGTGGAACCATTCCTAGGAGCTACAGAAGCAGAGACTACATCGTGAGACCACTAACTAAGTCCCCGGCGTTTGGGCTCGGCATCGGCCGACAAGACAAGAGGAGCTTGCTGTAACTTATTGACGCTGAAGATATGAACTGGCTACAGCCTCTGCGGATTCCTGCCTGAGAGGAAATCCATCTCAGGATACGGTACCATAGTTATAGATACCCGGGTATCTCTGCTCAGAGTGTTAAATTGTTACTTTAGGCTACGTTCACATTGGCGTTCCGCCAATGTGCGTCGCTGTTGCGCCGGCGACGCAGCGGCGACGCGCCCCTATGTTTAACATAGGGGACGCGTGCGTTTTTAGGGTGGCATTTTTCGACACTTGCGTCGTTTCCGACGCTAGCGTCGGACGCAAGAAAATGCAACAAGTTGCATTTTCTGTGCGTCCGATTTTGGTCAAAAAACGACGCACGCGTCGCAAAACGCGCGCGCGTTTTTTCGTGCGTCGCCGACGCAGGGCGGCGCAACGCTAGTGTGAACGTAGCTTTAGAGGTGTATCTTATATTAGAGTTGTGTAAGTTATACTCAATGTGCCATTCCAGGGGCTCCCTTAATAACACTACATTCAATTTACACTTGTTCCTGTTTTTAGTTGCCTGTTAGGTAAATTTCTGACTAGTCTGTTGTAGTACACAGTTCTCAGGAGACCTTTGAGTGGCACAGTGATTTCAGCTGCTGCTGAATTAGTGTATCTTTGGGGTGCATCTGCCTTAGTATTCTCCATATTACCTTGATTAATTTGCCTTTGAGTAAATACCGTTGGAGATTTCTGCCTTGGTCTTGGTTTGTGACTCACTGGATCTTATTCGGACCTCTGGTCATTACAATGGTATGGGAGGACCGTTTGACTGGGTCCTCTCCTGGGTGTATCCCGGTGAGTGACTTGTGCCTTCTGCCCTGCCCTTTGCTGGTGACGTGCGGCGGCAGTTCGCCGTGCGCGTCATTGGATGGGCGGGACGGTCGGCCGGGTCTTCTCCCGTGTGCAACTTGGGGGTGGTCTGTGCCTTGCGTGCCGCCCTTGTTTGACATGCGGGCATGCCGTACCTTGACAGGGTTATGGCTGATGTGCTCCATATTCGGGTAGTACATATCCCAGGTTTATTGTATCGTAGCGGTACGTTGTGGTGCATCGGTGGGCGTGGCTTGTTGCTACGTGCGTCGTTGGGTGGGCGGGCCGCTTGGTCGGATCTCCTCCCGTGTACGGCCGCGCGGCTGGGGACCTGTGCCTTGCGTGCCGCCCATTACTGACGACGTCCGGGCACAGCTACCATCTGATAGGACCACGGGCGACACATGATACACGTCGGAACTACACATACCATCATGCATCAGTGCATGCGTACATTTCCTGTCCACATGGTATAGGGAAGTCCCCATTGGCCGACCACGGTTTAAAAGGAGCTTGTTTGGAGTATGATGCCACTCCCCCTGACGAAGGCACAGCGCCGAAACGCGCGTAGGGGTTGTGGCACCACTTCTTGAGCTCTGGTAAGTGTTTACTATCTACTATTATTAAGCCTTAGGACTGCTGTACATGCTGTTCCTGCAGATCACTAGATTTTGTAAACTTTGATGTGCCACTGCGGTTTAAAAAAACATCCTGTGAGGTATAGCGTGTACACTGACAGGGATCCAGCTTTCTGTCACTATATCATACTATGATTTATTGGTCATTTTGCTAGTTGCTCAGGAGTGGTGCCATTGTTTGATTTTTTGTTTGGCTCATTTCTACCTGTGGGTAATACTTTTTTACGAGTATGCTTTTATTCTAATAAAGATTGTTTATATAAAGTTCGTTAATACGCCTCAGTCTCTATATGATTTAGTCTATGTTTGCGTAGAATGGGTGGCAGGTGTAGGATTGGTTTAGAGCTTACATTAGTATATAATTACTTTAACGATCCTTTCCAATCATGGGAGTACTGTTTTGATTTTCATATATTTTATATGTTGTAGACGTAAATGGGTTTTTAACCAAGGAGGGCCTAATATGGTTGTGGGCGCGGAAGACTAGTTGCCTGAGTGGGAATTTAAGGTTTGTCTCTTCTATATCAATCCATGTTTTGTGTGTAGGATGCCTGATCCAGTCTATGATCCTTTGCAGGTGTATGGCCCATTGAAATGTTCTGGGGTCTGGAAGATCAATGCCTCCCTTATGGTGTGGATGTATACGTGGATACATTCTAACAGCATTTCTCCTCGTCAGAGCTCCTGTGTTGCAGTAAGTCTTGTATTCTTGGTGAGCCTAGTGCCCAAATAACAAATGACAGTAACACAAATACTTATGGTATAAATTTATATTTAAAATTACAAAGAAATTGCAAAAATGTTGATCTCGTTGATTTGGGTATTTATTCTCTGCCCAATCTGTATACGGTACATGCCACCCATTACACTGACATCTAATATCTCTGTTCCATGATTGGAGGATTTGTGCACAGTGGTAAATTACAGCTTTCTGCATAGAGGTGGAAGCTTATGATATAGCTATTGTCGTTAGAATATAGGTTTCATCAATGATAATTACGGATTATAACTTTCCAGTGCTTGGTCCGTCTTAAGATGACATAAAATGGTGCATCTGCAGAACAGTCCTCACGGTCTGCTCATACTTCTTATCGGGCACGGGTTTCCGCTGACTCCCAGGCTTCAGGAAAGCTTTGATGGTAGGAATTTCACTTATTCTCGCTTTGAAGCCCTAAATAACATACATTGAATTAGTATAACAACAATATTCAATAAATGGCATCAAGTGGAAACCAAAAAAAGCCAATAAATGTTGTCAGTCTATAAAGCCAGTTTTCATTCACAAACCGCAAACCGAAATCTTGAAAATAGCCACAAGGTAAAATCACAAAATAGATTTTAAAAAAAGTGTGTGAGCATTTTTTTTATTCTTAAAATACACTAACAGGTTGCCATTGTGTGCGGTAGTAATGGTATGGCTGCAGCCACTTATCCCTTACTAGGGCTACTTTCACACATCCATTTTTTGCCGTCAGGCACAATCCGGTGAATTTAAAAAAAAAACGGATCCGGCGAATGACGCAGCTGGATCTGTTTCTCTCTCTCTTTCTCTCTCTATCTGGAACAGGAAGTTCAAACTCTATCTCCGGGTTTAAAAAAAACAAACAAAAAAAAAAAACAGATCCAGCCAAAAATCGGAACCGTCGCATCAGTTTTTTCACAATTTGCAACGGATCCGTTTTTTCAAAAATTTGCCGGATCCTGCCTGACGGCAAAAAACGGATGTGTGAAAGTAGCCTAAGATTGGATCTCTACAAAAAGCATACTATGTGTCAGTCATGAGAAATGTAGTATAGCCATATGCAAATCAGACTGGAAGTGCACTGGGGGTGTGTCAATGAAGGCAGTCCAAGAATACTGACACACCTCCAGTGCACTTCAAGCCAGATCTGCATATGGATTTTACACTACATTTATCATGACTGGCACTTCAAACACGTATGCAGTAAGAATACTACTTCTATATGTAAGGATGCTGACAAGTCCCCTTTAAATGCATGTATTTTTTGCTTAAAGGGAATCTATCAGCAGGTTTTTGTCATTTAATCTGAGAACAGAATAATTTAGGGGCAGAAAGCCTGATTACAGGGATGTGTCACTTACTGGGTTGTATGCTATAGTGTTTTATCAGCAGGAGATTATGATTGACTAGATGTCTTGCACCAGCCACCACCCACTGATCGACAGCTTGCTGACCATCAGGTGTCAGGGTGGGATTATACACAGAGCAGCATTCTGACCACTTCTACATTTACAGCAGAGAAAACAGGGATTTTACATAAACTGCAGCAAGAAGTGACACATCCCTGGAATAAGTCTCTCTGCCCATACATCACGCAGCTTTCAGATTACATAACAAAAATCTGCTGACCGTTTCCCTTTTAATTACAAATTTTGCACCATTTTCCTTTTGTAGCCTCTGTGTAGATCTGTTACTGGCAGGAGATAACTTCAATTAATTCAATCTTCCTTCTTCATAGCTCCCCTCTGCTGACTTACACTGATGAGCAAAAGGGTTCCTACTAGTGATGAGCGAATATACTCGTTACTCGAGATTTCCTGAGCACACCGTGTACTTTTTAGTGCTCGGAGATTTAGTTTTTCTTGTTGCAGCTGAATGATTTACATCTGTTAGCCAGCATAAGTACATGTGGGGGTTGCCTGGTTGCTAGGGAATCCCCACATGTACTTATGCTGGCTAACAGATGTAAATCATTCACCTGCGGTGAAGAAAACTAAATCTCCGAGCACTAAAAAATACTCGGAGACCACTCAAGCGCGTTCAGGAAAACCCGAGCAATGAGTATATTTGCTCATCACTAGTAACAATGTTTTGAACTCTTGACTTTCATGCTCCATTAGTGATGAGCGATTATACTCATTGCTCGGGTTTTCCCGAACGCACTCGGGTGGTCTCCGAGTATTTATGACTGCTTGGAGATTTAGTTTTCCTCCCTGGAGCTGCATTATTTGCAGCTACTAGACAGCTTGAATACATGTGGGGATTCCCTAGCAACCAGGCAACCCCCACATGTACTCAGCCTGTCTAGCAGCCGTAAATAATGCAGCTGAGTCAACAAAAACGAAATCTCCGAGCATTAACACATACTCGGAGACCACCTGAGCGTGCTCAGGAAAACCCGAGCAACGAGTGCACTCGCTCATCACTATGCTCCATATCTCATTATCCACTTCTGCTTCGAAAGTGAGACTGCCATCACTTTATAGACAAATCATCTTGGCTATCTCATACATAAATTTGACCTGTAACTATTTTGCATGTGATTAGTTATGCAGATTCTTGACATGTCACTGCTTTGTTACTGTTTTCCTCCTAAAAATCTAAATTTTTATCTTTTAGTTAGTATGTTGTAAATCCACCTTTCACTTTCAACAGTGCCTGAATCCTTCTGGGCATACTGTCTATCATATTCAAGCATGTCTCAACCGAAATCTGATCCCAGATCTCTTCTACACGTTCCCAATGTTGGTGCATACTGGTCGATTCCCTTGGGTATGTGTACAGCTTTTTCTTCACCTCTACCCGCAAGTGTTTGATTGGGTTGATGTCTTGGGACTGTGGGGGCCAATCCACCACCTCTACTTCTGTCACGCCAGGAAAGTAAGATTCACTGCGCAAAGGAAGGAAGGTGAGGGAGCTGGTAAAAGAGAGTGAGGGAAGATGACTCCTCAACACTCACTTCCCCCTGTGCGTCATCACGTGCCTAAACCCAGGCTGACCCTGGGTCTTAGCCCTAGATAGTGAGCTGGGCAGCAAGACACTAGTCTTACTGCTACAATAACACAGGAAAAAGGACAGACAGGGGAAACACACAAGCAAAATGGAAATCTACAGGAATCAAAAGGAACACAAACAACTTCTCCGAGAAGGCTTCAGCTTCTGGAACATTGCAGCTACTCCATGTAAGTAAGGGGGAAAAAGATAGGAGAAAAAAAACCAGCAATATTGTTGGTCGAATATATGAACAAAAATGAAGTTAATTAACCCCTTAACGACCGCCGATACGCCTTTTAATGGCGGCAGTTAAGGGTACTTAAACCACAGCGCCGTTAATTAACGGCGCTGTGGAAAAAGTAAATAGCGCCCCCCAGAGTCCGATTTTCTCCGGGGTTTCGGCTGCCGGGGGTAGCCGAGACCCCAGAGAACATGATTCGGGTTTTTTTTTACCGACCCCGCTTTTGCGATCGCCGGTAATTAATCGTTTCCGGCGATCGCAAAAAAAGCGATTTCCCTTTTAATTTCTCTGTCCTCCGATGTGATCGCACATCAGAGGACAGAGAAATGGGGTCCCAGATGCCCCCCCAATAGTCACCTGTCTCCCCTGGTGCTCCTCGTGGCTCCCGATGGGCGCCGCCATCTTTCTCCGGCAAAAAAATGGCGGGCACATGCGCAGTGCGCCCGCCGGCCGGCATCGGGAGGATCTTTGGGGTCTCGGCTGCCGGGGGTAGCCGAGACCCCAAAGAACATGATGGGGGTCGGTTATACTGACCCTGGTTTTGCGATCACCGGTAATTAACTGTTTACCGGCGATCGCAAAAAAAAAAAAAAAGGTGTGTAATTCTCTGTCCTCTGATGTGATCACACATCCGAGGACAGAGAAATAGGGGGAATCGGGGACCCTATTATACTTACCGGTGTCCCTGGGTCCTCCTGCTTCTTTTCCTGGCCGCCGGCGTCTTCTTTGGCAAACAAAATTGCAGGCGCATGCGCAGTGCACCCGCCATCTGTCACCATCTGCCGGCCGGCAGGAGAAAGCAGTTGGGGCTAAAATTAGGGTTAGGGCTAGGGTTAGGGCTAGGGTTAGGGCTAAATTTAGGGTTAGGCTTCTTTCACACTTGAGTCGGTACGGGGCCGTCGGAATGCGTCGGCCCGACATACCGACGCACGTTGTGAAAATTGTGCACAACGTGGGCAGCAGATGCAGTTTTTCAATGCATCCGCTGCCCAATCTATGTCCTGGGGAGGAGGGGGCGGAATTACGGCCACGCATGCGCGGTTGGAAATGGCGGACGCGACGTACAAAAAAACGTTACATTGAATGATTTTTTGTACCGACGGTCCGCCAAAACACAACTGATCCAGTGCACGTCGCGATCCGTCGGCAATACAAGTCTATGGGCAAAAAACGCATCCTGCGGGCACATTTGCAGGATCCATTTTTTGTCCAAAACGATGGATTGCGACGGATGCCAAACGACACAAGTGTGAAAGTAGCCTTAGGGTTAGGGTTGGAGCTAAAGCTAGGGTTAGGGTTGGGGCTAAATTTAGGGTTAGGGCTAGGGTTGGGGCTAAAGTTAGGGCTAGGGTTGCGGGTAAAGTTAGGGTTAGAGTTGGGATTAGGGTTAGGGTTTGGATTAGGGTTGGCATTAGGGTTACGCTTGGGATTAGGGATAGGTTTGGGATTAGGGTTAAGGTTAGGGTTGGGATTAGGGGTGTATTGGGATTAGGGTTAGGTTTGAGGTTAGGGTTGAGATTAGGATTAGGGGTGTGTTGGATTTAGGGTTTTGATTAAGGTTATGGTTAGGGTTGACATTAGGGTTGTTTTGGGGTAAGGGTTGTAATTATCGTTAGGGTTGTGATTAGGATTATGGATCGGGTTGGGATTAGGGTTAGGGGTGTGTTGGGGTTAGGGTTGGAGTTAGAATTGGGGGGTTTCCACTGTCTAGGTACATCAGGGGGTCTCCAAACACGACAGCCAATTTTGCGCTCAAAAAGTCAAATGGTGCTCTCTCCCTTCTGAGCTCTGCCGTGCGCCCAAACAGTGGGTTACCCCCACATATGGGGCATCAGCATACTCGGGATAAATTGGACAACAACTTTTGGGGTCCAATTTCTCCTGTTACCCTTGTAAAAATAAAAACTTGGGGGCTACAAAATCTTTTTTGTGGAAAAATAAATATTTTTTATTTTCACGACTCTGCATTCTAAACTTCTGTGAAGCACTTGGGCATTCAAAGTTCTCACCACACATCTATATAAGTTACTTGGGGGGCCTAGTTTCCAAAATGGGGTCACTTGTGGGGGGTTACTACTGTTTAGGTACATCAGGGGCTCTGCAAACGCAACATAACGCCCACAGACCATTCTATCTAAGTCTGCATTCCAAAACGGCGCTCCATCCCTTCTGAGCTCTGCCGTGCGCCCAAACAGTGGTTTACCCACACATATGGGGCATCAGAGTACTCGGGATAAATTGGACAACAACTTTAGTGGTCCAATTTCTCCTGTTACCCTTGTGAAAATAAAAACTTGGGGGCTACAATATATTTTTTGTGGAAAAATAAATATTTTTTATTTTCACGACTCTGAATGCCCAAGTGCTTCACAGAAGTTTAGAATGCAAAGTTCTCACCACACATCTAGATAAGTTCCATGGGGGGGTCTAGTTTCCAAAATGGGGTCACTTGTGGAGGGTTTCTACTGTTTAGGCACATCAAGGGCTCTCCAAACGCGACATGGCGTCCGATCTCAATTCCAGCCATTTCTACATTGAAAAAGTAAAACGGCACTCCTTCTCTTCCAAGCTCTGCGGTGCGCCCAAACAGTGGTTTACCCCCACATATGGGGTATTGACATACTCAAGAGAAATTGCACAACAACTTTTGTGGTCTAATTTCTCCTGTTACCCAGTGGTTATGTCCACTGATAAAGTGACAGTTAGCTTGTTGCTAGTGTAACCATGGATACCTAAGGTCCTGCAATGCCTTCACAAGAGGAGAGTGACATAGCGAATCAGAAAAATGATACCACATTTCTAATTGGAAGTATTTGCTATTATTATGCGTACTACATATTGGGATAGGATCTTGGAGATGGGAACACCCCTTTAAGGTTAGCATGTAAGTACAAGCTTCAACATACTGAATTCTAAGGAAAGACATGGCATTATATTTACAGCCCAGATAAACTTGCCTTAAGGAGAGGAAAATTAGTGAGAATATCAGCAGACTTTTCTTCCATCATCATGATAGCCTCCAGCAGATGCACATCAGCCCAGGTAAACTGATTTCCAACTAGGTAGTTCCCTCCATGATCTCTTAGGACCTGCGATTTAAAGAAAGATTCATCTATATGCAGGGCTGCCAACTGTCCAGAAATTCCAGAACAGTCCATCAAAATAAGGCTTTTTTTTTTTTTGCCCTGTCCGTATAGAAAAATTTAAGGCGTTCTTGACTTTTTTGAACCTTACGATAATTATACACTTTGGTTTTTTACTGTCATTATCATCATTTTCCAATTTACAGTGAATGCTAATGTCTACATATCTGAATTAGGGGTGGTAGAGATGGATCACTTATAATAAAAATGACTTATTATGGTTTTCCAATGTGTCCATAAAAAATACTGTCTGTCCGTGAATTTTTGATAAGCTGTCCTGAGAAAATTAAGAGGCAAGTTGACAGCCCTGACTATAGGAGACACATTATCTAAGCAGAATAGAAAGCCATAAAGAACACAATAAAAAAAACTGTGTACCATAACATTTACTACAAGAATTAACTAAAATGATACATTTTCACATAGTGGATCTGCTATAGATTTTACCAGCAGAAAATCACAGGAAGACATTAATCCACATTAACCTCTAGTGTCATAACTAGATGGGACCCTGCATGTTGGTCAGATGTATGAGCCCTTGCGTGTTATAAATGCTATAAAGAAATAAGTGTTCATCCCCCACCTTCATTATATAGTAATGTCCCCCACCCTGGACCCCTTCCAGGTATATATGTTCCCCATATTTGTATCATTGTCCCTCATCCTGCTATAAATGTCTGGCATCCTGGGCCCCATCCTGGTATACATGTCCCCTTTCCTAGTATATACAGTGGGGAAAATAAGTATTTGATACACTACCGATTTAGCAAGTTTTCCCAGCTACAATGAATAGAGAGGTCTGTAGTTTTTATCGTAGCTGCACATAAACTGTGACAGACAGAATATAAAAATAAAAAAAACAGAAAATCAAATTGTATGATTTTTATATATTTAACTTACATTTTCTAGTATAAATATCCCATTCTTTGTAGGAGAGAAAACTTGAAAAATCGGTAGTGAATCAAATACTTATATTCCCCCTTCCTAGTATAAATGTTCCATATCCTGGTATATGTTCCTCATCATGGTCTCATTCCTGGTATATATGTCCCCAATCCTGGTATACAATGACTTGCAAAGTATTTACCCCCTTGACTTTTTACATATTTTGTTACATTACATCTGTGTTTAAATATGTTTGTAATCCGATTTGCGTGTGATGCATCAGCACTGAATAGTTTAAGTTGGTGAAGTGATACAAATATAGGCATAAATTAAATGTATGGGATAAATGTAACTAAAAATTGGCATGTGCATATGTATTCACCCCTTTTGTGATGAAGACCCTGAAAACTTTTGATGTAAGCAGTTCCCTTCATAAGTCACATCCTTAGTTAAAAGAAATCCACTTGTGTGCAATCTAAGTGTCACACGTCTGTCAGTAAACTTTACCTTTTCTAAAGGGCCACAGAGGCTGCAACACCAATAACCCATTTCTGACATCTGACGTACTATCTCGTCGAGGTGACCCGGGCCCGTATGGCCATTGACGGGATGGTACGCCATACGCGATCAGCCGCGCTCACGGTGGGGGGGAGCGCGGCCGATCGTGGCCGGGTGTCAGATAATTATCAGAGCTGACATCCGGCGCGTTGTTCCAATGGTCTCCTCCATTTTCCTCCCTGCAGGCCCCGGATGCAAGATGGCCGCTAGGATCCTTCTGGGTCCTGCAGGGAGCTGGCTTGCGATAAGTTCGTTAGGTGGTCTAGTTTCCAAAATGGGGTCACTTGTGGGGGGTTTCCACTGTTTAGGCACATCAGGGGCTCTCCAAACGCGACATTGCGTCTGATCTCAATTCCAGCCAATTCTGCTTTGAAAAAGTCAAACGGCGCTCCTTCCCTTCTGAGCTCTGCCATGCACCCAAACAGTGGTTTACCCCTACATATGGGGTATCAGCGTACTCAGGCCAAATTTCAAAACAATGTTTGGGGTCCACTTTCTTCTGTTACCCTTGAGAAAATAAAAAATTGGGGGCAAAAATTCATTTTTGTGAAAAAAATATGATTTTTTATTTTAACGGCTCTACATTATAAACTTCTGTCAAGTATTTGGGGGTTCAAAGTGCTCACCACACATCTAGATAAGTTCCGTAGGGGGTCTACTTTCCAAAATGGTGTCAATTGTTAAGAGTTTCTACTGTTTAGACACATTAGGGGCCCTCCAAACACAACATGGCGTCCCATCTCAATTCCAGCCAATTTTGCATTCAAAAGTCAAACGGCGCTCCTTCCCTTCCGAGCTCTGCCATGCACCCAAACAGTGGTTTACCCCCACATATGGGATATCGGCGTACTCAGGACAAATTGTACAACAACTTTTGTGGTCCATTTTCTCCTGTTACCCTTGGTAAATTAAAACAAATTGGATCTGAAGTAATTTTTTTGTGAAAAAAAGTTAAATGTTCATTATTTATTTTTTTAAACATTCCAAAAATTCCTGTGAAGCACCTGAAGGGTTAAATAAACTTCTTAAATGTGGTTTTGAGCACCTTGAAGGGTTCAGTTTTTAGAATGGTGTCACTTTTTGGTATTTTCTATCATATAAACCCCTCAAAGTGACTTCAAATGTGATGTGGTCCCCATCTTCCTCCAATCCCATGGCGCGCAACATCCTCTTCTTCAGCCTGGAAATGCAATCACTGCCATGTCTCGCCAATATATGCTGCCGGCCTCTGATTGGCCAGTGCAGTGTACTGCAATACACTTCAGCTGGATGTGTGTCCTAAGACTCACATTCCGCTGAAGTGGACGCTGGCGTCATTGGGCCCTCTTCCTGAACGGGCCCTCCTCTGCGACCATGATTGTTATGCACCTGTTTACCACACAAATTTGGAGCCGTCCTTTCAGTTTTTCATATGTATGCAGATACAGCAATGATGCAATATCCTAAAGTGACTGTAGAGGACAGTGTACAAAGAATAACATTTGAAAAGGAAGCTGTTCGACTTTTGTACATTTCTATGTTTTGAAATTTGGCTACACAGACACCTTTTCTGCTGACAGTTGAAGTGACGGACTACAACTCCCTGCATTCCTTCTAACTGCAACTTTTTTTTAAACCCTTTGTCATTCCACTGCTCACAGATTTTTGTCATCTTATTTCCATTGGGAAAATGTATTGTTTTGCATGTACTGGTCTTTCCCTTTTTTACAGATCTGCAAAAACACTCAGCCACATTCACAGTCTGCAGATATGATATATCCAATCAACATTAGGATGTATCTTTATTGGAATTTTAATAGGAAAAGTTCCTTTTAATTGTTTCATTTTCATTTTTTTTTTCATTTTCTCATTTTCACATATCAATTATTCTTATCATCCTGTATGGCGTAATGCAACAACCCCAACAGTGCCCCAAAGCATTGCTCCTCTTATATGGGCCAAAGGGATCTTTTGGGCCCTCTCCATGGCCCAGGTAGGACCGCCTCCCCTACAGCCACTAAGTTGTGTCCCTGGCGTTTTGGGGTCATTCAATTATAATATTAAAGGAGATGTCCAAGCTTGAGATAAAAATTTACTGTCACTACTTCACTGGCGAATTGTGGCAGGATAATAATAATTTTTATTTATATAGCGCCAACATATTCCGCAACGCTTTACAATTAAGCGGTGACTTTCACAGAGAAGGATGCGTGGCTCGTGCAACCTTGGTGGGAGGTTTATATTTCCTGTAATACAGGCGCAGCTAATGCCGTGATTACAGTCGGGGTGGGGTAGATTTACTGTGAGATTATTATACGGAGGGGGTGATGCAATCTGCACTGTATGTAATAATAAACCCCCTGCCGCCACTAACCCCACCCCCAGACAGTAATCCTGTAATAATCTCATAGGGAGCACTTATTATATGCAGCTCAGTAGCACTTTGACTGACATTTGGCTCTGTAGTGTGCTAAAAACTGCTGCTAAAGGTGATGTGATCATTGACTGTGAGCGCGCTGGCCGCACCTCTGACTGAAAGCCAGCGACTCCTGGGAGGAATAAAATTCATTTTATCCTGGCAGTCGCAATTTCAGCAAAGGGGCAAGGCACCGCTAAATACCGCCCTTAACCCACAGATTAACCCTATATCAGCAGGTTAAAGTTTAATTTAGATTTTCTAATATATAATTGGAAAAGAAAATCAAATTGGGAGATGGGAATAACCCTTTAACCTGTACAGTTAGGGCCAGAAATATTTGGACAGTGACACAAGTTTTGTTATTTTAGCTGTTTACAAAAACATGTTCAGAAATACAATTATATATATAATATGGGCTGAAAGTGCACACTCCCAGCTGCAATATGATAGTTTCCACATCCAAATCGGAGAAAGGGTTTAGGAATCATAGCTCTGTAATGCATAGCGTCCTCTTTTTCAAGGGACCAAAAGTAATTGGACAATGGACTCTAAGGGCTGCAATTAACTCTGAAGGCGTCTCCCTCGTTAACCTGTAATCAATGAAGTAGTTAAAAGGTCAGGGGTGGATTCCAGGTGTGTGGTTTTGCATTTGGAAGCTGTTGCTGTGAGCAGACAACATGCGGTCAAAGGAACTCTCAATTGAGGTGAAGCAGAACATCCTGAGGCTGAAAAAAAAGAAAAAATCCATCAGAGAGATAGCAGACATGCTTGGAGTAGCAAAATCAACAGTTGGGTACATTCTGAGAAAAAAGGAATTGACTGGTGAGCTTGGGAACTCAAAAAGGCCTGGGCGTCCACGGATGACAACAGTGGTGGATGATCGCCGCATACTTAATTTGGTGAAGAAGAACCCGTTCACAACATCAACTGAAGTCCAGAACACTCTCAGTGAAGTAGGTGTATCTGTCTCTAAGTCAACAGTAAAGAGAAGACTCCATGACAGTAAATACAAAAGGTTCACATCTAGATGCAAACCATTCATCAATACCAAAAATAGACAGGCCAGAGTTAAATTTGCAGAAAAACACCTCAAGAAGCCAGCTCAGTTCTGGAAAAGTATTCTATGGACAGATGAGACAAAGATCAACCTGTACCAGAATGATGGGAAGAAAAAAGTTTGGAGAAGAAAGGGAACGGCACATGATCCAAGGCACACCACATCCTCTGTAAAACATGGTGGAGGCAACGTGATGGCATGGGCATGCATGGCTTTCAATGGCACTGGGTCACTTGTGTTTATTGATGACATAAGAGCAGACAAGAGTAGCCGGATGAATTCTGAAGTGTACCCGGATATACTTTCAGCCCAGATTCAGCCAAAAGCTGCAAAGTTGATTGGACGGCGCTTCATAGTACAGATGGACAATGACCCCAAGCATACAGCCAAAGCTACCCAGGAGTTCATGAGTGCCAAAAAGTGGAACATTCTGCAATGGCCAAGTCAATCTCCAGATCTAAACCCAATTGAGCATGCATTTCACTTGCTCAAATCCAGACTTAAGACGGAAAGACCCACAAACAAGCAAGACCTGAAGGCTGCGGCTGTAAAGGCCTGGCAAAGCATTAAGAAGGAGGAAACCCAGCGTTTGGTGATGTCCATGGGTTCCAGACTTAAGGCAGTGATTGCCTCCAAAGGATTTGCAACAAAATATTGAAAATAAGTATATTTTGTTTGGGTTATGTTTATTTGTCCAATTACTTTTGACCTCCTAAAATGTGGAGTGTTTGTAAAGAAATGTGTACAATTCCTACATTTTCTATCAGATATTTTTGTTCAACCCTTCAAATTAAATGTTACAATCTGCACTTGAATTCTGTTGCAGAGGTTTCATTTCAAATCCAATGTGGTGGCATGCAGAGCCCAACTCGCGAAAATTGTGTCACTGTCCAAATATTTCTGGCCCTAACTGTATATAGACTATTGAAAGTTGTAATATTTAAGGTTATTTCAGGTTAGTGATAAAGGCTTTACCTTCTCATAACTTGGAAAGTATCTGGTTTTTGCCTTCTGCAAAATGTTATTGAGGTGTCCAGCTTTTAGTTCTGGCTGAAAAAACGGGTACCGCATCATGGACTCCATAAGATCGTTGGTGCCTCCCACATACATATCTATTCTAAGAATATGAGAATAAATTATATTAAGCACCACAGTCCTATATTAGCAGTATTAGCAGACAATGTATGTGCATTGTAGTCTGTGACCATTCTCAGGGATATGCATATGGCCTTTACTATACCTCCCATTTATATGGAGGCATACATAGATTTTCTGTTGGATCCAGGTACTTTTGCAACTTGCTCCATCATGACGTATGTGCATGAAGTGTGGAATGGCAATGTATACATAGAACATGATGGTAAACGGACAGTCTTATATGACTGGTATTATGGGAAGCAGAGTTATTGCTTCATAAATTAAGTTTGGTTGGACTTGTGGTTGGTAAGAAAAAAAAACAAGTTAATAAAATTCAATCCTACAGAGCTCTCTCCTTCAGGTCCTTCCCGTGAAGGTTATACTTTGAGGCAATGTATTGGAGAATTGCATTAGTCTGGACAAGCTTCATCCCATCAATTTCCACCATTGGTACTTGTTGAAACATCAAGGCTCCATCTGAAAAAAATAAAAATAAAAGCTAAAGTGGCTAAAATTAAACAAGCACCAAATCTAATAAAATAACTGATAAAACACACACACATTTACAAAAACGATGTTTAAAATTTGTTTTAATGGTTATGTTCTTCTTTGAGCATCATTATCTATCTACTTACTTAAAGTGATGTCAAACTCCTCTCATGTCAGCATCCAGCATTCAGAGGTGCTGTTGACATGGGGTCTCTCAAGACCTTGGCCACGTATCATGCACGCCCAACAGAAATTATGCATGTGTCCTAGGTACTTTCAGGGGTGAACATACAAATCTGGGGACCCCATAGCGAAAACGTGTATTGGGGGACCCCTTTAGGCTGCCAGCTGCCATTAAACATCTATTGGCTTCCTGTGATGTTGCCCCAGGGACCCGCTGGGGTGACAGAACTCCACTATGTCTAGCCCCTTAAGGTACCGTCACACTAGACGATATCGCTAGCGATCCGTGACGTTGCAGCGTCCTCGCTAGCGATATCGTCCAGTGTGACAGGCAGCAGCGATCAGGCCCCTGCTGTGCTGTCGCTGGTCGGGGAAGAAAGTCCAGAACTTTATTTGGTCGCTGGACTCCCCGCAGACATCGCTGAATCGGCGTGTGTGACACCGATTCAGCGATGTCTTCACTGGTAACCAGGGTAAACATCGGGTAACTAAGCGCAGGGCCGCGCTTAGTAACCCGATGTTTACCCTGGTTACCATCCTAAAAGTAAAAAAAACAAACAGTACATACTTACCTACAGCCGTCTGTCCTCCAGCGCTGTGCTCTGCTCTCCTCCTGTACTGGCTGTGAGCGTCGGTCAGCCGGAAAGCAGAGTGGTGACGTCACCGCTCTGCTTTCCGGCCGCTGTGCTCACACAGACAGTACAGGAGGAGTGCAGAGCACAGCACTGGAGGACAGACGGCTGTAGGTAAGTATGTACTGTTTGTTTTTTTTACTTTTAGGATGGTAACCAGGGTAAACATCGGGTTACTAAGCGCGGCCCTGCGCTTAGTTACCTGATGTTTACCCTGGTTACCGGCATTGTTGGTCGCTGGAGAGCGGTCTGTGTGACAGCTCTCCAGCGACCAAACAGCGACCCTGCAGCGATCCGGATCGTTGTCGGTATCGCTGCAGCGTCGCTAAGTGTGACGGTACCTTTAGATGCAATGTCGAACTGCATCCGTGTTATCTGAGTTTTACTGCTTCAATCAGAGCTTACACAAATCATGGCAGTTACTGGAGGGGGTCTCCTATGTAATAGCAGTATGGCGTAGCTCTGCACAAGAGTTCTAGGAGAAATACATGGCAGACGTCAAAAGTTGGTAGACGCCGCAGGGGATGGGGCTCTTCAGCACTATGTCCACCTGCTCATAACTTCATAGCATTTACCGTATGTTGCCTGCTAGAAATATCGGTACATCACTGGGTGCATGACATACGCAGGCTGTGAATTGTACCCTGTCCAACTGTCTGAAATACGCCATGTCAGCAGTACCTTTCAGCTCTTGATGCTGAAGTGACAGGAAAACGGATTGTCACTGCAGGAGAACCCCGTGGCTGTCATTGCCAATCTGCTATGAGAGCTGCCCCATGGCGGCACTGAAGCTGTGTGTGCAGCACAAGCGATGAGAAGATCATAGCTTCAAGTCTCAATAGGAAACTATTGAAGCAAGTAAAAAGTGTAAAAAAAATGTTTTTAAAACTATTTAAAAAAAATAAAAACATATAAACGTTCAAATCACCCCCCTTTTGCCCCATTCAAAATTATACAATAGAAAAAATAAAATAAATCAGATCATTGGTAGCTGCAATAAAATGCAATAACAGGCGATCAAAAGATCTACATCAAAATGGTATCAGTAAAAACTTCAGCTCGGAAAATGGAGCAATTTTTTTTTTTCATAAACTTTAGATTTTGTTTTCACCACTTAAATAGAACAGAACCTAGACATATTTGGTATCTGTGAACTTGTAATGACCTGGAGAATCAGAATGGCAGGTCAGTTTCAGCTTTTAACGAACATGGTAAAAGAAACACAAAAAACAATTGTGGAATTGCACTTTTTTGCAATTTCACCGTACTTTGATTTTTTCCCCCCCTTTCCAGTACATTATATGGTAAAACCAATAGTGTTGTTCAAAAGTATAACTTGTCACGCAAAAAACAAGACCTCACATGGCCATTTTGACCGAAAAAATAAAAATGTTATAGCTGTGGGAAGAAGGGGTGGAAAAAAAATGAAACTTCAAAAATGCAAAATCCCAAGATGGGATTTATACTGTATGGCATCTTATTTTTTATTTTTTTTTTACACACCCGTAGACTTGAATGGATAATTCTCATCTGATGTATGGAAGAAACTATTGTATGTTGCACTTTTTTTTTTTTTTACACACAGATGATTCGGTCAAAGAAAAAAATTGCCCTACTGAATAACATTGATCTGATTGCGGTCCTTTTTTTAATGGACAGCACTTGGACCGAAAATACATTTGTGTGAATGAGCACTTATAATCAAGACTTGTATCCAAATTTTGGCATATTGCCATTTTAAAAAATACATTAAAAAAACATTAATATTGGACAGAAAGAGAAGCATAAGGTAATGGAAATCTGTGAAATCCATTAGATGTTAACAGGGCTCCATATCGGCCATTGTAGGTGTCATAGCTGTGCTAAGAATGAAAGCCCTGATGCTAATATGAATGGATGGAAGGCCAACCATGCAGTATCCCTGAGATACAATGTCCCCCACTAGTGACCCATACACAGTCCTCACAAATATACTGTACACTCTCAATACTGAAATTGTAACACAAGAAGAAATAATCATGGAGTTATAGAAATCACAGGATGGATGACGTGTTAGGCTAGGTTCACATCGCGTTAGTGCCACTTAGTAACGGATCCGTAAAACGGATGGCACCTAACGCAATGTGAACCTAGCCTTAATGATTCGCAAATTGTGACAAAATGGGAACAACATGTTCCAGACATCTTGCTTTATTTAGTCGATCGATCCTGTGATTTCCATTGCACCATGCTATAATTTCATTTTTGGATTTGGTGTCCACTGTCGGACATTACTTTGACCCAAGACATTGCTACTTGTGAAATACCAGCAATGTCTGTACTCGATGAAGACGTCTGCACATTATAAAAGTAGAAGAAATACTAACGCCTCCATTCTGAGGCCAACAGCCACGTGAGAGGTACAGAATTGAGGGAAAGTTAAGAATACCTCGAAGCATTGCTTCATATTGTTCTCTTGTTTCCAAAAACTCTTCTTCAAACTGGAAAACAAAACACATTTCTGAGAATAAATCCTTTAAAAGTCATTTTACTTGATTGTTAACAATACCAAAACTGTGATACATTTTATTGCAATACAAACCTCCACCCCAGCGGCAGCAAGCAGCCAGCGGATGGACTCCATTTTACCTCTGCCATTGAGGTAGTGTAGTTTGGGTTTTGCAGACATTGGTCTATGTTCTGTCTGGTAAAGAAGAATACAGTTACTTGCAGCCAGTGAGCGACGAGAACACCGGCTACGCCAAAAGATACTTTTTGGATGTTAAGGTTAGCCAAGTACAGTAAGACCTTGGCATCAATCAAAATAAATATCAACAAGTCATAATAATTATTGCAAACTAATAAATTCGGTAGGGAAATATAACAGGTTTGCCCCTGTTCTGTGAATGGCTGATCCGGGACCTGAGGACGTAGATGCAGTGGAGGTCTCTGGCCTAAACATGAGTGCAATTCAACATCCATAGTACATTACATATGAACTGGGACACTGTGTGTTTGTGGGGTGCCAGGGTGTGGAGAAGAAGCAGCTCGCCCACGGCTACCGCCCTGGGCACCTTACATTGTCATGAACAAGTCTATGGATCCCTTGCTTCTGGTGCTATAATTTCAATGTTGAGTGTAAAGTAAGGGTACGAAGAGCCTTAACACGCCTAGATCTTTTAACCAATCCAAAATAAAACATGACTTTTAATTGTTAAATTAAAAATATGAGTAACTAATGCAAAGCATGTTTAATTAAACATTAAAATTACACTCTGTTCCTTTCTTGCTCATGCCCTTGTCAAATTGCTAATCTAGTTGAGTCATTCAATTGTAATATACATATGGATAGATCTACGTATTTGTAGCTACGTAGGTGTACAGCTCCAAAATGGCCTCAAATTGTTTGGCTTAAGGCGAAAGGATTAATGTCCATTATCTAGCCATCAGGGATTGTATTCCACAGTATTTTATAATGTCTAAAGACCAAAGGAACAAAGTGCTATCAAAAAAAGGAAAGTTTTTTCCCTACTATGTTTCACCCTCACGGGTTTCATCACGGTGTTGATGCAAATGATGATAAAGAGGTGAGGAGAACGCCACTTTTCAGATGCACCTAAACCATTAAGAGGCTGAGCACCTCTTGTTGAATCTGGCGGGTCTGACTCCAGCATGCCCCCTTTTCAAGACTGGCGTGAACAACGTTGGTCTGACTAATCAGGGCCTTACTGTCAACAAGCAGACCAAGTCCATTGTAAATATTCTTTCTTATACCTTTGTGTCCTCTTTCATCTCTATCTGTCCCTCTGTGCATCCAGTTTCACACAGCTGATAGGGTCTCATCCTTACACTGCTAAAACTACGTTTCCCAGCCGCACCCTGCTTCTCTGCTTCAGATACCTCCCTCTACTTTATGCTTCTATCTTGCTCCATAGCTCTAAATTGATGTCATAGAGCTGTGCTGGATGCTAGCTGACAAACAAATGTGTAAAATAGCACAGGCTTCCGGCACAGCTGTGCTATGCAGTGCTCCACCACAGATACTTGGCACATAATCAACCTAATCTACGTTTAGAATACACTCTATTCTTCTATACACTGTATGGTCCATTACACAAGTCTGCTTGAAGAATTTATCTTCTGTCAACATAGATGCATATGTCTTTTAGAACATTGCTCTGTTAGGGAATGTGCCCACAACATCTTTTTGGAGTTGGGTCCTCTCTGAAAGTCACCCTAAAAAGCGTTCCGAAAACTCTCAAAAAATTGCTGTTCATATGTTCAGTCTTTTAAGTGTCTTTTAATGACTTCAGGTTTCCAAAGACGTCAAGCAGTTAAAATAAATGAGCTGACCATTCTGCAGGCATATTCCACTCTAAGGCTATATTCACACTTTGCGGATTTTGCTGCGGATCCGCAGTGGATTTGACCGCTGCGGATCCGCAGCAGTTTCCCATGAGTTTACATTTCAATGTAAACCTATGGGAAACAAAAAACGCTGTGCACATGCTGCAGAAAAATCCGCGCGGAAACGCTGCGGATTACATTCCGCAACATGTCACTTCTTTTCTGCGGATTTTCAGCTGCTCCAATAGAAAACTGCAGTTGAAAATCCGCAGAAGAAAACGCAGTAAAAACCGCGATAAATCCGCAGTGAAAACGCGCTGCGGTTTTCACTGCGGATTTTGGAATTCTGCTGCGGAAAAATCCGCAGTGGAATCTGCAAAGTGTGAACATAGCCTAAGGCTATGTGCACAAGTTCAGGATTTCCAACAGAAATTTCCTGAGAAAAACCTGAAATTTTCTGCAAGAAATCTGCTAGAAATCTGCATGCGTTTTTTGCACGTTTTTACCGCGTTTTTGGTGCGTTTTTTTGCGGATTTTTCCAGACATTTCCCAATGCATTATATAGTGGGAAATCCACAAAAAAAAAAAAAACGCAAAATGAATGAACATGCTGCGTTTTTTACCACGATGCATTTTTTTCGCGGAAAAAAAAAAGCATCATGTGCACAAAAATTGCGGAATTCATTCTAAATGATGGAATGCATAATGTATGCTGTTTCTTGCTGTTTTATAGTGTTTTTATAGCAAAAAAAACCGAAAAAAATGTGAAAAATTAGCAACGTGTGCACACAGCCTAAATGTTCTCTATATTTCACAATACCAGTTAATGAGAGGGCTCAAAGTTCACCTGTAAAATGCCCTGGCATCTTTTTGAACCTTTTGTCAGCTCTCAGTTTAGTCATAATTGGATGGAATAAAAAAAATCCAGAAAACACCAGTACAAAAGATACCACAAAAATACTGGAAAAAACACAAAAAACTTCCCAGCGGTTAAAAAAATTTTGGTTGCTGGTGCATTTATGGAGGGTTTATCATATTTTTTTTAGGAATTTTTTTTTACCGTAGTTTTCCTTTCCAGTGTTTTTTTTTTACTCCATAAAATAAGGAAGAAACCTCTAGCCCTTTTCAAAGCAAAGACGCTGGCAAAACACTGAAAAACAGACCCGGGTGTCTTGTGAGCTTTTTTTATTGACTTGCATTGTGAAGTACAGGGCATCTTCCGAGTAGAAAATGCCAGAAGAATGGACACGTTACTTCCTTTAACCGCTTGGTAGTACTGAACAGGTGAAAAAATGTTCAAAGGACTGAAAATATGAGCAGCAAGTCGTTTCTTCATAGAAAAGCAAATTCCATTTTTTGAATAGTTTTTTGATAGACTTTTCCAGCACTTTCCATATCGGAATCTGTTTGAAGGGTATGTGCACACCATCTTTTTCAGGTAGATTCCGCATAGTTTACATGATAGTAAAAGCGATGTCAGCGGCAGAGCCGCAGTAAAGACAACGGGGGAACTACTGCCAGTGAAGCCGCTACAGGGAAAAGACTGGCGGCTTTTTCCTGAAGCAGCTTTGTTGTATAGGAAAACCTTGGTAGGTCCACCAACATCTTAAAGACGTTGCGGGCACATACCCTACCCTTGAGTATCTCTTCAAAGAAGTGAAATGCAATTTTTTTTCCCCTAGGAAATTTTTCAAAACCTCTACAGTGAGAAAAAATTTTTTTAAAAACTCCTCACATGAACAGCAAAGTAAAATTCCCACGGAAATTAATTGGAAACGTTTTCAATGAGAATTTTGGAGATGCTCCACTCAAAACAACTCCGCCGCACATATTCTTAGCATGAATTCACAAATTCTATGGGTGTCTTTCTTAGCTGTTTTAAAACATTTTTCAAACAGAAGACGCTTAAGCACACTCTCTGAAATTTTGCAGCCCTGAAGCATCTTTTTTTGCTTTTTTTTCGGCGTTTCCTGAGCAATTTTTCAGTGTTTTTTGTCGCCAGCATTGTTTTGGTGATTTTTGCAGTGCTTTGAGAACTTTTGTGAACTCCATTAAGCATTTAGCTTCTATTAAGCACTCTTAAAAGAAGTAATATGTCAATTGTTAAGGCATTTTCCACAAGGAAGACGCTCAAAACTTACAATGCAAGCCAATGGTAAAGCTAAAAATAAGCTTGGAGGATAACCTGACTTTTTTGTGTTTTTAGCAAAAAAAAAAAAAAAAGGTTAGTGGGGGCACAGTGGCGGATTATAATTTAAATTTGAAATAGTGGTTTGCGTAATAACTACTTTGCACATTATATACTATATACAGAACTCCTGTCTATAATGTCACTAGTGATCCCTGTGTTAACTGTACACTGACACTATATACTGAGCTATTGTCTATAATGTCACTAGTGATCCCAGTATTACCTGTACACTATATACAGAGCTCTTGTATATAATGTCACCAGTGATCCCTGTACACTATTACGCTATATAAACAGACACTATATACTGAGCTCCTATGTATATTTGGCACTATTAGTACTATTAGTATTGCAGGTTTTTTTTTTATTAATCATCAGTATTTTAGTATTCTGTCACTATGTGATGGTAATATGTGGTCTGGTCATAGTGTGGCAGTATTTGTTCCTTCTATGTGGTATTATTCGGTCACTATGTGGTGGTGATATGTGATCTGGTCATGATATGGTGGTATTTGTTCCTTGTATTTGGAATTATTTGGTCACTATGTGTGGTATGTGGTCTGGTCATAGTGTAGCGGTATTTTGTCCTTGTATGTGGTAGTATTCGGTCACTATGTGGTGGCAATATATGGTCTGGTCATGGTGTGACGGTATTGGTTTCTTGTATGTGTTATTATTGGTAATTTTAAATAATTTGTGACACATTCCATTAAAGAAAAATAAATTAAAATATACCTTAAAAAATATAAATAAAAGGTATTGGCTATTTTAAGAATTTTTAATAGGTTAGAGTAAAGTAGGGCCCTGCCGAAAGAGTCTATCTTGTCATGATGGCAGCTTAAAAATTCTTTTGGCCAAAACAAAAGCTGATGGCTATGTATGTGATATGTTGTTAGATAGGAACTGATGTGTGATTGGTGAGGACTGGGTGCAGAAGTGGAGTTTTTCCCCAGTGTGTAAGGTGGGGCTGTGGAAGATTTGAGGGGTGGAGGTGGAGCTGCGATGGAACCTGGGTGGAATTTCAAGGGGGCCTGAAAATTTTGCCAGTATGGGGCCATGAAATTCCTGGTGGCTGCCCTGTCCTTATGTGTTATGTATACTACATTTTGTTATTAATCACATTCAACAGAGGAAAATTTGTCTGCATAGTTATCCAACTATAAAAATTTTGCTAACAAAGAAGTGAGCCATAGACTTTTTAACATCTTTACAAAAGCGAATTCTAGACCTTTAACTTTTTAGGGGATTCTGGGCAATGCTTAGAATCTAATGCATGCATATGGCCAAATAGATGTCATTTTATAATGTACTATTGTGCTTCCCTGTAAGATTAATAATACTGTAATATCAATTAATGCAAGAGACACCCCAAAAGTAATCGACTCCCAGATTAGAGCCAGAAGGGATAATTAACAGTGGAAACTGTCCGTAAAGTAAGTAATGAAATACTCACAGACTGTATAGTCAACAATCTCCGGCTCTTTTCTATGATCAGCTCCAGATCTGTTATTTGTAGCAGTAGGGAAGGGGAGTGTTCATCTGAATACACAGCTTTCTATTCTGGACAGCTCAGCACTCTCACTGCCAAAAGTTGCTGCTTAAAGGGAACCAGTCACCAGAAAAAAACACAACCTGCAGATATGGGGTAAACTGCAGGTTAATAGCGTTATTAACCTTCCCGGCACCCGCACTTGGACAAACACTGTAGGCAGAAGATGAATTTTATTACCACCAGCGGCGTTGGGCCTTCCAGTCATTGGGGCGGCGCTGGCGCTTGTTCAGTCACCGCTATGCATTAGGGCCAGCTGTCTGTCAGGGCTGGTGGCGCGGTTACAGCCAATGCTCTGTATACTCAGTCAGAGCGGTGACTGAACCCACGCCGGCGCAATGACTGAAACCAGAATGCTGAGGGGGGAATAAAGTTAATTTTCTCCCCGCAGCATTCAGCTAAGTGTGGGTGCCGACAGGTTAGTAACGTTTAACTTGCAGTAAGATCTGCTACAGAGTGAAAATACAGAAATGAAACGAAGGTCAAATTTCCATTATCAGGCCACGCAAATCAGCATTTTTGTGCCTAAACGGATATCAAATCACATCAGTTGTCTCCACCAGTGCTTTACTGTGCTAAAACTGGTGAAAAAATGCTGCTAAACAAGGAAGGATGGGAAGGGGAGGTGGAATTTAGGAGAATATGCTGTGGACATATACTTTTTAACTTTTAATCTGTGTAGCACATGTGAATGGGAGTAGATATACAGTAAGTAAGCTGAATTTGAAGGGGTATTCCATCGCCAAGATCCTATCCCAATATTTAGTAGGTGTAATAATAATAGGAATAGCAAATACTTCCAATTAGAAATGTAGATAGTTCTTCTGATTCGTCATTTCAGTTACTTCATGCGCAGGGCAATGCAGTAGCTTAGATATCCATGGTTGAAACCACCTTGTGCAATGCTAAGGAAATCTTGAAAACACGCATTGTTTGCGGCCCTCGAGGAATGCAGTTTGACACCCCTGCCTTAGTCTGTTTCAGTAGGCTCCACAATTATGGGGAAGATTGTTGACTTGATAGATGTCCAGTAGGCAGTAAATGACACACTCCACAAGGAGGGTAAGCCACAAAAGGACATTGCTAAAGAAGCTGGCTGTTCACAGAGTGCTGTATTTAAGCATACTAATGGAAAGTTGAGTGGAAGAAAAAAGTGTGGTAGAAAATGGTGCACAAGCAACCGGGATAACTGCAGCCTTGAAAGAATTGCTAAGAAAAGACCATTCAAAAATTTGGGGGAGATTCACAAGGAGTGGACTGCTGCTGGAATCATCGCTTCAAGAGCCACCACACACAGACATATCCAGGCCATGTGCTACAAGTGTCGCATTCCTTGTGTCAAGCCACTCATGACCAATAGACAGCGCCAAAAGCGTCTTACTTGGGTCAAGGAGAAAAAGAACTGGTCCAAGGTCCAGGTTGTTCAGATGTTGTTTTCAGATTAAAGTAAATTTTGCTTTTCATTTGGAAATCAAGGTCTTAGAGTCTGGAGGTAGATTGGAGATGCACACAATCCAAGCTGCTGGAGGTCTAGTGTGAAGTAATCACAATCACTGATGGTTTGGGGAGCCATGTTAGGCTACTTTCACACTAGTTTTTTTTTCAATACGTTGCAATGCGTAGTTTATGGGAAAAAAACGCATCCTGCAAAGTTGTCTGCGCATTCACTGCTAGCGTCGGTACGTCGGCCCGACGCACTGCGACGGGCTGAGTCCGACGCTAGTGTGAAAGTAGCCTAATCCGCTGGTTTAGGTCCACTGTGTTTTATCAATAACAAAGTCAGTACAGCCGTCTACCAGGAAATTTTAGAGCACTTCATGCTTTCCTCTGCCGCCAAGCTATTTGGAGACGAAAATTTCATTCTCCAGCAAGACTTGGCACCTGTCCACACTGCCAAAAGTACCAATACCTGGTTTAAAAGCAATAGCATCATTGTGCTTGATTGGCCAGCAAACTCGCCTGACCTTAACCCCATAGAGAATATATGGTGTATTCTCAAGAGGATGATGAGAGACACCAGACCCAACAATGCTGATGAGCTGAAGACTGCTATCAAAGCAACTTGGTCTTCCAAATTGGGTCGGGCTGGGGTGTCTGAGGCTCACAGGGTAAATTGACCATAGAGGCCCACCCTACAGTTACAGTTGTGCTCAAGTTTACATACCCCGGCAGAATTTTTGCTTTCTTGGCCTTTTTTCAGAGACTATGAATGATAACACCAAAACTTTTTCTCCAATCATGGTTAGTGGTTGGGTGAAGCCATTTATTGTCAAACTACTGTGTTTCCTCTTTTTAAAACATGACAACTTAAAACATCCAAATGACCCTGATCAAAAGTTCACATATCTCATTTCTTAATACCGTGTATAGCCCCCTCTAACATCATTGACAGCTTGAAGTCTTTTGTGGTAGTTGTGGATGAGGTTCTTTATTTTCTCAGATGGTAAAGCTGCCCACTCTTCTTGGCAAAAAGCCTCCGGTTGCTTTAAATTCCTGGGCTGAGATGGCTACTCCAGAACCTTCACTTTGTTCTGCTGTAGCCAATGGCAGGCCAACTTGGCCTTTTGTTTTGGATCGTTGTCATGTGCAACTTCCGGGCTGATGAGTGCAAATTTACCTCCAGTATTTGCTGATAACGTACTGCATTCTGTTTTCCTTCAACTTTGACCAAGTTTCCTGTGTCTTTGTAGCTTACACAACAGGGCAGGAGCCACGACAGGAAGCAAAGAAGAGGACGTAATCGCATGAAGATGGGAGGTGCTGGACCCGGACTGTGACGCCCATCAGACCAGAACGCACCGGGACCACCCCTGGGTGAGTATAATATAACCTGTTTTTCTTATCTTTCAGGTTACATCGAGGCTTATCTACAGCATTACAGAATGATGTAGATAAGCCCCTGATGCCGGTGGCTTTAGGCGAACACATTCTTCTCTATGGTATTCACGGTGGAAAGTAAAATGCTAGGTGACATGCCGAGAGACAAAGAAAACCCTATATTAAGGGGTCACCAATCTAACCCAAGAAGAGGTGCGAATCCGTCTAAATAAAAGTAAAATAGATAAATCTCCGGGTCCGGATGGCATACACCCACGAGTACTAGAACTAAGTAATGTAATAGACAAACCATTATTTCTTATATTTAGGGACTCTATCGCAACAGGGTCTGTTCCACAGGATTGGCGCATAGCAAATGTGGTGCCAATATTCAAAAAGGGCTCTAAAAGTGAACATGGAAATTATAGGCCAGTAAGTCTAACCTCTATTGTTGGTAAAATATTTGAAGGGTTTCTGAGGGATGTTATTCTGGATTATCTCAATGAGAATAACTGTTTAACTCCGTATTGGCATGGGTTTATGAGGACTTGCTCCTGTTAAACCAATCTAATCAGTTTTTATGAAGAGGTAAGCTATAGGCTGGACCAAGGCGAGTCATTGGACGTAGTATATTTTGATTTTTCCAAAGCGTTTGATACCGTGCCACACAAAAGGTTGGTACACAAAATGATAATGCTGTGTCTGGGGGAAAATGTGTGTAAATGGGTTAGTAACTGGCTTAGTGATAGAAAGCAGAGGGTGGTTATAAATGGTATATTCTCAAATTCGGTTGCTGTGACCAGTGGGGTACCGCAGGGGTCAGTGTTGGGACTTATTCTCTTCAACATATTTATTAACGAACTGGTATAAGGTCTACACAGTAAAATATCTATATTTGCAGATGATAAAAATCTATGTAAAGCAGTCAATACAAGAGAAGATAGTATTCTGCTACAGATGGATCTGGATAAGTTGGAATCTTGAGCCGAGAGGTGGCAGATGCGGTTTAACAATGATAAATGTAAGGTTATACACATGGGAAGAAGGATTTAGTATCACCATTACACACTGAATGGGAAACCACTTGATAATTCTGAAATGGAGAAGTACTTGGGGATCCTAGTTAATGATAAACTTACCTGCAGCAGCTGCCAAGGCAAACAGGATGAGAGCATTATACTGTACAAATCCCTGGTTAGACCGCACATGGAGTACTGTGTACAATTTTGGGCACTGGTGCTCAGGAAGGATATAATGGAACTAGAGCGAGTACAAAGGAGAGCAACAAAATAAAGGGGATGGGGGAACTACAATACCCAGAGAGATTAGCAAAATTAGGATTATTTAGTCTAGAAAAAGACGACTGAGGGGCGATCTAATAACCATGTATAAGTATATCAGGGGACAATACAAATATCTCTCTGAGGATCTGTTTATACCAAGGAAGTTGATGGTCACAAGGGGGCATTCTCTGCATCTGGAGGAGAGAAGGTTTTTCCACCAACATAGAAGAGGATTCTTTACTCTTAGGGCAGTGAGAATCTGGAATTGCTTGCCTGAGGAGGTGGTGATGGCAAACTCTTTCGAGGAGTTCAAGAGAGGCCTGATTGTCTTCCTGGAGCGTAACAATATTGTATCTTACAGTTATTAGGTTCTTTAGAAGGACGTAGATATGGGGATTAATTCTGAAGGAATTTAGGCTGAACTGGATGGACAAATGTCTTTTTTCGGCCTTGCTAACTATGTTACTTGTACAAGTGCTACACAGGTTAAAAGTTACAATTAAAAAATAGACTCAGGTTCCTGTTTGCCTGGTATGGGGTCTTAAATGAAAATCGGACAATGTGGGCCTTTCAGAGAAAGCAGATTACTAATTAAAAGAGTATTCTCAAGTTTGGAAGTTATCTCTTATGCATTGGAGAGTGGATAACTTTCCGATCACTGCGGGTCCTCTACTGTAACTCTACAGATTCCTAGAACCGCAGCTCTGAAGATCGACTTCTGCGCCATTCATACGTGGTTCTTTAAGTCTCGGTTCTCAGGATTATTGGGGGTCCCAGCAGTTCAAACAAAACAATGGCACAGTGCTTTATAAATACTGATGCAACTTTGAGCTGACCCCTGAACCCATGCTGATCAGTAAATATACAGTCAATCACTTTAATATTTATTTACACCCCCCCATCATTTTTAGTCTGTTGACAAACAGATCATTACCACAACCTAAGAAAAAGATCTTTATTATACAAGTAGAAAACGGTACATACAATATAAATTGGATCCAAGACATTAAAGCAAACTTTAAAAGTGGAAAAAATAGTGCTCTTCTGCATGAATTGTTGGTCCTATAAAAAGGTTATACAGGTGGAAAGTGGTCCTTTGTTCTCCTACAATACAAAGTGACATTACAAAATGACGCTACAATGCTGAAATTATACAGCATATACAACATGTTGGCACAGTAGCTTTGGGCAAAGTATTAGTTTTATGGCAGAAATCTGGAGGATGGGGGCCAGTGTTTCTTCAGTATATTTTGTATTACTATTACTTTTTGGGGGGGATGGTGAAGGCTTTTTTGAGTTACATTTCTTCTTCATAGTTGTGAGTATATACGCTTAGTTGCTCACAGCATAACAAATAATATGGAGTTTGAGTTGCATCAAACGCTTTTACAGGCTGTATGCAAGGTGGAAATGCAGCTGGAAACTAACGTCTCCTGAACCGATGTGGATGTGTAGGAGAGGTACCAAGAGGAGGCATGTCAAACAAGAGCAAGGGCAAAATTCAAATTTAGAGTTTTGCCCGGAATGTTTTATTTGGCAACTAAGTCATTACAGTAGCTTGTAAAAAAAAGTTTTAAGAATGCTACAAAAGCTTTACAATAGAAGATGGCACATCTGAAATGTGTAATACATATACTTACAGATATGTATATATAATAATGTAGGGGTATATATCTTGCAGCTGGCCACTAATTTGTAATTTAATGTAAACTTACCAGCTTTGTCCTAAGCTTCCATTATTAATTTACAAAGAATAAAAAACCATATACAATAAACACACTCCTAAACATTAACACCCAGAACAAATCCATTATATGCTGCTTTCATTCAATGTAGTCTAGTGCAACAATGATCAGTACAGAACTCCTGTGGTGCAAGAAAGTCATTTAAAGGGACTCTGTCACCTGAATTTGGCGGGCTTTCTGTCCGGTCTGATGGGCGGTGTTTCCTCTCCTTTCATTCACCCCTTCCTTTCCCGCTGGCCGCAATATTATCTTGAATATGAGTCTGTTTCCTCCGTAGTTCACGCGTGCGCAAGGCAATCTTGCCTTGCGCACGCGCAGTATGCTTTGCCCAACTGCGGGCAAAGCCGAAAAGCATTAGTGTGCATGCGCAGCCGCACTATGTCCTGGAACACAGCAAAATGCGCATGCGCACTAATGCTTTTTGGCTTTGCCGAACCCCCACTCCCCCCACAAGAGTACAAGAAAGAAACTTTGTTTGGCTTTGTCTTAAAAATAAATATGCATTTACCAGGTTTTGGCAAAATAATGAGATTCTGGGAATAACCCTTTAAAGAGAATCTGTCACCACATTTGACATATCTAAACTATTAATATGGGCATACAGGTTATAGACTGCTGAAAAAAAGTGATACATCTACGTCTAATATCAGATTTCTTATTGTTGAGAAATCATCGGTCATCACTTTATATAAATGACCTCTTCCAGGCTATGGGCAGGATGGTGCCTGGAAGATAACTCTGCCTCCAGAGATTATTTTACATGAAGGGGGAGTTACCAGCGTGATGTGTAATAGCCGCTCTTTGCTCTCTTGATCTCACTGCAGAGCGGTGTCTGATTATGCCCGACATCTGTAGGTTTTTTCCGCTTCCATCTCACAGACAGGGTTGTAATATGGTATACAGTATACAGAGTATACGGTTTGGCTGATATCCCTAGTAATGTTTCAAAGCGCTTTAATGTGTTGGATGTTGACTTCAAGGGAATCTAACTATAGGTGGCACCATTTTTTTTTCTACCTGGATAAGAGCTAATTTGCATATGTACTTTTTCCCCAGCGAGTGTGGCATATTTGGCTGTTCCATGACTAGTTGGCCTATTATACTGTTAGTAAGATGCAAAGACATTATGAAAAAAAAAAAAAGCTAATGAGGGCAATTAAATTGCCATTTGGACTGATCTTTCAGAAAATAAAGCAGTTCAGGCATGCCAACAAAAGCAACAAAATATACTTACAACTCTATCATATAACAATAGGAAAATAAGAAAAGTACGGTAAAAAGTTGGGTGGTCACAGCATTCTGTTTGTAATGAGAAAGCTCAGCTCTGCTGTACTGTGCAAGTTGAGGAAGGTTTCATTCTGAAACGCGCATCGGGGTGAGCTGTGGACGGCGTGGTGGTTGGAGTTTACACTAAGGGTATGTTCACTGGCAATTCTCCCTCTTATGTTTTATTCCTCTCTATTGTTGAGGTGTCATTTAGTTTTGGGTGCTAGCTCATTACTGGCTGTGCTACATACCAGCTTCATCATGGCTTTGTTTGGTGGAATTGCTCTTTTACACCTATGATTAACCCCTTGTGCTGCCCACCGCTCTTATGTGCACATACATGTGCCGCATTGCTGCATGTCTCTCTCATGTTTTACCTTGTACCTGTTTGTTATTTCATTATAATAAATTACATTTACTATTTTGGACTATAAACTGTTGGTGGTGCTTTGTTTTTTTCAAGTTGCAATCAGGCACAGCTCTGCGGCAAGATCAGGATAGCAGTTATTACATGTCACGCACTGGTAACATCCACTTTCATTTAAAATAAGCTCTGGAGGTAGACTCTCGGGGAGATCCATGTCCAGCCCATAGATCTTAACAGCTCATTCACATATTAAGAACATGGATGTACCTGAAATAAGATATCAGATTGCCGATAGGTATCAGTTCTTATAGATTGTCAGCTTGCGAGCAGGGCACTCATTCCTCCTGTAACTGTGTGTTACTTTAATGTTTTTATTGTATTTACATGTTCCTGTTAAATTGTAAAGTCCTGCAGAATATTTTGGTGCTATATAAATAAAATTATTATATTTAAACTTCCTATGACCTGCATGCCCATATAGATGTCTTAGGGGGACTGATCCTTCTGACAGATTCCCTTTAAAGTGAAAATGTAAAACTCATGTTTTGAAGTTAGTGATAAGTGTTTGTGGACGGTGGGTCTCAGTAACTTAAAACAACTGTTGCATACAGTAAAGGTAAGCGGTGTTCTAGTTAGAAAGAAGTGCACTACATTGCCCAGCAATGTTCACAATAATTATGACTGAATGAACATCAAAAATTAAAATACAACTAAGTAGCTGGGTAGTGTTTTACTGCGACATGAAATAAACAGCTCTACAGGCAGGGTGGACGTCCTCGCCCGCTACGCCAGCCCTTCACCCAGTTATTATTCACAATAGATGACTATTGCTCAAACCCATTGATTTAGGAAGAATAGAAAACTGTATAGGGAGGGGGTCAGGTGCCCATAATGATATTAGTGTGTGACAAAGGTAGACTATTGTTGGAGTGACTTCCCATTATACGTGCAAAACTATTTTCCTGGAGCGCTACTTTAAATCACTAAAATGGAGGGGACACGGCAGGACCTGCTTTAGTGCCATAACTGTCTGGTAGCTGTCGGTCCGAGGGGTTAGATCCGTATCTATCTTAAGAATGGGGCCCTGATGTATGACACCAGGAATTGAGAGGAGGCCACACATACGAGGCTCGCTCAATTCTCTTGTATGAACTGTGACACTCCATTGACAGTAGCTGTACTATTGAAATAGAGGCAAGGACATATGTATTCAAGTCAGAACTACCCTTTAAAGGGGTCACTAGATGTTTAGTTTATTCCATCTCTGTTTAGACATTTTGCCCACATAGATGATTTTTTACCTATAGAAACCATTATATACATATGAGTAAAATGATAGCAGCAGCCCTTAATGTTAGCTACTAACATTACATTTACGCTACGGGAAGACTCATCCAAACCTGTGTGTGACATAAGTGTGAAGCACTTACCTTCAGCAACCAATCCAATTTCTAACAGTTCACTTTAAAAGTGAAAAACCAATATCAATCTGATTTGCTGCTATGGGCAACTTTTCAACTTCTCATTTGCACCAGTTTTGATACATCTCAGCCACTGGATATTTGTCCTTGACAGGAGAAGGTTATAAGATGGCACTGCACACACTATACAGTCTGACATATGGGCGAGCCAGAATTATCCACAACATGGTCCTGCTCACAGCAGTTCCTTTTATCTCTTTCTAGAATACTGTAGTATTTTCTTAAATATTACAAATGGAACATGAAAGATATGAGGCATAACTCCCCCCCCTATAAAAACAGCTTCCATCATTGGCATAATAGATGACAATAAAGTGCTATGCTTGGCTATCTGCGTCCGCCATATTTGGACATCCAGTCTGTTCTCCCATGAATTGGCTGAAGAGGTGGTGGTGGCCTGGGAGACAGTGTAGGAGAACTTTTAGATGGCGAGTTGATGGTAGACGGTCCCAGATATGATCCAACTGATTTTAAGGACCCAAACTCTAGATGAAAATATAAAAAAAAACAGCAGCGTTGAAAACTTATTGCTATATAATTATTTGTTTTCAGAAAATAAAAAAAATATATTACTACACATAAATACATGAGCGGGTTTACATATTTGTACAGATCTAGATACCACTTGCTCGGAGTGTGATGAATTCTCTCCCAGCTCAGTAACAGAATACAGCTTCCTATTCTACTCTAGTATTCTTTGTTTTCCAGGCAGAAAAGTAACCTACAGATGTAGTCAGGGCCACCATCACAGCTGTACTGGTAGTTATGAAAGGAACAGGAAGAGGCCCACTGCCACTGACTATGTTCTTCAACAGATACAACTGGATTCAACTGGAGAGGGATAAGAGGGCTACAGTGGCCAAAAATCTTCCCAGAAGTCATCGATATCGCTAAAAAGGCCAGAGGGCCGGTGATACTAGTCTTGCACGCTGGTGGCAATGATCTGGGAAAACGGAGAAGTATTGACCTCAGTTCAACGATGACAGCTGATATCGAGCGTTTCTTCCACCTATTGCCCGATATGATACTGGTGTGGTCGGAGATGGTGCAGCGAGCGGTATAGCACAGGGCTAAGGACACAAGAGGCTTAGAACGATCAAGAAAAAAGGTCAACCCGAGAGTGGCAAGATTTGTAAAATCAAAATTCGGCATTGTAGTTCGCCACTACCAACTGGAAGGCGACAAATCAGGACTGCTGAGGCCCGACGGCATTCATCCCACGGACATTGGGCTCGATATATTTTTGTCAGGTCTACAAGATGGTATCGAGCAGGCCCTAATGCTGATGGGTGGGGGTCGGAGTCACGTGTAGGTAGTACACATGATCCTCCGTGGCGGAAGTGGAGGGAGGGGCGAAGCTTCGTAGCTGCTCATTGGCTGGCCGCCTGTCGGTTGCAGACTGGGCCCACGGCTGGGAGCCCGTTGCGAAATGTAATTTGCCCCTCCCTGCTTATCAAATTAATAAACTGTGACCGACTAGTTCAACCCATCTAAGCCTGTTCGTGTTATCTTTTCGGGATTGGTGGTAGGGGGGACGGCACTATTTATGACACACGGGTCTCCGCAGTCTGGTAGGCACGGTATCGCATAGGAAATGTGCCTCTGACTGCGGAGCCCCTTATAGATGAAGCCAATAAGAAACTACGTGCAGTGCCAATTCCCCCCTCACACTACTCCCACAGGTGATGCATTAATTGGGACGCCCAGCTGACCAACGGGAAGAGAGAGGAAGGGGTGTCCGGCCACACCCACAAGGGTTAAAATTATGTAGTTAATAGCCCTCTGTCTGTACTGCTACATACTTAGGCAGTTAACTGGTTCATGCAGCTTTACATGAACACCTGAGCCTTACACTATGGCTGGTCCGAATAACTAAAGCAATTGTTACCATCCACCTCTCGTGTCTCCCCTTTTCCTCATAGTTTGTAAGCTTGCGAGCAGGGCCCTCATTCCTCCTGGTATCTATTTTGAACTGTGATTTCTGTTATGCTGTAATGTCTATTGTCTGTACAAGTCCAATCTATAATTTGTAAAGCGCTGCGGAATATGTTGGCGCTATATAAAATTATTATTATTATTGAGCTAAGTACAGGGCTCGTGGAAGGATGCCTCCACTGCATGTAGACAATATGATGCAGTCAAACTGCCCCTTCTTTTCCTCCACATCAAGATATGTGGGAGGGTAAGAAGTAGAGGAGGAAGATACCTGAACCTGTGCAGAGGTTGTAGTGGGGTCATTAATGAGTTTGACGGGTAAAAAGGCAGCAGTAGCACTGGACACATTGAGTTGCCACTTTTATCAGTTTTGTATCAGGCTGCATGAACCACGCACACAGATCAGTACAGACTCAGGAGAAAGTCAACGGAGGTCCTACTCAACCTAAGAGCTTTTGTTGCACAGTGTTTTGGGTGACTGGTTGGGATCTTAAGACCTGAAACCACACTTGACACAAAGCACTTCTGCAGGACTACTGTGATTTGAAATAAAAAAAAAAAAAAAAAACACACAACAAAAAACTGTTACTCTTTCAGGGTACATTCCCACAAGGCATTTCTGAAGGTGATCTACATTGGCAAGGCCACAAAAACTGCTCTAGATATTTGCAAAGGATGAAATCCACATTATCAGGACCCTTCTAAGGCCTACTTTCACATGTATGTGTTTCTGGTATGTGGGACATCCATTTTTTCCACAGAGACTGCACACATACCCATTATAACCTATGGTGATCTTCACATGGAGACATGTCCTTTTTTCCCCCTCAATACAAATCTATGGGTCCATGGCAAACACGTACAGCACATGGATGGAAAACAGGTGGAATCAGTAAGTTTTTTTTCTCCAGTAACAGTTTTATAAGGATGTGTGAAGGAGGCCTAAAAGAGTCTACCTTGTTGTAGCAGCAAAGTTCAAAATCTTTTGGACAAATGTTAATAGGGAGTGTGATACTGTACCAATAGGAACAGGTAATCTGTGGCATGATAGTGAGGGGACGGCCAGACAATTTGACACACTACCAAAACTATGGGGAATGTGAGGATCCAACAAATAAATTTCAAAAGTCAAGGCTTGCATGAATCCCAACGGGTTAATATTTTGTAGATATCGAATTCTTGCCATCAGATGCCAATTACTATGTTGAAAGAACTTTAAACTGAGATTGAACTTTTCTATAATGTTGGTGCCAAGTATTCAGCAGAGAGTTCATGATTATTTTAATAGGGAGAGAAGCTTCTGCCTGTAAGGTCTGGTGTAAATCCTGGGGCAAACCCAACATATCAAATCTTGTTTTTTCCCCAAAGACTAGTGCTGCCCTCGATACACATTCCTTATCAGCTGATCACACTCAGATTGGGGAGTCTGGATACGTATAGGTGGCTGTCGCAGATTTCTTCTGAATGCTGGTAAAGAGATCCTACAACCTTTCAGAAACATTAAAAAGGTGCTATATGCTACCTTTGGCCCATTTATTAAGTGGTCTTTCTTTTTTAATTCTTTTTATTTTTCCACAACAACTTTGCTTTTCTAGATGTTTGAGACAGATTAATCAAAAGTGACTTTTACCAAATGCAGCATTTTTTTTTGAAGCCTGTCACTCCAGTCACTCCTCCTCCACCCTCCCGGAATACAGTTTCTGGAGAAGCTTTCAATGAGGCATTTTTATGACTTTTTAAAGCATTTTCAACTTTTGGCGCAGAAAAGTCATAAAAATAAAGAGCATTTTTGTTTTTGCAATGAATTCATGAACTGCATACACTATTTTGAAGAATTTTGGGGAAATAAAAAAATAAAATAAAAAATCAGAGAATACCACAAGAAAAAAAAAAAAGAAAAAAACAAAAGTGAAGACAATAAATCACAAAATGATAAAATCGGGCCCATAATATCAAGACCTAAAAGAGAATGTGTATACATTTTGTAGAAAAATAAAAAACACTTACTTGGAGATGGGTCTGTAAGGGGAGCTAATCGAGTCTTTGGCCCAACAGAACTCAATTCCTGTTTCCAGAAATTTGGAATGTAACCTGTAAAGCCTTTAGATCCTAAAAAAAAAGCAGATAGCATAGGATAGGATGAAATTCATAGCAAATTACAAGTAAACTTACAAAGAATTGTGGAGATGATCTCAAAGGACAATGTTGGCAATAAATTTGATATATTAATTCTCAAAGACAGACAAGTCTACATTTGCCAAAAAGTACACTGCTCAAAAATTAAAGGGAACACTTAAACAACAGAATACAACTCCCAAGTAAATCAAACTTCTGTGAAACCAAACTGTCCACTTAGGAAGCAACACTGTTTGACATCAATTTCACATGCTGTTTTGATAAATGCCAATAATTTCCATCTGTTGTCTATTCCATTTGCACGACACACTCAAAGGAGTGGTTCTGCAGGTGAGGACCACAGACCACATCTCAGTACCAATGCTTTCTGGCAGTTTTGGTCACTTTTGAATGTTGGTTGTGCTTTCACACTCATGCTAGCATGAGATGGACTCTACAACCCACACAAGTGGCTCAAGTAGTGCAGCTCATCCAGGATGGCACATCCATACGAGCTGTGGCAAGAAGGTTTGCTGTGTCTGTCAACGTAGTGTCCAGAGGCTGGAGTCACTACCAGGAGACAGGCCAGTACACAAGGAGACGTGGAGGGGGCCGTAGGAGGGCAACAGCCCAGCAGCAGGACCGCTACCTCAGCCTTTGTGCAATGAGGAGCGCTGCCAGAGCCCTGCAAAATGACCTCCAGCAGGCCACAAATGTGCATGTGTCTGCACAAATGGTTAGAAACAGACTCCATGAGGATGGTCTGAGTGCCCGACGTCCACAGATGGTGGTTATGCTCACAGCCCAACACCGTGCAGGATGCTTGGCATTTGCCACAGAACACCAGGATTGGCAAATTCGCCACTGGCGCCCTGTGCTCTTCACAGATGAAAGCAGGTTCACACTGAGCATATGTGACAGACGTGATAGAGTCTGGAGACGCCGTGGAGAGCGATCAGCTGCCTGCAACATCCTTCAGCATGACCGGTTTGGCAGTGGGTCAGTAATGGTGTGGGGGGGCATTTCTTTGGAGGGCCGCACAGCCCTCCATGTGCTCGCCGGAGGTAGCCTGACTGCCATTAGGTACAGAGATGAGATCCTTAGACTCCTTGTGAGACCATATGCGGGTGCGGTTGGCCTTGGGTTCCTCCTAATGCAGGACAATGCCAGACCTCATATGGCTGGAGTGTGTCAGCAGTTCCTGCAAGATGAAGGCATTGAAGCTATGGACTGGCCCGCCCGTTCCCCAGACCTGAATCCGATTGAACACATCTGGGACATCATGTCTTGCACCATCCACCAACATCACGTTGCACCACAGACTGACCAGGAGTTGGCAGATGCTTTAGTCCAGGTCTGGGAGGAGATCCCTCAGGAGACCATCCGCTGCCTCATCAGGAGCATGCCCAGGTGTTGTAGGAAGGTCATACAGGCATGTGGAGGCCACACACACTATGAAGCATCACTTCCTTGTCTTGAGGCATTTCCACTGAAGTTGGATCAGCCTGTAACTTCATTTTCCACTTTGATTTTGAGCATCATTCCAACTCCAGACCTCCGTAGGATATTAGTTATGATTTAAGTTGATGAATTATTATTAAAAATTCTTTATTTATATAGCGCCAACATATTTCGCAGCGCTTTACATAACGTTAACAATACAATAAAGCAAAATAAGACGACCCTGCTCGTGAGCACTTACAATCTACAATGAGGTGGGGAAGATACAAAGCACAGGTGTGTATTTACAATGATGTATTTACAATGATGGTCCAGCAACATTCAGGGGGTGGGAGATAGATTGAAGTAGTGAATGGGCCACACACACACAAACTGACTGATTAGTGAACGTGATAGGCCGCTGTGAACAAATGTGTTTTGAGGGAGCGCCTAGAACTATGCAAATTGTGGATGGTCCTAATATCTTGGGGTAGAGCATTCCAGATGATTGGCACAGCATGGGAGAAGTCTTGGAGTCGGGAGTGGGAGGTACGGATTAGTACAGAGGTTAGTCTAAAGTAGTTTGCAGAGCGCAGCGGTCAGTTAGGCCAATAGACCGAAATGAGGGAGGAGATGTAACGGGGTGCCGCACTGTGGAGAGCATTGTGGGTTTAGGTTTTATTTGTTCTCAACACATTCGACTATGTAATGAATATAGATTTACAACCGGAATATTTCATTTAGTGATATCTAGAATGTGGGATTTTAGTGTTCCCTTTATTTTTTTTGAGCAGTGAATATCAATACCATGCATTATAAACACCTCATGCATAATTTAACGGTAGGCCAGAACCTGCTCTTTGCTGGTACTGTAATTCAGAGAGCATTCACCTTTATAATATGCTCAATTCGATGATTTCTTAGGAAGATGTTCGCTAACTATTGCTCACAGAAACAAAATCCAGCTTCTCACCATTGCTCACAGAGGCTGCAATAGGTTCTCACATGTTAGCATATGCATCATATTATGTTTGCATATTGTATATGGTCCAACCTTACATTAATGGTTCTTCTTTGTACTCTTCTGCTCACTCAAATGTGAAAAAAATTAAAATGCTCTCTAAAGTTTTTCTATATAAAAATGAGACAAATTCAAAATAGGGCAGTTTTCTACTTCAAGCTTTTATTGTTTATAAATAAAAAATAAGGGTTTAGAATCCCTTTTGCTGGTAACAGCAAATGGGTGGATACAGTACAGTAAGAGGGTTATTGCCGCCTTATCAAATTATCACCCATCCTCAAAATAAGTGATACATTTCCTAATCACTTGGGTGTCCGATTGCTGGCACTCACACTGGTCACGAGAATTGGACTCCATCTTGAAGACAATTTGGCTCCCATTCTGCACCTACATTAGTGCCTGCTGTACCCAAGTAAATCCGGTGGCCCACCATTCGTTAGGCAAACTCTACCGAGATTTCAAGGTTTTATTATGGGTCAAAGTCTCGGTCGGATCACACTTAGCGGATCATACTTAGTTGCAGTTCCAGGAAAGAGACGTGTAGACTGTGCGGTTGATGGAATTCCAGGACACGATGTAATCGTAAATGAAATTTATTAAATGGGTACAAGTCAAGGATAACTTCGAAGCACATTAACTTCTTCTTCAGGACAGTCATGACTTATCAGGTGTCCCGGGACCAAAGGTATGCATCGGGAAGTGGAGGATGGGGTAAAACCAAAGTATGGGCAAGAAAGGGAATTCTCACACACTCAAAACCTAGCAATAGTCACCGATAAAGCCAAACACCTTCTCCAATTACCACCAGCAACAACTTACAGCCACGCAGCAAAAGCTAGCTATTACAATATATGCCATCCAGGGTCCAGATTATATAGGAGTTGAGAGTGGCTAACAGTGCACAGCTGAGAGCCTTAGCTCAAGAAGCTCTCAACAGAGCAGAGTAACTCCTGCATTGCCCAAATAAATTTACACTGTTTAATAAGGAAAAGAAGTGCTTCTAATCCATGCAGGAGTAAAAAATCAGACGCCGCAGTCTTCTGGCTCCGTTCTGTCATGGTAAACCTGTGACAAGGACATAACCTAATAGATGCTTAGTATACCACTGGCTGTTATATATGCAGTCTTTTTGGAAAAAATTTTGGGGCGTGACCAATCAGCGACAGGCACAGTCCGGCTGCAAACTAACCCCTCCCTACTCGCCTCCAGTCAGTGCCCCCTCCATACTCCCCTCCAGTCAGCACCCACATAGCGTTTTAGCAGTCCGTTAAATGCACTGCGTTACACCGCGGTGTAATGCAGTCCATTAATGCTGCTATTAACCCTATACAGTTGTGGCCAAAAGTATTGACACCCCTGCAATTCTGTCAGATAATACTCAGTTTCTTCCTGAAAATGATTGCAATCACAAATTCTTTGGTATTATTATCTTCATTTAATTTGTCTTAAATGAAAAAACACAAAAGAGAATGAAGAAAAAAGCAAAATATTGATCATTTCACACAATACTCCAAAAATGGGCCAGACAAAAGTATTGGCACCCTCAGCCTAATACTTGGTTGCACAACCTTTAGCCAAAATAACTGCAACCAACCGCTTCCGGTAACCATCAATGAGTTTCTTACAATGCTCTGCTGGAATTTTAGACCATTCTTTGGAAAACTGCTCCAGGTCCCTGATATTTGAAGGGTGCCTTCTCCAAACTGCCATTTTTAGATCTCTCCACAGGTGTTCTATGGGATTCAGGTCTGGACTCATTGCTGGCCACCTTAGAAGTCTCCAGTGCTTTCTCTCAAACCATTTTCTAGTGCTTTTTGAAGTGTGTTTTGGGTCATTGTCCTGCTGGAAGACCCATGACCTCTGAGGGAGGCCCAGCTTTCTCACACTGGGCCCTACATTATACTGCAAAATTTGTTGGTAGTCTTCAGACTTCATAATGCCATGCACACGGTCAAGCAGTCCAGTGCCAGAGGCAGCAAAGCAACCCCAAAACATCAGGGAACCTCCACCATGTTTGACTGTAGGGACCATGTTATTTTCTTTGAATGCCTCTTTTTTTCTCCTGTAAACTCTATGTTGATGCCTTTGCCCAAAAAGCTCTACCTTTGTCTCATCTGACCAGAGAACATTCTTCCAAAACGTTTTAGGCTTTTTCAGGTAAGTTTTGGCAAACTCCAGCCTAGCATTTTTATGTCTCGGGGTAAGAAGTGGGGTCTTCCTGGGTCTCCTACCCTACAGTCCATTTTCATTCAGACGCCGACAGATAGTACGGGTTGACACTGTTGTACCCTCAGACTGCAGGGCAGCTTGAACTTGTTTGGATATTAGTCGAAGTTCTTTATCCAACATCCGCACAATCTTGCATTGAAATCTCTTGTCAATTTTTCTTTCCCGTCCACATCTAGGGAGGTTAGCCACAGTGCCATGGGCTTTAAACTTCTTGATGACACTGCGCACGGTAGACACAGGAACATTCAGGACGTTGGGAGATGGACTTGTAGCCTTGAGATTGCTCATGCTTCCTCACAATTTGGTTTCTCAAGTCCTCAGACAGTTCTTTGGTCTTCTTTCTTTTCTCCATGCTCAATGTGGTATACACAAGGACACAGGACAGAGGTTGATCCATGTCAACTGGCTGCAAGTGTGATTTAGTTATTGCCAACACCTGTTAGGTGCCACAGGTAAATTACAGGTACTGTTAATTACACAAATTAGAGAAGCATCACATGATTTTTCGAACAGTGCCAATACTTTTGTCCACCCCCTTTTTTATGTTTGGTGTAGAATTATATCCAATTTGGCTTTAGGACAATTCTTTTTGTGTTTATTCATTTAAGACAAATTAAATGAAGATCACATAGAATTTGCCTTTGCAATCATTTTCAGGAAGAAACTGAGTCTGAAAGAATTGTAGGGGTGTCAATACTTTTGGCCACAACTGTAAGTGAGAGCAACTTTTTACTATCGATGCTGCCTATGCAGCATCAATAGTAAAAACATAAGTTAAAAATAATAATAAAAAAAATCATTATATTCTTACCTTCCGGCGTCCACGGCAGCCTTTCCCACTCCTCACGACGCTCCGGTCCCAAGAATGCATTGCGGCTATGACCCCAGATGACGTAGGGGTCTCGTGAGATTGCTACATCACGGCTTATTGCCGCAAGGCATTACTGCGAATGGAGCATCGCTAAAGGCCTGGGCTGGATCCGGGGGTCGCCGGAAGGTGAGTATATAACTTTTATTTTAATTCTTTTTTTTTTTTTTTTTAACAGGGATATGGTGCCCACATTGCTATATACTGCGTGGGCTGTTATATATTATGTCGCTGTGCTATATACTACGTGGGCTGTGCAATATACTACGTGGCTGTGTTATATACGTGGGCTGTATTACATACTACGTGGGCTGTGCTATATGCTATGTGGGCTGTGAGACTCTTTCGCCCGGGGCCCTCAAAAACCTGGAGCTGGCCCTGGCTTCACTAATTGGTCGTGCCCGGCCGGCCGCGAACAATTAGCGACCGACGCAGTTCGGCCGTGAAATGGCGCGGGATTTGAACCACGCTTCGCTAATTGGTCGCGCCCGGCTGGCCGAATCCTGTGTATTCATTGCATTATTGTGAAATCTTCATAAATAAACTACATACATATTCTAGAATACCTGATGCGTTAGAATCGGGCCACCATCTAGTGTATGTATATATTATATATACCATATTTTCCGGCGTATAAGATTACTTTTTAACCCCTGAAAATCTTCTCAAAAGTCAGGGTCGTCTGATACGCTGGGTACGGTGTGTGCAGGGAGCGGCCCTGTATGGTTCCCAGGATCTGGAGGAGAGGAGACTCCTTCAGGCCCTGAGATCCATATTCATGTAAAAAAATAAATAAAAATATAAAAATAAAAAATATGGTATATAATTACCCTCCGAAGGCCCACGGTTCAAAGCGGTGCAAGCGGCGGCCTCCGTTCCTAAGGATGCATTGAGCTAAGGACCTTCGATGACGTCGCGATTATATATATATATATATATTTATTTTGGACACACCTCATTTAAAGAAGAATAAATCCCCAACAGTGTCACCAGCAAAGCACCCCAACATCATCACACCTCCTCCTCCATGCTTCACGGTGGGAACCAGGCATGTAGAGTCCATCCGTTCACCTTTTCTGCGTTGCACAAAGACACGGTGGTTGGAACCAAAGATCTCAAATTTGGACTCATCAGACCAAAGCTCAGATTTCCACTGGTCTAATGTCCATTCCTTGTTTTTTTTTTAGCCAAAACAAGTCTCTTCTGCTTGTTGCCTGTCCTTAGCAGTGGTTTCCTAGCGGCCATTTTATCATGAAGGCCTCCTGCACAAAGTCTCCTCTTAACAATTGCAGCTTTACATGAACACCCGAGCCTTACACTATGGCGGGTCCGAATAACTAAAGCAATTGTTACCATCCACCTCTCGTGTCTCCCCTTTTCCTCATAGTTTGTAAGCTTGCGAGCAGGGCCCTCATTCCTCCTGGTATCTGTTTTCAACTGTATTTCTGTTATGCTGTAATGTCTAATGTCTGTACAAGTCCCCTCTATAATTTGTAAAGCGCTGCGGAATATGTTGGCGCTATATAAATAAAAATTATTATTATTATTATGGTTATTGTTGTAGAGATGTGTCTGCTGCTAGAACTCTGTGTGGCATTGACCTGGTCTCTAATCTGAGCTGCTGTTAAAGGGCCACTATCATTTATTTATAGTTATAAACTAAAAGAGCCACCTTGTGCAGCAGTAATGCTGCATTCTAACAAGGTGGCTCTTTTAGTTTTTGGTGCAGTTATTTAAAAAATAAAGCATCTTATAATTTCGCCAAAAACAGGATTTTTGGTTGCTTACCGTAAAATCTGTTTCTTGGAGCCTCCATTGGGGGACACAGGAACCATGGGTGTATGCTGCTGCCACTAGGAGGCTGACACTATGCAAATAAAAAAGTTAGCTCCTCCTCTGCAGTGTACACCCCACTGACTGGCATAATACTCTTCAGTTAGTGAGAAAGCAGTAGGAGATAAATAACAAGGTTGAAAACCAAAACCACAAACTTGAGAACTGTAAACGTGATAACAGTCAAACGTGAGAACAGTCATAGAACATATAACCAAAACATTGGGAGGGAGCTGTGTCCCCCAATGGAGGCTCCAAGAAACAGATTTTACGGTAAGCAACCAAAAATCCTGTTTTCTTTATCGCCTCTCATTGGGGGACACAGGAACCATGGGACGTCCCAAAGCAGTCCCAAGGGCGGGTAAAACAGACTTCCATCAGGTCCGAGGACTCACCACTGCTGCCTGCAAGATCCTTCTGCCTAGGCTGGCGTCCGCCGAAGCGAAGGTATGGACCTTGTAAAATTTGGCGAACGTGTGGATGGAAGACCAGGTTGCCGCTTTGCAAAGCTGTAGGGCGGAAGCCCTGTGGTGCACCGCCCAGGAGGCGCCGACTGCCCGGGTAGAGTGAGCCTTGATCCTAGGAGGAGGCACTCTGTTCTTGACCCGGTAAGCCTCCAGAATAGCCGTTCTGATCCAGCGAGCAATAGTAGCCTTAGAAGCCGGCTGGCCTCTGCGCGAGCCATCAGGAATGACGAAAAGAGAATCCGTCTTCCGGAAAGTGGACGTTCTATCCAGATAGATCATCACTGCCCTGACAAGGTCCAGCTTGTTCAACGATCGCTCCAGAGGATGAGTCGGAGCTGGACAAAAAGAAGGTAGAACGATGTCCTCGTTGAGGTGGAATGTGGAAACCACCTTAGGAAGAAAGGAAGGCGGAGGCCTGAGGACCACCTTGTCCTGGTGGATAACCAAGAAAGGAGGTCGGCAAGAGAGCCGCCAACTCGGAGACGCGGCGGATAGAAGTGATGGCCACAAGAAAGGCCACCTTCCAAGACAGAACTGATAGGGGAACCTTTCTGAGAGGTTCAAAGGGGAAAATGCTCAGAACGTCCAGTACCAGGTTTAAATCCCATGAATCCACAGGGGCCCTGTACGGAGGGACCGCTTGGGGTACTCCTTGAAGGAAGGTCTTAACCTGTGGTCTGGAAGCTAAAGTCGTTTGAAAAAGGATGGAAAGCGCAAAAACCTGGCCCTTTAGGGAATCCAGTCCTGCCTGAAGGAAAGCCAAGATGGAAGGCAGGGAAAAGGACATAGGTGAAACGCGGCTGGACTCGCACCAACGGAAGTAAGCCTTCCAGGTACGATAGTAGATCCTGGAAGACGAAGACTTCCGAGCCTGAATCATGGTGTGAATCACCCGGGCCGAAAGGCCGGACGCTTACAACTGCGGTCTCAACAGCCACGCCGTTAAACTGAGCGACCGAGAATTCGGGTGGCAGATCGGACCCCGAGACAGCAGATTGGGCCTGTCTGGAAGGCGCCAGGGAGCGTCCGCGAGAAGGTTGATGAGCTCCGCGAACCAAGCTCTCCTGGGCCAATCCGGGGCGATTAGAATGACCGGCACCCCTTCCGCTTTGATCTTTTTCAGCAGTTTGGGAAGCAAGGGAAGGGGTGGGAACAGGTAGGGCAGCACGAACTGTGACCAAGGAATGGCCAGAGCGTCGACGCCCGCTGCGAGAGGATCGCGAGACTTGGAGACAAACCGCGGAACCTTCCTGTTCATTCGAGACGCCGTGAGGTCCACGTCCGGAGTCCCCCATCGAAGGCAAATCTGACGTAAGACCTCCGGATGTAAGGACCATTCCCCTGCCGCGAGACCCTCGCGGCTGAGGAAGTCGGCGGCCCAATTGTCCACGCCAGGGATATGCACCGCGGATATCACCGGAACCGTTGCCTCTGCCCAAAGGAGGATCTTGGATACCTCGGCCAAGGAGCTCCGAGTTCCCCCCTGATGGTTGACATATGCCACCGCCGTGGCATTGTCCGTCTGGATTCGGATAGGAAGGCCCCTGAGAATCCTTTCCCAGTGACGAAGGGACAGAAAAATGGCCCGGATCTCGAGGACATTGATCGGCAAGGTTGACTCTTGCGCCGACCAGCGGCCCCGTACAGTCAGGTGACGAAACACTGCACCCCAGCTGAGCAGGCTGGCATCCGTCGTCACCACTTGCCAGTGAACTGGAAGGAAGGAGATGACGTGAGCCACCAGTTGAGAGACCGTTTGACTCGGGGAGAGAGTCGGATCGGGCGGTCCAGGGAGAAGACAGACCTGTTCCCCTGAGACAGGATGGCTTGCTGAAGAGGTCGAGAGTGAAAATGGGCGAAGGGAATCGCTACCAATGTTGCTACCATCCTCCCCAAAACCTTCATGGCCGATTGGAAGGAGGGAGACCGAGGGCCCTGGAGAACGCGTATGTCCCGACGAAGAATGGATCTCTTGTCTTCGGGAAGAAAGATCTTGGTCTGACGAGTGTCGAAGAGCATGCCCAGAAAGATGATGCGCTGAGAAGGAATAAGGCAGGACTTCTTCCGGTTGACCAGCCACCCGAAACGGGCTAGGGTGTCGGAATCGGTGATGTCCGGGGAATATTGGGACATGGAGGTAGGCGTCCTGAATGTCTATGGAACACAGAAATTCCTGAGCCTCCATAGAAGCAAGGACCGGACTTCTGAGCACGCTTGTGTGCTAGGATCATGGTCCTGCTGTCGGATCTATGAGGATACGGGTGGCAGTACACGCCGTACTCATAGTCCGCATTGTGGGAGTACAGGTGTGACTGTTCACCCTGTATCCCTTCCGAGGAAACCTGAAAAGAAACGACGCACATTGAGGTAGATAAGGGTCTAATGAAAGACCCGTGTCCACCTCCTACTGACACTAAGCTAAACTGAAGAGTATTATGCCAGTCGGTGGGGTGTACACTGCAGAGGAGGAGCTAACTTTTTTATTTGCATAGTGTCAGCCTCCTAGTGGCAGCAGCATACACCCATGGTTCCTGTGTCCCCAATGAGAGGCGATGAAGAAATACCTTTCTTTAGACAGGGAGGCAGGTCTTAACCCCCCTGTTGCAAACGCCACACTGCAGTCACTCAAATCTTCTTCGGCACCGGGCGCCGCCCCCTCCGCGCTGCTTTCCAATTAAATCCGGCGCCTGCGCTGTTTAGTACTGGCTGGGGCAGGCGCAGTGAGCTCTGGCCGTCTGACCTCACATGCAGTCTTGCAGACTGCGCCTGTGCAGCCAGTACTAAACAGCGCAGGTGCCGGATTTCATTGGAAATCAGTGCGGAGGGGGCGGCGCCGAAGAAGATTTGAGTGACGGCAGTGTGGCGTGTGCAGCAGGGGGGTTAAGAACTGCCTCCCTGTCTAAAGAAAGGTATTTTGGCGAAATTATAAAACGATTTATTTTGGCAATAACTGCACCAAAAACTAAAAGAGCCACCTTGTTAGAATGCAGCATTACTGCTGCACAAGGTGGCTCTTTTAGTTTATAACGGCTGGAGGGGGTGACAGAGTCCCTTTAACCTGAGGCTGGTGACTCAGATAAATTTATCCTCAGAAGCAGAGGTGACTCTTGGTCTTCCTTTCCTGGGGCGGTCCTCAAGTGAGCCAGTTTCTTTGTAGCGCTTGATGGTGTTTGGCACTGCACTTGGGGACACTTTCAAAGTTTTCCCAATTTTTCAGACTGACTGACCTTCATTTCATAAAGTAATGATGGCCACTCGTTTTTCTTTACTTAGAATTTGTATTATATCAAGAAAAAAGCAGCTAACGGTCTATTCAGTAGGGCTATCAGCTGTGTATCCACCAGACTTCTTACAACACAACTGATGGTCCCAACACCATTTATAAGGCAAGAAATCCCACTTATTAAACCTGACAGGGCACACCTGTGAAGTGAAAACCATTCCCGGTGACTACCTCTTGAAGCTCATCAAGAGAATTCCAAGAGTGTGCAAAGCAGTCAAAGCAAAAGGTGGCTACTTTGAAGAACCTAGAATGTAAGACATATTTTCAGTTGTTTCACACTTTTTTGTTAAGTATATAATTCCACATGTGTTAATTCATAGCGTGAATTGAATGTGAATGTACAATTTTCATAGTTATGAAAATACAGAAAAATCTTTAAATGAGAAGGTTTGTCCAAACTTTTGGTCTGTACTGTACACACTGCTCAAAAAAACAAAGGGAACAGGCTGATCCAACTTCAGTGGAAATACCTCAAGACAAGGAAATGATGCTTCACAGTGTGTGTGGCCTCCACGTGCCTGTATGACCTCCCTACAATGCCTGGGCATGCTCCTGATGAGGCGGCGGATGGTCTCCTGAGGGATCTGCTCCCAGACCTGGACTAAAGCATCCGCCAACTCCTGTACAGTCTGTGGTGCAACGTGATGTTGGTGGATGGTGCGAGACATGATGTCCCAGATGTGTTCAAGCGGATTCAGGTCTGGGAACTGGCAGGCCAGTCCATAGCTTCAATGCCTTCATCTTGCAGGAACTGCTGACACACTCCAGCCACATGAGGTCTGGCATTGTCCTGCATTAGGAGGAACCCAAGGCCAACCGCACCAGTATATGGTCTCACAAGGGGGCTGAGGATCTCATCTCGGTACCTAATGTCAGTCAGGCTACCTCTGAAGAGCACATGGAGGGCTGTGCGGCCCTCCAAAGAAATGCCACCCCACGCCATTACTAACCCACTGCCAAACCGGTCATGCTGAAGGATGTTGCAGGCAGCCGATCGCTCTCCACAGCGTCTCCAGACTCTGTCACGTCTGTCACATGTGCTCAGTGTGAACCTGCTTTCATCTGTGAAGAGCACAGGGCCCCAATGGCAAATTTGCCAATCCTGGTGTTCTTTGGCAAATGCCAAGCGTCCTGCGCGGTGTTGGGCTGTGAGCACAATCCCCATCTGTGGACGTCAGGCACTCAGACCATCCTCATGGAGTCGGTCTAACCGTTTGTGCAGACATATGCACATTTGTGGCCTGCTGGAGGTCATTTTGCAGGGCTCTGGCAGTGCTCCTCCTGTTTCTCCTTGCACAAAGTAAGTCCTGCTGCTGGGCTGTTGCCCCCATATGCCCCCCTCCACGTCTCCTGGTGTACGGGCTAGCAACTCCAGCCTCTGAACACTACGCTGACAGACACAGCAAACCTTCTTGCCACAGCTCACATGGATGTGCCATCCTGGATGAGCTGCACTACCTGAGCCACTTGTGTGGGTTGTAGAATCCGTCTCATGCTAGCATGAGTGTGAAAGCACAACCAACATTCAAAAGTGACCAAAACATCAGCCAGAAAGCATTGGTACTGAGATGTGGTCTGTGGTCCCCACCTGCAGAACCACTCCTTTATTGAGTGTGTCTTGATAATTGCCAATAATTTCCATCTGTTGTCTATTCCATTTGCACAACAACATGTGAAATTAATCAAACAGTGTTGCTTCCTAAGTGCACAGCTTGATGTCACAAAAGTTTGATTTACTTGGAGTTATATTCTGTTGTTTAAGTGTTCCTTTCATTTTTTTGACCAGTGTGTGTGTGTGTGTGTGTGTGTGTGTGTGTGTGTGTGTGTGTGTGTGTGTGTGTGTGTGTGTGTGTGTGTGTGATTATATATATATCTCTCCATCCATATATATATCCATCGGTATACTAAGCATTTGTTAGGTTATGTCCTGAAGAAGTTAAGGAAAACTTCGTTGACTTGTAATTGTAAATTAAAATTTATTAAATGGCTACATCTTGTCCTGGAATTCCATCAACAGCGCCGGGTACACACATCTTTCCTAGAACAGCATTATTTTGGTCTGACGACAGAATGGGTCTTTTGCTAATTGAAATTGTGCACCCATACAAGGCGAGTGTATACTTTCTCATAACTGGTAAATAGAGAACAAAGGCAAGACCCTATTTTCCACTTGTTTTGCTCCCAAGGTTTTCCACTACACACTTAGTTGGAAGCACTGCTCATTTATCTCACTTTTAGATAAGCCAATACGACATCTTAGTGGGTCAGGAATCAGGGGAACGAAAAGTGCTCACACAGACAGTAAAAGAAGCAATTTCAGGGGACTATGCAGCTTCATTACATGTCAACTTTCATAAACTCAGCCAATAGCAGCTGTTCTTCATTGTGTGACTCGTGATGGTGGCCTCCAGCACTTTGTTAAAACAGTCTTCAGCACATGTCAGTGGTACAAAAAGTTAGTTCTGACAGGAAGAAGCTGATCAGACACTAAAAAAGAGTTTTCCCATGAACAGGAGTTCATTTTAATCAATAGATCTTGGAATAATAACAAAATCCACAATTGAATGTGTTTAAATAAAATGTCCCTGTGCTGAGATAATCTTATAAATGTGCCCCTGCTGTGTACTGTGTAATGGCTGTGTCTGACCGTGCAGGAACATGGTCTGATCATACTACAGCTCCTGGGCAGAGGAGGAAGGAAAAGAGTATGCAGACATTACAGCAGGGGATCACAGCTGATCCTTTCTTTGAAGTAAAACATGGTTTAACCCCTTCCCGACCCATGACGCCACGTAGGCGTCATGAAAGTCGGTGCCAATCCGACCCATGACGCCTATGTGGCGTCATGGAATGATCGCGTCCCTGCAGATCGGGTGAAAGGGTTAACTCCCATTTCACCCGATCTGCAGGGACAGGGGGAGTGGTAGTTTAGCCCAGGGGGGGTGGCTTCACCCCCCCGAGGCTACGATCGCTCTGATTGGCAGTTGAAAGTGAAACTACCAATCAGAGCGATTTGTAATATTTCACCTATTCTAACTGATGAAATATTACAATCCAGCCATGGCCGATGCTGCAATATCATCGGCCATGGCTGGAAATACTAATGTGCCCCCACCCCACCGATCTGTCCGGTACACTGCACCGGCTCCCCTCCGTCCTGTGCTCTGCTCCCCCCGTGGTCTTGTCCATTCCCCCCGTGCTCCAATCACCCCCCCCCCCCCGTGCTGTGATCCACCCCCCCCGTGCTCCGTTCCACCCCCCCGCGCTCCGTTCCACCCCCCCATGCTCCGACCCCCCCCGTGCTCCCCCCCACCCCATCATACTTACCGATCCTGCCGGGGTCCATCCGTCTTCTCCCTGGGGGCCGCCATCTTCCAAAATGGCTGGCAGATTCGTTCCAAAGTGCATTTTGATCACTGAGATATAATCTATCACAGTGATCAAAATAAGAAAAATACTAAATGACCCCCCCCCCCCCCCCCCGTCACCCCCATAGGTAGGGACAATAAAAAAAAAATAAAAAATTTTTTCCCACTAAGGTTACAATAGGGCTAGGGTTTCGGTATGTGCACACGTATTCTGTTCCTCTGCGGATTTTTCCGCTGCGGATTTGATAAATCCGCAGTGCTAAACCACTGCGGATTTACCGCGGTTTTACAACTGCGATTTTCTATTGGAGCAGTTGTAAAACCGCTGCGGAATCCGCAGAAAGAAGTGACATGCTGCAGAATGTAAACCGCTGCGTTTCCGTGCAGTTTTTCTGCAGCATGGGAAACTGCTGCGGATCCGCAGCGTTTTCCGCAGTGTGTGCACATACCTTTAGAATTAGGCTATGTGCACACGGTGCGGATTTGGCTGCGTATCCGCAGCGGATTGGCCGCTGCGGATTCGCAGCAGTGTTCCATCAGGTTTACAGTACCATGTAAACCTATGGAAAACCAAATCCGCTGTGCCCATGGTGCGTAAAATACCGCGCGGAAACGCTGCGTTGTATTTTCCGCAGCATGTCAATTCTTTGTGCGGATTCCGCAGCGTTTTACACCTGTTCCTCAATAGGAATCCGCAGGTGAAATCTGCACAAAACACTGGAAATCCGCGGTAAATCCACAGGTAAAATGCAGTGCCTTTTACCCGCGGATTTTTCAAAAATGATGCTGAAAAATCTCACACGAATCCGCAACGTGGGCACATAGCCTTAGGGTTAGGGTTGGAATTAGTGTTGTGGTTAGGGTTGTGATTAGAGTTATGGCTACAGTTGGGATTAGGGTTAGGGGTGTGGGGGGGTTAGTGTCGGAGTTAGAATTGAGGGGTTTCCACTGTTTAGGCATATCAGGGGTCTCCAAACGCAACATGGCGCCACCATTGATTCCAGCCAATCTTTTATTCAAAAAGTCAAATGGTGCTCCCTCACTTCCGAGCCCCGACGTGCGCCCAAACAGTGGTTTACCCCCACATATGGGGTACCATCATACTCAGGACAAACTGCGCAACAATTACTGGGGTCCAATTTATCCTGTTACCCTTGTGAAAATAAAAAAATGCTTGCTAAAACATCATTTTTGAGGAAATAAAACGTATTTATTATTTTCACGGCTCTGCATTATAAACTTCTGTGAAGCACTTGGGGGTTCAAAGTGCTCACCACACATCTAGATAAGTTCCTTTCGGGGTCTAGTTTCCAAAATGGGGTCACTTGTGGGGGGTTTCTACTGTTTAGCCACATCAGTGGCTCTGCAAACGCAACGTGATGCCCGCAGAGCATTCCATCAAAGTCTACATTTCAAAACGTCACTACTTCACTTCCGAGCCCCGGCATGTGCCCAAACAGTGGTTTACCCCCACATATGGGGTATCAGCGTACTCAGGAGAAACTGGACAACAACTTTTGGGGTCCAATTTCTCCTATTACCCTTGGCAAAATAGGAAATTCCAGGCTAAAAAATCATTTTTGAGGAAAGAAAAATAATTTTTTATTTTCATGGCTCTGCGTTATAAACTTCTGTGAAGCAACTGGGGGTTTAAAGTGCTCAATATGCATCTAGATAAGTTCCTTGGGGGGGTCTAGTTTCCAAAATGGGGTCACTTGTGGGGGAGCTCCAATGTTTAGGCACACAGGGGCTCTCCAAACGCGACATGTGTCCGCTAACAATTGGAGCTAATTTTCCATTCAAAAAGTCAAATGGCGCGCCTTCCCTTCCGAGCCCTGCCGTGTGCCCAAACAGTGGTTTACCCCCACATATGAGGTATCGGCGTACTCGGGAGAAATTGCCCAACAAATTTTATGATCCATTTTATCCTATTGCCCATGTGAAAATAAAAAAAATTGAGGCGAAAAGAATTTTTTTGTGAAAAAAAAAAGTACTTTTTCATTTTTACAGATCAATTTGTGAAGCACCTGAGGGTTTAAAGTGGTCACTAGGCATCTAGATAAGTTCCTTGGGGCGTCTAGTTTCCAAAATGGGGTCACTTGTGGGGGAGCTCCAATTTTTAGGCACACAGGGGCTCTCCAAACGTGACATGGTGTCCGCTAAAGAGTGGAGCCAATTTTTCATTCAAAAAGTCAAATGGCGCTCCTTCCCTTCCAAGCCCTGCCGTGCGCCCAAACAGTGGTTTACCCCCACATATGAGGTATCAGCGTACTCAGGACAAATTGGACAACTTTCGTGGTTCAGTTTCTCCTTTTACCATTGGGAAAATAAAAAAATTGTTGCTAAAAGATAATTTTTGTGACTTCTATGTTGCTTCTGCTGCTGTGAAGTACCTGAAGGGTTAATAAACTTCTTGAATGTGGTTTTGAGTACCTTGAGGGGTGCATTTTTTAGAATGGTGTCACTTTTGGGTATTTTCAGCCATATAGACCCCTCAAACTGACTTCAAATGTGAGGTGTTCCCTAAAAAAATAGGGATTTTTGTGTGTACTCACCGTAAAATCCTTTTCTCCGATCCACTCATTGGGGGACACAGGACCATGGGTGTTATGCTGCTGTCACTAGGAGGCTGACACTAAGCTGAGACAAAAAAAGGTTAGCTCCTCCCCTGCAGTATACACCCTCATGCTGGCTTCCAGAGACCCAGTTCAGTGCAAAAGCAGTAGGATAATAACAAAATATCAAGTAACATTAGAGTATAACATGTCAACAAAACAGTCAAAAACTAAGAAAGGTAACGAGCCATAAGGCTACCAGGGTGGGTGCTGTGTCCCCCAATGAGTGGCTCGGAGAAAAGGATTTTACGGTGAGTACACACAAAAATCCCTATTTCTCCTTCGCCACTTTGGGGGACACAGGACCATGGGACGTCCCAAAGCAGTCCCTGGGAGGAAAACAATACAACCAAATAACTCCGTGTACCATCTGACTACAAATGCGCAACGGCCGCTTGCAGAATACGTCTGCCAAGGGCCGCGTCCGCGGAGGAGTGAATGTGGACATTGTAGTGCTTTGTGAAAGTATGCAGGCTGGACCACGTAGCAGCCTTGCACACCTGCTCCGCTGTAGCCTGGTGCCGGATGGCCCAGGAAGCACCCATCGACCGAGTGGAGTGTGCTCTAATCCCCGCCGGGATAGGACTGCCCCTGACCAGATAGGACTCCTGGATAGCAGATCGAATCCATCTGGCTATCGTGGCTTTAGACGCAGCCAAACCCTTTCTGTGACCCTCCGGGAGTACGAAAAGGGCGTCCGATTTTCTGAAATGAGCCGTTCTGGAAATGTACCTCCTAAGAGCCCGTACCACGTCCAGGGTATGAAGGGCTTTTTCAACTCTGTTTTGGCTGTGGGCAAAAAGAGGGAAGAATGATGTCCTCGTTAAGGTGAATAGATGATACCACCTTAGGAAGAAAGACCGGAGAAGGGCATAGGACTACCTTGTCCTGATGGAAGGCAAGAAAAGGAGCCCGGCAGGATAAAGCGGCCAATTCTGAGACCCGTCTGATAGACGTTACGGCTACGAGGAAGGCAACCTTCCAGGAGAGGACAGAAAGCGGAACGTCCTGAAGGGGTTCAAATGGAGGTTCCTGAAGAACCCCCAGGACCAAGTTGAGATCCCAGGTCTCTAACGGCATTCTGTAGGGGGGTACCACATGGGAGACCCCCTGAATGAAAGTCTTGACTTGAAGGTTGGCAGCGATCCTGCGTTGGAACAACACGGATAACGCTGAGATCTAACCTTTGAGGGAACTCCGTGCCAAGCCAGAATCCAACCCGGACTGAAGGAAATCCAAGATGCAAGGGATTGAGAAGACTAGCGGAGGGTGACCTCGGAGCCTGCACCATGAGAAGGTCTTCCAGGCGCGGTGGTAAATGGAAGCGGAAGACGCCCTGCGAGCGCTTAGTATGGTGGGAATGACCTGCTGAGAGAAACCAGCTCGAGTTAGAATCCAGGTTTCAACAGCCACGCCGTTAAACGTAGGGACCCTGAGCTCTGGTGGCAGATCGGTCCTTGGCGAAGCAGGTCTGGGCGGTCTGGTAACCGCCAGGGGACGTCGGCTACGAGCTGAATGAGCTCCGCGAACCAAGCGCGACGTGGCCAATCTGGGGCGACCAGAATGACCGGAACTCCCTCCGTCTTGATCTTTCGGATCACCTTCGGCAGTAAGGGAAGTGGAGGAAACATATGGGAGTTGGAACGGATTCCAAGGGAATATCAGCGCGTCCACTCCGATGGCCTGAGGATCCCGAGAACGCGCAAAGAAGTTGTGGACCTTGGCGTTCAATCTGGACGCCATCAGATCCACATCCGGGGTCCCCCAGCGAAGGCAGATCTGTCGAAAAACCTCTGGATGGAGTTCCCACTCCCCCGAGGCAAGGCCCTGGCGGCTCAGAAAGTCCGCCGCCCAGTTTTCGACTCCCGGAATGTGCACCGCGGAAATGGTGGAATGGTTGGTTTCGGCCCAACGAAGAATGTGGGAGACCTCCTGAATCGCCGCCCTGCCGCGGGTACCCCCCTGGTGGTTGATGTAAGCCACTGCTGTGACGTTGTCCGATTGGACTCGTATCGGGTGACCCGCAAGCAGGGCGTGAAAGCGACTCAGAGCAAGCCTGATCGCACGAATCTCCAGAATGTTGATAGGGAGCCTCGACTCCCGAACAGTCCAACCGCCCTGGGCAGAGTGGTGAAGAAACACCGCACCCCAGCCGAGGAGACTGGCGTCGGTAGTTAGCACTAACCAGCGGATCGGGAGAAAGTACCCAGGGTCCACCATACAAGAGATTGTCTGACCCGCGGAGACAACGGGCAAGGATGGTCGAGAGATGAGAGACTCCTGTCCCAATTGTCCAGCAGAGCCTGCTGCAAGGGACGGAGATGGAGTTGAGCGAAAGGCACCGCTTCGATTGCTGCGACCATTTTGCCCAGGATCTTCATAGCGAACCGAATGGGCCGCGGGCGAGGATGGCAGAGAGTCCGGGCTCCTTGCTGAAGCACTTGGACCTTGGACCAAGGAAGCAAGACCCAGAAAGGAGATGCGTCGGGCAGGAACGGGAGAGGACTTGCTCAAGTTGATCAACCAGCCCAGGCGTGAAAGGGAATCCAAGGTAATGTGGACGCTTGCCTCGCAGGCCTGATAAGACAGACCCTTTATGAGGAGGTCGTCCAAGTAAGGTAAGACGACCACTCCTCGCGAATGAAGAATGGCCATGACGGCCGCCATGACCTTTGTGAATACCCTGGGTGCCGTGGCAAGACCGAAGGGTAAGGCCGTGAACTGGAAATGGTCCTCTAGAACGGCAAAGCGGAGGAACCTTTGATGTGGCGGGAATATTGGAATGTGAAGATTAGACATCAAGGATGCCTATCGATGCCAAGAATTCCCCTCTTTCCATCGAGAAGATGACCGACCTGAGCGATTCCATCCTGAAGTGTCGTACTTTTACGGACTTGTTCAGGAGCTTCAGATCCAAAATTGGGCGCACTTTCCCGTCCTTCTTTGGCACGACGAAGAGGTTTGAGTAGAAACCTTTGAACTTCAGCGTGTTCCGGAACCGGAACAATGACCCCGCTCTGGCGGAGGGAGTGAATGGCGCAAAGGAGGGCGCGAGATTGAGCTCCCGAACTGGGGAGACGAGAGGGAAAAAACAGAGTTGGAGGGGGAGCGGAGAACTATTTTGTAGCCAGACGACACCAGATCCTTGACCCATTCGTCGTGAACGACTGAGAGCCAGGCTTGCTGAAAAAGAAGTAGGCGTCCGCCTACTCTGGTGGTATCGACTGGTGCCGTTCCCGAGTCATTGAGAAGGGAATCTGGGAGGTCTGGAACCTCTGGTCCTGGGCTGCCTAGGCTTTCCTCGCCAGGACGGATTCGGCCTGAAAGAGGGACGAACGTCTCTGTCTGAGCGAGCGGATCGGTCCGATCTGGAGAAACCGGCAGGATTGGACCAGGCTGGGCTGGTACGAAAGGGCCGAAAACGAAAATATGGCTGGCGCTGGAAGGCCGCCTTGGGCCTCTGTTGTGGAAGGAACTTGCTCTTTCCCCCTGTAGCGTCGGAAATAAGCTGGTCTAGCTTTTCACCAAAAAGACACCCGCTCTGAAAAGGGAGAGAAATCAGAGCTTTTTTAGAGGAGGAATCTGCGCGCCACTCTCTGAGCCAAATAGCCCTTCGGATAGTGATGGCGTTTGAGGCCGCCAAGGCTGCGCAATTCGCTGCATCGAGAGATGCGTACATCACGTAATCACCAGCCATGGCAATCTGTTTAGCAAGGTCCGCCATTTCAGCCGGGAGATCCTGTTCATGAATGGATTTCGCTAGAGCATCCGCCCAGGAAACCATTGCCTTGGCCACCCAAGCCGCGGCGAAGGAGGGAGATAGGGAAGAACCTGAGGCTTCGTACACTGAGCGAGCTAGGGAATCTAGCTGGCGTTCAGTGGGACTCTTAATCGTAGCTCCCTCCGGAACGGATAGGAGCGTTTTGGAAGCAAGGCGCGAAACCGGAGGATCTACTAGTGGGGGATCCGTCCAGTCTTTCACGAGATCTGCTGAAAAAGGATACTTCGATACCAGGTCCTTTTTTCCCCGTGAAACGCTTATCCGGACGCTCCCTGTGTCGCCTGACTATCTCAAGAAGATCTGGGTGAGAGGCGAAAGTCTTACGAGAACGTTTGGTTCTGGTAAAGGAGACTGCGTGGTCCGGAGCAGCATTAGAGTCATCGTCCACTTTAAGTGCGTGATTGACTGCTACATTGAGGGAGTCAACCGTAGATCTAAACTCCGGAGCCTCCGGGTCTAAGGATACATCAGACTCATATTCAGAGTCGTGAACGCTGCGAGCCCCCAAAGAGGGTGAGCGAGAGGTGGAGCTGCCAGAAGCTGAGTGGCGAGGTGAGTGCTCAGGAGAGGTAGTGCGGATCCGTTTTCTGGATGACCGTGCCTCTTTCCGGAGAGAGCGGCCCCTGCTGGCCGACGATTCCCGTGATACGGAGGGATCTCTTAACACCTGTAACGGATTGCTCCGTTCCCCAGGAGGGTTCTGAATGGATTTGATGGCATTGGCTAAAAAGTTCACGGACTGCGAAAGCGACGCGACCCACGCGGGGGGACTAGGTACACCGGAGTCGGTGGCGGTGGAGGGCTCCTGGGCACATGGGGCATCGCAGGCTGAGCAGAGGGGGGAGCTCTGAGGCCGAGGAAGTGGAGCCTGGCAGGTGGTACACGCAGAAAAAAAAGGTAGTATGCACCTTAGAAGACTTTTTAGACTTTGACTGGAACATGGTGTACCCTAATGTAAGAATAGACCAGGGTCTAAATCTAAGGAAGCGAGGGCGGCGCTGCAGGGGAGAACCTGACGTGGTCTCCTTACCCGAGGTCCTGTGTCCCGCAGAGAGAGAGGAGAGGCGGCGGTGACAGACGGAGAAAACGCTGCACGTGCGGCTGGAGAGCAGGAGCCTGCGGCGTGCAGAGGAACGATCCAAGATGGCCGCCGAGAATGGGAAGAGGAGATCTCGCAGAGAGCGAGAAGCGCCAGGACCAAGGGGCGGCGCCGCATAATGACGCGTAATGGGGGCGGAGCCTATCGGGATGCGGCCTGTGCTAGGCCGAAGCCGGGGACTAAATTTTCAGCTTCGGCCCGGCGCGCGCCCGGAATATAAGGGGCCCAGAAAAAAAAGTGTGCCCCCCCCCCCCCCCCGAGACACTTACCCCGATGAAGCTGCAAGGCCTGAGGTGATGAGGTGAGGAGTGCCTTGGGTGAAAGACAGGGACGGTGCAGGGTTGGGAAGCCTCCATCCACCAACCCCTGAAGGGGGTGGAGAGGAACCGTCCACCACCTGTATCAGCCGCATAAACAGTGGTGATGCAGTGTGGGCGGCACGGACGCCACAGGTAATAGAGCCTCTGTACAGCCGAGGGTGAAACCTGGTGGACAGGGCAGATGTCCGGCAATAAAAGGCCTGGCTGCAGAGGAGGATACTGGAGGTAAAACATCAGTGCTCGTCTGTACTTAGAGGGGAGATCGGTGCCCGGGAAAAGGCCCGTCGCCCAAAAGGGTCAGCTCAAGCAGTGGCTCCCACGTCGCAGGAGAGGATACGGAGAGGTGAAACTCCCGTGCTCGCCTGTTCTTGGTTCGGGGGAGATCGGAACATGAAAGAATCCGTCGCCCCCTTCGTCCGGAATAGAAAGATTAAAAATCAGTGTGCCTCCTACGGACACTAAGCTTGAACTGGGTCTCTGGAAGCCAGCATGAGGGTGTATACTGCAGGGGAGGAGCTAACCTTTTTTTGTCTCAGCTTAGTGTCAGCCTCCTAGTGACAGCAGCATAACACCCATGGTCCTGTGTCCCCCAATGTGGCGAAGGAGAAAAATGGTTTTGTAAATTTCGTTGTAAAAACGAGAAATCGCTGGTCAAATTTTAACCCTTATAACTTCCTATCAAAAAAAATGTTGTTTCCAAAATTGTGCTGATGTAAAGTATACATGTGGGAAATGTTATTTATTAACTATTTTGTGTCACACAACTCTCTGGTTTAACAGAATAAAAATTCAAAATGTGAAAATTTTCAAAATTTTCGCCAAATTTCCGTTTTTATCACAAATAAACACAGAATTTATTGACCTAAATTTACCACTAACATGAAGCCCAATATGTCACGAAAAAACAATCTCAGAACCGCTAGGATCCGTTGAAGCGTTCCTGAGTTATTACCTCATAAAAGGACACTGGTCAGAATTGCAAAAAACGGCAAGGTCTTTAAGGTCAAAATAGGCTGGGTCATGAAGGGGTTAAAAATAGGTAGGGAAATTTTTTTTTTTTTTTTTGAGTAAAACAATCAGCTGTGATCCCCTGTTGTCCTGTCTGTATACTCCTTGCATCCTCCCCTGCCCAGGAGATGTGGTATGAACAGCCCATGTTCCTGCCTGATCAGACACATCCATTACACAGCACACAGCAGGGGCACATTTATAAGATAATCACAGAACAGGGACATTTTATTTAAACACATCCAATTGTGAAAAATTATTATTTAAAGATCTATTGAATAAATTTAAATTTTATTCGTGGGACAACCCTTTAAGTGCTTTGTGCAGTGAGTCAATAGTATTCAGCCAAAATAGGATGGACTAAAGATCAGTGTAACCCAGGAGTCAGACCTGGTCCAGCCAATCAGCAGGTTATCACTTATGATGATGGTAGATGGAAGATGGGAATAACCCTTTAAATTTTTCATTAAGGATAATATAAAATCAGACTTTACCTGCTGGCACAGCAAGAGGGTTAATTGGCCGTCTAATATTTGGCCATTGGTTAAAAGAATTTAATCCATCATGATGATTAGGTCCAGCACTGTTCTTAATAGATATGCCTAACAAAAAAAAAAAAAAAAGTTAATTATTGAAATAATTTATTACATACAAATCAGATTACAGTGTCACTTTCTAAACTTGTATTTTTATAACAACTAAGTTGTTTTTTTTTACTTGATTATTGATCCACCTTTGCAAAGTTATTAATCTTTGGAGGAGAAGAGCAGAGAAGCAGAGGAGTCTATATGACAGAAAAGACACCAAAGTGACACCATTCTAACCTGCACACCTCAAGGTGCTCAAAACAACATTCAAGAAGTGTATTAACCCTTCAGATGATTCACAGGAATTTTTGGAATGTGGGAGAAAAAAAAAAATGAACATTTAACTTTTTTCACAAAAATGTTACTTTGGACCCATATTTTTTTCTTTAACAAGGGTAACAGGAAAAAAAAAAAAGAACCCTAAACTTAGTTGTGCAATTTCTCCCGAGCATGTAGATACACCATATGTGGGGGAAAAACACTGGGCAACAGCAGGGATCGGAAAGGAAGGAGCATCATTTGATTTTTTGAACTCAAAAGGTTGTAATTATTAGCGAACACCAAGTCCCATTTGGAGAGCCCCTGATGGGCCTACAGTGGAACCTTCCCCCCCCCCCCTCCCCCCATTTTGGAAACGACTCTTCAAGGAATGTATTTAAATATGAGGTGATTCAGGCGAAACCCCCGAGGGATCCATTCACTATAATGAGGCAGCGGAGTTACTCTGGACTCGGTCTGGCCGCTGTTCAGTGTTGTCCTTCTCAAAATTGCACAAAACTGCAGCAGACTGCACTTTTTTGCACGCCTAAAAAGAGACACCGCCGGATCATAGGCCAGAGGGCATCCAGAGTGCCTCAATCTGCCTCATTATAGGGAATCTTCCGTGTAAATCTCTGAAATACGTAATTCAGATGGAAACCCCAGTGTAAGCACTCAGCGTAGAGCACATTATAAATGTGCGCAAAGCCTGTGATGTTTGGGAAGCAGATTGAGCAAATCAACAGTAGGTGAAGAACTGGTTTTATTTATTTTTTACTCCATTCCTTGTGCGGTATAAGTGATTAGGTGACTTTATTCTTTGGGTCCGTGCAATTACAGGGATATCAAATTTAGATCGGGTTTTTAGGTTTGGCTGCTGTCACACACTAAAAGATGCTTTTTATTGCAAAAACTAGTGATGTGAGAGTTTGTTTTGTGTGGGACGAGTTGACGTTTTTATTGGTACCATTTTCGGACACGACTTTTCGATGCTTTCTATTCCGATTTTTGGGAGGCATAATGATCAAAAACCAGTTTTTCTTTTAAGTTCGTTCCTCGTGTGGTAAAATTGATAATGCAGAGTTATTCTTCAGGTCAATAAGATTACAGCGATACCACATTTCTATACTTTTTCTAGGTTTTGGTGCTTTTACACAATAAAAACTCATGTTATAAGAAAAAAAAATATTTTTGCATAGCTTTATTCTGAGAGCTACAACTGGTTTATTTTTCTGCTGATGGGAGTTGCATGATGGCTTTTTTTGCAGGACAAGATGACGTTTTCAGCAATACCATATTTATATTCATCTTCTTGAGCGTGTTTCCTTCCACTTTTTGTTTGGCGGTTTGATGATCAAGCATTTTTTTTTTTTTTTTTTTAATTACATGGTGTTCACTAAAGGGGTTAACTAGTGGGACAGTTTTTAGGTTGGGTTGTTCTGGCGTGACATTACCAAATGTGTAGATATCTGTATTTTTTTTTTTTTTTCAGGAAAATATATACACTACAGTTCCAAAGTTTAGGGTCACCCAGACAATTGTGTTTTCCTTGAAAACTCATCCTTTATTAATCAAATGAGTTGCCAAATGAATTTAAAATCTGGTCCAGACATTGACAAGGTTCAAAAAAAAAAAAAAAAAAAAAAGATTTTTATTTGAAATAATTTTCTTCTTCAAACTTGGCTTTCGTCAAAGAATGCTCCCTTTGTAGCAATTACAGCATTGCAGACCTCTGGCATTCTATCAGATAATTTGCTAAGGTAATCTGGAGAAATTGCACCCCATGTTTCCAGAAGCCCTCCCACAAGTTAGTTTGGCTTGATGGGCACTTTTTGCGTAGATCTGGTGACTGCGCTGGCCACTCCATTACAGATAGAATACCATCTGCCTGCCTCTTCCCTAAATAGTTCTTGCATAATTTGGAGGTGTGCTTTGGGTCATTGTTCTGTTGTAGGATGAAATTGGCTCCAATCAAGCGCTGTCCACAAATGACATGGCGTTGCAAAATGGAGTAATAGCCTTCCTTATCCAAATCCCTTTTAGCTTGTACCAATCTCCCACTTTACCAGCACCAAAGCAAACCCAGACCATCACATTACCTCCACCATGCTTGACAGATGGCGTCAAGACACTCTTCCAGCATCTTTTCAGTTGTCCTGCGTACCACAAAGGTTGTTCTGTGTGATCCAAACACCTCAAACTTGGATTCGCCTGAGCATAACACTTTTTTCCAATCTTCCTCTGTCCAACGTCTGTGTTCTTTTGCTCATATTAATCTTTTCCTTTTTTATATCCAGTCTCAGATATGGCTTTTTCTTTGCCACTCTGCCCTGAAGGCCAGCATCCTGAAGTCGCCTCTGCACTGTTGACGTTTACACTGGCTTTTTTCATGTACTATTTAATGAAGCTGCCAGTTGAGGACCTGTGAGGCGTCGATTTCTCAAACTACAGACTCTAATGTACTTGTCTTTGTTGCTCAGTTGTGCAGAGGGCTCCCACGTCTCTTTCTACTCTGGTTAGAGCCTGTTTGTGCTCTCATCTGAAGGGTGTAGTACACACCGTTGTAGGAAATCTTCGGTTTCTTGGCAATTTCTCACATGGAAAAGCCTTCATTTCTAAGAACAAGAATAAACTGTCGAGTTTCACAAGAAAATTATTTTTTTCTGGTCATTTTGAGAGTTTAATCGAACCAACAAATGTAATGCTCCAAATACTCAACTAGCTTAAAGAAAGGTCAGGTTTATAGGTTCTCTACTCAGCCAAACTGTTTACAGCTGTGCTAACATACTTGCACAAGGGTTTTCAAGGGTATTCTAACCATCCATTAGCCTTCTTACAGAGATAGCAAACACAAAGTACCATTAGAACACTGGAGTGATGGTTGTTGGAAATGGGCCTCTATACACCTATGAAGATTTTGCATTACAAACCAGACATTTGGAGCTACAATAGTCATTTACCACATTAACAAAGTATAAAGTGTATTTCTGAATCATGTAATGTTAGCCTCACTGGAAAAAAAATGTGCTTTTCTTTAAAAAAAAAAAAAATAAGGAAATTTCTAAGTGAACCTAAACTTTGGAACGGTAGTGCATTTTTTTTTCCTTTACATTTTTTACTTATTCCCACTATGGGGACTTTCACTTTCTGTAGTCTGATCGCAGTTATAAGGTATAACAATGCTGAAGCATTGCTATACCTTATAACCTGTCAGACCTGAAGACACAAGTTAGTTAGATCATTCACTGCGCATGATCTAACTAACTTTCTAGTGCCTGGAGACCTGGATGTCATAATGACGACATCGGGTTACCATGGCAATGATCGGGATCCCACAATGACGTCATGAGGTCTCCAATCCAAGGGCAGAGGGGCTTTCTTCCCTCAGCCTGCTCCCAAAATGCTGCGATTGAGTTCGATTGCAGCATTTAGGGGGTTAAAGTGCCGAAAGTGGTGTGGGACTGCTCCTGGCACTGAGTGCCGGCATCAACTGACACCTGGCGGCGATTGCGCTCAACATTTGTGCGCTCAAAATCGCCCCGACATATCCATCTGTCCCAAGTCATTAAGTATCAGGCAACAAGGAGGAATGGATATCCAAGGTGGTAAAGGGGTTAAAGTTAAGATGGTTTATTTAAGTCTTCACAAACCACATAACAAGAAAACTCAAGTACTTTGTCTGGCACAAAATAAAACAAAGTAACAAAGTAAGGCCGGCTTCACACTTGCGAGTTTTACGGACGTAAGAGCGCAGAAACTACGTCCGTAAAACTCGCAAAAAATACGGCACAATTATTCTCTATGCCTCTGCTCCTATCTGCCGTATTTTACTGATCAGTATTATACGGCTTTCTACGGCCGTACAAAATCGCAGCATGCTGCGTGTGTCACCGTACTGCGCAAGAAATACGCCAATGAAAGTCTATGGAAGCGTGAAAAATACGGATTACACACGGACAAGCAGTGTGACTTGCGAGAAATACGCAGCGCTGTTAGAGAGAAAAGCCGGCAATTCAGTGCGGTGTACAGTAAAATCACACTGACAGCTTACAGTAGAATAAATGTGTACACATAGAATAGGTATATATATATATATATATATATATATATATATATATATATATATATATATATATATATATATATATATATATATATATATATATATATATATATATATATATATATATATATATATATATATATATATATATATATGTCAGTGAGACACATATGTATATATATTAATATTTTTTCCAGCGCTATACAGCTTGAAAGCCGGTAATTCAATTACCGGCTTTTTCCTTCTCCTTCCTAAAACCCGACATGATTTGAGACATGGTTTACATACAGTAAACCATGTCTTCTCTCCATTTTTTTTGCAGATTCCACACTACTAATGTCAGTAGAGTGTATCTGCAAAATTTGGCCGTTCTAGCTCTTAAAATAAAGGGTTAAATGGCGGAAAAAATTGGCGTGGGCTCCCGCGCAATTTTCTCCGCCAGAGTAGTAAAGCCAGTGACTGAGGGCAGATATTAATAGCCTGGAGAGGGTCCACGGTTATTGGCCCCCCCCTGGCTAAAAATATCTGCCCCCAGCCACCCCAGAAAAGGCACATCTGGAAGATGCGCCTATTCTGGCACTTGGCCACTCTCTTCCCATTCCCGTGTAGCGGTGGGATATGGGGTAATGAAGGGTTAATGCCACCTTGCTATTGTAAGGTGACATTAAGCCTAATTAATAATGGAGAGGCGTCAATTATGACACCTATCCATTATTAATCCAATTGTAGTAAAGGGTTAAATAAAACACAAACACATTATTTAAAATTATTTTAATGAAATAAAAACAATGGTTGTTTGAGTATTTTATTCTACGCCCAATCCAGTCACTGAAGACCCTCGTTCTGTGAAAGAAATAACATAATAAACCAACAATATACTTACCCTCCGCAGATCTGTAACGTCCAACGATGTAAATCCTTCTGAAGGGGTTAAAACATTTTGCAGCAAGGAGCTTTGCTAATGCAATGCTACTCCTCGCTGCAAAACCCCGGGGAATGAGTCTAAATATAGATCAATGAGCTATATTTATCTTCATTTGCGGTGAGGCGCCCTCTGCTGGATGTTCATAGATCGTGGGAAATTACCTAGAAAGCTCCCAGGCTTTCTAGGTAATTTCCCACGATCTATGAACATCCAGCAGAGGGCGCCTCACCGCAAATGAAGCTAAATATAGCTCATTGATCTATATTTAGACTCATTCCCCGGGGTTTTGCAGCGAGGAGTAGCATTGCATTAGCAAAGCTCCTTGCTGCAAAATGTTTTAACCCCTTCAGAAGGATTTACATCGTTGGACGTTACAGATCTGCGGAGGGTAAGTATATTGTTGGTTTATTATGTTATTTCTTTCACAGAACGAGGGTCTTCAGTGACTGGATTGGGCGTAGAATAAAATACTCAAACAACCATTGTTTTTATTTCATTAAAATAATTTTAAATAATGTGTTTGTGTTTTATTTAACCCTTTACTACAATTGGATTAATAATGGATAGGTGTCATAATTGACGCCTCTCCATTATTAATTAGGCTTAACCCCTTTACCCCCAAGGGTGGTTTGCACGTTAATGACCAGGCCAATTTTTACAATTCTGACCACTGTCCCTTTATGAGGTTATAACTCCGAAACGCTTCAACGGATCCTGGTGATTCTGACATTGTTTTCTCGTGACATATTGTACTTCATGATAGTGGTAAAATTTCTTTGATAGTACCTGCGTTTATTTGTGAAAAAAACAGAAATTTGGCGAAAATTTTGAAAATTTCGCAATTTTCAAACTTTGAATTTTTATGCAATTAAATCACAGAGATATGTCACACAAAATACTTAATAAGTAACATTTCCCACATGTCTACTTTACATCAGCATAATTTTGGAACCAATTTTTTTTTTTGTTAGGGAGTTATAAGGGTTAAAAGTTGACCAGCAATTTCTCATTTTTACAACACCATTTTTTTTTTTAGGGACCACGTCTCATTTGAAGTCATTTTGAGGGGTCTATATGATAGAAAATGCCCAAGTGTGACACCATTCTAAAAACTGCACCCCTCAAGGTGCTCAAAACCACATTCAAGAAGTTTATTAACCCTTCAGGTGTTTAATAGGAATTTTTGGAATGTTTAAATAAAAATGAACATTTAACTTTTTTACACAAAAAATTTACTTCAGCTCCAATTTGTTTTATTTTACCAAGGGTTACAGGAGAAATTGGACCCAGAAAGTTGTTGTCCAATTTGTCCTGAGTACGCTGATACCCCATATGTGGCAGTAAACCACTGTTTGGGCGCATGGGAGAGCTCGGAAGGGAAGGAGCGCTATTTGACTTTTCAATGCAAAATTGACAGAAATTGAGATGGGACGCCATGTTGCGTTTGGAGAGCCACTGATGTGCCTAAACATTGAAACCCCCCACAAGTGACACCATTTTGGAAAGTAGACCCCCTAAGGAACTTATCTAGAGGTGTGGTGAGCACTTTGACCCACCAAGTGCTTCACAGAAGTTTATAATGCAGAACCGTAAAAATAAAAAATCATATTTTTTCACAAAAATTATATTTTTGCCCCCAATTTTTTATTTTTCCAAGGGTAAGAGAAGAAATTGGACCTCAAAAGTTGTTGTACAATTTGTCCTGAGTACGCTGATACCCCATATGTGGCAGTAAACCACTGTTTGGGCGCATGGGAGGGCTCGGAAGGGAAGGAGCGCCATTTGGAATGCAGACTTAGATGGAATGGTCTGCAGGCGTCACATTGCGTTTGCAGAGCCCCTAATGTACCTAAACAGTAGAAACCCCCCACAAGTGACACCATTTTGGAAAGTAGACCCCCTAAGGAACTCATCTTGATGTGTTGTGAGAGCTTTGAACCCCCAAGTATTTCACTACAGTTTATAACGCAGAGCCATGCAAATAAAAAATATTTTTTTTTCCACAAAAATTATATTTTAGCCCCCAGTTTTGTATTTTTCCAAGGTTAGCAGGAGAAATTGGACCCTAAATGTTGTTGTCCAATTTGTCCTGAGTACGCTGATACCCGATATGTGGGGGGGAACCACCGTTTGGGCGCATGGGAGGGCTCGGAAGGGAAGGAGCATCATTTGGAATGCAGACTTAGATGGATTGGTCTGCAGGCGTCACATTGCGTTTGCAGAGCCCCTAATGTACCTAAACAGTAGAAACCCCCCACAAGTGACCCCATATTGGAAACTAGACCCCTCAATGAACTTATCTAGATGTGTTGTGAGAACTTTGAACCCCCAAGTGTTTCACTACAGTTTATAACGCAGAGCCGTGAAAATAAAAAATCTTTTTGTTTTCCCACAAAAATTATTTTTTAGCCCCCAGTTTTGTATTTTCCCAAGGGTAACAGGAGAAATTGGTCCACAAAAGTTGTTGTCCAATTTGTCCTGAGTACGCTGATACCCCATATGTTGGGGTAAACCCCTGTTTGGGCACACAGGAGAGCTCGGAAGGGAAGGAGCACTGTTTTACTTTTTCAACGCAGAATTGGCTGGAATTGAGATCGGACGCCATGTCGTGTTTGGAGAGCCCCTGATGTGCCGAAACAGTGGAAACCCCCCAATTATAACTGAAACCCTAATCTAAACACACCCCTAACCCTAATTCCAACGGTAACCCTAACCACACCTCTAACCCTGACACACCCCTAACCCTAATCCCAACCCTATTCCCAACTGTAAATGTAATCTAAACCCTAACCCTAACTTTAGCCCCAACCCTAACTGTAGCCCCAACCCTAGCCCTAACCCTAGCCCTAACCCTAGCCCTAGCGGGAAAATGGAAATAAATACATTTTTTTTTATTTTTCCCTAACTAAGGGGGTGATGAAGGGGGGTTTGATTTACTTTTATAGCGGGTTTTTTAGCGGATTTTTATGATTGGCAGCCGTCACACACTGAAAGACCCTTTTTATTGCAAAAAATATTTTTTGCAATACCACATTTTGAGAGCTATAATTTTTCCATATTTTGGTCCACAGAGTCATGTGAGGTCTTGTTTTTTGCGGGACGAGTTGACGTTTTTATTGAAAACATTTTTGGGCACGTGACATTTTTTGATCGCTTTTTATTCCGATTTTTGTGAGGAAGAATGACCAAAAGCCAGCTATTCATGAATTTCTATTGGGGGAGGCGTTTATACCGTTCCGCGTTTGGTAAAATTGATAAATCAGTTTTATTCTTCGGGTCAGTGCGATTACAGCGATACCTCATTTATATCATTTTTTTATGGTTTGGCGCTTTTATACGATAAAAACTATTTTACAGAAAAAATAATTATTTTTGCATCGCTTTATTCTCAGGACTATAACTTTTTTATTTTTTTGCTGATGATGCTGTATGGCGGCTCTTTTTTTGCGGGACAATATGACGCTTTCAGCGGTACCATGGGTATTTATATCTGTCTTTTTGATCGCGTGTTATTCCACTTTTTGTTCGGCGGTATGATAATAAAGCGTTGTTTTTTGCCTCGTTTTTTTTTTTTCTTACGGTGTTTACTGAAGGGGTTAACTAGTGGGACAGTTTTATAGGTCGGGTCGTTACGGACACGGCGATACTAAATATGTGTACTTTTATTGTTTTTTTTTTTTTTATTTAGATGAAGAAATGTATTTATGGGAATAATATTTTTTTTTTTTTTCATTATTTTGGAATATTTTTTTTTATTTTTGTTTACACATTTGGAAAATTTTTTTTTTACTTTTTTACTTTGTCCCAGGGGGGGACATCACAGATCAGTGATCTGACAGTTTGCACAGCACTCTGTCAGATCACTGATCTGACATGCAGCGCTGCAGGCTTCACAGTGCCTGCTCTGAGCAGGCTCTGTGAAGCCACCTCCCTCCCTGCAGGACCCGGATCCGCAGCCATCTTGGATCCGGGGCTGGAGGGAGCAGGGAGGGAGGTGAGACCCTCGCAGCAACGCGATCACATCGTGTTGCTCCGGGGGTCTCAGGGAAGCCCGCAGGGAGCCCCCTCCCTGCGCGGTGCTTCCCTGCACCGCCGGCACATCGATCATCTTTGATCGCGGTGTGCCAGGGGTTAATGTGCCGGATGTCAGCTGCGATAAGCAGCTGACACCCGGCCGCGATCGGCTATGACGTACTATCCCGTCCAGGGTCAGATAAGCCCAGGGCACCTCGACGGGATAGTACGTCTAAGGTCACAGAGGGGTTAATGTCACCTTACAGTAGCAAGGTGGCATTAACCCTTCATTACCCCATATCCCACCGCTACACGGGAATGGGAAGAGAGTGGCCAAGTGCCAGAATAGGCGCATCTTCCAGATGTGCCTTTTCTGGGGTGGCTGGGGGCAGATGTTTTTAGCCAGGGGGGGGCCAATAACCGTGGACCCTCTCCAGGCTATTAATATCTGCCCTCAGTCACTGGCTTTACTACTCTGGCGGAGAAAATTGCGCGGGAGCCCACGCCAATTTTTTCCGCCATTTAACCCTTTATTTTAAGAGCTAGAACGGCCAAATTTTGCAGATACACTCTACTGACATTAGTAGTGTGGAATCTGCAAAAAAAATGGAGAGAAGACATGGTTTACTGTATGTAAACCATGTCTCAAATCATGTCGGGTTTTAGGAAGGAGAAGGAAAAAGCCGGTAATTGAATTACCGGCTTTCAAGCTGTATAGCGCTGGAAAAAATATTAATATATATACATATATGTATCTCACTGACATATATATATATATATATATATATATATATATATATATATACACACATACACAGTATATATATATATTTTTTTCTTTTTGGGACACATGGATCACTTCTATAGCGGTATGTTGGTTTTGCAAGCCTGCGAGAAAACCACGCAGTACGGATGCCATACGGATTACATACGGAGGATGCCATGCGCAAAAAACGCTGACACACCCTGCCTACGGAGGAGCTACGGACCACTATTGTCGGGACATTTCAGCGTATTACGGCCGTAATATACGGACCGTATTTTCATACGCTGAGTGTGAAGCCGGCCTAAGTCCATAAAATAGTGCTGGTTAGACTGCCTGGATTAGAGTCAAAATTAGTCCTTTAGGAAAAGGCACTCAATTCAGGAGATCTGCACACCTCCATATACAGAACCATGTGTGAGACAAACAGGTCTCATTTTACAACGTGAACCACACCCCAACTCTTCAGCTGCTTGCAATCAATCTGTCATGGCCGATTAACCTCTTAATCTTATATGTACTAAAGCATTATTCCAGGTTTCGCTCTCATCCACCAGGTGTCCTACTGCCCCCTTACAGTACTTAAAACAGCAATTTCAGCATAGAGTTAAGGTACCGTCACACTAGACGATATCGCTAGCAATCCATGACGTTGCAGCGTCCTCGCTAGCGATATCGTCCAGTGTGACACGCAGCAGCGATCAGGCCCCTGCTGTGCTGTCGCTGGTCGGGGAAGAAAGTCCAGAACTTTGTTTCGTCGCTGGACTCCCTGTAGACATCGCTGAATCGGCGTGTGTGACACCGACCCAGCGATGTCTTCACTGGTAACCAGGGTAAACATCGGGTAACTAAGCGCAGGGCCGCGCTTAGTAACCCGATGTTTACCCTGGTTACCATCCTAAAAGTAAAAAAAACAAACACGACATACTTACCTTCAGCTGTCTGTCCCCGGCGCTCTGCTTCTTTGCTCTGGCTGTGAGCGTCGGTCAGCCGGAAAGCAGAGCGGTGACGTCACCGCTCTGCTTTCCGGCCGCTGTGCTCACACAGACAGTACAGGAGGAGTGCAGAGCACAGCGCTGGAGGACAGACAGCGTTAGGTAAGTATGTAGTGTTTGTTTTTTTTACTTTTAGGATGGTAACCAGGGTAAACATCGGGTTACTAAGCACGGCCCTGCGCTTAGTTACCCGATGTTTACCCTGGTTACCGGCATCGTTGGTCGCTGGAGAGCGGTCTGTGTGACAGCTCTCCAGCGACCAAACAGTGACGCTGCAGCGATCCGGATCGTTGTCGGTATCGCTGCAGCGTCGCTTAATGTGAAGGGGCCTTTAGGGAGAGAATGTAACTAAGAAAAAAGTAGGAGCATATTACAAACATTTATAACTGCAACTTGGATCAATAAAAAGAGAAATACGTTTAATTATTCTTTATAAGGAAACTTGTAATGTTGAAAACCATATCAGTTCTGCAGGCAAGTGAAAGTTGCTTAGATTGATTTACATTTTTTGGGAAAAGTTTCTGTAAAACTTGCATGTTATTCATTGAAATTCCTGGCGTTTGTATGTATGAGTCCAGTGGGCTGTCAAATGCAGGGATTGACCATATTCACTGTATGACTGCATGCAGAGATAGCGGTCAATCACTGATTAGGCCCACCCACTAGACTCATCTGCATGCAAACACTGGGGATTTTTAATTTATTACATACAAGTTATACTGAATCTTTTCCAAAAAAACCTGCAGAATACATTATTCTGCTCAGCTTATTCTCTATACCATATTTTCCACAGATCAGACTTCATGTACAACATGACAGGTTCCCTTTAGTTATTGTTACTTTTAATGGACCCAAGTCAACAATGGCTGAAAAAACCCCTCATAATTCAGTATCCAAATTACCAAATACATGGTGGCGATTCATCACAACAAGACTTCTAAAAGGGGTTATTTGTGAACGTATACATATATTAAGTATATAATACAGATTTTGCAATTTTTCTCACCTACAAAGAATGTAGGTACACTTCAATTGTGAGACAGAATCTAAAAATAAAGAACAGAAAATCACATTGTATAATTTTTACATAATTTGCATTTTATTGCATGAAGCATTTGATACAATAGAAAAACAGAACTTCGTATTTGGTACAGAAACCTTTGTTTACAATTACAAAGGTCAGACGTTTCCTGTAGTTCTTGACCAAGTTTGCACACACTGCAGAAGTAATTTTGGCCCACTCCTCCATACAGATCTTCTCTAGATCATTCATTTTGGGCTGTCGCAGGGCAACACTAAAATTCAGCTCCCTCCAAAGATTTTCTGTTGGGTTCAGGTCTGTAGACTGGCTAGCCCACTCCAGGACCTTGAAATGCTTCTCACGGAGTCACTCCTCAGTTGCCCAGGCTATGTGTTTTGGGCCACTGTCATGCTGGAAGACCCAGCCACAATACTCTTACTGAAAGAAGGAGGCTGTTGTCCAACCTTGCAATGCATGACTCCTTCCATCCTCTCCAATACGGTGCAATTATCTTGTCTTTTTTGCAGAAAAGCACCCCTAAAGTAGGACTTTTCCCCCCATTATGCTTCATGGTTGGGATGGTGTTCTTTGGGTTGTACTTATCCTTCGTCCTCCAAACATGGCAAGTGGAGTTGACTATTTTGGTTTTATCTGACAAATTTGGTCTTCTCCTATGCCTCCTCTGGATCATTCAGATGGTCATTGGTGAACTTCAAACAGGCCTGGACACATGCTGGGGCGAGCAGGGTTATGTTGCAGGATTTTAATCCATGACGGCATAGTGTATTATTAGCAGTAATGTTTCAGACTGGTCTCGGCTCTCTTCAGGTTATTTACCAGGTTTTCCTGTGTAGTGCTGGGCTAATTCCTGACTGCTCTCAGAAACATCCTTAACCAAAGTAGCAAAATTCTGCATGGAGCCTCAGACCAAGGAAGATTGACAGTCATCTTATGTTTCTTCCATTTTCTAATAATAGTGCCAATAGTCGCTGCCCTTTCACCAAGCTGCTTACTTATTGTCCTGTAGCCCATTCCAAGCCTTGTGCAGGTCCACAATTTTGTCCATGGTGTCCTTAGACAGCCCTTTGGTCTTGGCCATTATGGAGAGGTTGGAATGTGATTGTGTGTGTCGTATACAGGTATTGAGTTCAAAAAGGTGCAATTAATACAGGTAGCGAGTGCAGAGAAGGAGGGCTTCTTAAAGAAAAACCTAACAGGTCTGTGAGAGCCAGAATCCTTGCTGGTAGGTAGCTTCGGTCTCTCAGTTGTGTACCTAAGATTAAAAAAAAAAAAAAAATCACAGACCTCTCTAATATATAAAGCTGAGTGTATGCGTGTATTGGCCACGCCCTCTCCACAACCAATAACTAAGCATCTTTTATTGCACCAGAGCGATTTAAAAAGATGAAAGAGGAGCTGTGATTGGTTGCTATGAGCAACAGTTTTCCTTAGTCACGCCCAGTCCGCATAGCAGGCACAGGCCACATCTAGCTTCGTGTCTAGAATGGAGTTGCTTCTGTGAGGCATGACGTCAATGGAAAGAGCGGAACCTCATGAATAGAGATGTGAAGGGCAAAAAAAATAAAAATAAAAATACAGAAGCGGTGACGGGTTTTTAATAAACTTTTCCTCTGATTGTTTTACTCCAATTTTTAAATCCATATACTGAAGAGAAAAAAAAAAAGTTTCTAAAATCCAATCTTTATTGTGATATTGTGACGATTTAAAACATCTTCAGCCGGGGTGTAGAACGGGAAAAAAATAAAATAAAAATCGGAGGACGGCCATTTCGCGCTCCCTTGCACTTCTATGGGTCCTGTTGGTACTGGAAAGTGACGAGGCAGAACAAATACCCTATGGCAAATAGGGTCCTCCCACATTTTTTTCGCTCTCCTCCACCTCACTCCCTTACAATTCCCAAAATACCTGTAACATACCTAGTGCAATAAATATATACAATTTCACATTTAAAATGGCATGATCGATACACAAAACCTCAAGTGACCAGAGCTTATACATTTTTCAGAGAAATTCACGGAAAAAAAACTTTGTCAAAACAAATTTTTTCTTTCTTTCAAAAAAACCTTTTCACACAAAAAAAAAATCCAGACATGTCTAATTTATCATTGAAGCCTGTAGCTTCCAAGGCCTGTGTACTTACTATCCACCTGGCTTCTCTTCTCAGGAGTAATTTATGTAAATCTCCCCCTTGTCCTGGTGGAGTAACCCTTTCCTGCAAAACGTAGGACACCTGAATCCCCTTCATGTTGTTCTCTAATATGTTTAATAAGTCGTGGAACTCCTTTATCCATACGAATTGAATTCACGTGTTCCCAAAATCAAATGAATAAAGGGCGAATAGTTTTCCCAATATAAAAAAACCTGCATGGGCAAAATAAAGCATAAACCACATAATTAGTCCCGCATGAAATAAAGTCCCGTACAACATGATGAATGGAACCTATTTGCAAAGCATGACCTACAAGGTGTTGAGAACAAGAGGAACAATGGCCACATTTAAAATCGCCCTTGGGGGTGCCCATCCCCAGCCAATCTTTTTTATCAGCCCTCATGCGATTATGAACGAGTATGGTACATCTCGCAGACTCGAATTTCTCCTACAAGTATCCAATGGTCCCCTGTTGCCCATTTCTGCTATATCTATCTCGTTCCTTGGAAGCTAGAGGCTTCAATGATAAATTAGACATGTCTGTTTTTTTGTGAAAAGGTTTTTTGAAAGTAAGAAAAAATTGTTTTGACAAAGTCTTTTCCGTGAATTTCTCTGAAAAATGTATAAGCTCTGGTCCCTTGAGGTTTTGTGTATCGATCATGCCATTTTAAATGTGAAATTGTATATATTTATTGCACTAGGTATGTTACAGGCATTTTGGGAATTGTAAGGGAGTGAGGTGGAGGAGAGCGAAAAAAAATGTGGGAGGACCCCATTTGCCATAGGGTATTTGTTCTGCTTCGTCACTTCCCAGTACCAACAGGATCGTAGAAGCGCAAGGGACCGCGAAACGGCTGTCGTCCGATTTTTATTTCTTCCTGTTCTACACCCTTGCTGAAGAGGTTTTAAATCGTCACAATAAAGATTGGATTTTAGTGCCACCCTTTTTTCTCTTCAGTATATGGATTTATGCAATTGTTTACAGGGTTTGGCACTCGTGAATCCGAAAGGGTGGTATATTTGACGTGGTTATCACACACAGTGGATATTTGGGCTCAGGTGTTGCAGTGGTGCAGGATTCTTTCTTCTATAGTATTACTCCAAGTTTTAGCTTACAAATACCGAGGTAAAAACACTGACCAAATAACGTGGGAACAAGGTCTAATACAGGAGAGGACATACAGGTATATACTATATACAGGGGAGATGACATACAGGTATATACTGAGGGGAAAATGACAGGTGTGAGGTCAAAATGACAGGTGTTGGGGGGGAAATGAGAGGAGTGAGGGGGAAAATGAGAGGTGTGAGGGGAATGAGAGAAGATAGGAGTTATAACTAATAATGGTTATAACACCTCACGCTATAATACCTCACGCTGGGCTATTCAGCTAGTTCTTTATAGGTGGGAATATCCATCTCCTTTACGTTGCCATGCCATTTGCGTAATGAACATCACTTTTTTTCTGGAAGTCTGCTGTGCTGTTTCCCCCCTCCCCCCCCACCTTGTTTTTTTTCCTACTGTTGCAAGGAGCCTTCTGAGACTGCTAGCTGGGGATGCGTGCACTCGGTTGAGGTATTGCGTTCGGTGCCGCTCCAATTTTTTAAATTATATATACAGCACAGACCAAACGTTTGGACACACACACATACATATATATATATATATAATCATAATTGTCTAAGGGTCACTTCCGTCTGTCTTTCTGTTACGGTTATTCGTTCGCTGATTGGTCTCGGCAGCTGCCTGTCATGGCTGCCGCGACCAATCAGCGACGGCCACAGTCCGATTAGTCCCTCCCCTACTCCCCTGCACTCACTGCCCGGCGCCCGCTCCGTAATCCCCTTCACTCACACAGGGTTAACGGCAGCGGTAACGGCCCGCGGTGTAACGCGCTCCGTTACCGCTGCTATTAACCCTGTGTGTCCCCAACTATTTAACTATTGATGCTGCCTATGCGGCATCAATAGTAAAAAATATGTCATGTTAAAAAATAATTAAAAAAAAAAAAACAATAAACCTGCTATACTCACCCTCCGCCGCCTTTCTCGCTCCTCTCCACGCTCCCGGGACCACTCCATTGCAAGCGCCAGCTTCCGCACCCGTCCCAGGGCTGGTGTGCGACAAGGACCTGCCGTGACGTCACGGTCGGTCATGTGACCGCAACGTCATCATAGGTCCTGCTCACACCAGCCCTGGGACGGGACCGCAAGCTGCCGCTTGCAATGGAGCGGTCCCGGGAGCGTGGAGAGGAGTGAGAAAGGCGGCGGAGGGTAAGTATAGCAGGACTTCAACGGGCTATAGGTGAGTTTTTTTTTTTAAGTCCCTATACTACGTGGCTCTGTGCTGGGCAATATACTATGTGGCTCTGCTATATACACTATGTGGCTGGACAATATACTACGTGGACATGCATATTCTAGAATACCTGATGCGTTAGAATCGGGCCTATATATATTTTACACACACACACATACAAAACGTTCATACACATAATGTGAGTTTTCGTTACCAAATGCTGAAGGAAATAAATAATGGCTGTACTGACCAGGCAAATACCTGGCATGTTTCAGGTAATGTTGCTTAGCCGACGTTCTCCTGGATGCTGCAGTGTCTTGTCTGGAGAATGAGGAGTGCACAGGTCTAGTACCAAATTCATCCTTCAAATCTAAGATACTCTCAAAGCTGCTTTAGGATTAGCAGGTAGAATGATAAAAGGAAAATCAGAAGTTTAATGTGAATGCAAATTATAATACTTCAATAGGCATAAATAGGCCTCTATTGGTCTGACTGGTTTGAATATAAGTGTCCCATACAAACAACTTTCACATTAATAATGCTGAAATGCACTATGAAAAAAAATGTACATCGCTTGCCTTACATACAGTTAAGTCCATATATATTTGGACAGAGACAACATTTTTCTAATTTTGGTTATAGACATTCCCACAATGAATTTTAAACAAAATTAAGATGCAGTTGAAGTTCAGACTTTCAGCTTTCATTTGAGGGTATCCACATTAAAATTGGATGAAGGGTTTAGGAGTTTCAGCTCCTTAACGTGTGTCACCCTGTTTTTAAAAAGGGACCAAAAGTAATTGGACAGATTAAATAATTGTAAATAAAAATGTTCATTTCTAGTACTTGGTTGAAAACCCTTTGTTGGCAATGACTGCCTGAAGTCTTGAACTCATGAACATCACCAGACGCTGTGTTTCCTCCCTTTTGAAGCTCTGCCAGGCCTTCACTGTGGCGGCTTTCAGTTGCTGTTTGTTTGTGAGCCTTTCTGTCTGAAGTTTAGTCTTTAACAAGTGAAATGCATGCTCAATTGGGTTGAGATCAGGTGACTGACTTGGCCATTCAAGAATATTCCACTTATTTGCTTTAATAAACTCCTGGTTGCTTTGGCTTTATGTTTTGGGTCATTGTCCATCTGTAGTATGAAATGACGACCAATCAGTTTGGCTGCATTTGGCTGGATCTGAGCACACAGTATGGCTCTGAATACCTCAGAATTCATTCGGCTGCTTCTGTCCTGTGTCGCATCATCAATAAATACTAGTGACCCAGTACCACTGGCAGCCATGCATGCCCAAACCATCACACTGCCTCTGCCGTGATTTACAGATGATGTGGCATGCTTTGGATCATCAGCTGTACCACGCCTTTGCCATACTTTTCACTTTCCATCATTCTGGTAGAGGTTGATCTTGGTTTCATCTGTCCAAAGAATGTTCTTCCAGAACTGTGCTGGCTTTTTTAGATGTTTTTTTTTAGCAAAGTCCAGTCTAGCCTTTTTATTCTTGATGCTTATGAGTTGCTTGCACCGAGCAGTGAACCCTCTGTATTTACCTCCATGCAGTCTTCTCTTTATGGTAGATTTGGATATTGATACGCCTACCTCCTGGAGAGTGTTGGTCACTTGGTTGGCTGTTGTGAAGGGGTTTCTCTTCAACATGGAGATTATTCTGCGATCATCCACTATTGTTGTCTTCCGTGGGCGCCCAGGTCTTTTTGCATTGATGAGTTCACCAGTGCTTTCTTTCTTTCTCAGGATGTACAAAACTGTAGATTTTGCCACTCCTAATATTGTAGCAATTTCTCGGATGGTTTTTTTCTGTTTTCGCAGCTAAGGCTACTTTCACACTAGCATCGTTCGACGCACGTCACAATGTGTTGTTTTGGAGAAAAAACGCATCCTGCAAAGTTGCCCGCAGGATGCGTTTTTTCTCCATAGACTTTCATTAGCGACGCATTGCGACGGATTGCCACACGTCGCATCCGTCGTGCGACGGATGCGTTGTGTTTTTGCAGTCCGTCGGGACAAAAAAAAAAAAAAAACGTTGCATGCAAAGTTTTTTTTGTCCGTCGGTTCCGCTTTTTCCAACCGTGCATGCGCGGCCGGAACTCCGCCCCCCCTTCCCCGGACCTTACAATGGGGCAGCGGATGCGTTGAAAAACTGCATCCGCTGCCCCCGTTGTGATTTTATTTCACAGTATGCGTTGGTACGTCGGCCTGACGCACTGCGACGGGCCTGTACTGACGCTAGTGTGAAAGTAGCCTTAAGGATGGCTTGTTTCATCTGCATGGAGAGCTCCTTTGACCACATGTTTACTTCACAGCAAAACCTTCCAAATGCAAGCACCACACCTCAAATCAACTCCAGGCCTTTTATCTGCTTAATTGAGAATGACATAACGAAGGGATTGCCCACACCTGTCCATGAAATAGCCTTGGAGTCAATTGTCCAATTACTTTTGGTCCCTTTAAAAACAGGGTGGCACATGTTAAGGAGCTGAAACTCCTAAACCCTTCATCCAATTTTAAAGTGGATACCCTCAAATGAAAGCTGGAAGTCTGAACTTCAACTGCATCTGAACTGTTTAGTTTAAAATCCATTGTGGTAATGATTATAACCAAAATTAGAAAAAGGTTGTGTGTGTGTGTGTGTGTGTCTGTGTGTCTGTATGTCTATCTATCTATCTATCTTGCGGAGACGCTCCGTCTGTGCAAGGTAAAGTCAACCATACAATGTATAGGATGCGGTGATTCCGCATTGTTCAATTAACACATACGGAATCATCACGCGTTCAAAAGCCGGCAGCGCATTGGACAGAGTGGACATGTGCTGCGTCCAAAGCGCTGCCAATACTGACCGTGGAAACATACCCTTAGAGCAGCATCTAAGAGGTTTGATAGAGGGAGGAGACTCCCTGCTCAGCTGACTGATGTGTCAGTCCACCACACACATATGCCAGAGACCAGGCTTACACAGTTGTGCTCAAAAGTTTACATACCCCGGCAGAATTTTTGTTTTCTTGGCCTTTTTTCAGAGTACATGAATGATAACACCAAAACTTTTTCTCCACTCATGGTCAGTGGTTGGGTGAAGCCATTTATTGTCAAACTACTGAGTTTTCTCTTTTTGATCATAATGACAACCCAACACATCCAAATGACTGATCAAAAGTTCACATACCCTGGTGATTTTGGCCTGAGAATATGCCCATAAGTTGACACAAATGGATTTGAATGGCTACTAAAGGTAACATCCTCACCTGTGACCTGTTTGCTTTTATGCACACACACACTGATTACAAGCAGAGTTTGTTTCTGGGATCCTGACAGACTCTTGCATCTTTCATGCAGCCACTGACATTTCTGGATTGTGAGTCGTGGGGAAAGCAAAAGAATTGTCAACGGATCTACAGGAAAAGGTAGTTGAACTGTATAAAACAGGAAAGGGATACAAAAAGATATCCAAGGAATTGATAATGCCAGTCAGCAGCGTTGGAACTGATTAACAAATGGAAAATCAGGGGCTCTGTAAAAATAAAACCAGTCAGATAGACAAACAAAGATGTCGTCCACAACTGCCAAGAAAATTGTTCGGGATGCAAAGAAAAACCCACAAACAACATCAGGTGAAATACAGGACTCTCTGAAATATAGCAGTGTGGCTGTTTTAAGATGCACAATAATGAGGCAATTGAAGAAAAATGGGCTGCATGGTTGAGTCGCCAGAAGAAAGCCATTAGTGCACAAAGTATCTCGCCTACAATACGCAAAACAGCACAGAGACAAGCCTCAAAACTTCTGGAACAAGGTAATTTGGAGTGATGAGATCAAAATTTAACTTTTTGGCCACAACCATAAACGTTACATTTGGAGAGAGGTCAACAAGGCCTATGATGAAAGGAACACCACTTCTACTGTAAAGCACAGAGGGGAATCGCTGTGGTTTTGGGGATGTGTGAGCTACAAATGCACAGGAAACTTGGTGAAAATTGAAGGAAAGATTAATGCAGCACGTTATCAGCAAATACTGGAGACAAATTTGCAATCATCAGCCCGGAAGCTGCGCATGGGACATACTTGGATGTTCCAACCTGACAACGATCCAAAACACAAGGCCAAGTCGACCTGTCATTGCCTACAGCAGAACAAAGTGAAGGTTCTGGAGTAGCCATCTCGGTCTCCTGACCTCAATATCATTGAGCCACGCAGGGGAGATCTCAAGTGCGCAGTTCATGCTGGAAAGCCCAGGAATTTACGGGAAATGGGCTTTATGACAAGAAGAGTGGGCAGCTTTACCATCTGAGAAAATAAAAAACCTCATCCACAGCTACCACAAAAGACTTCAAGCTGTCATTGATGTTGGAGGGGGCAATACACGGTATTAAGAAATGGGTATGTAAACTTTTGATCAGGGTCATTTGGATGTTTTGAGAAAACACAGTAATTTGACATAAATGGCTTCACCCAACCACTAACCATGAGTGGAGAAAAAGTTTTGGGGTTATCATTCATTTTCTCTGAAAAGAAAACAAGAAAGCAAAAATTCTGCAGGGGTAAGTAAACTTTTGAGCACAACTGTATTTAAATTACTAAGCAGTACAAGATCAGCAAAAAGCGTGTCACTATTTATTATATCACTCATGGATGATTCTATTAACTAGGTTCCTCCTCAGTTTTAATATTCTGATATTCAGTTTTATAAATTGTTTAGTTAGGCACGAGTCCATGACAGCAATAGGCTGAACTTTGTAGACGTTCACCAAAAATACTTCACAATCATCCAGTCATTTGTCAGAATATCTGCAAGCTGAAAAATTAGATCTTGTAATAGAGGAGGACTGCAGCATACACCATTATAGAATAAATACATATCACAATAAAATGGATTGGAAAGGAAGGAAAAAAAAAAAAAACATAATTCAAAATAAACTTGTACTAACAATCCAAAAAAGGATTAGTCTAATAAAAGAATGAGAAAGCAAAAACAAAAAAACAACAAACAACAAATTTGTTTACCTACAAAGGCCATCACCGACTGGTTTATGTCTGTCATTCTTTGCTTCCGTTCTAGTATTGGAAGAGTCAATATCCTGATCTTGCAAGTCTTCCCACTCATCTGAACTCTTGACCGTTTTCGTTATGTATCCCCATCGTCGTCTATTTTTTGTGTTTAGGTTCAAGGTACTATTCTCCAAGTTAGAGACCTTCTGAAATTATGAATATAAATACATGCAAAGGGGTCACCAAATGCCGATACAGGACAGAGTTTTTTGAAGAATGAAGATTCTGAAAGCTACATATGCCATCTAGATGTAATTTCATTGTGCTGCTGCTGAGACTTCGTGCATACCGTAGGAGACAGGAGCAGAGTAAGGCAAGTATGTTTTGTTTATTTTTCATGTGTATGGGATATTTTTATGTATAGAGAGGCTATGTGAAGCTCATACTGTATACAGGGGGCTATGTTGGGGCTCGTTGTATAGAAGAGGATATGGGGGCTGTGTGTGGACTCATACGGTATATAGGAGGATGTCAAAATACTTATTTATGCTCAATATTAAAGTGATAATTATTTATATTAATTGTAATCAATAGCCTGAAATTATTATTAGCATTATTAGTTTGGCTCTCCAGAGCAGTCATTATCTCCCATGTGGCCCCTCTGGAAAATGAATTGCCCACTCCTGCTCTAGCGCAAATATACATTGTATATAAAATTGTAAGGGAAATAAAAAACATAGAATACATATATGCAATATAGTAGTCTGAAAAAAAAAACCCAATAGAGGTCTACCAGCTTACAAATAAATAACTACACATTCACTAATGTTACCCACAAATATATTCAATATACAGTGGGGAAAAGAAGTATTTACGGTAATACATTGCCAAATTTTGCAAGTTTTCCCACCTACAAAGAATGGAGAGGTCTGTAATTTCTATTGTAGCTACACTTCAACTGTGAGACAGAATCTAAAAATAAAAAACAGAAAGTCACATTGTATGATGATTTCTACATACCGTATATACTCGAGTATAAGCCGAGATTTTCAGCCCAAATTTTTGGGCTGAAAGTGCCCCTCTCGGCTTATACTCGAGTCAAGGTGGGTGGCAGGGTCGGCGGGTGAGGGCGCTGAGGCATACTTACCTGCTTCCAGCGATCCTGGCGCTCCCCCTGCCGTCCCACGGTCTTCTGTGCTGCAGCTCTTCCCCTCTTCAGCGGTCACGTGGGACCGCTCATTAGAGAAATGAATAGGCGGCTCCACCTCCCATAGGGGTGGAGCCGCCTATTCATTTCTCTAATCAGCGATGCCGGTGACCGCTGATAGAGGAAGAAGCTGCGGCACTGAAGACAGCTGTCCGGGGGAAGGAGCCGGACGCCGGGACCAGGTAAGTATGTCATATTTACCGGTCCTCGTTCGAGCCGCCGGGCGCCGCTCCATCTTCCCAGCGTCGCTCCGCTCTGACTGTTCAGGTCAGAGGGCGCGATGACCCATATAGTGTGCGCGGCGCCCTCTGCTTGATCAGTCAGTGCGCAGAGACGCCGGGACCGGACGCTGGGAGCTACAAGCAAGAGAGGCGAGTATGGCTTTTATTTTTTTTTATTGCAGCGGCACAGATTTATGTGGAGCATCTTTGGGGAAATATGAACGGTGCAGAGCATATATGGCACAGCTATGGGGCAGTATGAACGGTGCAGAGCACTATATGGCACAGCTATGGGGCAGTATGAACGGTGCAGAGCACTATATAGCACAGCTATGGGGCAATAATGAACGGTGCAGAGCACTATATGGCACAGCTATGGGGAAATAATGATCTATTTTTATTTTTGAAATTCACCGGTAAATGCTGCATTTCCACCCTAGGCTTATACTCGAGTCAATAAGTTTTCCCAGTTTTTTGTGGCAAAATTAGGGGGGTCGGCTTATACTCGAGTATATACGGTAATTAATTTACATTTTATTTCAGAAGTACCGTATATACCCGAGTATAAGCCAACCCTCCTAATTTTGCCACAAAAAAAACTGGGAAAACTTAATGACTCGAGTATAAGCCTAGTATGGGAAATGCAGCAACTACCGGTAAATGTAAAAAGTTTAAATAGATACCAATAAAAGTAAAATTAATTGAGACATCAGTAGGTTAAGTGTTGTTGAATATCCATATTGAATCAGGAGCCCCATATAATGCTCCATAAAGATTATAATGGCCCCATAAGATGCTCCACATAATCCTGCATAAAGGTTAATAATGGCCCTACAAGATGCTCCATAGACACATTTGCCCAATATAATGCTGCACAAACCTTGATTATGGTCCCACAAGATGCTCCGTACAGACACTTGCCCCATATAGTGCTGCACAAACGTTACGGCCCCATACAGACATTTGCCCCATATAGTGCTGCACAAATGTTATGGCCCCATACAGACACTTGCCCCATATAGTGCTGCACAAACGTTATGGCCCCATAAGATGCTCCATACAGACACTTACCCAATTTGCTGTTGCTGCATAAAAAAACAAAAAAAAAAAAACACATACTCACCTCGCTCAGGCCCCCGGCACTTGCTATATTCACCTGCTCCATGTTCCGGCGCCGCTCCCTCTTCAGCATCTTCTGCACTGACGTTCAGGCAGAGGGCGCAAACTAACCACGTCACTGCGCCCTCTGACCTGAGCTTTACTGCAGAAGACGTAGCGGTGCCTGGAACGGGGAGCAGGTGAATATCGCGCAGCGCTGCGCTCCCCTCCCAGTTATACTCACCTGCTCCTGGCGCGGTCCCTGCTTCCCGGCGCCGCACTTCTTCCTGTACTGAGCGGTCACCGTTACCTCTCATTACAGTAATGAATATGCGGCTCCACCCCTATGGGAGGAAGAAGCTGGGGCAGCGGGACCTGCAGGGACCACGCCAGGAGCAGGCAAGTATAATTAGATAGCCCCCACTCCCCCTCCCCTGCCGACCGGGTATGACTCGAGTATAAGCCGAGAGGGGGACTTTCAGCCCAAAAAATGGGCTGAAAATCTCGGCTTATACTCGAGTATATACGGTAAGTATTTCTTACAAGAAATAGAACTTAAAAATTGGCACAGAATCCTTAGTTTGCAATTACAGAGGTCAGATGTTTCCTGTAGTTCTTGATCCAGTTTGCACACACTGCAGCATGGATTTTGGCCCACTCCTCCATACAGATCTTCTGCAGATCTTTCAGGTTTTGGGGCTGTCGCTGGGCAACAATGAGTTACAGCTCCCAAAGATTTTTCTATTGGGTTCAGGTCTGCAGACTGCCTAGGACACTTCAAGACCTTGAAATGCTTCTTATGGAGCTACTCCTTAGTTGCCCTGGTTGTGTGTTTTGGGTCATTGTCATGCTGGAAGACCCAGCCACGACCCATCTTCAATGCTCTTACTGAGGGAAGGAGGCTGTTGGACAAAATCTTGCAATACATGACCCTATCCATTCACTCTTCAATATGCTATAGTTGTCCTGTCACCTTTGCAGAAAAGCATCCCCAAAGTATGTTTCCCTCACCATGCTTTATGGTTGGGAGTGTTCTTTGGGTTCTACTCATCCTTCCTCCAAACACGGTGAGTGGCATTGATACCAAAAATTTCTATTTTGGTCTCATCTGACCACATGACCTTCTCCAAAGCCTCTTCTGGATCATCGATATGGTCATCGGCCAACTTCAAATGGGCCTGAACATGTGCTGGCATGAGCAGGACGACTTTGCGTGCCTTGCAGAATTTTAATCCATGATGGTGTAATGTGGTACTAACGGTAACATTTTGAGACTGTGGTCCCAGCCCTATTCAGGTCTTGACCAGGTCTTCCTGTCTTTTTCTGGAAAGATTCTTCATCTCACCTTTCTCAAAATCATCCTTACTCCACAAGGAGAGATCTTGCATGTAGCCCCAGACCGAGGAAGATTGACAGTAACCTTGTGCTTTTTCTGTTTCCTGATAATAGTGCCAACAGTTGTTGCCATGTCAAAACACTGCTTACCTATTGTAGTGTAGCCCATCCCAGCCTTCTGCAGGTCTACAATTTTATCCATGGTGTCCTTAGACAGCTCTTTGGTCTTGGCCACGGTGAAGAGGTTGGAATTTGACTGATTAATTGATGTGTGTGGACAGGTGTCTTTTATATAGGTAAAGAGTTCAAACAAGTGCAATTAACCCATTCCCGACGCTGGGAGTAATAATACGCCTGCATCGGAATCCCTCCCTTTGATGTGGGCTCCGGCGCAGAGCCCACATCTTTTCCTGCACATGTCAGCTGTTTCGAACAGCTGTCATTTGCTTGTAATAACCGCAGGTGGAATCGCGATCCACCTGTGGCTGTTAACCTGTTAAATGTCGCTGTCAATCTCTGACAGCGGCATTTAACTCACGCTTACTGGAAGCGCATCTGAAATCCCGCTCATCGGTGACTCAGCCACGTGATCACGGGTCATCGATGGGTCGGCATGTCAACAAGAGGTCTGAAGCAGCCCTCTATGGTTGTCATTGCCGGATTGCTATGAGCACCGCCAGTGGCCGGCACTCATAGCAAGTGAGCATTTCTGCTACACACATTTCTGCCCCATTCAAAATAAAATAATAATAATAAATGAAAACATCAAATATACACATTTGGTATCGCTGCATTCAGAATCGCCAGATCAATATATTAAAAAAAAAAAAAAATGAACCCGATCGCTAAACAACGTGACGAGAAAAAAACAAACAAACAACAGAATTACGATTTTTTTTTGGCTGTCGCAATAATGAGCGGTCAAAATATTTTATCTACACCAAAATGGTATCAATAAAAAAGTCTTCTCAGTTTGCAAAAAAATAAGCTCTTGCCGCTACAGGTCTCGGAAAATGGCACTTTTTTTTTTTTTTTTAAACCAAAGTTTGAATTTTTTTTTCACCACATTAATAAAAAAAAAAAAAGCACGTAGATATGTTTTGTGTCTATGAACTCATTAAATGACCTGGAGAATCATAATGGCAGGTCACGTTTAGCATTTAGTGAACATGGCAAAAAAAAAAAAAAAAGCAAAAAAAAACTTAACACACTCCAACTGTGAAATTGCACTTTTTTTTTTGCAATTTCACTGCACTTGGAATGTTCTCGTTTTCCAGTACATGATCTGTTAAAACCAATGGTGTTGTTCAAAAGTACAACTAATCCAGCAAAATAGCCGCCACATGGCCATTTTGACCGAAAAAAAATAAAAAATAAAAAAGTTATGGCTCTTATGTGATTTTCTGTTTTTTTTAGATTCTGTCTCACAGCTGAAGTGTACTTATGATAAAAATCACAGACCTCTTTGTATGTGGGAAAACTTGCAAAATTGAAATCGGTAGTGTATCAAATACTTATTTTCCCCACTGTATATGTTTGACAGCCAAAATAATGGCACAACTGTGGCTCTCGTCCACCATCCTACTAGAAATTCCTCTGAATGCATCTTCACAGACAGAGGAATTACGTGGGAACCTTTTTTTAAATTAAATGTTACTACTACAGCACTTAAAAGATTATACTCACCCTTACCTAGTCCTGCACTGGGTCACCGATGCTGCTGTGCGCTCTGTTTTTTGGCTTAGTGGTGACGTCATGAATACAGCATTTATCACCATTGCAACCAATCACTCCACTCTGCGGTACTCCTAATACCAACAGCATAAGCTGCAGAGCTCAGTGACTGGCTGCAGTGTTAATATTTGCTGCAGTTGTGACATCACCGTTGCAGCCAAAAAAAAAGCGGCCAGAGCAGCAGTGGTGAAGGCAAGTATTGTGTGGGTTTTTTTACATTTTTTTTTTTTTTTTTTTTTAAACTATCCAATCGTTGGGAAATTACTTTTTTGAAAGCAGGAAACCACTTTAAAGGAGCTGTGTGGGACCATAATATTCATGGCCTAGCCTTACCAAAGGTCATCAATATAAGATTTTTGGGGGCCATCAACCACATCCATCAGCTCCTGCAGGTCAAAAACAGCTGGATATACATGGTGCACAAAATCTGAAGACCACAGTGCTGTAAACTGTAATGGCCGCTCTTGGGTACTACTATATGCAAGTCCCCAACGAAGTCAGTGGTAGAGGAGCTACAGTGTCTGAGAACAGCCTCTACAAAGTGTACAGAGCTGTGCTCTTCTGACTGTAGCCATGCCAACACCTGCTAATTGCTCATTTTTGGGGGGTGCCAAATCGCCACTGATCGGATATTATCCAAATGATAAATAATCAACATCACAGTCCAGGGAAACTCACTTAAATACAGTCAGGCAGAAGAGGATACTCACAAGAGGAGCAGCCCTTCGGCTGAGTTCAGGCAGACGTGAGTGGCTTATGGAGTCTTCACTGGAGTCATCCACAGAATCCACTGTAGATGGGCAACCTTTCAAACTGAGCGCATTTGCCTGGTTTTGCTGGTGTGTTCGTAATGAAAGTCGGGATTGATATTTGGGTGGTGGTTGAGGAGGAGGAACAGGTTTAGTGTGTAATGGAATCGGTTTTTCTTGACAATCTTTCATTGGCTTTGTTAACTCTTGAATTCTTTGAGGTGTACCAAGAGCTTGACCAACAAGAAAGTAAGGGTGCCTTAAAGCCTGAAACAAAGATAGTGGAATTCATAGGAAACCAGTAGAGCCAATCTTCTGTCTCACGCCAGACCGATTTTTACACTGACTCTACATTAAGCTGTCGTATACATTCTCATGTAGTCTACCTCGGCATGGCATCTGAGCCCAGTGATTGGCTGCGGCAGTCGCATGCTGTAGAGGCAATATCACCTGTGCAGTAAAGTCAACAAAACATGGGTGGTGAGGAGCAGAAAAGCGGCGTTAGGTCGGGGTCACACTTGCGAGTGTGATGCGAGAAACACGCGCGAGTCTCCCGTATCAATACCCAGCACTGCCGCCTGCACTCAGGACCGGAGCGTTCAGATGCACAGAAATACAGTCGCATGCTCCGGCATGAGTGCAGGGTATTGATGCGCGAGTTTCTCGCATCACACTCGCAAGTGTGACCCCGGCCTTAGAGTGGCTGTCGGTCAGTAAGGCAGATTTTGTTACTTTCTTTCAAGCAGTTCAAGTCTTTGGGCCATTCAGACGTGAAAAATCCCATGAAATTGAACCCATCACCTCCAAAAACACTATTTATCTACACATGGTGACAATCTGCAGTGTAGTCTTACTGCAGTGGCTACATTGGAGAAAATTAAAAAGACTGTCAGCACAGAATGAGTGTTTAGACACAGTACAGGCGCTTGATGTACCATGGCGGGGACAATCATTTGTATACACCTCCCCATCTGCTTGGTTTCCCTCAATCTACACACCCTTTTTAGATTGACAGCTCTGGCTTCATAGATCTTTAGAAGGGTGGAGACCGATGGAAACCAAGCAGGTGAGAAGGTGTATACAAAGGATTGTCCCCGCCATGAAGCACCGAGAGCCTGTACTGTGTTTGATCAGTGGACTGCTGCAGCCGGCAACTTCTGAGCAGACAACGCGAGTGAGTTAGAACCTGGAAGCAGAATATGCTGCCTGAAAATAAATAAATATTTCACTATCAGACACCCATTAAATGAGTGAGAATATTAAACAATATGATGCAAGGAAGACTTATAAGAATATATAAAATAAATTAAAAATTAAACAACCACCAACACATGAAATGCTGCTCTGTCTTAAAACATTTAGGGCTTTTAATGCGAAGGCTGGGTTCACATTGCGTTAGTAAGTATCCGCTAACGGAATCCGTTACATAGCGCCATTAACGCAATGTAACGGATCCGTTAGCGCACCCATTGACCGCAATGTATGTAACGCATCCTAAAGCATGCCATTTTTCACATGCGTTAGCGATGCTCCTTATTTTGTGACAGACCTCGAACGCTGTCTGTAGCGTTTTTGGGTCCGTTCTCGCTAGCACAGATCGGGCATCTGCGCTAGCTCGATCGCTAAACGCGATCCTTTTTGGACATTGTGTTAACGCCGTCCGTTAGCGTATGCGCTAAACGGACTGCACTAACGCAATGTGAACCTAGCCTAACTGATTAGTTGTGGGAGCAATGTTTTCACTGATGCAGTCACCCCACTAATTAGGTTATCCCAGTACTGTGGGTGTGAATAACATGATTTGCAACAGTGGAGTCAGCACTGACTCTCAGCAAATCTCCGCCTCCCTGACCATACACGCCCCGCCTTCACGGTGCACTGAGCATGCCCAAGGAGGGATCAGTGACGCATTAGCCGTCTCCACCAGCTCTCGCGGCCAGTTGTGTCATACTGCACTGTGGCCTCCCTGGACATGGGCAGTGCACCTGAAGCCTGTCTGTACACATGGCTCACTGTGCGTGGTTATGGAGAGAGCGAGATCTGTAGAGGGCCAGCAGTGATGCCACTCTGGCAAATCATGTTGTTATTCATGTTGTTATTCATGCCTTTGGGCGTGATAACATTATTCATTTCACTAATTATCTGCAGGGAAAAAAAAAAAAAAATAAGAAAAAACACCCCCATGACTAGTCAACCACTAGCAAGCATAATACCACCACAGTTATAAAATGGTTTCTCATCATATGCAGTAATCAAAAAGATGATAACATTTTTGGAAATGGTCTAAAGATAGCAGTACATATATGGCAGCGATTTGGGGGAACTGTCAGGTTCCCGTTAACCATTATGAGAAAAATCAATTAGTAGCAACTACTAAATCACTATCATTTTTCAAAATCTTTTTCACAGCTTATACCTTGCTTGCCGTTGGTCTTTTTTTAGGGTCCCACTGCAACATATCTCGCATAATCTGAATCCCGTCACTACTTGCATTAGGAATTAATGTTTTTAGATTATTTGGTACACAATGTGGCCAGCGAAAATTCATCGCACTGGCAAGCTGGTAGCCTTCAGGCCAGTCATTCTGGAGAAAAAGAAAAAAAATAATAAAAAGGAATTATTACAAACGCAAGGTGAATGGAAAGAAAATGGAGGAGTTGCCCATAGCAATGCACGATTGCTGTAGAACTAATCTTGATTCACTTCCTACACTCCCAAATTTCAGACCAAAGAGAATTTCTGTTCATTAAAAAGGCGCCTGTCACGCTACGCATGCAGTGCGATCTGGGCTTTGATGGAAAAGATTTAATGTATTTTCTTCATTGAAATCTCTGGTGTCTGCACACGAGTCCCCTACTAGTGACTGACAGCCAGCTGTGCATGCACAGTCACAGTCAGGGAAGACTCAAGTTATTTTTCATTTGCTTCTTAAACGTCACGATAAGCAATTTTCTAAGTAGTCTATCATTTTCCCTATCCTACAACCACAAACAGTTATTCAAAACCTTTAAGGCTACTTTCACACTAGCTTCGTTTGGCCTCCGTCGCAATGCGTCGTTTTGGAGAAAAAAACGCATCCTGCAAAGTTGCCGGCAGGATGCGTTTTTTTCTCCATAGACTTTCATTAGCGATGCATTGCGACGGATTGCCACACGTCGCATCCGGCGTGCGACGGATACGTCGTGTTTTGGCGGACCGTCGCCACAAAAAAAACCTACGTTACTTTTTTTGTGCGTCGTGTCCGCCATTTTCAACCTCGCATGCACGGCCGGAACTCCGCCCCCTCCTCCCCGAACCTTACAATGGGGCGGCGGATGCGTTGATAAACTGCATCCGCTGCCCCCGTTGTGCTTTTAATTCACAGCATGCGTCGGTGCGTCGGTACGTCGGCCCGACGCACTGCGACGGGCCCGTACTGACGCTAGTGTGAAAGTAGCCTAACTCCCTCCTCCGCCCCCCCCACTGCCCCCTCCAACCTCCCTCATCTCTGCTGAGGACTTTGCCACACACTTTAACAATAAGATCGACCAAACAAGGCAAGTCTTCATTGTCCAACCACCACAACCCCTTTGTATACTAGACCAATGCCCAAACCCCATAACCTCCCTATCCAACATCACTGAAGGGGGGCTTAATTGTCTCCTCTCCAAATCGCACCTCACCACTTGTGCACTTGACCCCATCCCATCTCCTCCCCACCACACTTATCCCATCCCTAACCCACCTCTTTAACCTATCACTATCTTCTGGCACCTTCCCTTCTGCTTTCAAACATGCCACAATCACGCCTATCCTTAAAAAGCCAACCCTCGATCCAACTGCTATGTCCAGCTATTGCCCAATATCGCTGCTCCCGTTCGCTTCCAAACTCCTGGAGCAGCACGTCCACTGAACTTTCCTCCCACCTCTCATGTAACTTGCTCTTTGACAATCTACAATCTGGTTTCCACCTCCATCACTTAACTGAGACAGCCCTGACCAAAATCACTAACGACCTACTTACTGCGAAAGCTAATGGACAATACTCTGTACTCCTCCTCCTAGACCTGTCCTCTGCTTTCGACACAGCTGACCACTGCCTCTTACTACAGATCCTCTCCTCCTTTGGCATCAAAGACCTCGCCCTATCCTGGATCTCCTCGTACCTTTCCAACCGCACATTCAGCGTCTCCCACTCCCACACTACCTCCTCATCCCACCCTCTCTCTGTTGGAGTCCCCCAAGGCTCTGTTCTAGGACCCCTACTCTTCTCAATCTATACACTTGGCTTGGGACAACTCAAAGTCCCATGGATTCCAGTACCACCTCTATGCTGCTGACACTCAGATCTACCTCTCTAGCTCAGACGTCACCGCTCTGCTGTCCAGAATCCCAGAGTGCCTATCAGCCATATCCTCCTTCTCCTCCCGCTTCCTCAAACTCAATGTGGACAAATCTGAACTCATCATCTTTCCTCCATCCCATAGGTCTTCCTTACCTGACCTATCTATCACAATGAATGACATCATGTTCTCCCCCGTACCAGAAGTCCGCTGCCTCGGAGTAACCTTCGACTCTGCCCTGTCCTTCAAATCGCACATCCAAGCTCTTTCCACCTCCTGTCGCCTCCAGCTCAAAAATATCTCCAGAATATGTCCTTTTCTCAACCGTCAATGTACTTAAATGCTTGTGCATGCCCTCATCATCTTCCCGCCCTGACTACTGCAACATCCTTTTCTGTGGCCTCCCTGCTAACACCCTTGCACCACTCCAGTCCATCCTTAACTCACTCTGCTGCCCGACTAATTCATCTCTCTCCTCGCTACACCTCTGCTTCCCCCCTCTGCAAATCTCTTCACTGGCTCCCATTCCCTCTGCGTATCCAGTTCAAATTACTAATACTGACCTACAAAGCCATCCATAACCTGCCTCCTCCATATATCTCTGAACTAATCTCCCGATATCTTCCCTCACGTGATCTCCGGTCCTCCCAAGACCTCCTTCTCTCCTCCACACTTATTCGCTCCTCATCCAACCGCCTCCAAGACTTCTCCCGAATATCCCCCATCCTCTGGAATTCTTTGCCCCAACACGTCCCACTATCAACCACATTCGGATCCTTCAGACGGAACCTGAAAACCCATCTTTTCAGGAAAGCCTACAGCCTGCACTGACCCTGCTGCCTCCTCATCACTACCGAAGCTACTGCCTCACCAACACCGGAGCTCCTGCAACCTTCAACCTACTGTCTCCTTCCCCATAATCCTGTAGAATGTAAGCCCGCAAGGGCAGGGTCATCTCCCCTCTGTATCAGTCTGTCATTGTTAGTTTGCTTACTGTAACTGATATCTGTAACTTCTATGTAACCCCTTCTCATGTAAAGCACCATGGAATCAACGGTGCTATATAAATAAATAATTTCGCTGCTGTAGAGATGTCTGTAAATCATATAACGAGTGCTTTACAAAAGTGTTACAAATGGAGAGAGTGTTTGTGGGTCGTTCCGCTTCTGTAAACGCTTCTTTTTTGAAGAGTTTCTTTAAGTGTATTTTTTTTCCCTGGAAAAATGTTTGCAGCCTTTTTATTTGATGTGTAAAATTTTGAGTTGATTCCAACAGCAGTCTGCCACAAGACTGTGACAATCTTGTCCCCCCCAACAAGAGTTTATCAAGATCTGAAGACAAAAAAAAAACAACAACACAAACAGAAAAGAAGGGCAGGGGTGGGCAATTAATTATCCGTAGGGGCCATATGAGAAACCGGGACTGTTGTTGAAGGATGAAACAAAAATTTATTCTGCTCAATATTAACATATTAATTACTGTATGTTATATGAATGTAAATTACTGCATATACTCAAGTATAAGCCGAGATTTTCAGCCCTTTTTTAGGCTGAAAGTGCCTCTCGGCTTATACTCGATTCATTGTCCCAGGAGGTCGGCGGGGGAGGGGTAGCAGCAGCTGTCCTCCATAGTCACCTGCTCCTGGCGTGTCTCTGCATGTCCCTGCTTCTCCGGCAAAGGGTAGCTCTTCCTGTGTTCAGCGGTCACATGGTACCGCGCATTAAAGTAATGAATATGGACAAAACTCCACTCCCATAGGCGTGGAGCGCATATTCATTACTGTAATGAGCGTTACAAGTGACCACTGAACGCAGGAACAAGCTGCCAGGGACTGGAGACCATCTGTCGGTGAGAAGCTGCCAGGGACCGCGCCGGGAGCAGGTGAGTATAACAGGAAAGGGGGGAGAGGGAGGGGTGGGAGGATGAGCATTCCTATATTCACCTGTCCCCGTTCCACCGTCTTCCGCATTCTCTGGCTGTGACGTTCAGGTCAGAGGGTGATGACGTGTCTTCAGCCCCCTGACTGAACAGTCACTGCAGAGAGCCAGAAGACACAGCAGCGCGCGGTGGTGGAACGGGGACAGGTGAATATAGCAAGTGCCAGTGTCCCCGCCTGCTCAGGAAAAGAGGGGAATGTCATTTTTTTTTTTTAATCGCAGCAGCAGCATATGGGGCAAATGTTTCTATGGAGCATCTTATGGGGCCGTAACCAACCTTTGTGCAGCATTATATGGGGCATATTTTTGTATGAAGCATCTTATGGGGCCATCATAAACTTAATGGAGCATTATATGGGGCTCCTGATTCAATATGGATATTCAAAAACACAACCTACTGATGTCTCAATTTTACTTTTATTGGTACCTATTTTTATTTTTTTTAAGTTTACCAGTAGCTGCTGAATTTCCCACCCTAGGCTTATACTCGAGTCATTCAGTTTTCCCAGTTTTTTGTGGCAAAATTAGGGGTCTCGGCTTATACTTGGGTTGGCTTATATGGTATATAGTATTACACTATGTACCTTTTAAGCCTGCACACAGCCCTTCCTATATAGCCCCGCCCAGCAGGAGACCCCCTAGCGTCCCCATGCCCGGCAGGAGACCCCCTAGCATCCCCATGCCCGGCAGGAGACCCCCCCTAGCGTCCCCATGCCCGGCAGGAGACCCCCTAGCATCCCCATGCCCGGCAGGACACCCCCCCCCCCCCCAGTGTCCCCATGCCCAGCAGGAGACCACTCCCCCCCCCCCCCCTAGTGTCCCCATGCCCAGCAGGAGACCACTCCCCCCCCCCCCCCCTAGTGTCCCCATGCCCAGCAGGAGACCCCCCCCCCCCTTAGTGTCCCCATGCCCAGCAGGAGGGCCCCCCCCCCCTAGTGTCCCCATGCCGAGCAGGGGACCACCCTAGTGTCCCCATGCCCGGCAGGAGACCCCCCCCCCCCCTAGCGTACCCATGCCCACAGCAGGAGACCCCCCCCTAGCGTCCCCATGCCCATCAGGAGACCCCCCCAGCGTCCCCATGCCCATCAGGAGACCCCCCCATAGCGTCCCCAGGCCCAGCAGGAGACCCCCATAGCATCGGGCCACGGTTTTCAGGCTGTCTTGGTCAGTGGGACGGACTGGAAAAGCCACGGGGCTGGATTTGGTTCGCGGGCTGCACTTTGCCTAGGTCTGTCAAAGAGGATTGTGAAAGGGACAGCAAGCCTTTCAAGCATTTTTGAGGCTCAAAAAAAAAAAAACAAAAAAAAAAAAAAAAAAAAATCAGTGAGCAAATAGACTTAGAAATGGCAGGAGAGTGTAGGAGGGAGTGGAAGGGAGATCTAAACAGATCTCGCAGTGTGGAGAAGACAGTATTCCAGTGTCAGGAAGGGCAGAGAAACCAAAGTCTTGGAAAGGATGAGTGAAAGTGCATGAAAAGGAAAAAGAGCGCAGAATATAAACTCTGCAGATATGAGCTAATGAAAGCCGGACCCGGGGTACACGAACCCAACATCCAGCCTATATCACTAGAAGACACTACCACGAGATCAATACTGAAATTTGGATTAGGCTGCAAGATGCAGATTAGGGGCCTCTGAAAATGACTGAAGAAATGAAGGTTGTAAACTAAACCTTTCAGATTACCTTGAGTTAATAAAATTGCACTAACATGTAAAAATCATTTTCCCATGTCAGTCAATTATGTCAAATTCTTCTTCTGTCCTTTGCGTGATGTGCTGTTCAGTGTGCTCACTGCCCCGCAGGGAATGAGCATTTTTGGGATAGATCGTTTGCAATGGATTAGGCCAGTTTCACATTAGCGTTCTGAGGAGCTGCAGACTTCCTCCGTTAAGCCCCACCCTCGGCCGCACCTCCGCCGCTAGCTCCGCCTACTTTTGCATGCGGCCTGCGTACGTATCTTTAACATTAGGTACGCAGGTCGTGCGGCTGTATGCAGATGCTTCCGCATGCGTCGTTTTGACGATGCGGTGATCAGCGTAGGACGCAGCTGGTAGCATACTGCCGCACGACCTGCATACCTAATGTTAAAAGATCGAGCAAAAGAGGGGAGAAGCCAGCTTGCATTTAATGTGGTCTTGCTTTTAGTTCATTTAGGAGGCCTTTATGGCACAGCGAATATAAAAAACGTAGTGTAGGACTGTCCCAATATCAGAATGCCGTGAAGTGGCGGGGTGGCTCAAAGAATTGATCAATTGTTTGCTAATTGTCTCATTTTGAAAATACAGTTAGAAATCAATATGTGCATTTGCACTTTATGTATTGCGTCTTAACCTTAGGCAGCGCTGGCTTCTCCCCTCTTTTGCAATGTTAAAGATAGGTACGCAGGCCACATGTAGAAGTAGGCGGAGCCAGCGGCGGAGGTGCGGCCGAGGGCGAGGCTTCATGGAGAAAGTCCGCAGCTCCTCAAAACGCTAGTGTGAAACTAGCCTTACTGATACAGCCAGAACATAATCTTGACTAACTGTAAATAGGAATATGGCAAGCGATGCATCTACAATTGCATTGTAACCAAGACAATCCAGTGTCAGATTAAGAATACAAGGTGCAAAAGTACAAAGGACTCTGATCATCTAGATAATGTATCCAGCTTACCTTCTTTGGTGTCCCTAGAACTTGGCAAATCCTGAATATTGTGTCTATTTCACTGGAGCCTGGAAAGAGAGGCCTTAGAGTGTAAATTTCAGCCATGATGCAGCCAACAGCCCAAATATCAATAGGGGAGCTATAGCTTGTCGATCTAAGAAGAACCTCTGGTGCTCTATACCTATGGATGAAAAAGATCAAAAGTATATTTCACCTCAGTTGTACTAACCTATGTGTATGAGGAAGGGGCACAGAAAATATATCTCTAAACTTTGAGACAACTGGATCATATTTAATAATGAACTAAATAAGAAATCGGCAAATCACAATAGAAAAACTCTGCAACCGCCGGTTACCACCTGTACTCTTTGGTAGAAGAGATGCCATGATGTGGTGGTCTTTACTAGTGAGGAGCGAACGTGTTCGGATAAGGTGTTATCTGAGGATGCTCATGTGCTAACTGATTGTCTTTGGGGTACTTGAAAAATATGATCGAGTCCCTGCGACTGCATGACAGCCGAAAAACATGCAGCGATTGCCTAACAATCAGACAAACAAACCCTGCAAGTGTTGTGGCTGTCGAACAGCTGTGAGACCTCAAACATATTATTCAATAACGTCGAAGACACTTGATTAGCACACGACCATCCTCAGATAACACCTTACCCGAGGACGTACGCTCATCACCAGTCTCTCTGCTCCTGCTCTCGTCTGTCAAACTGCACCAGGCATAACAGAGGCGGACATCAGTGCAGGGAATACTGTGTACGGGATCTCTCCTAGGAAGGAAATTACTAGACATTTTAATAAATATTATATAGCAATGCTATAATGATGGCTGTGAGCATTGTAGCACAGTTGCTGAATAACGTCTCCTTACCATCGAGTTGACACATAATCTGTGTAAGGTGGTCGGGATCTAGTTTCTCGAGCTAGTCCAAAGTCAGCTATTTTCACAAGCTCTGGTCCCATGCAAAGGAGGTTTTCTGGTTTTAAGTCCCTGTGAAAAAACCCTAAAATTCCAAAAGGAGGACCCATATCAATATGATCAGATGTGAGAATATAGTTTTATATTTTATAGTATAAACCAGACACTTTCATTACCTAGTCAACCAGTGGTAAAAGGTAAATCGCACATCTCCATGAAATTAACTGCTTTATTACATGGCAGAAAGGGGTTAATATTTCTAAAGAGTAATTTTAGGGAAAATTAAGCAAAGTCCATTGATTTGAATGGGCCTTGTCTGGTCAGTGTAACTGGTCAGGAGAGATCATGTGGAGCAAGAAAAGGTCTTTGTAACTTCTCTCGACTCTGGTCAAGAGAGGACGACCCTGAAAACAGGATTTTGGTTGCTTACCGAAAAGTCTGTTTCTCGGAGCCTCCATTGGGGGACCCAGGAACCATGGTGTATGCTGCTGCCACTAGGAGGCTGACACTACGCACAAAGAAAAGTTAGCTCCTCCTCTGCAGTGTACACCCCACTGACTGGCATTATACAATTGTTAGTGAGAAAGCAGTAGGAGATAAATAAGGCTACTTTCACACTAGCGTTTTCTGCAATCCGTCACAATGCGTCGTTTTGCAGAAAAAACGCATCCTGCAAAAGTGCTTGCAGGATGCGTTTTTTCCCAATAGACTTGTATTGACAACGCATTTGCGACGGATTGCCACACGTCGCATCCGTCGAGCGACGGATGCGTCGTGCTTCTGCGGACCGTCGAGAGCAAAAAACGCTACATGTAACTTTTTTGCTCCTGACGGACCGCTTTTTCCGACCGCGCATGCGCGGCTGGAACTCCGCCCCCACCTCTCCGCACCTTACAATGGGGCAGCAGATGCGCCGGAGAAATGCATCCGCTGCCTCCATTGTGCAATGCGCTAAACGCTAGCGTCGGAATCTCACGCTAGTGTGAAAGTAGCCTTACAGGGTTGAAAACATAAACATGAGAACTGTAAATGTGAGAACAGTCATAAAGCAAGGAATAGCAGAAATTGAACAACATGGGAGGGTTCTGTGTCCCCCAATGGAGGCTCCGAGAAACAGATTTTACGGTAAGCAACCAAAAACCTGTTTGCTCTATCGCCTCTCATTGGGGGACACAGGAACCATGGGACGTCCCAAAGCAGTCCCTGGGGTGGGAAAAACGGACTTCCATCAGGTCAGAGGACTCACCACTGCCGCCTGCAAGATCCTTCTGCCTAGGCTGGCATCCGCCGAAGCGTAGGTATGGACCTTGTAAAATTTGGCGAACGTGTGGCTGGAAGACCATGTTGCCGCTTTGCAAAGCTATAGGGCGGAAGCCCTGTGGTGCACCGCCCAAGAGGCGCCGACTGCCCGGGTAGAATGAGCCTTAATCCCAGGAGGGGGCACTCTGTTCTTGACCCGGTAAGCCTCCAAAATTGCCGTTTTGATCCAGCGAGCAATAGTCGCCTTGGAAGCTGGCAGGCCTCTGCGCGTGCCATCAGGAGTGACGAAAAGAGAATCCGTCTTCCGGAAAACAGACGTTCTAGCCAGGTAGATCCTCACTGTCCTGACGAGGTCCAGCTTGTTCAACGATCGCTCCTGGGGAGTCGGAGCTGGACAAAAGGAAGGTAAAACGATGTCCTCGTTGAGGTGGAAGGAAGGAAGGAAGGAAGGAAGGACGGACGGACGGACGGACGGTAGGAAGGTAGGTAGAGGCCTGAGGACCACCTTGTCCTGGTGAATGACCAAGAACGGAGGTCGGCAAGACAGGGCCGCCAACCCGGAAACGCGGCGGATAGAAATGATGGCCACAAGAAAGGCCACCTTCCAAGACAGAACTGATAGGGGAACCTCTCTGAGAGGTTCAAAGGGGAAAATGCTCAGAACGTCCAGTACCAGGTTTAAATCCCATGAATCCACAGGGGCCCTGTACGGAGGGACAGCATGGGCCACTCCTTGAAGAAAGGTCTTAACCTGTGGCCGAGAAGCTAAAGTCTTCTGAAAAAGGATGGAAAGCGCAGAAACCTGGCCCTTCAGGGAACTAAGAGCCAGGCCCGAATCCAGTCCTGCCTGAAGGAAGGCCAAAATGGAAGGCAGGGAAAAGGACATAGATGAAACGCGGTTGGACTTGCGGTTGGACTTGCATCAACGGAAGTAAACCTTCCAGATACGATAGTAGATCCTGGAATACGAAGGCTTCCGAGCCTGAATCATGGTGTGAATCACCCGGTCCGAAAGACCGGACGCTCTTACAACTGCGGTCTCAACAGCCACGCCGTTAAACTGAGCGACTGAGAATTCGGGTGGCAGATCGGACCCTGAGACAGCAGGTCGGGCCTGTCTGGAAGGCGCCAGGGAGCGTCCGCGAGAAGGTTGACGAGCTCCGCGAACCAAGCTCTCCTGTGCCAATCCGGGGTGATCAGAATGACTGGCACCCTTTCCGCTTTGATCTTTTTCAACAGTTTGGGAAGTAATGAAAGGGGTGAGAACAGGTAGGGCAGCACGAACTGTGGCCAAGAAATGGCCAGAGCGTCGACGCCCATTGCAAGACGATCGCGAGACCTGGAGACGAACTGCGGAACCTTCCTGTTCATTCGAGACGCCGTGAGGTCCATGTCCGGAGTCCCCCATCGAAGACAAATCTGATGGAAGACCTCCGGATGCAAGGACCATTCCCCTGCCGCGAGGCCCTCGCGGCTGAGGAAGTCGGTGGCCCAATTGTCCACGCCGGGGATATGCACCGTGGATATCACCGGAACAGTTGCCTCTACCCAGAGGAGGATCTTGGATACCTCGGCCAGGGCCAAGGAGCTCCGAGTCCCCCCCTGATGGTTGACATATGCCACGGCTGTGGCGTTGTCCGTCTGGATTCGGATTGGTAGTCCCTTGAGAATCCTTTCCCAGTGACAGAGGGACAGAAAAATGGCCCGAATCTCGAGGACATTGATCGGCAGAGTTGACTCCTGCGCTGACCAATGGCCCTGAACCGTCAGGGCAGGCTGGCGTCCGTTGTCACCACCTGCCAGTGAACTGGAAGGAAGGACCTGCCCTGGGAGATGAGAGGTGACGTCAGCCACCAGTTGATAGACCGTTTGACCCGAGAAGAGAGTCGGATCGGATGATCCAGGGAGAAGACAGACCTGTTCCACTGGGACAGAATGGCTTGCTGAAGGGGTCGCGAATGAAATTGGGCAAAGGGAATCTCTTCTAATGTTGCTACCATTCTCCCCAGAACCTTCATGGCCGATCGGAAAGAAGGAGGCCGAGGACCCTGGAGCGAGCGTATGTCCCGACGAAGAATGGATCTCTTGTCTTCGGGAAGAAAGATCTTGGTCTGACGAGTGTCGAAGAGCATGCCCAGAAAGATGATGCGCTGAGAAGGAATAAGGCAGGACTTCTTCCGGTTGACCAGCCACCCGAAACGGGCTAGGGTGTCGAGGACGATGGACAGACTTTCGTGAGCCTGCGAAAAGGACGGAGCCTTGATGAGGATGTCATCGAGGTATGGAAACAGAACCAGGCCTCTGACCCTCAAGATGGCCATCAGCGCCGCCATGATCTTCGTGAAAACTCTTGGGGCGGTTGCAAGACCGAACGGCAAGGCGACGAACTGAAAATGTTCCTGGAGCACCGCAAAGTGCAGGAATCGGTGATGTCTGGGGAATATCGGGACATGGAGGTAGGCGTCCTGAATATCTATGGAACACAGAAATTCTTGAGCCTCCATGGAAGCAATTACTGAACAAAGGGATTCCATCCTGAAGTGCTTCAGACGAACTTTCTTGTTCAGTAATTTGAGGTCCAGAATGGGACGGACCTTGCCGTCTTTTTTCAGTACCACAAAAAAGTTTGAATAGAAACCTGTGAACCGTTCTTTTTCTGGGACGGGAACAATTACCCCAGCTTTGAGGAGAGAACCGATGGCTGTAAAGAAACCCGGAACTAGAGCGGGATGTCTTGGAGGTTGGGATTCGAAGAAACGATCCCGGGGTCGTGAAACGAACTCTATCTTGTATCCCCAGGATACAACTTCCCTGACGCATGCGTCCTCTACTGAGGAGATCCAGACGTCCCTGAAGAAGAGGAGACGGCCGCCCAGTCTGGAAGGTGGGCTGCGGTCTTGCAGAGAGTCATGCCGAGGTGGATCTTCCAGTCCTGGACCTGGAGGATCTACCCTGGGAGTAGCGAGGACGCCAGGACGGAGTGGGCCTAAAGGATACAGTCTTCTCTTGACATGCCTTTGGCCTCTGTTACTGCTGAGAAAAGGAATGTGACGCCGCGAAGCGACGAAAAGGCCGAAAGGACCGAAATTGCCGTCTAGGAGGAGGGCGACGAGGTTTAGCCTGGGGGAGAAGAGAACTTGTACCCCCGGTGGCGTCCTTAATGATTTGGTCCAGCTTGGAATCAAAGAGACGTGAGCCTTGAAAGGGCAGACTGGTAAGGGACTTTTTGGAAGATAAGTCCGCCTGCCAGGCCTTGAGCCAAACGGTCTGGCAGATGGCAACAGCATTGCTGGACGCCTGAGCCGCACAAGATGCGGCATCCAGAGAGGCGGAGACCAGGCATTCACCCGCGTGAGAAATCTGGTTGGCTGCAGCCACTTTAAAGGCTGACTTTGCAAAGGATTCTATAACTATCGTTAGAATCCTTCAGAGATGCTCCGCCAGACAGTGGAAGCACCGTGTTGGTGAACAGCCTGGAAACAGGGGATCCACCGAGGGAGAGACCGTCCAATTGGCAGTAAGCTCTGGAGAAAAAGGATATAAAACACCAAGGCGTTTTCCCCTCTGAAAACGTCTGGTCGGGTTCTCTCTTTCTCTGTTCATGATTTCCTCAAATTCAGGATGAGGAGCAAAAAACTTGGAAGGTGGTTTAGCCCGTCTAAACGAAACCGCCTGATCTGCGGGTTCCGTAGAGGGATCCTTGATGCCACAGGTTTGGTTTATAGCTCCAATGAGATTCTGGACCATATCCCTCATGGTGGCGATTTGGTTAGAATCCAGCTCCGAAAAATTCTCCGAGGGCGCATAAGAGAAATCCTCACCTGACTCAGGGGAGGAGGATGCCGACCGGAGAGGACCGTGTGGCGAGATGGAGCGAGAAGAGGACTCAGACCGTCGTTCCTGCCTGGACCTTTTGCGGCTTATCAAGGAGGGCTTGGACAGAGGCTCCTGCGACCCGCTGGCTACTGCGGGGGTCTGCAGTGGTAATCGATCCAGCACGGACACCAGAGTTTGAGACACTCGTGTTAGATCGGCCACCGATTGTGACAGAGGAAGCCCAGCCTGGGATGGGGGTATCACTCTAGGGCGGATCGGCCGGGGGATCCTGGGCGGTGGGAACAATCAGGTTGCTGCAGGCTTGACAGAGCGGAGAGGACTGACCTGAGGGAAGTTTGCAGTTACAGGACGAACATGCAAAGTACTTGACTAAGGCAGAAGAGGAAGAAGTAGGAGGACGAGAGCGGCCCCCTTTAGAGGTAGACATTTTGAAGAGGTCCCTGAAGAAAATGCTAGCGGGTTAGGGGACAGGGGAGCAGAGGGGGTTGTCAGTCTGCAGTGCAGAGCTACTCACGGCAGACGAGAAAACGGATATCAGGTGGAGGAAGCTGTCCAGCTTGCGGTGGATCTCCAGAGAGAAGTAGAGCTCCCGCTGCAATCCGCGCAGATGGTGACCGCTGAAAGGGCGCAGGTCAGAAATGTGCACTCTGGAAAGTGCGGAGTGCGAGGTGTGTGCCAAGCAGCGGCGTAGAGGAAGGGCCGGAGTCAGCCGAGATGGCGCCGGTGGGCGGAGAGTGCAGGACAGAGATTGTCGGGCGGGAGAAAGCCCGCCCGATGAAAGCGGAAGTGGGTGGAGCCGGAAGTAGGCCCGGGCCGAAGCTGGGGCCTAAATTAGGAGGAAAGAGCCGCGGCGCCGGAACAGTACGCCGCAGTTAGAAAAGCGGCGCAGCAGCCTGCCAAGGCTGTCACGTTGGAGAGCAGCTGCCAAGATACCCGCGGCGCCAGAGACCGCCACCCCTTCCAGTGCACCGCAGGGAGAAGCGGCACGGCAGCCTGTCAGGGCTGTCGTGCTGGAGAAGGTAGTGCGGCCCCATTGAAACCGCGACGCCGGAGCAGTGCCCCACAGGAAGAAGCGGCACGACAGTCTATCAGGGCTGTGTCACAGGAGAAGGTGGTGCGGCTGCCGTGAGAACCGCGGCGCCGGGGATAGGAAGTGGCACGGCAGCCTGTAAGGGCCCCGCACCGGATAGAAGGCAGAGGGGCCGCAGCAAGAAGAAAACACGCCTGCCTGCTGCGCAACTGAGGACCACCTTGTCCTGCAGTCCCGGGCCGTGCTGCTGCAATCTGGGTGCAAGCGACGACCAGGTATTCTGGGAGCCCCTAGCAAGACCACCCCATGAAATATCTGGGATGGGATGGGGAAATACTTACCTCAAACCTCCCACGCCGATACTTACCTGAAGAGGAATCAGACGTCCAGGGAGCTGATGGACGTCCTCGTCTCCGCAACCGACAGGCTCTGGTGGGCGAGTGGGTGGGGGAGGGAGCCAGGACCGGACTTCTGAGCACGCTTGTGTGCTAGGATCATGGTCCTGCTGAGGGATCTATGAGGATAGGGGGTGGCAGTACATGCCGCACTCATAGTCCGTATTGTGGGACTACAGGCGTGACTGTTCACCCTGTATCCCTCCGGGAAACCTGAAAGAAAAACTACGCACATTGAGGTAGATAAGGGTCTAATGAAAGACCCGTGTCCACCTCCTACTGACACCAAGCTAAAATGAAGTGTATAATGCCAGTCGGTGGGGTGTACACCGCAGAGGAGGAGCTAACTTTTTTTTGTGCATAGTGTGAGCCTCCTAGTGGCAGCAGCATACACCATGGTTCCTGTGTCCCCCAATGAAAGGTGATAGAGAAAGGCAAATATCGTCTATTTACGCAGAATTCCATATGTGAAAATGAGTTGGAGTATAATTCAGATTCCCCTACTCTACTATGATGCCATTCTGTATAGCTCCAAACTGCTGGCATGCCAGTCTGTGCGTTCTATGCCAGAATGGAGTGGTGCGTAAAGCGGTGAAAAGGTACACGTAAGAAGTAATAGTACACTCTACGGTCATCCATGAGATTCCCATATGTCAGCAGGATTGGGGTCTCCCGACCCTGGTTTGACAATCCAGTAAGAAGTAGGTGGACTTTATTTGTGCCACTAACTTCATTGTACTTTATGAAAATAATTAAAGACTTAGCTATTTCAACATCTCGTATAAACTACACGACTTTCTTATGGTCCTAAAGGGCATCTTATCGAGGTCACTGCAGTTCAGCCTGGCTGGGAACGGAGCCTCAGTGACCGGAGGTAACCTCAATGACTTCACCGCCGGTCACCGACGCTGCGCTCGCAGCAGCTCAGTCACCAGTGGTTCTCAGCCTGGACGGTCACATCTTGGCACCGTCCAGGTTGAAAACGGTTTATCCCCCAGACACAGCTCTCTGACTGGCGGGGGTGGTTTCACCGCCGATCAGAAACATGTTTGACGCGCTGTCAAACACTGTATGGTCGGGCCCCTTATTCAAGTGAATGGGGTTCGGGTCCGCTCTGCTGAATGACAGGCTATATGGACGCATCATGCAACCTGTCATCTAGATGTAGCAGAGATAACTGATGTCATATCCTGCTGTCCTTGATTTTTCTTCAGAAAATATGCTGCAAAAAAAGTCAACCTGTGTATTTGCAGCGTTTTTTTTCACTATCCATGCCAGTCCATGGGTGAAAATGGTGCAAAAAAAAAAAAAAAGCTGACAGAAGTGCCATGCTCTATGTAAAAAAAAAAAAACCGCCGCTGAAAATTAGCATAACAAAATGCAGCAAATACGCCCAGTGTGACCTTACCCTAAAACTCTACTTTTTTGTTTCATTGTTTATTTAACTTTTTATTGTCTGTTGCCATATGATCATATATGGTACTATTGACCATATCTGTTTTTCTATAGCATGATTTTCTTTAGTAATTTTTTTGACGAGACCATTATTAGTTTATATTGCTTTTTGGGTGACTGACTGATAATTTTTTGGTCATTTTATTTTTGCGTCTTTGGATCTAGTATTGGTCATTAATTGTGTGAACTTCGCCTGATGAGAAGCAAGTTGTCTAGCAAGTATTCGTTCTCACTTCAGTGCTGGATTCACAGTAACAAGGCTCAATGCTGCTTTATAGTGTCCTCTATGCTACTGCTGATCCTGAATGTGAGCGCTATATATATATACACATATAGGAGAGTAGAATCCCTCATTTCTATGTGTATTATGTATAGGAGACATCATATCACCTAATGTTTACCCATTAGGTCAGTGATAACTGAAAATTAGAGGTAGAGTCTGCAGAGGGGAAAAATTCAGGATACAAGTCATTTAATGGCCAGAAATAGTGGTAATCCTCATCTATACACAACAGCCTATTGTGAAAGATTAACATATGAAAAGTACCCTTTATAGAGGACCTTTCAAATTCCAAATAGTTCATGTTGAACTGGACACACAATGTAATAGTAACAGCAGAGGATTGTTTTTCCCGTTTTTTTTTTTTTTAAAGGGAACCTGTCACCCCCCAAATCGAAGATGAGCTAAGCCCACCAGCATCAGGGGCTTATCTACAGTATTACAGAATGCTGTAGATAAGCCCCCGATGTATCAAGAAAGATGAGAAAAATAGGGATTTTTGTGTGTACTCACCGTAAAATCCTTTTCTCCGAGCCACTCATTGGGGGACACAGGACCATGGTTATGCTGCTGTCACTAGGAGGCTGACACTAAGCTGAGACAAAAAAAGGTTAGCTCCTCCCCTGCAGTATACACCCTCATACTGGCTTCCAGACACACAGTTCAGTGCAAAAGCAGTAGGATAATAACAACAATATATCAAGTAACATTAGAATATAACATGTCAAACAAACAGTCAAAGACCAAAAAAGGTAACGAGCCGTAAGGCTACCAGGGTGGGTGCTGTGTCCCCCAATGAGTGGCTCGGAGAAAAGGATTTTACGGTGAGTACACACAAAAATCCCTATTTCTCCTTCGCCTCATTGGGGGGACACAGGACCATGGGACGTCCCAAAGCAGTCCCTGGGAGGGAAACAATACAACCAAATAACTCCGTGTACCATCTGACTACAAATGCGCAACGGCCGCTTGCAGAATACGCCTGCCAAGGGCCGCGTCCGCAGAGGAGTGAATGTGAACATTGTAATGCTTTGTGAAAGTATGCAGGCTGGACCACGTTGCGGCCTTGCAAACCTGCTCCGCTGTTGCCTGGTGCCGGATGGCCCAGGAAGCACCCATCGACCGAGTGGAGTGAGCCCTAATCCCCGCCGGGATAGGACTGCCCCTGACCCGATAGGATTCCTGGATAGCAGATCGGATCCATCTGGCTATCGTGGATTTAGACGCAGCCAAACCCTTTGTGACCCTCCGGGAGCACGAAAAGGGCGTCCGATTTTCTGAAATGAGCCGTTCTGGAAATGTACCTCCTGAGGGCCCGTACCACGTCCAGAGTATGGAGAGCCTTCTCGACCCTATGTTTGGGCTGCGGGCAAAAGGAGGGCAGAATGATGTCCTCATTAAGGTGGAAAGATGAGACCACCTTCGGAAGAAACGCCGGAGAAGGGCGTAGAACTACCTTGTCCTGAAGAAAGGCAAGGAAAGGAGCCCGGCAGGATAAAGCGGCGAGCTCTGAAACCCTTCTGATGGACGTCACCGCTACCAGGAAGGCAACCTTCCAAGAGAGGACAGAGAGCGGAACGTCCTGAAGGGGTTCGAACGGAGGTTCCTGAAGAACCCCCAGGACCAAGTTGAGATCCCAGGTCTCTAGCGGAACCACATGGGAGACTCCCTGGATGAAAGTCTTGACCTGAAGGTTGGTGGCGATCCTACGCTGGAAAAGCACGGATAACGCTGAGATCTGACCTTTGAGGGAACTCCGGGCCAAACCGGAGTCCAGACCAGACTGAAGGAAATTCAAGATGCAAGGGATAGAGAAAACGAGCGGAGGGTGCCCTCGGAGCCTGCACCATGAGAAGAAGGTTTTCCAGACGCGGTGGTAGATGGAGGCGGAAGACGCCTTGCGAGCACTTAACATGGTGGGAATGACCTGCTGAGAGAAACCGGCACGAGTTAGAATCCAGGTTTCAACAGCCACGCCGTTAAACGTAGGGCCCCTGAGCTCTGATGGTAGATCGGTCCTTGGCGAAGCAGGTCTGGGCGGTCTGGCAACCGCAAGGGAACGTCGGCTACGAGCTGAACGAGCTCCGCGTACCAAGCGCGACGAGGCCAGTCTGGGGCGACCAGGATGACCGGAACTCCCTCCGTCTTGATCTTTCGGATCACCTTCGGCAGTAAGGGAAGGGGAGGGAACACGTATGGGAGCTGAAATTGATGCCACGGAGAAATCAGCGCGTCCACTCCTAAGCCTGGGGATCCCGAGAACGTGCAATGAAGTTGTGGACTTTGGCGTTCAATCTGGACGCCATCAGATCCACGTCCGGGGTCCCCCAGCGAAGACAGATCTGGTGAAAGACCTCTGGGTGGAGTTCCCACTCCCCCGAGGCAAGGCCCTGGCGGCTCAGGAAGTCCGCCGCCCAGTTCTCGACTCCCGGAATGTGTACCGCAGAGATGATGGAATGGTTGGTTTCGGCCCAACGAAGGATGAGGGAGACTTCCTGCATCGCCGCCCTGCTGCGGGTACCCCCCTGGTGGTTGATGTAAGCCACCGCCGTGACGTTGTCCGAATGGACTCGTACTGGGTGACCCGCAAGCAGGGCGTGAAAGCGACTCAGTGCAAGTCTGATAGCACAAATCTCCAGGATGTTGATGGGGAGTTTGGATTCCCGAACTGTCCAGCGGCCCTGGGCAGAGTGGTGGAGGAACACCGCCCCCCAGCCAAGAAGACTGGCGTCGGTGGTTACCACTAACCAGCGGATCGGGAGGAAGGACTTCCCCTGGAGAAGAGATGGGCCCAGGGTCCACCATACGAGAGATTGTCTGACCCGCGGGGACAGGGGACAAGGGCGGTCGAGAGATGAGAGACTCCTGTCCCAATTGTCCAGCAAAGCCTGTTGCAAGGGACAGAGATGGAGTTGAGCAAAAGGAACCGCTTCGATTGCTGCAACCATCTTTCCCAGGATCTTCATGGCGAACCGAATGGTTTGCGGACGAGGATGGCAGAGCGTACGGGCTCCCTGGCGGAGCGCTTGGGCCTTGGACCGAGGAAGCAAGACCAGCCCCCTCGAAGTGTCCAGGATCATTCCCAGAAAGGAGATCCGACGGGCAGGAACGGGAGAGGACTTGTCCCAGTTGATCAACCAACCCAGGCGCGAAAGAGAATCCAGGGTAATGTGGACGCTTGACTCGCAGGCTTGAAAAGACGGGCCCTTTATGAGGAGATCGTCTAAGTAAGGTAACACGACGACTCCTCGAGAATGAAGGATGGCCATGACAGCCGCCATGACCTTGGTAAATACCCTGGGCGCCGTGGCGAGACCGAAGGGTAAGGCCGTGAACTGGAAGTGATCCTCCAGAACGGCAAAGCGGAGGAACCTCTGATGAGGCGGGAAAATCGGGATGTGAAGATAGGCATCCTTGATGTCTATCGAGGCCAAGAATTCCCCTCTTTCCATCGAAGAGATGACCGATTCCATCCTGAAGTGCCGGACTCTTACGCACTTGTTCAGGAGCTTCAGATCCAAAATGGGGCGCACTTTTCCATCCTTCTTTGGCACGACGAAGAGGTTTGAGTAGAAACCTTTGAACCTCTCGTGTTCCGGGACCGGGACAATGACCCCGCTCTGGCGGAGGGAGTGAATGGCGCAAAGAAGGGCGCGAGACTGAGCTGCCGAGCTGGGGAGACGAGAGGGGAAAAACAGAGTTGGAGGAGGAGAGGAGAACTCTATTTTGTAGCCAGACGATACCAGATCCCTGACCCATTCGTCGTGAACGACGGAGAGCCAGGTTTGCTGAAAAAGGAGTAGGCGTCCGCCTACTCTGATGGTATCGACTGGCGCCGTTCCCGAGTCATTGAGACGGAAATCTGGGAGGTCTGGAACCTCGGGTTCTGGGCTGCCTCGGTTTCCCGCGCCAGGAAGGATTCGGCCTGAAGGAGGGACGAACGTCTCTGTCTGTGCGAGCGGAACGGTCTGATCTGGGAAGACCGGAGGGATTGGACGAGGCTGGGCTGGTACGAAAAGGCCGAAAGCGAAAGTAAGGCTGGCGCTGGAAAGCCGCCTTAGGCCTCTGTTGGGGAAGGAACTTGCTCGTTCCCCCTGTGGCGTCGGAAATAAGCTGGTCAAGCTTTTCGCCGAAAAGACGCCCGCTTTGAAAAGGGAGAGAGATCAGAGATTTTTTAGAGGAGGAATCTGCGCGCCACTCTCTGAGCCAAAGAGCCCTTCTGATAGCGATGGCGTTGGAAGCCGCTGATGCTGCGCAATTCGCCGCGTCGAGGGATGCGAACATCACGTAATCGCTAGCCATGGCTAACTGCTTGGCTAGGTCTGCCATCTCAGACGGGAGGTCCTGTTCATTAATGGATTTCGCTAGAGCGTCCGCCCAGGAAACCATTGCCTTGGTCACCCAAGCCGCGGCGAAGGAGGGGGACAGGGAAGAGCCAGAGGCTTCATACACTGAACGAGCTAGAGAGTCTAGCTGGCGTTCAGTGGGACTCTTAATTGAAGCGCCCTCCGGAACTGAAAGCAGCGTTTTAGAAGCCAGGCGCGAGACCGGCGGGTCTACTAAAGGGGGATCCGTCCAGTCTTTCACGAGATCCGCTGAGAAGGGATACTTCGATACCAGGTCCTTCTTACCCGTGAAACGCTTATCTGGACGCTCCCTGTGACGCCTGACTATATCCAGAAAGGCTGGATGAGAGGCAAAAAGATTTGTGGGAACGTTTGGATCTGGTAAAAGAGACCGCGTGTTCCGGAGCGGAATTAGCGTCATCATCCACCTTAAGTGCGTGATTGACTGCTACAATGAGGGAGTCAACCGTAGCTCTGAACTCCGGAGCCTCCGGGACCAATGATACCTCGGACTCATGTTCAGAGTCGTGAACGCTGTGAGCCCCCAAAGAGGGTGAGCGAGAGGTGGAGCTGCCAGAGTCTGAGTGGCGAGGTGAGCGCTCAGGAGAGGTAGTGCGGATCCGTTTTCAGGATGACCGAGCCTCTTTATGGAGAGAGCGGCCCCTGCTGACCGACGATTCCCCTGCTATGGAGGGATCTCTTAATGCCTGTAACGGATTACCCCATTCCCCGGGAGGACTTTGAATGGATTTGATGGCGTTGGCTAAAAAATCCACGGACTGCGAGAGTGAAGCGACCCACGGGGGGGCTAGGTACGCCAGGGTCGGTGGCGGTGGAGGGCTCCTGGGCACATGGAGCATCGCAGGCAGAGCAGAGGGGAGAGCTTTGAGGCCTAGGAAGTGGGGCCTGGCAGGTGGTACACGCAGAAAAAAAAAAAAGGTCGTATGCACCTTCGAGGATTTTTTAGACCTTGACTGCGACATGATTCTAATGCAAAAAAACCACAGGGTCTATAACCTATGACCGTGCCTGGGAAGCGGAGGGCGACGCTGCAGAGGAGAGGCTGACGATGTCTCCTTACCCCGGTCCTGTGTCCCGCTGTCCTGGGAAGACGAACTGTGATGCCTGAGATGGGGAAACTGGCTGCACGTGGGCGCTGTGACGCACAGAGATGCGGCAGAGCTTGAGCTGCGGCGTGCAGTGAGGGACCAAGATGGCCGCCGAGATCAGGAGAGAGATCTCGGCGGCTGCGAGAAGCGCCAGGACCGGGGGGCGGCGCCGCCGATGACGCGCAGGGGTGGGCGGAGCCTATCGGCAGCGACCAGCGGCTAGGCCGAAGCCGGGGGCTAAATTTGCGGCCTCGGCCCGGCGCGCGGCCGCAAAGTGCCGACGCTTCAGCCCACCGAACTAGCGCTACAGCCCACCGATGTGCCATGCTTAGGAGGAGCCCTCCGGACTGCCGGCGACCCCCCCCATCCCCCACGAGACACTTACCCCGAGGAGGTGAGAGGAGCCTTAGGATGGCAGGGACGGTGCAGGGGTTGGGAAGCCTCTATCCACCAGCCCCAGACAGGGGGGTGGAGAGGAACCGTCCACCACCTGAGTCACGCAGAGCATTGGTGATGCAGTGTGGTCTGCACGGACGCCACGGGGATAGGGCCTCTGTACAGCCGAGGGTAAAACCTGGTGGACAGGGCAGATGTCCGGCAATAAAAAAGCCTGGCTGCAGAGGAGGATACTGGAGGTAAAACACCAGTGCTCCTCTGTACAACGTGGGGAGATCGGCGCCCTTTTAGGGAAAAAAAAAACAAAAAAAAAAAAAAAAAAAACACGTCGCCCAAAAAAGGTCAGCTCAGGCAGTGGCTCCCACGTCGCAGGAGAGGATACGGTGAGGTGAAACTCCCGTGCTCGCCTGTTGTTGGTTCGGGGGAGATCGGACCTTGAAAGAATCCGTCGCCCCCTTCGTCCGGAATAGATTAAAAAGGAAAAAATCCGTGAGACTAAAAATCAGTGTGCCTCCTACGGACACTAAGCTTGAACTGGGTGTCTGGAAGCCAGTATGAGGGTGTATACTGCAGGGGAGGAGCTAACCTTTTTTTGTCTCAGCTTAGTGTCAGCCTCCTAGTGACAGCAGCATAACCATGGTCCTGTGCCCCCCAATGAGGCGAAGGAGAAAGAGGTTAGATTATACTCACCCGGGGCAGTCCCGCTGTGGTCCGTTCCGGGGCCTCCTATCTTCATAGGATGATGTCCTCTTCTTGTCTTCACTCTCCGGCGTACTGATTTGCTTTGTTGAGGGCAGAGCAAAGTACTGCAGTGCGCAGGCGCTGGGCCTCTCTGACCACACCTGGCACTGCAGTACTTGGCTCTACCCTCAACAGGGCAGATAAAGTACGCCTGCGCCGGAGCGTGACTACAAGAAGAGGACATCGTAAGAAGATGGGAGGCCCCGGACCGGACCGCGACCGCCCCTGGGTGAGCATAATCTAACCTCTTTTTCTCATCTTTCAGGATACATCGGGGAAAAAGACCACCCCCACAGGTTACTCAGTATGTAAGATGTAAGGAGGATACAGATCTGATTTGCTGGTCTAGCCTACTGCATAATTAGAAAGTGATGGGAGATTAGAGAACAGATGACTAGCACAGCTGAGTTTAACTGTGTCATACTACAAATCTATCAGCTCTCCTCCTCTCATAGCGTGATCAGTTCTGCTGTACTGTCCCTTCCCCAAAAATGCTTGTTTAGAGTTGTGTCAGTAATCACACTAATGTCTGCAGTGCTCAAAAGTTCCATTGAGCCCAACAGACATACCGTAAATGTGACTCCTCTCAGAACAGAGAGTGAGTGTGGGGTGGTGGGGGAAGTACATCAGAGCGGACAGTACTATGAGTGGTGTAAAGTTTGACAGTGGAAAATTTGGTGGACGGTCCTCTTTGAACATTGATCAATACAATTTTTTTCCCTCTACATGTGGTTAAAAGTAACTTAAAAAAAATTAAAAAATTAGTTTTATTAATGCAGCCATGTGAAGTTTCCACAAGAGTTTTCACAGGCGTCATGAAAATCGTGAGATGTTTGCATACATAATTCCCCACTCCGCCAAGGGAGATGAAAGCAAAAATAATAAGTAAATGAGCAGCTATCCATGAACTGGAAGAGTGTTCTTACAAGCAGCTGTACTTGCAGCTACGATACTTAATATTTTTTTTATGCTTAGAAATATAACTAAATTCTATTAATGAGCAAAAAAAAAAAAAAGTTGCTGTGAATTGCGATATGAAAAAAAATATTTTTAATGGTCTGAATTTGTGATATATATATATATATATATCTCTTACATTTGTTCTACTTACCATATTTGTGTATGAAAGACAGCCCTTGTAGTATCTGGTACATAATGTTTCTTATTGTGGACTCAGGAAATAATTTGTTCCTGTTGAGAACAAAGACACAATCTCAGTAAAAGAAATATTGGAATGATTAAAAGGAATAGTGCCTGTGGCCCAGATTCATCAACACTTACAAAAAAAAAAAAAAACAACCCCCCACCCCCCCAAAAAAAAACAACTTATGCGACTCTTGGCGTTGTCAAGACAGGTTCTCCCAGATATGCCAAAATGTGCAGAGCTGGGGTGGGATGGGGGGCACAGGAGAGGAGAGACACCACAGCTCCTCAAATTCATGACATCTGACTCCACCACGACCCCTAATGAAGACCGGCCAGAAAAAAAAACACTTAAGGTACCGTCACACTAAGCGACGCTGCAGCGATACCGACAACGATCCGGATCGCTGCAGCGTCGCTGTTTGGTCGCTGGAGAGCGGTCACACAGACAGCTCTCCAGCGACCAACGATGCCGGTAACCAGGGTAAACATCGGGTAACTAAGCGCAGGGCCGCGCTTAGTAACCCGATGGTTACCGTCCTAAAAGTAAAAAAAAACAAACAGTACATACTTACCTACAGCCGTCTGTCCTCCAGCGCTGTGCTCTGCACTCCTCCTGTACTGTCTGTGTGAGCACAGCGGCCGGAAAGCAGAGCGGTGACGTCACCGCTCTGCTTTCCGGCTGACCGACGCTCACAGCCAGTACAGGAGGAGAGCAGAGCACAGCGCTGGAGGACAGACGGCTGTAGGCAAGTATGTACTGTTTGTTTTTTTTACTTTTAGGACGGTAACCAGGGTAAACATCGGGTTACTAAGCGCGGCCCTGCGCTTAGTTACCCGATGTTTACCCTGGTTACCAGTGAAGACATCGCTGAATCGGTGTCACACACGCCGATTCAGCGATGTCTGCGGGGAGTCCAGCGACGAAATAAAGTTCTGGACTTTCTTCCCCGACCAGCGACAGCACAGCAGGGGCCTGATCACTGCTGCCTGTCACACTGGACGATATCGCTAGCAAGGACGCTGCAACGTCACGGATCGCTAGCGATATCGTCTAGTGTGACAGTACCTTAAATGAATCGTGGCCTTCGTACTTTCCAACAAAAGATATAGAAAACGGCTCTATACAGAACTGTGCATTCTTTAACCCCTTCATGACCCAGCCTATTTTGACCTTAAAGACCTTGCCGTTTTTTGCAATTCTGACCAGTGTCCCTTTATGAGGTAATAACTCAGGAACGCTTCAACGGATCCTAGCGGTTCTGAGATTGTTTTTTCGTGACATATTGGGCTTCATGTTAGTGGTAAATTTAGGTCAATAAATTCTGCGTTTATTTGTGATAAAAACGGAAATTTGGCGAAAATTTTGAAAATTTCGCAATTTTCACATTTTGAACTTTTATTCTGTTAAACCAGAGAGATATGTGACACAAAATAGTTAATAAATAACATTTCCCACATGTTTACTTTACATCAGCACAATTTTGGAAACAAAATTTTTTTTTGTTAGGAAGTTATAAGGGTTAAAATTTGACCAGCGATTTGTCATTTTTACAACGAAATTTACAAAACCATTTTTTTTAGGGACCACCTCACATTTGAAGTCAGTTTGAGGGGTCTATATGGCTGAAAATACCCAAAAGTGACACCATTCTAAAAACTGCACCCCTCAAGGTACTCAAAACCACATTCAAGAAGTTTATTAACCCTTCAGGTGCTTCACAGCAGCAGAAGCAACATGGAAGGAAAAAAACGAACATTTAACTTTTTAGTCACAAAAATGATATTTTTGCAACAATTTTTTTATTTTCCCAATGGTAAAAGGAGAAACTGAACCACGAAAGTTGTTGTCCAATTTGTCCTGAGTACGCCGATACCTCATATGTGGGGGTAAACCACTGTTTGGGCGCACGGCAGGGCTTGGAAGGGAAGGAGCGCCATTTGACTTTTTGAATCAAAAATTGGCTCCACTCTTTAGCGGACACCATGTCACGTTTGGAGAGCCCCCGTGTACCTAAAAATTGGAGCTCCCCCACAAGTGACCCCATTTTGGAAACTAGACGCCCCAAGGAACTTATCTAGATGCATAGTGAGCACTTTGAACCCCCAGGTGCTTCACAAATTGATCCGTAAAAATGAAAAAGTACTTTTTTTTCACAAAAAAATTCTTTTAGCCTCAATTTTTTCATTTTCACATGGGCAACAGGATAAAATGGATCCTAAAATTTGTTGGGCAATTTCTCCCGAGTACGCCGATACCTCATATGTGGGGGTAAACCACTGTTTGGGCACACGGCAGGGCTCGGAAGGGAAGGCGCGCCATTTGACTTTTTGAATGGAAAATTAGCTCCAATTGTTAGCGGACACCATGTCGCGTTTGGAGAGCCCCTGTGTGCCTACACATTGGCGCTCCCCCACAAGTGACCCCATTTTGGAAACTAGACCCCCCAAGGAACTTATCTAGATGCATATTGAGCACTTTAAACCCCCAGGTGCTTCACAGAAGTTTATAACGCAGAGCCATGAAAATAAAAAATAATTTTTCTTTCCTCAAAAATGATTTTTTAGCCTGGAATTTCCTATTTTGCCAAGGATAATGGGAGAAATTGGACCCCAAATATTGTTGTCCAGTTTGTCCTGAGTACGCTGATACCCCATATGTGGGGGTAAACCACTGTTTGGGCACACGGCAGGGCTCGGAAGGGATGGCACGCCATTTGGCTTTTTAAATGGAAAATTGGCTCCAATCATTAGCGGACACCATGTCACGTTTGGAGAGCCCCTGTGTGCTTAAACATTGGAGATCCCCCAGAAATGACACCATTTTGGAAACTAGACCCCCAAAGGAACTAATCTAGATGTGTGGTGAGGACTTTGAACCCCCAAGTGCTTCACAGAAGTTTATAACGCAGAGCCATGAAAATAAAAAAAAAAATTATTTTCTCAAAAATGATCTTTTAGCCTGCAATTTTTTATTTTCCCAAGGGTAACAGGAGAAATTTGACCCCAAAAGTTGTTGTCCAGTTTCTCCTGAGTACGCTGATACCCCATATGTGGGGGTAAATCACTGTTTGGGCACATGCCGGGGCTCGGAAGTGAAGTAGTGACGTTTTGAAATGCAGACTTTGATGGAATGCTCTGTGGGCGTCACGTTGCGTTTGCAGAGCCCCTGATGTGGCTTAACAGTAGAAACCCCCCACAAGTGACCCCATTTTGGAAACTAGACCCCCAAAGGAACTTATCTAGATGTGTGGTGAGCACTTTGAACCCCCAAGTGCTTCATAGAAGTTTATAATGCAGAGCCGTGAAAATAAAAAATCATTTTTCTTTCCTCAAAAATTATGTTTTAGCAAGCATTTTTTTAGATTCACAAGGGTAACAGGAGAAATTGGACCCCAGTAATTGTTGCGCAGTTTGTCCTGAGTATGCTGGTACCCCATATGTGGGGGTAAACCACTGTTTGGGCACACGTCAGGGCTCGGAAGTGAGGGAGCACCATTTGACTTTTTGAATACGAGATTGGCTGGAATCAATGGTGGCGCCATGTTGCGTTTGGAGACTCCTGATGTGCCTAAACAGTGGTAACCCCTCAATTCTACCTCCAACAATAACCCCAACACACCCCTAACTCTAATCCCAACTGTAGCCATAACCCTAATCACAACCCTAACCGCAACACACCCCTAACCACAACCCTAACCCCAACACACCCCTAACCACAACCCTAATTCCAACCCTAACCCTAAGGCTATGTGCCCACGTTGCGGATTCGTGTGAGATATTTCCGCACCATTTTTGAAAAATCCACAGGTAAAAAGGCACTGCGTTTTACCTGCGGATTTTCCGCGGATTTCCAGTGTTTTTTGTGCGGATTTCACCTGCGGATTCCTATTGAGGAACAGGTGTAAAACGCTGCGGAATCCGCACAAAGAATTGACATGCTGCGGAAAATACAACGCAGCGTTTCCGCGCGGTATTTTCCGCACCATGGGCACAGCGGATTTGGTTTTTCATATGTTTACATGGTACTGTACACCTGATGGAACACTGCTGCGAATCCGCAGCGGCCAATCCGCAGCCAAATCCGCACCGTGTGCACATACCTTCAGAATTAGGCTATGTGCACACGCTGCGGAAAACGCTGCGGATCCGCAGCAGTTTCCCATGAGTTTACAGTTCAATGTAAACCTACGGGAAACAAAAATCGCTGTACACATGCTGCGGAAAAACTGCACGGAAACGCAGCGGTTTACATTCCGCAGCATGTCACTTCTTTGTGCGGATTCCGCAGCGGTTTTACAACTGCTCCAATAGAAAATCGCAGTTGTAAAACCGCAGTGAAATGCGCAGAAAAAAACGCGGTAAATCCGCCATAAATCCGCAGCGGTTTAGCACTGCGGATTTATCAAATCCGCAGCGGAAAAATCCGCAGAGGAACAGAATACGTGTGCACATACCGAAACCCTAACCCTACCCCTACCCCTAACATTAGTGGAAAAAAAAAAATTTCTTTATTTTTTTATTGTCCCTACCTATGGGGGTGACAAAGGGGGGGGGGGGTCATTTATTATTTTTTTTATTTTGATCACTGAGATAGATTATATCTCAGTGATCAAAATGCACTTTGGAACGAATCTGCCGGCCGATTCGGCGGGCGCACTGCGCATGCGCCCGCCATTTTGGAAGATGGCGGCGCCCAGGGAGAAGACGGACGGAACCCCGGCTGGATCGGTAAGTATGATGGGGTGGGGGGGACCACAGGGGGGAGGGGTGGAACGGAGAACGGGGGGCGTGGAACGGAGCACGGGGGGGCTGGAATGGAGTGCAGGGGGGGGGTGATCGGAGCACGGGGGGGGGGGGGGGGTGATTGGAGCACGGGGGGGAGCGGAGCACTGGACGGAGGGGAGCCGGAGCAGTGTACCGGCCAGATCGGGATGCTGGGGGGGGGGGGCGATCGGTGGGGTGGGGGCACATTAGTATTTCCAGCCATGGCCGATGATATTGCAGCATCGGCCATGGCTGGATTGTAATATTTCACCCGTTATAATAGGTGAAATATTACAAATCGCTCAGATTGGCTGTTGAAAGTGAAACTGCCAATCAGAGCGATCGTAGCCACGAGGGGGTGAAGCCACCCCCCCTGGGCTAAACTACCACTCCCCCTGTCCCTGCAGATCGGGTGAAATGGGAGTTAACCCTTTCACCCGGCCTGCAGGGACGCGATCTTTCCATGACGCCACATAGGCGTCATGGGTCGGATTGGCACCGACTTTCATGACGCCTACGTGGCGTCATGGGTCGGGAAGGGGTTAAAACATCAGTTTGCTTTTACAGATGACCTTTTAGAGGAAACCCGTCAGCTGTCTTACCCCCTAAGCCCCCAGACTACCAACATGTTTCTACTCCATGTTATTTATGCATTCTAACAACCCACTTCTTGTGTCTTTGAGATGTCTACATACTTTCAGTTATATTCTGCACTTGCCTTATGCAAAGGTCTCAGATTTAGTCCGACGGGGCGTGGATTCACCCGGACTAGCTCTGCACATCTTGAACGCATCTCCATTTTGTGCAACTGAGACGAGTTGCAAAAGCCACATGCGCATGGTGATTTCCCACCACTTGTAATGGGCAATAAAGCCGGGTCTACAGGTCTGTTCTTCTTGGCACACTGAACGCCCAAGGTGCCTTTGAGAGATTTGCAAGGAACCAAGGGTAAACTCACACTTGCAAATCATGTGAACTGTGCACAGAGGGGTGTGCTTACTTGATGAGAGACAGTACTACACAAGGGAAATCAACACCCTGCTGGACTTGACCTGAGACATTTGCAATGCGAATGCAGAATACTCGATTTTCAAAATATAGAGATCGCACAGCCACAAGAAAAGGTTTGCTAGAATGTGGAAATAATGTGCAGTGGAGCCACGGTGGAGCTTTAGGGCAGCTGGCAGGTTTATTTAATGTAGGCATCAACTAAAGTGCTCACCTGACCTGAGTTTTGGTGTGGCATGACAACATTCTGGCTGGCACAGAGGCAACCATAGAATGCTCTGTGCGTATTGTGTACATGTTTTGTTCTAATTAACCAGACCGATGCACAATGCCTCCCATGGGTGTCTTCTATTCAGCTCAGCTCTGTTAATGGTGTGTAATTGTCAATGTCATGCTGATTGACAGACGGCTCGCTGTTGCATAACTGTGGGGAGCCAGTTGGCAATCAGCATGACGGTGGCAGTAACACCCCCATTGACAGAGCAGCCTGAAAGAGGAAGAGCTGTGTAGCAGCAGAATTGTGCCAGGAGCGATCTGTGATTCCTCTCACCCGGAGCCTGGCAGAACAGTCACCAACTACCTTCCTGTCAGTTCTTAACACCATAAGGAAAAAAAACAAAACAACAAACAATAGTCTTGGATGACCCTTGGTTCCCATACACTCTAAAATAAGGATGTGTAGCCCTCCATACACACTGACACTTGGTTCTGCAGAAGGTGCATAGATTTTCAAAAAGAGGGGAAAGGGAGTAGGCTGTTGCCAGACATCTCTGGAGACGGCTTATTTTCAGAGAACAAAATTCAATGTGCCCAAGCCTTCGCTCCTTGTCAACATCTTTTGGGGACAGAGAGAAGATAGAGGTCTGACTTTGCTCTAATGTGGAGACCTGCAACAATTAGGAAAACATTTTCTATTCAGAATGCAGTGGATTGTGTATGCCCTAATATTAGGCATAAAAGTTGGTCTGCGGCCATCTAAACAGGCATAACGCACTTCGTATGGCTACAGAACGATCAGTAATCAGACTGCTCCGTGCTTTAGGGCTTGTTTCCATTTGCGAGAAACACGTCCGTGTCTTGCATGTGGCAACGAAGCTCTGGTGCCGGCACTCCGGAGCGGAGCGTGCGGCCGCATAGCAACACATGGAGCCGTTCGCTCCGCTCCGGAGTGCCGGCACCAGAGCTTCATTTCCACATGCGAGACACGGACGTGTTCCTCGCAAGTGAAAACAAGCCCTTAGGCTGCCATTTTTCTCAGCAGCACAAGTCTGGTTTGCACTGATGTGCTGCAGAGAACAATGATTTTTTACATCCAAGCCAAAAGATAATTTCACCTGTTAATGTTTCCCAGCCCATTGGCTATATAACGCAAATTATACCATCTAGGCCGGATACACCTACCAATCATAGTTGTATTGCACTTACCGATCCTTCATCAGCTGGTAAAGATTTTCCTTCATGTATTCAAACACAAAATAGAGGTGATCATTTTCTCGAACGACTTCCTTCAGCTTAATAACATTGGCATGATTGAGCTTCCTCAGAGACTAGAATACAGACACAGGTTACAACATAATGATCAATACATTTAATATACCGGAGCTGAAAAATTAAAAAAAAAAACAAAAAAAAAAAAACCCCAAACAATTAACAGCAGCGTTGCTGAGCACTAACTTCAGACATGTATGGTAAAAACAATAACTGCTAGTTTTAGGTTTCTTTCTTTAAAAAAAAAAAATAAAAATAATAAAATAAAAAGGAAGAACACCCCTTAGTTACCTTCAACTCTCGAAGATTTATGCACTCATCCCAGGAGTAAAACTTTCTTTTCATTCTATTTAAAAAAAAATAAATAAATATTTGTTAAATTTGTGAGACACATTAGAGAAGGCAATAATAAGAAAAATTCGGACAATTTGCTGCAAGGTGTACTTGCACTAAAATATTGCAACATTTTGCTCATTTGCGCCAGCTGCAGGAGCCGCTCTAATTAAAGCCAGAGGAAAACCCCTTCAAGCATCCATCCAAGTGAAATACACTCTACAGGAAGTAGATGTTTCAGTATCCAAGACTGCCATAAAGAGAAGACTTCATGAGAGAAAATACAGAGGGTTCTTCACAACGTGCAAACCATTAATCAGCCTTAAAAATAGAAAGGTCAAATTAGAAATGGCCAAAAACATCTAAAGAAGCCAGTTCTGGAAAACCATTCTATGAACAGATGAAACTAAGAGCAACCTGCACCAAAATGAGGAGAAGTATGGAGAAGGCTTGGAACGGCTCATGATCCAAAGCACACCATGACATCTGTAAAGCATGGTGGAAGCAGTGTGATGACGTGACCGAGTGCCATTGGAAGCCATGCATGCCCATTAGTGTTTATTGATGATATGACTGAAGACAAAAGCATTCTGAAGTGTAAAGAACTTCTGCTCAGACTCAACCAAATGACGGTGCTTCACAGTACATATGGACGATGACACCAAACATACTGCGAAAGCAACCCAGGAGTTATTTTGAAAGCAAACAAGTAGAAAATTCCGCAATGGCCAAGTCATTCACCAGATCTCAGCCCCTTTGAGCAGCATTTCACATGCTTAACACAAAACTTAAGACAGAAAGACCGACAAACAAGCAACCACTGAAGTCAGCTGCAGTAATGGCCTGGCAAAGCATCACAAGGGAGGAATCCCAGAGTTTGGTGACGTCCATGGCTTCCAAACTTCAGGCAGTCATTTCTCGCAAAAGGATTCTCTACAAAGTATTTAAAAGGAACATTTTATTTATGAGAGAGTTAATTTGTCTAATTAATTTTGAGCCACTGAAATGAGGTTTTGTAGAAAAGTGGTTTAAAAGGGACACTGTCACCCCCTCCAGCCGTTAGAAACTAAAAGAACCACCTTGTGCAGCAGTAATGCTGCATTCTGACAAGGTGGCCCTTTTAGTTATTGGTGCAGTCAAAGCAGAAATAAAGCGTTTTATAATTTCGCAAAAATACCTGTCTTTAGTCGTGGAGGCAGGTCTTAACCCTCCTGCTGAACACGCCACACTGCCGTCACTGAAGGCTTCTTTGGCGCCGGGCGCCGCCCCCTCCACGCTGTTTTCAAATCAAATCCGGCGCCTGCGCTGTTTTGTTCTGCCTGGGACAGGTGCAGTGAGCGCTGCCCGTCTGACCTCAGATGCAGTCTCGCAGACTGCGCCTGTGCGGCCACCCAGCTAGTGAATCCCAGCCCCGCACTGTGCATAATGCATAACACACTGCGGGGCAGGGATTCACAAGGTGGATTCCCGAAGAAGCCTTGAGTGACGGCAGTGTGGCGTGTTCAGCAGGGGGGTTAAGACCTTCCTCCATGACTAAAGACAGGTATTTTTGCGAAATTATAAAAGGCTTTATTTCTGCTTTGACTGCACCAATAACTAAAAGAGCCACCTTGTCAGAATGCGGCATTACTGCTACACAAGGTGGCTCTTTTAGTTTCTAACGGCTGGAGGGGGTGAAAGAGTCCCTTTAGAATATTTTTATTCAATACCTTTAATGAATGAAATGTGAAAGTCTAGACTAGAGGAAATACAGGCTCATTATAATAATCACAGGAGCCGATTCTTTACTGTACGAGTGGTGAGACTATAGAACTCTGCTCCAACATGTTATGGTCGATTCATTTAACAAGTATAAAGGAGGGCCTGGATGTTTGTGTCTGGCCGAACAGTTACAAATAGTTTGGATACCAGAACAGTACCTGGACCCCATTCACTACATGTGCATGACAGCGTAGCAAACAACGCTTCTGATCGGTGGTGAAATCATCCCCGCCGGTCAGAGAGCTGCAATTCCCACACTGTCAAAAGCTGTGATCGGAGGTATAAACTTTACCTCCGGTCACTGGTGTCAGCTGATGGGGCAATTGCTCCCACTATCCGACACCTGCTGCCGCTAATAACAGCGAGCGCAGGAGCTCGTACCCACTGTATCCTCGGAGTTGGTGGATGACCATGGCGTTTCAGCTTGACGTAGGGACGGGTAATGGTATTGAGGAAAAGGTACCAGGGGCCCAAAGGCAAATACTTAGGTGACAGGATGAGCTGTGAGGTCAGTGACCCTAAAATAAACAAGGTCGAGACCACCCAAAACTGACCCAAATCTACGGTTAATCAGAAAAGTGGGAGTGTCATCTGCAACGGAGACCTGAAAATGGCTGTCCACCAACGTTCACCATCCAACCTGACGAAACTGGAGAGGATCTGCAAGAAAGAATGGCAGAGGATCCCCAAATCAGGTGTGAAAAATTGTTGCACCATTTCCAAGAAGACTCATGGCTGTACTAGCTCAAACAGGTGCTTCTACTCAATACTGAGCACAGGGTCTGAATACTTATGACCGTGTGATATTTCAGTTTTTCTTTTAATAAATTTGCAAAAATTACTACATTTGTTTTTTTTTTTTTTTCAGTCAAGATGGGATGCAGAGTGCACATTAATGAGAAAAAAATTAACTTTTTTAAATTTACCAAATGGCTGCAATGAAACAAAGAGTGAAATAAAAAAATAAATAAAAAACAAACAGCATGGTGACCCCTCTTTTCTTGATAACCAACCTTGTTGAAGCAGACAGCTGCCTGGCTGGTTATCAAGCATACATGGGAACCCACACCGGGTTTTTTTTTTTTTTTTTAATTTATTTATAGCACAGGAGCCGGCTAAGGAATACTCCCATCAGCCACTCCTGCGCTGGCTGCTATTCGCGGCAGCAGGTGTCGGATGATGGGAGCAGTTGCCCCATCAGCTGACACCAGTGATCGGAGGTAAAGTTTATACCTCCGATCACAGCTGACTGCTCACGCTAGCTTTTGACAGCGTGGGAACCGCGGTTCTCTGACCGGCAGGGAGGATTTAACCAACGATCAGAAGCGGGGTTTCCCATGCACATGACAGCGCGACAAACACCCGTGTTTGGGCAGCCAAACCTGAACAGTAACACGAACTTCTTGATGAAGCCAATGTTCATGTGTCTCTGCCCGAACAGTAGATGCTCGGTACAGACGCCGAACTTTACTCTTCGGGTTCGCCCATCTCTATGCACGAGTGCTAGCAGAGGAGATGTGAATATCTCTGGTACAGCACAGTTGCAAGTAGCGGAGTATAGGAGGATTTTGTTTATAAGAGGACCCCATTTCAGTTAACGAGGAGATGTTTACTATTTTGAAATAGACGGCAAATCATAACGATAGGTCATGAATATGAAAACAGTGGGGGGTCTGACTGCCAACAATCAGCTGTTATGGGTTCTGGACCTGTGTAATCAAAGTATGGAGCTGAGCAGCATGGATCTATACAGTGTTTACAGGAGGTATCAGGAAACCCATCCTAAAAATTAGTTATCAATACCACAGTAGTGGGCAAGCTCCTTTAACCCCTTAGTGACAGAGCCAATTTGGTACTTAATGACCAGGCCAATTTTTGCAATTCTGACCACTGTCACTTTATGAGGTTATAACTCTGGAACGCTTCAACAGATCCCGCTGATTCTGAGACTGTTTTTTCGTGACATATTGTACTTCATGTTAGTGGTAACATTTCTTCGATATTACTTGCGATTATTTATGAAAAAAACGGAAATATGGCGAAAATTTTTAAAATTTTGCAATTTTCAAACTTTGTATTTTTATGCCCTTAAATCAGAGAGATATGTCACGAAAAATAGTTAATAAATAACATTTCCCACAGGTCTACTTTACATCAGCACAATTTTGGAAACAATTTTTTTTTGTTAGGGAGTTATAAGGGTTAAAAGTTGACCAGCAATTTCTCATTTTTACAACACCATTTTTTTTTTTTTTTTTTTAGGGACCACATCACATTTGAAGTCATTCTGAGGGGTCTATATGATAGAAAATAATGAAGTGTGACACCATTCTAAAAGCTGCACCCCTCAAGGTTCTCAAAACCACATTCAAGAAGTTTATTAACCCTTTACGTGCTTCACAGGAACTGAAACAATGTGGAAGGAAAAAAAAATGAACATTTAACTTTTTTTTCCAAACATCTTAATTCAGAACCATTTTTTTTATTTTCACAAGTGTGAAAACAGAAATGTAACCATAAAATTTGTTATGCAATTTCTCCTGAATATGCCAATACCCCATATGTGGGGGTAAACCACTGTTTGGGCGCACCGCAGAGCTTGGAAGTGAAGGAGTGCCGTTTTACTTTTTCAATGTAGAATTGGCTGGAATTGAGATCGGACGCCATGTCGCGTTTGGAGAGCCCCTGATGTGCCTAAACAGTGGAAACTCCCCACAAGTGACACCATTTTGGAAACTAGACCCCTTAAGGAACTTATCTAGATGTGTGGTGAGCACTTTGAACCCCCAAGTGCTTCACAGAAGTTTATAACGTAGAGCCGTGAAAATAAAAAAAATAAAAAAAATCGCTTTTGTTTACACAAAAATGATCTTTTCGCCCACAAATTCTTATTTTCACAAGGGTAACAGGAGAAATTAGACCACAAAAGTTGTTGTGCGATTTCTCCTGAATACGTCGATACCCCATATGTGAGGGTAAACCACTGTTTGGGCGCACCGCAGAGCTTGGAAGTGAAGGAGTGCCGTTTTACTTTTTCAATGTAGAATTGGCAGGAATTGAGATTGGACGCCATGTCGCGTTTGGAGAGCCCCTGATGTGCCTAAACAGTGGAAACCCCCCACAAGTGACACCATTTTGGAAACTAGACCCCCCCCATGGAACTTATCTAGATGTGTGGTGAGAACCTTGAATGCCCAAGTGCTTCACAAAAGTTTATAATGCAGAGCCGTGAAAATAAAAATATTTTTTTTTTTTTTCAACAAAAAAGATTTTTTAGCCCCCCAAGTTTTTATTTTCACAAGGGTAACAAGAGAAATTGGACCCCAGAAGTTGTTGTTCAATTTATCCCGAGTATGCTGGTACCCCATATGTGGGGGTAAACCACTGTTTGGGTGCACGGCAGAGCTCGGAAGGGAAGGAGCGCCTTTTTGGAATGCAGACTTTGATAGAATGGTCTGTGGGCATTATGTTGCGATTGCAGAGCCCCTGATGTACCTAAACTGTAGTAACCCCCCACAAGTGACCCCATTTGGGAAACTAGACCCCCCAAGGAACTTATCTAGATGTGTGGTGAGAACTTTGAATGCCCAAGTGCTTCACAGAAGTTTAGAATGCAGAGTCGTGAAAATAAATAATATTTTTTTTTTTCCACAAAAAAGATAATGTAGCCCCCAAGTTTTTATTTTCACAAGGGTAACAAGAGAAATTGGACCCCAGAAGTTGTTGTTCAATTTATCCCGAGTACGCTGATGCCCCATATGTGGGGGTAACCCACTGTTTGGGCGCACGGCAGAGCTCAGAAGGGAGGGAGCACCATTTGACTTTTTGAGCGCAAAATTGGCTGTCGTGTTTGGAGACCCCCTGATGTAACTAAACAGTGGAAACCCCCCAATTCTAGCTCCAACCCTAACCCCAACACACCCCTAACCCTAATCCCAACCTGATCCATAATCCTAATCACTAACCCTAATCACAACCCTTACCCCCAAAACAACCCTAATGTCAACCCTAACCATAACCCTAATCAAAACCCTAAATCCAACACACCCCTAATCCTAATCTCAACCCTAACCTCAAACCTAACCCTAATCCCAATACACCCCTAATCACAACCCTAACCTTAACCCTAATCCCAAACCTAACCCTAATCCCAAGCGTAACCCTAATACCAACCCTAATCCAAACCCTAACCCTAATCCCAACTCTAACCCTAACTTTAGCCCCAACCCTACCCCTAAGGCTACTTTCACACTTGCGTCGTTTGGCATTCCGTCGCAATCCGTCGTTTTGGACAAGAAACGGATCCTGCAAATGTGCCTGCAGGATGCGTTTCTTGCCCATAGACTTGTATTGCCGATGGATCGTGACGGATGGCCACACGTCGCGTCCGTCGTGCACTGGATTAGTTGTGTTTTGGCGGAGCGTCGGCACAAAAAAAAAAAAAGTTCAATGAAACGTTTTTTTGTACGTCGCATCTGCCATTTCTGACCGCGCATGCGTGGCCGTAACTCCGCCCCCTCCTCCCCAGGACATAGATTGGGCAGCGGATGCTTTGAAAAACTACAGCTGCTGCCCACGTTGTGCACAATTTTCACAACGTGCGTCGGTATGTCGGGCCGACGCATTGCGACGGCCCCGTACCGACGTAAGTGTGAAAGAAGCCTAACCCTAAATTTAGCCCCAACCCTAACCCTAAATTTAGCCCCAACCCTACCCCTAACCCTAGCCCTAACCCTAGCCCTACCCCTAACCCTACCCCTAATTTTAGCCCTAACTGCTGTTCTCCTGCCGGCCGGCAGATGGAGACAGATGGCCGGCGCACTGGGCATGCGCCCGCCATTTTCTTCTGCCGGCGGCCAGGAGGAGCAGCAAGAGGATCCAGGGACCTAGGTGAGTATGCTAGGGTCCCCGAATCCCCCTATTGCTCTGTCCTCTGATGTGCGATCACATCAGAGGACAGAGAATTACACTTTAATTTTTTTTTTTTTTTGCGGTCGCCGGTAAACAGTTAATTACCGGCGATCGCAAAACAGGGGTCGGTAATACCGACCCCGATCATGCTCTTTGGGGTCTCGGCTACCCCCGGCAGCCGAGACCCCAAAGATTCTCCCGGTGCCGGCCGGCGGGTGCACTGCGCATGCGCCTGCCATTTTGAAGATGGCGGCGCCCACCGGGAGATACGAAGAGCATCGGGGGAGCTAGGTGAGTATTGGGGGGCCACCTGGGACCCCCTTTCTCTGTCCTCCGATGTTCGATCACATCGGAGGACAGAGAAATTAAAAAGAGATCGCGTTTTTTTTTTTTTTTTGCGATCGCCGGTAAACGGTTAATTACCGGCGATCGCAAATGCGGGGAGGGTTAAAAACCCCCCGAATCATGTTCTCTGGGGTCTCGGCTACCCCCGGCAGCCGAGACCCCGGAGAAAATCGGCCTCTGGGGGGCGCTATTGACTTTTTCCACAGCGCCGTTAATTAACGGCGCTGTGGTTTAAGTACCCTTAGCGGCCGCTGTTAAAAGGCGTATCGGTGGTCGCTAAGGGGTTAAATAACTATGAAAAAAACAAAAATACCCTGAGGTCAAACTAAAAAAAAAAAAAAATCTCAAAGGTCATATTGTGTTGCAATGAAGTAGATTTACTTGTCATAAAGTGTGTATCTGTAAGGGAATAAAATCACATTTTCTTTACAGAACTAAGCAACAGATTACATTAAAAGTAGTAAAATAAGTGAACACTAAACATACATAAATACACACACGGTTTATGTATTATGGTTTATGTAAATACATACTTCTTAATGGCAACCAGCTCGCCTGACTCTGTGGTTCTTGCGAGAAGGACAGAGCCGTAAGTGCCATCTCCGAGCTGTTTGATTGTCGTATAACGGTTCATGACGACAACGCCAAGGTGGAAGGGACATTGCACTACAAACAGGGATTCCACTTGTAAGACAGCGATCACAGTGCAAGGAGGCAGGCAGATGAACCTTTGTCATAGATTACAGCTACCTGTAAAAACAAAAACAAGAAAATGAGCCGGGAAGGAGATCATTCTACTAACTGGGGACTATATATATTCCAAACTCATGAACAGAGGCATTTTAACACACACACACACACACACACACAATTATTGCCTATACTTGCATGGGTTTGCTACCTACCATTGAAAAATACATAAAAAGCATAAAAAGTATAATAAATACATTTAATGCACAAACTTACTATGTGACTATAATGAACGGAAAAGAGTGAAGCATTACCTTGTGTGTAGAAAACGTCAGTGATATGAAGAAAGTACAGAGATTATCGCTACTGACTTCCTGTACAAGAAATCTCCTGGGAAAACATTGCCCATTATGCCCTGCATCACTTAGCAACCCAGAGGTTCAGCTCAATAGAAAGCTCTTGGGGGTGAAAGCCAAAGTCAATAAGGAATGACTGAATGTGACGATGGAGCATGAGCAGCCGCACCAGTGTGGTCCCATCCAGCCAACAATGGCTACACTACAGGACAGGTGCCATCTCTATACAACCCACTGCATTACCAGGTCCTCACTGGTGACATCCCATCAACGCAGAAGTAACCAGTACACCTAGATATGGAGGCCAGTACTTTTTGGAGCATCTAATAATAACCTTATGCCCCAGAGAAGGCAAGGATGATCCAATATAATGGTGCCAAGTATTTTCCTAAACGTATCATGAAATGGCATTGCTGGCGCTCCTTCTCTTAGCACGCTGCACCTATACAATCACATTTCCATCGTATGGGCAGAAATTAATGCATATTTCTACATTCGGTAGTTAATCAGTTCATATTTGGCCAGCAGAGATCCCGATATTGACAATCACCAGCATGTAATGGCTCGCTTATCTATTACCTCTACCAACAAACCGCCAATTACTAGCATCTCACCGACAAACTCAAGAGGGGTCTTTACCCGATAAGGGGAGACTGACGTAATTGGGGCCCAGGGCTGAAATGGCCATTTGTTGCTGGACCGTTTATAGAACAGTTTAAAGGGAACCTGTCACCCCGAAAATCGCGGGTGAGGTAAGCCCACCGGCATCAGGGGCTTATCTGCAGCATTCTGTAATGCTGTAGATAAGCCCCGATGTTACCTGAAAAAGGAGAAAAAGACATTAGATTATACTCACCCAGGGGCGGTCCCGCTGCTGGGTGAGGTAAGCCCCTGATGCCGGTGGGCTTACCTCACCCGCGAATTTCGGGGTGACAGGTTCCCTTTAACCCCTTAGTGACGGAGCCAAATTTTTAAATTCTGACTAGTGTCACTTTATGTGGCACATTATACTCTATGATAATGGTAAACTTAGCTCGATATTTTTTATAAACAAACACAAAACCTCTCAGAAATTTGAGAAAAATGTAAAAAAAAATATTGCAATTTTCAAACTTTGAATGATTATCCCTTTAATCCAGATGGTCATACCACAGCAAAACATTAATAAATAACATTACCCACATGTCGGCTTTACTTCAGCAGCATTTGTAAAATGTTATTTTATTTTGTTAGCATTTTAGGAGGTTTAAAAATGTGGCAGTAATTTTTCATTTTTTCAAGGAAATTTACAAAATTTATTTTTTAGGGACCTATCCATGTTTGAAATGCCTTTGGGGGTCCTATATATATTGGGAAACCCCCCAAAGTTATATCATTTTGAAAACAGCAACCCCTGACATATTGAAAACTGCAGTCAGGTAGTTTATTAACCCTTCAGGTGCTTTTCAGGAATTAATGCAAAGAGGCATGACAGAAATGAAAATGTGTATTATTACCATCTAAATGCCTCTAACTTCTGAACAGGTTACAACAGCCGGCAGGCTCTAAGTCCGCTATTTGGTCATGAATTGCCATGGCAAACATCAGGACCACAAAATCATGATCAGAGGGCACCAATTGGGATAAAGAGGGAGCCCCCACACTCGGTTAGCCATTTATAATGATGTAGTCACTATTGACAGCAGCATCTAAGGGGTTAAACAGATTTGGACGGTGCAAACACTGATCGTGGCTGATGCAGCAAGTTGTCAGCTATAGTGTACAGCCGACAGCTGCTGGATTGTCACCTGTATGGGGATGCTATTCTCTTATATCTCAGGTCAGTTAAAAGACGTATTTGCTGTCATTAAGGGGTTAATGTGTCTTCTTCTAGGCTGGGCCTACACAGCTACCTTGGTCACAATAGCTGTCACGTGACATAAGTTGGCTCGGTGTCATGGCAAGATAGAAGTGAATGGAGTCAAATTGCAACAAGTAGGTTGCAAAAAAATCATATGTTGATGGACTTCCAGCAACTAACTTATTGATGATCCCTGCTCTGGATACACAGACACCAGATACAGTCAGGACTGGGACTATAATCCCTGCTCTGGATACACAGACACCAGCTACAGTCAGGACTGGGACTATAATCCCTGCTCTGGATACACAGACACCAGCTACAGTCAGGACTGGGACTATAATCCCTGCTCTGGATACACAGACACCAGGTTCAGTCAGGACTGGGACTATAATCCCTGTTCTGGATACACAGACACCAGGTACAGTCAGGACTGGGACTATAATCCCTGCTCTGGATACACAGACACCAGGTACAGTCAGGACTGGGACTATAATCCCTGCTCTGGATACACAGACACCAGCTACAGTCAGGACTATAATCCCTGCTCTGGATACACAGACACCAGCTACAGTCAGGACTATAATCCCTGCTCTGGATACACAGACACCAGGTTCAGTCAGGACTGGGACTATAATCCCTGCTCTGGATACACAGACACCAGGTACAGTCAGGACTGGGACTATAATCCCTGCTCTGGATACACAGACACCAGGTACAGTCAGGACTGGGACTATAATCCCTGCTCTGGATACACAGACACCAGCTACAGTCAGGACTATAATCCCTGCTCTGGATACACAGACACCAGGTACAGTCAGGACTATAATCCCTGCTCTGGATACACAGACACCAGGTACAGTCAGGACTATAATCCCTGCTCTGGATACACAGACACCAGGTTCAGTCAGGACTGGGACTATAATCCCTGTTCTGGATACACAGACACCAGGTACAGTCAGGACTGGGACTATAATCCCTGCTCTGGATACACAGACACCAGCTACAGTCAGGACTATAATCCCTGCTCTGGATACACAGACACCAGGTACAGTCAGGACTATAATCCCTGCTCTGGATACACAGACACCAGGTTCAGTCAGGACTGGGACTATAATCCCTGCTCTGGATACACAGACACCAGCTACAGTCAGGACTGGGACTATAATCCCTGCTCTGGATACACAGACACCAGGTACAGTCAGGACTGGGACTATAATCCCTGTTCTGGATACACAGACACCAGGTACAGTCAGGACTGGGACTATAATCCCTGCTCTGGATACACAGACACCAGCTACAGTCAGGACTATAATCCCTGCTCTGGATACACAGACACCAGCTACAGTCAGGACTATAATCCCTGCTCTGGATACACAGACACCAGGTACAGTCAGGACTATAATCCCTGCTCTGGATACACAGACACCAGGTTCAGTCAGGACTGGGACTATAATCCCTGCTCTGGATACACAGGCACCAGGTACAGTCAGGACTGGGACTATAATCCCTGCTCTGGATACACAGACACCAGGTACAGTCAGGACTGGGACTATAATCCCTGCTCTGGATACACAGACACCAGGTACAGTCAGGACTATAATCCCTGCTCTGGATACACAGACACCAGGTACAGTCAGGACTATAATCCCTGCTCTGGATACACAGACACCAGGTTCAGTCAGGACTGGGACTATAATCCCTGCTCTGGATACACAGACACCAGGTACAGTCAGGACTGGGACTATAATCCCTGCTCTGGATACACAGACACCAGGTACAGTCAGGACTGGGACTATAATCCCTGCTCTGGATACACAGACACCAGCTACAGTCAGGACTATAATCCCTGCTCTGGATACACAGACACCAGGTACAGTCAGGACTGGGACTATAATCCCTGTTCTGGATACACAGACACCAGGTACAGTCAGGACTGGGACTATAATCCCTGCTCTGGATACACAGACACCAGGTACAGTCAGGACTGGGACTATAATCCCTGCTCTGGATACACAGACACCAGGTTCAGTCAGGACTGGGACTATAATCCCTGTTCTGGATACATAGACACCAGGTACAGTCAGGACTGGGACTATAATCCCTGCTCTGGATACACAGACACCAGCTACAGTCAGGACTATAATCCCTGCTCTGGATACACAGACACCAGGTACAGTCAGGACTATAATCCCTGCTCTGGATACACAGACACCAGGTTCAGTCAGGACTGGGACTATAATCCCTGCTCTGGATACACAGACACCAGCTACAGTCAGGACTGGGACTATAATCCCTGCTCTGGATACACAGACACCAGCTACAGTCAGGACTATAATCCCTGCTCTGGATACACAGACACCAGGTTCAGTCAGGACTGGGACTATAATCCCTGTTCTGGATACACAGACACCAGGTACAGTCAGGACTGGGACTATAATCCCTGTTCTGGATACACAGACACCAGGTACAGTCAGGACTGGGACTATAATCCCTGCTCTGGATACACAGACACCAGCTACAGTCAGGACTATAATCCCTGCTCTGGATACACAGACACCAGCTACAGTCAGGACTATAATCCCTGCTCTGGATACACAGACACCAGGTACAGTCAGGACTATAATCCCTGCTCTGGATACACAGGCACCAGGTACAGTCAGGACTGGGACTATAATCCCTGCTCTGGATACACAGACACCAGGTACAGTCAGGACTGGGACTATAATCCCTGCTCTGGATACACAGACACCAGCTACAGTCAGGACTATAATCCCTGCTCTGGATACACAGACACCAGGTACAGTCAGGACTATAATCCCTGCTCTGGATACACAGACACCAGGTTCAGTCAGGACTGGGACTATAATCCCTGCTCTGGATACACAGACACCAGGTTCAGTCAGGACTGGGACTATAATCCCTGCTCTGGATACACAGACACCAGGTACAGTCAGGACTGGGACTATAATCCCTGCTCTGGATACACAGACACCAGCTACAGTCAGGACTATAATCCCTGCTCTGGATACACAGACACCAGGTACAGTCAGGACTATAATCCCTGCTCTGGATACACAGACACCAGGTATAGTCAGGACTGGGACTATAATCCCTGCTCTGCATACACAGACACCAGGTATAGTCAGGACTGGGACTATAATCCCTGCTCTGGATACACAGACACCAGGTACAGTCAGGACTATAATCCCCGCTTTGGATACACAGACACCAGGTACAGTCAGGACTATAATCCCCGCTCTGGATACACAGACACCAGGTACAGTCAGGACTGGGACTATAATCCCTGCTCTGGATACACAGACACCAGGTACAGTCAGGACTGGGACTATAATCCCTGCTCTGGATACACAGACACCAGGTGCAGTCAGGACTGGGACTATAATCCCTGTTCTGGATACACAGACACCAGGTACAGTCAGGACTGGGACTATAATCCCTGTTCTGGATACACAGACACCAGGTACAGTCAGGACTGGGACTATAATCCCTGCTCTGGATACACAGACACCAGGTTCAGTCAGGACTGGGACTATAATCCCTGCTCTGGATACACAGACACCAGGTGCAGTCAGGACTGGGACTATAATCCCTGTTCTGGATACACAGACACCAGGTACAGTCAGGACTGGGACTATAATCCCTGCTCTGGATACACAGACACCAGGTACAGTCAGGACTACATACAGGTCAGGGATTATAGAAGGATGAGGAGATGAGAATATGCCGCGGTTGTAGGTTCTCACCCGCTGATATTATCGGCCCAGTTCCTGGCATCCCGTCATCGCTCTGGTTCCGGTTCAGTCCCTTTCCTGCTCTCCCTAGTTCCGGTAGCTGCACACTGCTACCAGTCCGTTCTCTACGGAGATCTACACAAATGCTGGAAAACAGCAGCAGCTAACAGAGGACAGCAGCGCCCTCTAGTGACTGCTTCCAGTCACCACCTGTAGCTCCACACTCCGACGCCGCTCTGTACCGTGTGGTCATCTCTCTGGTTCCGCGGCCGGCCGCTCTTCTCTCGGTTATCCTCTCTTTGGTTCCGGCGATCTTATCTTGCTGGCGTCACTTTCTCTTCTCGGTGGTTCCGGTATCTGATCCCTTGTCAGAATTGTAGACTGCTCCTCCCGGTGCTGCTGCCACGCTCGGCTCCCGGGTGCCTACGCTTAGTCATGGCCGCCGCTCGCAGGTCCCGCTCAGACTCCCGCTGTGTCCTGCGTTTCTCCGACCGAGAACTGTGCTGAGCCTGTCTGAGCTAGGAGGAACCCGCAGCCGCCCAGTATGGTAATTCCCGGGGCTGGGTGTTATGTACCGGGTGTTACAGGTGTCGGTGTAGATGAGGGGTGTGTGGCGCTCCGAGCAGTGTGCAAAACACGGCGTCACGTGATGGGAGCGGCCCAATGAGGCGCCGTGCTGTGTGCTCCGCAGTGCTGACTGTCAGGATTACCCTGTGGAGTGCGGGGCAGAAAGTCCTGGGGCATCGCCTCACGAGTCTCCGCAGGGGGCATGCGCAAAGCATCAGCATAGTAACCCGGTACTGCCCATATGGAGAGTTACTGTCCCATAGAGACAGGTGGATGTTCCCTGTGCTTGGTAGCAGATAACAGCTGTGTTCATTCCCCACCTACCAAGCGCTCGGAATATGATATCCATCTGTATATGTGATGTGTGTTCATTCCTCTGTAATCTACACATTCCATGGAAATCACAGGATCTATAGTCGTGTTAATAATATGCAAATATATTTTGAAAACTTTTTTTTTCATCTGCACTTATTCCTTAACAAGTATGAGGCTGGGTTCACATTGCGTTAGTGGCAGTCTGCTAACGGGATCCGTTACATAGCGCCACTAACGCAATGTAACGGATCCGTTAGCGCACCCATTGACCGTAATGCATCGCTAACGTATGCCATTTTTGGCATGCGTTAGCGATGTCCCGTTATTTTCTGACGGACCTCGAATGCTGCTTGCAGCGTTTTTCGGTCCGTTCTCGCTAGTGCAGATCGGGCATCTGCGCTAGAGGGATCGCTAAACAATCCCTTTTTGTACATTGCGTTAGCGCATTCCGTTAGCGTATGCCCTAAACGGATTGCACTAACGCAATGTGAACCTAGCCTGAGGGGTAAGGTTTCTCCTTGTGGAGAGTGACATACCATCTCTGGCTTGTCATGGTAAGGAGGCTTATTCACCGTGCAATGCTCCTCTGGGAAATATAATATGCAAATTGCCTCTTCTGAGAAAAAGTGGACTTAAACTCTATAGCGCCACCTGTTGGAAGTAGCGATCCTACAAGTCACAATCAACTCTTAACGAGTCGTGCAATATGACTTAGGATAATAAGCGAATAGGCGAATAAGCCTCCTTACCTTGACAAGCCAGAGAAGGTATGTCTCTATCCATAAGGAGAAACGATACCCCTTAGACCCCAGTCCAGAGCCTCTCACCTAGCCAAACTAGTTCTCATGCTTCGCACTGACGAGGGCCAACAGCCCGAAACACCGTGTCTGCGAATTGAGATACTGATTTGGCTTTTATCCTAAGTCATATTGCACGACTCGTTAAAGGGTTGATTGTGACTTGTAGGATCGCTACTTCCAACAGGTGGCGCTATAGAGTTTAAGTCCTCTTTTTCTCAGAAGAGACAATTTGCATATTAACAAGTATGAACGCCGTGAGCATAAATCCTGCCCCGCGTCTTGGCTGTTATCAGTGAGGTTGTTAATGGTTGAGGAATGTTCTGTAGAACTGCACTTGGGCACACAAATCATCAAGATCCGCTGCTGGCAGTCAATGTTGTCCCATGGGAGACAAAGCCAGGGCGCTGCTGACCACTGTGTCTCACTCAGTCACGCTCACATGAACGCCAGCAACATGCAGCATTGTCGTGTTCAAAATCAGCTCCTGGTACACTTTCACACTCCCTCCTGGAGGTCTTTTGATGGCGCTGCCCACGTGGTCTCAAGACCAATCTCCAGCTACTGATGAGGATAGACCCCCATTCAGCCTCCCAGTGTTTTTTTTTTCTCTGCACCATGAAGTCCTTTGAAAGCAGTGGCGTGACCTGTCGCTGGACGTCTGGCTTCTATCCCGATGTTGCGCGACCGCCTTCAGGTTTATGTACACACTGTGTAATGCCTTAGGCTTGGTATGTGAAATCTGATTTCAGGTGCAGTACAGAGTGGATCACTGCGCGCCATTGTTCTAATCTGTCGAAACCACTTGTGCAACAGTGTGAAGAAGCCGTCACAAGGGGACGTCACATTGATCCTGATTGTGGGATTATGCTGTTACTTGGCAGAACGCTTCTCAACCTCATTGATAGTGTTCGGAGACACATAAGTGTGTGTATTTGTGTGTTTTGATACTGAATAAATCAAGCTTTCAAACCTTTGTTTCCATACATTCATCTCTTGCATATCATTACATGTCTACTGATCGTGATTTCCATAATTCAATGACTTCTTAGTGAAGAAATTTTAATGTTCAAGATTGTACAAGTCCAGGACTCTAGTAACTTATTTGATCAATTTATGCATATTTACCAATCTGATAATGTCTTGATTTAAAAGGCGTTCCTGAGAAATGTAATGAAATAAATACACATTTAACCACTTCACCACCTATGACACAAACTTATGGTAGTAGTGTGCACATACATAATATCTCCGGCTGTGCCCTCACTGCCCCAGGCCATTTAACCCCCTAAATGGGGCGATTGATATTGATCTCAGCACTTAGGAGGCTAGGAGAAAGAGGCTTCCCTCTCGTTTCAGATTTGCACCCCCCACAATGTCATTGATGAGGTCCGATCGCTGTCAGGATGACCTCTGGGTCTGCCAGCTACAGTGTCCTTGTTAGACCATGCTCTGAGCATGGTCGAAGAGGCTTGTGTCAGTGCAGCACCGAGTGGTATGTATTGCAATGCATTATACCAGTGATAAGAGTAATACATGTTAAAAGACCCATAGAGAACTAAGTTAAAAAAAAAGTTTTAAAAAATTGTAAAAATATAAAAAAAAAAGTTCTACCAATAAATACATATATTTATGTAAAAACAAAAAAAGTACACACATTTGGCATCGCCGCATTTGTTACAATCCAGACTATAAACTGTCATACTAGTTAGTTCAGTGAACACTGTAAAAAAAAAACTTTTTTGCTTTTTCGCCTTACCGTCAAACAAAAAGTGGAATAAAGCGCGTTCAAAAAGTCGACTGTAAATATAAACGATACAGCTGAAAAGGCATCTTGTCCCACAAATAACAAGCCCCCATACAGCTCCATAAGCAGATAAATAAAAAAGCTATACCTCTCAGAATAAATTGATGCAAAAACTCTTTTTTTTTCTAAAAAATAGTTTTTAGTGTTTAAAAGCGGCAAAACATAAAAAAATATAAATGTGGTATCTCTGTAATCGTACTGACTAAAGAATAAAGTCATCAAATCGCTTTTACATCATGCAAAATGGCATAAAAGAAAACCCAAAAAACAATTCCTGAATTGCTGGTTTTCATTCATTCTGCTTCCCAAAAATCAAAATAGAAAGCAATAAAAAAAATGGTATTTTCCCAAAAATAGTACCAATAAAAACATCAACTTGTCCTCAAAAAACAAGACCTCACAGTGGCTTTAGCGTTCTTCTGCTCAGGTGTCGGCAAGCCACCAGTGTGCTCGGTGATAAGGTGGTCTCCCCACCATGCATATTGTCTACACCAGGGGTGTCAAACTGCATTCCTCGAGGGCTGCAAACAGGTCATGTTTTCAGGATTTCCTTGTACTGCACAGGTGATAATTTAATCACCTACACAAATGAGTTGGTGATTAAATTATCACCTGTGCAGTACAAGGAAATCCTGAAAACATGACCTGTTTGCAGCCCTCGAGGAATGCAGTTTGACACCCCTGGTCTACACACCATGTCTCTAATAATAGGTTATATACGTCCCGCGGGTGACAGATTCCCTTTAATTCCTGTGAAACATTCCTGTGAAGCAGCGGAAGGGTTAATAAACTTCTTGAATGTGTGTTGTTTTTTTTAATGGTGTCACTTTTGGGTGTTTTCTGTCTTTTGGGCTCCTCAAAGTCACTTCAAATCTGAGGTGGTCCCTAAAAATGGTTTTGTTAATTTTGTCTGAGAAATTGCTTAAAAACTTTTAACCCTTCTAACATCCTAACAAATACAAAGTATGCTGCTGATGTAAATTAGATATGTGGTTACTGGTAGTTACTAACTATTTTGTTTTATATAACTCTGGTTTAACCCCTGTACCCCCAAGGGTGGTTTGCACGTTAATGACCAGGCCAATTTTTACAATTCTGACCACTGTCCCTTTATGAGGTTATAACTCCGAAACGCTTCAACGGATCCTGGTGATTCTGACATTGTTTTCTCGTGACATATTGTACTTCATGATAGTGGTAAAATTTCTTTGATAGTACCTGCGTTTATTTGTGAAAAAAACGGAAATTTGGCGAAAATTTTGAAAATTTCGCAATTTTCAAACTTTGAATTTTTATGCAATTAAATCACAGAGATATGTCACACAAAATACTTAATAAGTAACATTTCCCACATGTCTCCTTTACATCAGCATAATTTTGGAACCAATTTTTTTTTTTGTTAGGGAGTTATAAGGGTTAAAAGTTGACCAGCAATTTCTCATTTTTACAACACCATTTTTTTTTAGGGACCACGTCTCATTTGAAGTCATTTTGAGGGGTCTATATGATAGAAAATGCCCAAGTGTGACACCATTCTAAAAACTGCACCCCTCAAGGTGCTCAAAACCACATTCAAGAAGTTTATTAACCCTTCAGGTGTTTAATAGGAATTTTTGGAATGTTTAAATAAAAATGAACATTTAACTTTTTTACACAAAAAATTTACTTCAGCTCCAATTTGTTTTATTTTACCAAGGGTAACAGGAGAAATTGGACCCAAAAAGTTGTTGTCCAATTTGTCCTGAGTACGCTGATACCCCATATGTGGCAGTAAACCACTGTTTGGGCGCATGGGAGAGCTCGGAAGGGAAGGAGCGCTATTTGACTTTTCAATGCAAACTTGACAGGAATTGAGATGGGACGCCATGTTGCGTTTGGAGAGCCACTGATGTGCCTAAACATTGAAACCCCCCACAAGTGACACCATTTTGGAAAGTAGACCCCCTAAGGAACTTATCTGGATGTGTGGTGAGCACTTTGACCCACCAAGTGCTTCACAGAAGTTTATAATGCAGAACCGTAAAAATAAAAAATCATATTTTTTCACAAAAATTATATTTTTGCCCCCAATTTTTTATTTTTCCAAGGGTAAGAGAAGAAATTGGACCTCAAAAGTTGTTGTCCAATTTGTCCTGAGTACGCTGATACCCCATATGTGGCAGTAAACCACTGTTTGGGCGCATGGGAGAGCTCGGAAGGGAAGGAGCGCAGTTTGACTTTTCAATGCAAAATTGACAGAAATTGAGATGGGACGCCATGTTGCGTTTGGAGAGCCACTGATGTGCCTAAACATTGAAACCCCCCACAAGTGACACCATTTTGGAAAGTAGACCCCCTAAGGAACTTATCTAGAGGTGTGGTGAGCACTTTGACCCACCAAGTGCTTCACAGAAGTTTATAATGCAGAACCGTAAAAATAAAAAATCATATTTTTTCACAAAAATTATATTTTTGCCCCCAATTTTTTATTTTTCCAAGGGTAAGAGAAGAAATTGGACCTCAAAAGTTGTTGTCCAATTTGTCCCGAGTACGCTGATACCCCATATGTGGCAGTAAACCACTGTTTGGGCGCATGGGAGAGCTCGGAAGGGAAGGAGCGCCGTTTGACTTTTCAATGCAAAATTGACAGGAATTGAGATGGGACGCCATGTTGCGTTTGGAGAGCCACTGATGTGCCTAAACATTGAAACCCCCCACAAGTGACACCATTTTGGAAAGTAGACCCCCTAAGGAACTTATCTAGAGGTGTGGTGAGCACTTTGACCCACCAAGTGCTTCACAGAAGTTTATAATGCAGAACCGTAAAAATAAAAAATCATATTTTTTCACAAAAATTATATTTTTGCCCCCAATTTTTTATTTTTCCAAGGGTAAGAGAAGAAATTGGACCTCAAAAGTTGTTGTCCAATTTGTCCCGAGTACGCTGATACCCCATATGTGGCAGTAAACCACTGTTTGGGCGCATGGGAGAGCTCGGAAGGGAAGGAGCGCCGTTTGACTTTTCAATGCAAAATTGACAGGAATTGAGATGGGACGCCATGTTGCGTTTGGAGAGCCACTGATGTGCCTAAACATTGAAACCCCCCACAAGTGACACCATTTTGGAAAGTAGACCCCCTAAGGAACTTATCTGGATGTGTGGTGAGCACTTTGACCCACCAAGGGCTTCACAGAAGTTTATAATGCAGAGCCATAAAAATAAAACAAAATTTTTTTCCCACAAAAATTATTTTTTAGCCCCCAGTTTTGTATTTTCCCTAGGGTAAGAGGAGAAATTGGACCACAAAAGTTGTTGTCCAATTTGTCCTGAGTACGCTGATACCCCATATGTGGGGGGGAACCACCGTTTGGGCGCATGGGAGGGTTCGGAAGGGAAGGAGCGCCATTTGGAATGCAGACTTAGATGGAATGGTCTGCAGGCGTCACATTGCGTTTGCAGAGCCCCTAATGTACCTAAACAGTAGAAACCCCCCACAAGTGACACCATTTTGGAAAGTAGACCCCCTAAGGAACTCATCTTGATGTGTTGTGAGAGCGTTGAACCCCCAAGTATTTCACTACAGTTTATAACGCAGAGCCATGCAAATAAAAAATATTTTTTTTTCCACAAAAATTATATTTTAGCCCCCAGTTTTGTATTTTTCCAAGGTTAGCAGGAGAAATTGGACCCTAAATGTTGTTGTCCAATTTGTCCTGAGTACGCTGATACCCGATATGTGGGGGGGAACCACCGTTTGGGCGCATGGGAGGGCTCGGAAGGGAAGGAGCATCATTTGGAATGCAGACTTAGATGGATTGGTCTGCAGGCGTCACATTGCGTTTGCAGAGCCCCTAATGTACCTAAACAGTAGAAACCCCCCACAAGTGACCCCATATTGGAAACTAGACCCCTCAATGAACTTATCTAGATGTGTTGTGAGAACTTTGAACCCCCAAGTGTTTCACTACAGTTTATAACGCAGAGCCGTGAAAATAAAAAATCTTTTTGTTTTCCCACAAAAATTATTTTTTAGCCCCCAGTTTTGTATTTTCCCAAGGGTAACAGGAGAAATTGGTCCACAAAAGTTGTTGTCCAATTTGTCCTGAGTACGCTGATACCCGATATGTGGGGGGGAACCACCGTTTGGGCGCATGGGAGGGCTCGGAAGGGAAGGAGCATCATTTGGAATGCAGACTTAGATGGATTGGTCTGCAGGCGTCACATTGCGTTTGCAGAGCCCCTAATGTACCTAAACAGTAGAAACCCCCCACAAGTGACCCCATATTGGAAACTAGACCCCTCAATGAACTTATCTAGATGTGTTGTGAGAACTTTGAACCCCCAAGTGTTTCACTACAGTTTATAACGCAGAGCCGTGAAAATAAAAAATCTTTTTGTTTTCCCACAAAAATTATTTTTTAGCCCCCAGTTTTGTATTTTCCCAAGGGTAACAGGAGAAATTGGTCCACAAAAGTTGTTGTCCAATTTGTCCTGAGTACGCTGATACCCGATATGTGGGGGGGAACCACCGTTTGGGCGCATGGGAGGGCTCGGAAGGGAAGGAGCATCATTTGGAATGCAGACTTAGATGGATTGGTCTGCAGGCGTCACATTGCGTTTGCAGAGCCCCTAATGTACCTAAACAGTAGAAACCCCCCACAAGTGACCCCATATTGGAAACTAGACCCCTCAATGAACTTATCTAGATGTGTTGTGAGAACTTTGAACCCCCAAGTGTTTCACTACAGTTTATAACGCAGAGCCGTGAAAATAAAAAATCTTTTTGTTTTCCCACAAAAATTATTTTTTAGCCCCCAGTTTTGTATTTTCCCAAGGGTAACAGGAGAAATTGGTCCACAAAAGTTGTTGTCCAATTTGTCCTGAGTACGCTGATACCCCATATGTTGGGGTAAACCCCTGTTTGGGCACACAGGAGAGCTCGGAAGGGAAGGAGCACTGTTTTACTTTTTCAACGCAGAATTGGCTGGAATTGAGATCGGACGCCATGTCGTGTTTGGAGAGCCCCTGATGTGCCGAAACAGTGGAAACCCCCCAATTATAACTGAAACCCTAATCTAAACACACCCCTAACCCTAATTCCAACGGTAACCCTAACCACACCTCTAACCCTGACACACCCCTAACCCTAATCCCAACCCTATTCCCAACTGTAAATGTAATCTAAACCCTAACCCTAACTTTAGCCCCAACCCTAACTGTAGCCCCAACCCTAACCCTAACCCTAATCCTAGCCCTAACCCTAGCCCTAACCCTAACCCTAGCCCTAACCCTAGCCCTAACCCTAGCCCTAACCCTAGCCCTAACCCTAGCCCTAGCCCTAACCCTAGCCCTAACCCTAGCCCTAACCCTAGCCCTAACCCTAGCCCTAACCCTAACCCTAGCCCTAACCCTAGCCCTAACCCTAGCCCTAGCCCTAACCCTAGCCCTAACCCTAGCCCTAATGGGAAAATGGAAATAAATACATTTTTTTTTATTTTTCCCTAACTAAGGGGGTGATGAAGGGGGGTTTGATTTACTTTTATAGCGAGTTTTTTAGCGGATTTTTATGATTGGCAGCCGTCACACACTGAAAGACCCTTTTTATTGCAAAAAATATTTTTTGCAATACCACATTTTGAGAGCTATAATTTTTCCATATTTTGGTCCACCGAGTCATGTGAGGTCTTGTTTTTTGCGGGACGAGTTGACGTTTTTATTGAAAACATTTTTGGGCACGTGACATTTTTTTATCGCTTTTTATTCCGATTTTTGTGAGGAAGAATGACCAAAAGCCAGCTATTCATGAATTTCTATTGGGGGAGGCGTTTATACCGTTCCGCGTTTGGTAAAATTGATAAATCAGTTTTATTCTTCGGGTCAGTACGATTACAGCGATACCTCATTTATATCATTTTTTTATGGTTTGGTGCTTTTATACGATAAAAACTATTTTACAGAAAAAATAATTATTTTTGCATCGCTTTATTCTCAGGACTATAACTTTTTTATTTTTTTGCTGATGATGCTGTATGGCGGCTCTTTTTTTGCGGGACAATATGACGCTTTCAGCGGTACCATGGTTATTTATATCTGTCCTTTTGATCGCGTGTTATTCCACTTTTTGTTCGGCGGTATGATAATAAAGCGTTGTTTTTTGCCTCGTTTTTTTTTTTTTTTTCTTACGGTGTTTACTGAAGGGGTTAACTAGTGGGCCAGTTTTATAGGTCGGGCCGTTACGGACGCGGCGATACTAAATATGTGTACTTTTATTGGTTTTTTTTTTTTATTTAGATGAAGAAATGTATTTATGGGAATAATAATTTTTTTTTTTTTTCATTATTTTGGAATATTTTTTTTTATTTTTTTTACACATTTGGAAATTTTTTTTTTTACTTTTTTACTTTGTCCCAGGGGGGGACATCACAGATCAGTGATCTGACAGTGTGCACAGCACTCTGTCAGATCACTGATCTGATAGGAGTGCAGGCTGCTTCACAGTGCCTGCTCTGAGCAGGCTCTGTGAAGCCACCTCCCTCCCTGCAGGACCCGGATCCGCGGCCATCTTGGATCCGGGGCTCGAGCAGGGAGGGAGGTGAGGAGACCCTCGCAGCAACGCGATCACATCGCGTTGCTGCGGGGGGCTCAGGGAAGCCCGCAGGGAGCCCCCTCCCTGCGCGGTGCTTCCCTGTACCGCCGGCACATCGCGATCATCTTTGATCGCGGTGTGCCAGGGGTTAATGTGCCGGGGGCGGTCCGTGACCGCTCCTGGCACATAGTGCCGGATGTCAGCTGCGATAAGCAGCTGACACCCGGCCGCGATCGGCCGCGCTCCCCCCGTGAGCGCGGCCGATCGGCTATGACGTACTATCCCGTCCAGGGTCAGATAAGCCCAGGGCACCTCGACGGGATAGTACGTCTAAGGTCACAGAGGGGTTAAGGTAAAAAAAAAAAAATAAAAAAAAAGGTGAAAAATTGTCATTTTTGCCAAAATTTCAATATTTTCACAAATAAACACACAAAATATTGAACTAAATTTACTGCTAACATAAAGTACAATGTGTCAAGAAAAAACATTCTCAGAATGGGTGGGATACGCTGATGCGTTCCAGAGTTATTACCACATAGAGCGATACTGGTCAGAATTGTAAAATTTGACCTGGTCAGGAAGGTGAAAACAGCCTGGGGAGTGAAGAGGTTAAATATTAAAGATTTTGTAAATACCTTTATTTAGCAAAAAAAGTATCGTTTCTGTCAGGATTCCAAAGATGACAACTGCCATCTAGAACATTGTACAGCCTGTCCTAGATTTCAGAGGATAGTATCCCTTCCTCTTGCACTTTATGCTTGTTGCATACATTTTCAGGCACAGGCATGCATCATATGGTAAATCTAAGGCTTGGTTCCCATTGCGTTAATGGGAACGCGCTAACGGACAGCGTTGCACGGCAAAATTAACGCCGTGCAACGCGTCCGTTAGCGCGCCCATTCACGGCAATGGGAACGCGCAGCACTAGCGCGTGCCATGTTCGGCACGTGCTAGCGACGCGCCGGTGTTTCCTGGCGCGCCGAGGACGCTGCTTGCAGCGTCCGAGGCGCGCCCGCGGTCCGTTCCCCGCTCTCGCAGATCGGGGATCTGCGAGAGCGGGGACGTTACCGCGACCCCGGGACGCGGCCACATTAAAAACATTGCGTTAGCGCAACCCGCTAGCGCTAAACGGGTTGCACTAACGCAATGTGACCCTAGCCTAATACCTGCAATTTTACTATCTCTGATTGCAATTTCCTCTATATATTTCCTGAACTTCTCTTCAGCTGGTTATTACACCTATGGATATAATCACTGATTCACTAATAAGAAACCCATGTAGTAATTGCTTGTAATCATTTGCTTATGATTTTGTTCTTTAACCCCTTTACCCCCAAGGGTGGTTTGCACGTCAATGACCAGGCCAATTTTTACAATTCTGACCACTGTCCCTTTATGAGGTTATAACTCCGAAACGCTTCAACGGATCCTGGTGATCCTGACATTGTTTTCTCGTGACATATTGTACTTCATGATAGTGGTAAAATTTCTTTGATAGTACCTGCGTTTATTTGTGAAAAAAACGGAAATTTGGCGAAAATTTTGAAAATTTCGCAATTTTCAAACTTTGAATTTTTATGCAATTAAATCACAGAGATATGTCACACAAAATACTTAATAAGTAACATTTCCCACATGTCTCCGTTACATCAGCATAATTTTGGAACCAATTTTTTTTTTTGTTAGGGAGTTAAGGGTTAAAAGTTCACCAGCAATTTCTCATTTTTACAACACCATTTTTTTTTAGGGACCACGTCTCATTTGAAGTCATTTTGAGGGGTCTATATGATAGAAAATGCCCAAGTGTGACACCATTCTAAAAACTGCACCCCTCAAGGTTCTCAAAACCACATTCAAGAAGTTTATTAACCCTTCAGGTGTTTAATAGGAATTTTTGGAATGTTTAAATAAAAATGAACATTTAACTTTTTTACATAAAAAATTTACTTCAGCTCCAATTTGTTTTATTTTACCAAGGGTAACAGGAGAAAATGGACCCCAAAAGTTGTTGTCCAATTTGTCCTGAGTACGCTGACACCCCATATGTGGCAGTAAACCACTGTTTGGGCGCATGGGAGAGCTCGGAAGGGAAGGAGCGCCGTTTGACTTTTCAATGCAAAATTGACAGGAATTGAGATGGGACGCCATGTTGCGTTTGGAGAGCCACTGATGTGCCTAAACAATGAAACCCCCCACAAGTGACACCATTTTGGAAAGTAGACCCCCTAAGGAACTTATCTGGATGTGTGGTGAGCACTTTGACCCACCAAGTGCTTCACAGAAGTTTATAATGCAGAACCGTAAAAATAAAAAATCATATTTTTTCACAAAAATTATATTTTTGCCCCCAATTTTTTATTTTTCCAAGGGTGAGAGAAGAAATTGGACCTCAAAAGTTGTTGTCCAATTTGTCCTGAGTACGCTGATACCCCATATGTGGCAGTAAACCACTGTTTGGGCGCATGGGAGAGCTCGGAAGGGAAGGAGCGCCGTTTGACTTTTCAATGCAAAATTGACAGGAATTGAGATGGGACGCCATGTTGCGTTTGGAGAGCCACTGATGTGCCTAAACATTGAAACCCCCCACAAGTGACACCATTTTGGAAAGTAGACCCCCTAAGGAACTTATCTGGATGTGTGGTGAGCACTTTGACCCACCAAGGGCTTCACAGAAGTTTATAATGCAGAGCCATAAAAATAAAACAAAATTTTTTTCCCACAAAAATTATTTTTTAGCCCCCAGTTTTGTATTTTCCCTAGGGTAACAGGAGAAATTGGACCCCAAAAGTTGTTGTCCAATTTGTCCTGAGTACGCTGATACCCCATATGTGGGGGGGAAACCACCGTTTGGGCGCATGGGAGGGCTCGGAAGGGAAGGAGCGCCATTTGGAATGCAGACTTAGATGGAATGGTCTGCAGGCGTCACATTGCGTTTGCAGAGCCCCTAATGTACCTAAACAGTAGAAACCCCCCACAAGTGACACCATTTTGGAAAGTAGACCCCCTGAGGAACTCATCTTGATGTGTTGTGAGAGCTTTGAACCCCCAAGTATTTCACTACAGTTTATAACGCAGAGCCGTGAAAATAAAAAATCTTTTTGTTTTCCCACAAAAATTATTTTTTAGCCCCCAGTTTTGTATTTTCCCAAGGGTAACAGGAGAAATTGGTCCACAAAAGTTGTTGTCCAATTTGTCCTGAGTACGCTGATACCCCATATGTGAGGGTAAACCCCTGTTTGGGCACACAGGAGAGCTCGGAAGGGAAGGAGCACTGTTTTACTTTTTCAACGCAGAATTGGCTGGAATTGAGATCGGACGCCATGTCGTGTTTGGAGAGCCCCTGATGTGCCGAAACAGTGGAAACCCCCCAATTATAACTGAAACCCTAATCTAAACACACCCCTAACCCTAATTCCAACGGTAACCCTAACCACACCTCTAACCCTGACACACCCCTAACCCTAATCCCAACCCTATTCCCAACTCTAAATGTAATCTAAACCCTAACCCTAACTGTAGCCCTAACCCTAGCCCTAACCATAGCCCTAACCCTAACCCTAGCCCTAATGGGAAAATGGAAATAAATACATTTTTTTTTATTTTTCCCTAACTAAGGGGGTGATGAAGGGGGGTTTGATTTACTTTTATAGCGAGCTTTTAGCGGATTTTTATGATTGGCAGCCGTCACACACTGAAAGACCCTTTTTATTGCAAAAAATATTTTTTGCAATACCACATTTTAAGAGCTATAATTTTTCCATATTTTGGTCCACAGAGTCATGTGAGGTCTTGTTTTTTGCGGGACGAGTTGACGTTTTTATTGAAAACATTTTCGGGCACGTGACATTTTTTGATCGCTTTTTATTCCGATTTTTGTGAGGAAGAATGACCAAAAACCAGCTATTCATGAATTTCTATTGGGGGAGGCGTTTATACCGTTCCGCGTTTGGTAAAATTGATAAAGCAGTTTTATTCTTCGGGTCAGTACGATTACAGCGACACCTCATTTATATCTTTTTTTTATGGTTTGGCGCTTTTATACGATAAAAACTATTTTACAGAAAAAATAATTATTTTTGCATCGCTTTATTCTCAGGACTATAACTTTTTTATTTTTTTGCTGATGATGCTGTATGGCGGCTCGTTTTTTGCGGGACAATATGACGCTTTCAGCGGTACCATGGTTATTTATATCTGTCCTTTTGATCGCGTGTTATTCCACTTTTTGTTCGGCGGTATGATAATAAAGCGTTGTTTTTTGCCTCGTTTTTTTTTTTTTTTTTCTTACGGTGTTTATGAAGGGGTTAACTAGTGGGACAGTTTTATAGGTCGGGTCGTTACGGACGCGGCGATACTAAATATGTGTACTTTTATTGGGTTTTTTTTTTATTTAGATGAAGAAATGTATTTATGGGAATATTTTTTTTTTTTTTTTCATTATTTTGGAATATTTTTTTTTATTTTTTTTACACATTTGGAAAATTTTTTTTTTACTTTGTCCCAGGGGGGGACATTACAGATCAATGATCTGACAGTGTGCACAGCACTCTGTCAGATCACTGATCTGACATGCAGCGCTGCAGCCTTCACAGTGCCTGCTCTGAGCAGGCTCTGTGAAGCCACCTCCCTCCCTGCAGGACCCGGATCCGCGGCCATCTTGGATCCGGGGCTGGAGGGAGCAGGGAGGGAGGTGAGACCCTCGCAGCAACGCGATCACAGGTCTCAGGTCTCCCTGCGCGGTCTCCCTGCGCGGTGCTTCCCTGCACCGCCGGCATATCGCGATCATCTTTGATCGCGGTGTGCCAGGGGTTAATGTGCCGGGGGCGGTCTGTGACCGCTCCTGGCACATAGAGCCGGATGTCAGCTGCGATAAGCAGCTGACACCCGGCCGCGATCGGCCGCGCTCCCCCCGTGAGCGCGGCCGATCGGCTATGACGTACTATCCCGTCCAGGGTCAGATAAGCCCAGGGCACCTCGACGGGATAGTACGTCTAAGGTCACAGAGGGGTTAAGGGAAGGTACCGCGTACCTTTAATAAATCAATGTAATGTAGCATAACATGCTGTTATAACCAAGTATTGAATGCATTTGAAACATATTTTGTGTGTTACAGGAGTTTAACCCCTTTCTGACCTCAGACGGGATAGTACGTCCGAGGTCAGAAGCCCCGCTTTGATGCGGGCGCCGGCGGTGAGCCCGCATCAAAGCCAGGACATGTCAGCTGTTTTGAACAGCTGACATGTGCCCGTAATAGGCACGGGCAGAATCGCAATCTGCCCGCACCTATTAACTAGTTAAATGCCGCTGTCAAACGCAGACAGCGGCATTTAACCACCGCATCCGCCGGGCGGCCGGAAATGACGTCATCGCCGACCCCCGTCACATGATCTGAGGTCGGCGATGCTTCAGTATTGTAACCATAGAGGTCCTTGAGACCTCTATGGTTACTGATCCCCGGCAGCTGTGAGCGCCACCCTGTGGTCGGCGCTCACAGCACACCTGATTTTCCTCTACATAGCAGCGAACAGCAGATCGCTGCTATGTAGCAGAGCCGATCGTGCTGTGCCAGCTTCTAGCTTCTCATGGAGGCTATTGAAGCATCGCAAAAGTAAAAAAAAAAAAAAAGTGAAAAAAATAAAAAAAAATATAAAAGTTTAAATCACACCCCTTTCGCCCCAATCAAAATAAATCAATAAAAAAAAATCAAATCTACACATACTTGGTATCGCCGCGTTCAGAATCGCCCGATCTATCAATTAAAAAAAAGCATTAACCTGATCGCTAAACGGCGTAGCGAGAAAAAAATTTGAAACGCCACAATTACGTTTTTTGGTCGCGCGACATTGCATTAAAATGCAATAACGGGCGATCAAAAGAACGTATCTGCACCAAAATGATATCATTAACAACGTCATCTCGGCACGCAAAAAATAAGCCCTCAACTGACTCCAGATCATGAAAAATGGAGACGCTACGGGTATCGGAAAATGGCGCAATTTTTTTTTTTTTTTTTTTAGCAAAGTTTGGAATTTTTTTTCACCACTTAGGTAAAAAATAACCTAGTCATGTTAGGTGTCTATGAACTCGTACTGACCTGGAGAATCATAATGTTAGGTCAGTTTTAGCATTTAGTGAACCTAGCAAAAAAGCCAAACAAAGAACAAGTGTGGGATTGCACTTTTTTTGCAATTTCACCGCATTTGGAATTTTTTTTTCCCGATTTCTAGTACACGACATGGTAAAACCAATGGTGTCGTTCAAAAGTACAACTCGTCCCGCAAAAAATAAGCCCTCACATGGCCAAATTGACAGAAAAATAAAAAAGTTATGGCTCTGGGAAGGAGGGGAGTGAAAAACGAACACGGAAAAATGAAAAATCCCAAGGTCATGAAGGGGTTAAAGAAGGCACTGGGGCTGACATCTTTCACAGCAGCAGCAGTACACTATCAGTGTCATAATACGGCACCCCATGGTCATAGGAGATAACAGACAGACCCTATCTCTAAAGGCCCCTTCACATTAAGCGACGCTGCAGCGATACCGACAACGATCCGGATCGCTGCAGCGTCGCTGTTTGGTCGCTGGAGAGCTGTCACACAGACCGCTCTCCAGCGACCAACAATGCCGGTAACCAGGGTAAACATCGGGTAACTAAGCGCAGGGCCGCGCTTAGTAACCCGATGTTTACCCTGGTTACCATCCTAAAAGTAAAAAAAAACAAACACCAGATACTTACCTACAGCCGTCTGTCCTCCAGCGCTGCGCTCTGCTTCTCTGCTCTCCTCCTGTACTGGCTGTGAGCCGGAAAGCAGAGCGGTGACGTCACCGCTCTGCTTTCCGGCTCACAGCCAGTACAGGAGGAGTGCAGAGCACAGCGCTGGAGGACAGACGGCTGTAGGTAAGTAGTGTTTTTTTTTTTTTACTTTTAGGATGGTAACCAGGGTAAACATCGGGTTACTAAGCGCGGCCCTGCGCTTAGTTACCCGATGTTTACCCTGGTTACCAGTGAAGACATCGCTGGATCGGTGTCACACACGCCGATCCAGCGATGTCTCCAGGGAGTCCAGCGACGAAATAAAGTTCTGGACTTTATTCAGCGACCAACGATCTCCCAGCAGGGGCCTGATCGTTGGTCGCTGTCACACATAACGATTTCATTAACGATATCGTTGCTACGTCACAAATAGCAACGATATCGTTAACAATATCGTTATGTGTGAAGGTACCTTTAGGCTTCTTTCACACTTCAGTCGGTACGGGGCCGTCAGAAAGCGTCGGCGCAACGTACCGACGGACAGTGGTGATTTTTTTTGCACAACGTGGGCAGCAGATGCAGTGTTTCAACGCGTCTGCTGCCCATTGTGAAGTCCCAGGGAGGAAGGGGTGGAGTTGCGGCCGCGCCTGCGCAGTTCAAAATACAGGATCCGACGTACTTGCGCAGGCGTGTACTATGGAGGACAGAGAATGAACTTCAATCCAATATTGCAGCCAGCGGGTAAGGAAAGGGTGAATCAAACACCCAAAAACCCCGCCTCCATGGCTGAAGATTGTTCCCTCCAAATTCAGGTGACAGTGTCCCTTTAAATCACAGAGATATGTTACACAAAATACTTAATAAGTAACATTTCCCACATGTCTACTTTACATCAGCATAATTTTGGAAACATTTTTTTTTTGTTACGGAGTTATAAGGGTTAAAAGTTGACCAGCAATTTCTCATTTTTACACCATTTTTTTTAGGGACCACATCACATTTGAAGTCATTTTGAGGGGTCTATATGATAGAAAATACCCAAGTGTGACACCATTCTAAAAACTGCACCCCTCAAGGTGCTCAAAACCACATTCAAGAAGTTTATTAACCCTTCAGGTCTTTCACAAATGTTTGGAATGTTTAAAAAAAAATGAACATTTAACTTTTTTTCACAAAAAAATTACTTCAGCTCCAATTTGTTTTATTTTACCAAGGGTAACAGGAGAAAATGGACCCCAAAAGTTGTTGTTTGACTTTTCAATGCAAAATTGGCTGGAATTGAGATGGGACGCCATGTTGCGTTTGGAGAGCCACTAATGTGCCTAAACATTCAAACCCCCCACAAGTGACACCATTTTGGAAAGTAGACCCCCTAAGGATCTTATCTAGATGTGCTGTGAGAGCTTTGAACCCCCAAGTGTTTCACTACAGTTTATAACACAGAGCCGTGAAAATAAAAATTCATTTTTTTTTTCCACAAAAATTATTTTTTAGCCCCCAGTTTTGTATTTTCCAAAGGGTAACAGGAGAAATTGGACCCCAAAAGTTGTTGTGCAATTTGTACTGAGTGCGCTGATACCCCATATGTGGGGGGGAACCACCGTTTGGGCGCATGGCAGAGCTTGGAAGGGAAAGAGCACCATTTGGAATGCAGACTTAGATGGATTGGTCTGCAGGCGTCACGTTGCATTTGCAGAGCCCCTGATGTACCCAAACAGTACAAACCCCCCACAAGTGACCCCATATTGAAAACTAGACCCCCCAAGGAACTTATCTAGATGTGTTGTGAGAACTTTGAACCCCCAAGTGTTTCACTACAGTTAATAACGCAGAGCCGTGAAAATAATCATTTTTTTTTCCCACAAAAATTATCTTCAACACCCAGTTTTGTATTTTCCCAAGGGTAACAAGAGAAATTGGTTCCCAAAAGTTGTTGTCCTATTTGTCCTGAGTACGCTGATACCACATATGTTGGGGTAAACCCCTGTTTGGGCGCACGGGAGAGCTCGGAAGGGAAGGAGCACTGTTTAACTTTTTCAGCGCAGAATTTGCTGGAATTGAGATCAGAAGCCATGTCGCGTTTGGAGAGCCCCTGATGTGTCTAAACAGTGGAAACCCCCAATTATAACTGAAACCCTAACCCAAACACACCCCTAACCCTAATCTCAACCACACCCCTAACCACACCTCTAACCCTGAGACACCCCTAACCACACGCCTAACTCCAACACATCCCTAGCCCTAATCCCAACCCTATTCCCAACCGTAAATGTAATCCAAACCCTAACTCTAATTTTAGCCCCAACCCTAGCCCTAATCCCAACCATAACCCTAATGGGAAAATGGAAATAAATACATTTTTTTTATTTTTTTATTTTTCCCTAACTAAGGGGGTGATGAAGGGGGGTTTGATTTACTTTTATAGCTTTTTTTTTAGCGGATTTTTATGATTGGCAGCCGTCACACACTAAAAGACGCTTTTTATTGCAAAAAATATTTTTTTGCGTTCGCACATTTTGAGAGCTATAATTTTTCCATATTTTGGTCCAGAGAGTCATGTGAGGTCTTGTTTTTGCGGGAGGAGTTGACGTTTTTATTGGTACCATTTTCGGGCACGTGACATTTTTTGATCGCTTTTTATTCCGATTTTTGTGAGGCAGAATGACCAAGAACCAGCTATTCATGAATTTCTTTTGGGGGAAGGGGAGAAGCATTTATACCGTTCCCTGTTTGATAAAATGGATAAAGCAGTTTTTTTTCTTCGGGTCACACAATTACAGCGATACCTCATTTAGATTATTTTTTTATGTTTTGGCGCTTTTATTTTTGCATCGCTTTATTCTGAGGACTATAACTTTTATTTTTTCGCTGATGACTTTGTTTTGCGGCTCCTTTTTTGCGGGACAAGATGATGTTTTCAGCGGTACCATGGTTATTTATATCTGTCTTTTTGATCGCGTGCTATTCCACTTTTTGTTCGGCGGTATGATTTGCCTCATTTTTTTTTTTTTACGGTGTCCTCTGAAGTGGTTAACTAGTGGGACAGTTTTATAGGTCGGGTCGTTACAGACGCGGCGATACTAAATATGTGTACTTTAATTGTTTTTTGCCTTTTTTTTAGATAAAGGAATGTATTTATAGGAACAGTATTTTTTTTTTTCTTTATTTAGGAATGTATTTTTTTATACATGTGAATATTTTCTTTTTTACTTTATAACATTGCCCCGGGGGGGGTAGGGGCATCATGTTATAAGGTCAGATCGCTGATCTGACACTTTGCAGAGCACTGTGTCAGATCAGCGATCTGACATGCAGGGCTCCAGGCTTACCAGCGCTTGCTCTGAGCAGGCGCTTGGTAAGCCACCTCCCTGCAGGACCCGGAAGTAGCCCCACGGCCATTTTGGATCCGGGGCCTGCAGGGAACAGATGCTCGGTACAAGGTGAGCACATCGCCTTGTACCGATCATCTCACAGAAGCACGCAGGGAGCCCCCTCCCTGCGCGATGCTTCCCTATGCCCCCGGAACGCTGCGATCATGTTTGATCACAATGTGCTGGGGGTTAATGTGCCGGATGTCAGCTGCAATAGTCAGCTGACACCCGGCCACGATTGGCCGCGCTCCCCCCGTGAACGCAGCTGATCGCGCTGGACGTGCTATCCCGTCACTGGGAATTAAGTCCCAGGTCACCTTGACGGGATAGTACGTCCAATGGGATTAAGGGGTTAAACAGGAAATTCTCCCCCAGTGGTAAATATATATATTTGTAAGAAAATATATATTATTTTTCATATAGAAATGTTTGCAAGCAGTGAAAATATTGCATTAATACATTTTAATTACTATTTTAAGATTAATTTCACAAAAAAACAAAATACAAGAAAACTGGTTGCATTTTTTTAATCAGTTTTCTCCTTATCATGTGTAGACAAAACAGTAGAACCTCTTGTTGGTTATATTTCAGTGCATTGAAAAAATAAAAGCTAACTGTGCATGAAGGTGAATTTTGAACCTGTATAGACAGACATCTGTTTTTCTTTTTAAAATTGTATTGTCTGAACATTCACCCTTTTACGCATTTGGTGAATCCAATAACTTCTTACTTTTAATATTAGGTGTTACATTGCCAGACTCATCACTCTTTATATAGTTGAAGAGGTTTTTTTTCCACTTACCGTAAATATTTGTATTTTTTGGTAAAAGTACATTTTGAAAAGTTGCCTCATTTTTCCTTCTGTAGCCTTTGTGTTGCACTGTCTGTTGTTGGCTGCAGAAGGAGTCAGCTGAGAATCTGTCAGTCAGCCCGCCATGACCATCTGACTGGAGAGTTTGTAATTCTTTTATGTGTGTTTGTCTGAGACCATTCTGGGGATTTATGACCATATACCACAATAATATTGAATGTGCAGGAAAATAAAGAGTCTGTAAAAGCCAAACGGTGTTACGGTTTTAATTAAACCCAATTGCACATTTTTATTTTTTATATTTTTTTTAGCCCCAAATACACAAATAAATGAAAAACAAAATGACCCAAATGTGAACTGTACAGTATTATGAGAAAAATTGGATTCTCTTGCAGAGACTTGTAACTCCTAGCATCCCACCGTCTGTGGGAAAAGAGCATTTCTTGTAATAATGAATCCATCGAGTTGGGTGTATTAATTTTGCACTGTGCTTATCAGGCGGAAGGTGATGAGGATTGTTGTTCTGAAATCCTGAAGTCTGATGAAAATGGACGACCAGCGGAAACAAATCTTCAGGTAAATTCTTTATACCCCGGTTTTCTCTCAATCTTTGGGAAACAATTTGCTACAATTACTGTCAATTCTTTATCCATACAGAATACCCATTTGCCATACAGTTTACTCTGCCTATTAATTGTCTGCTCTTTTTTCTGTAATTTAGGAAGAGCTTCAGATGTTCCGAGCTCGTTGGATGTCTGAACTTGCTCCAGGAGTGGGTTCTGAGACAGAGGTTCAGTCTCGCAAAGGAACAGCAAGAGGGCCTTTTGGAAAGGCCCAGGACACCAAAGCAAGGCACGAGTGGGCTAAGGAGGAGAAGGTAGTGTGTACATTTTTTTTCTTCTTACCTCTGCAACTTAGTAGTGTCAGTTTTAGACTATGCCCTCATGTGAATAGGTGTAATGTATATGGAATCAGAAGAATACAGCAGCACTCTGTATGCCCTAACATGTATGCAAACACAAAATATATATGACAATTAGGCTGCATTACTGCTATGTATAATACACTTAGAAGGTACTTAGAGCACAAAGTGGCCAATTCATGTGTACCCATCAGCCAAGGTGTACTTTTGTATGATGGAACCCTAATCCCAATATATATCACACATGCCTCTGGGCTAAAAGCCTACAAGTTTAAAGGGGATGTAGGATCCAGCTTTAGGCTGATGGGAGAAGTGATGATCAAATATGGAGGCAGTCTCCACATCCAATAGTATACTACAAAAAACCGACCTGCACCTCCGAAAAGAGCACAGCAAGTGTGAAATTTCCTTTTTTTTTGTATATTATGCAGTCATAACAGCTTGCACCTGTTCACGCTTGTTTTTTTCTGTTCGGAGGTGCTGGTCTGTTTTCTGAAGTATACTGTGGAAAGTGACTGCCTCCATATTGGATTGGGCACTACTCCCATCAGCCTAACAATGTTTTTAATTGGTGTTGGGTCCTACTTGCCCTTAAGTGAGTAGGCTTTTAGCTTGGTAGAGGCAAGTTTGATTATTATTAGATTTATGGTCAAAGCAAGGTTGCATTGTCGTGGCTGGTGGGCTCTGATTAATTGGCCAGTTTGTGCGCTAAGTGTCTTCATTTCATAAGTGTATTCTACAGTTGTGGCCAAAAGTATTGACACCCCTGCAACTCTGTCAGATAATACTCAGTTTCTTCCTGAAAATGATTGCAAACACAAACTTTTTGTTATTATCTTTAATTTAATTTGTCTTAAATGAAAAAACACAAAAAGAATTGTCCTAAAGCCAAATTGGATATAATTCCACACCAAACATAAAAAAGGGGGTGGACAAAAGTATTGGCACTGTTCAAAAAATCATGTGATGCTTCTCTAATTTGTGTAATTAACAGCACCTGTAACTTACCTGTGGCACCTAACAGGTCTTGGCAATAACTAAATCACACTTGCAGCCAGTTGACATGGATTAAAGCTGACTCAACCTCTGTCCTGTGTTCTTGTGTGTACCACATTGAGCATGGAGAAAAGAAAGAAGACCAAAGAACTGTCTGAGGACTTGAGAAACCAAATTGTGAGGAAGCATGAGCAATCTCAAGGCTACAAGTCCATCTCCAAAGACCTGAATGTTCCTGTGTCTACCGTGCGCAGTGTCATCAAGAAGTGTAAAGCCCATGGCACTGTGGCTAACCTCCCTAGATGTGGACGGAAACGAGAAATTGACAAGCGATTTCAACGCAAGATTGTGCGGATGTTGGATAAAGAACCTCGACTAACATCCAAACAAGTTCAAGCTGCCCTGCAGTCCGAGGGTACAACAGTGTCAACCCATACTATCCGTCGGCGTCTGAATGAAAAGGGACTGTATGGTAGGAGACCCAGGAAGACCCCACTTCTTACCCCGAGACATAAAAAAGCCAGGCTGGAGTTTGCCAAAACTTACCTAAAAAAGCCTAAAACGTTTTGGAAGAATGTTCTCTGGTCAGATGAGACAAAAGTAGAGCTTTTTGGGCAAAGGCATCAACATAGAGTTTACAGGAGAAAAAAAGAGGCATTCAAAGAAAAGAACACGGTTCCTACAGTCAAACATGGCGGAGGTTCTCTGATGTTTTGGGGTTGCTTTGCTGCCTCTGGCACTGGACTGCTTGACCATGTGCATGGCATCATGAAGTCTGAAGACTACCAACAAATTTTGCAGCATAATGTAGGGCCCAGTGTGAGAAAGCTGGTCTCCCTCAGAGGTCATGGGTCTTCCAGCAGGACAATGACCCAGAACACACTTCAAAAAGCACTAGAAAATGGTTTGAGAGAAAGCACTGGAGACTTCTAAGGTGGCCAGCAATGAGTCCAGACCTGAATCCCATAGAACAGGGGTCCCCAACTCCAGTCCTCAAGGCCCGCCAACATGTCATGTTTTCAGGATTTCCTTAGTCTTGCCCAGGTAATAATTGCATCACCTGTGCAATGCAAAGGAAATCCTGAAAACATGACCTGTTGGTGGGCCTTGAGGATTGGAGTTGGGGACCCCTGCCATAGAACACCTGTGGAGAGATCTAAAGATGGCAGTTTGGAGAAGGCACCCTTCAAATATCAGGGACCTGGAGCAGTTTGCCAAAGAAGAATGGTCTAAAATTCCAGCAGAGCATTGTAAGAAACTCATTGATGGTTACCGGAAGCGGTTGGTCGCACTTATTTTGGCTAAAGGTTGTGCAACCAAGTAATAGGCTGAGGGTGCCAATACTTTTGTCTGGCCCATTTTTGGAGTTTTGTGTGAAATGATCAATGTTTTGCTTTTTGCTTCATTCTCTTTTGTGTTTTTTCATTTAAGACAAGTTAAATGAAGATAATACTAAAGAATTTGTGTTTGCAATCATTTTCAGAATGAAAATGAGTATTATCTGACGGGAATTGCAGGGGTGTCAATACTTTTGGCCACAACTGTATATAGCAGTAATGCGGTCTAGATTTCATATATTCACCATTTGCATGCATCTTGCCACTTGCACAGTGCTGCTGTATGGCTTTGTGTGTATATCATGTAGACCTAGCAGCTTGCTCCTGTTCACACTTGCTTTTTTCTGTTTGGAGTTGCTGGTTAGTTTTTTTTTTTTTTTGTTTTGTGTAATGTATATATTGATACAGACCAGTTTCACATTTTGGTTTTATTTTCACAAACAGGCGAAAGAACTTTTTCTTAAAGCTGCAGAAAAAGAACAAAATGGGGCACTCTATGAAGGTATGTATCCTATTTATTTTCTATCTTTTTCCTCTCAGAAATTCTTTATAAAATACAACGTCTCTCGTTACTTTGACAAGAACCTGAAAATAACAGTTCCTTCTTTTGCACTATGATTATTGCCACTGCAAACTGATTACCGACTTGATTACTAATATTGCAAAGAAAGATTGTATTGTATGAACACTTAGGACTTGCTCAGATGCGGGTTACTTGCTTGCAACATGTGCATAAAATTGAATAGTTAGCAGTGAAAAAATGACTTCCGCAAGGTCAATAAACTAGAGAAATAATTAAATACAGTGCATAAAAATGTCCAGTGGTGTAGACAAGATATAGAACTAGTAATGAGAATGAACTCTGTTACACCAGAGCTGCCCTCTTACTGAAGAGTAAAGTGTGCCACACCTCTGTGGCCGGATCTAGCAGGCATCTACTGGCCAAGACTACCATCATTCATGTATGGTAAAGGTCGCAGATGGAGAGTAATGATATTAGCAACTGTAAGGCACTAATCAAGTGATATTAGGCCAGCGTCAGGATATACTTTGTTGGCGGAGCTGGCGCACAACTTGTACGGCCCCCAAAGGTTGGTTAAAAATGATCCAAATTGCATTTAGCAGAAAAAAAAAAAGATTCCTCCCCCCTGATTTAGATGATTGCTAAGTGATTTAGTGCCTATCGGGCTTTAAATCACTGTTCTCTATGATCTGCAAGGACGCAGGTCATGCCACGCCAGCTTTCTCCAGTCCCAGGGCAGTAAAAGTGAAAAGTTAAGTAAGTTGGTAAGATTTAAATATATTAAAAAAAATGGAAACTTTTGTTTTCAGTGTCTATTGCAACTTAATGGAAGATGTACTATGCTAAATGTTTCAAAATCTCAGCATTTTCTTTATCGCCTCTCATTGGGGGACACAGGAACCATGGGGTGTATGCTGCTGCCACTAGGAGGCTGACACTATGCAAATAAAAAAATTAGCTCCTCCTCTGCAGTGTACACCCCACCGACTGGCATTAAACTCTTCAGTTTAGCTTAGTGTCAGTAGGAGGTGGACACGGGTCTTTCATTAGACCCTTATCTACCTCAATGTGCGTCGTTTCTTTTCAGGTTTTCTTCCAGAGGGATACAGGGTGAGCAGTCACACCTGTAGTCCCACAATACGGACTATGAGTACGGCGTGTACTGCCACCCCGTATCCTCATAGATCCCTCTCCAGGACCAAGATCCTAGCACAGAAGCGTGCTCAGAAGTCCGGTCCTGGCTCCGTCCCCCACCCACTCGCCTACCAGAGCCTGTCGGTCGGAGGAGACGAGGACGTCCATCACAGCGCCGTGGACGTCTCATTCCCCTCAGGTTAGTAACGGCGTGGGATGTTTAGGTGAGTATTTCCCCTCCATTCCCCCGGGATCTTTTCTCCAGATGTCCCCCGGTCCTCCCTCATGGCGTTTATTTTAGAGGGATCCCAGGGACAGCCACAAGGGCTGTAACTCATTTTCCTCCTAAGCTCTCCTTCATTGGCGGCCGCACAGCCACAATGTCTCCCTTATAGAGTCTCAGCCTAGCAGGCTGCCGCGCCGCTCCCCCCTGCGGTCTCACTTCTCGGCGGCCACAATGTGTCCTGTGTCTGCACGGCGTCCTGTGTCTGCACGGCGTCCTTGGCAGGATGCCGTGCCACTTACTTTCTGCGGCGCTCCGACGCCGCCACTCTCCAGCGGCGCTCCGGCGCCGCTATTCTCAGGCGGCGCTCCGGCACCGCGATTCTCTGGCGACGCTCCGGCGCCGCGATTCTCCGGCGCCGCGATTTTCCGGCGGCGCCGGCCTCTAATTTAGGTCCCGGCTTCTGCCGGGGCCTACCTCTGGCGCCGCGACCCCGCCAGCTCCGTCCGGACAGCCTTGGCAGACTGCCGCTCTTCTCAGACTCTGCGGCGCACTGCTCCGGCGCCGCGGTTCCCTTCTCCGGCGGCGCCGGTCTCTAATTTAGGTCCCGGCTTAGGCCGGGGCCTACTTCCGGTTTCTCGGCTCCTCACTTCCGGTTCTGCGGGCGGGCTTCTTTCCCGCCCGACATACTGCGCCCTGCCCACCGGCGCCTCTGCGTCTGGCTCCACCCCCTTCCTCGTGGGTCCCTCGGCCGGTGTGCACCGCTTCTCACAGCAGCAGCACTCGCATCTTCTGTGGCTCAGCATCGCAGAATCAGCACCTCAGGGAAGTTCTCCGCCGAGGACAAGTGGGACATCTTCCAGGACCGGGTCCGTGAGTAGCTGCACTGCAGACTGACACCCCCCTCTGCCCACTGTCCCCTAACCCACTGGCATCTTCAGGGTCCCTAAAAATGTCTACCTCTAAAGGGGGCCGCTCTCGTCCCCCTACCTCTTCATCTTCTGCCTTAGTCACGTACTTTGCATGTTCGTCCTGTAACAGCAAACTTCCCTCAGGTCAGTCCTCCCCGCTGTGTCAGTCCTGCAGCAACCCGATTGTTCCCACCGCCCAGGATCCCCCGGCTGTTCCGCCCGAGAGTGATCCCCCCCATCCCAGGCTGGGCCGCTTCTCTGTCACAATCGGTGGCCGATTTAACACGGGTGTCTCAAACCCTGGTGTCCGCGCTGGATCGGTTACCCCTGCAGACCCCTGCAGTGGCCAGCGGGTCGCAGGAACCGCCGCCCGAGCCCTCCTTGATTAGCCACAAAAGGTCCAGACAGGAACGTCGGTCTGAGTCCTCTTCGCGTTCCATCTCGCCGCACGGCCCTCCCCCGCGGTTGGTGTCGCACCGTTCCTCCTCCCCTGAGTCAGGCGAGGCTTTATCTGATGCGCCCTCAGAGGAGATGTCGGAGTTGGATCCTAGCCAAATCGCCACCATGAGTGAGTCGGTCCAGAACCTCATTCGGGCTATAAACCAAACCTGTGGCATTAAGGATCCCTCTACGGAACCCGCAGATCAGGCAGTTTCGTTTAGACGGGCCAAACCACCTTCAAGATTTTTTGCCCCTCATCCTGAATTCGAGGAAATCCTGACCAGAGAGAGAGAGAATCCGACCAGACGTTTTCAGAGGGGAAAACGCCTGGGGGTGTTATATCCTTTTTCACCAGATCTTACCGCCAATTGGACGGTCTCTCCCTCGGTGGATCCACCTGTGTCCAGGCTGTCCACCAACACGGTGCTCCCACTGTCCGGCGGAGCGTCTCTGAAGGATTCTAACGACAGAGTTATAGAATCCTTCGCAAAATCTGCCTTCGAAGCGGCTTCAGCAGCGCTATGCCCGGCCTTTGCTTCCACTTGGGCCTCAAAATCCATCTCAAAATGGGCCAAGGATCTGCGGCGAGGTATCCTGGACGGGGCTCCTCCCGCGCAATTAGCGGAACTTGCCAACCAGATTTCCCACGCTGGTGAATACCTGGTTTCCGCCTCCCTGGATGTCGCGTCTTGTGCGGCTCAGGCTTCCAGCAATGCCGTTGCCATCCGCCGGACCGTTTGGCTCAAGGCCTGGCAGGCGGACTTGTCCTCCAAAAAGTCCCTCACTAGTCTGCCCTTCCAGGGCTCTCGTCTCTTTGGTTCCCAGCTGGACCAGATCATTAAGGACGCCACTGGGGGCACAAGTTCCCTTCTCCCCCAGGCTAAACCTCGTCGCCCTCCTCCTAGACGGCAGTTTCGCTCGTTCCGGCCTTTTCGTCGCTTCGCTGCGTCAAACTCCTTTTCCCAGCAGCAACAGAGGCCACAGGCACGTCAAGAGAAGAAGGCGGTGTCCTTCAGGCCCACTCCGTCCTGGCGTCCTCGCTATTCCCAGGGTAGATCGTCCAGGCCCAGGACTGGAAGATCCACTTCCGCATGACTCTCGGCAAGACTCCAGCCCAACTCCCAGGTTGGGGGGCCGTCTTCTCCGTTTCAGGGACGTCTGGATTTCCGCAGCAGAGGATGCATGGGTCAGGGAAGTTGTGTCTTCGGGATACAAAATAGAGTTCGCCTCCCGACCCAGAGATCGTTTCTTCCAATCTCGTCCTCCAAAAGATCCCGCTTTGGTTCCGGGCTTCTTCGCAGCCATCGCTTCTCTGCTCAAATCCGGGGTAATCGTTCCCGTCCCAGAAAAGGAACGGTACACGGGTTTCTACTCGAACCTCTTTGTGGTACCGAAAAAAGACGGCAAGGTTCGTCCCATTCTGGACCTCAAATTGTTGAACAGGAGGGTTCGCCTGAGACACTTCAGGATGGAATCCCTTCGTTCAGTAATTGCTTCCATGGAGGCTCAGGAATTTCTATGCTCTATAGATATCCAGGACGCCTACCTACATGTTCCAATATTTCCCGGACATCACCGTTTCCTGCGCTTCGCAGTGCAACAAGATCATTTTCAGTTCGTCGCCCTGCCGTTCGGTCTCGCAACCGCGCCAAGGGTGTTCACGAAAATCATGGCGGCGCTGATGGCCATTTTGAGAGTCAGAGGCTTGGTTCTGTTTCCATACCTCGACGACATCCTCATCAAGGCTCCGTCCTTTGCTCAGGCCCACGAAAGCTTGTCCATTGTTCTCGACACCTTATCCCGTTTCGGATGGCTGGTCAACCGGAAGAAGTCCTGCCTTATTCCTTCTCAGCGCATCATCTTTCTGGGCATGCTCTTCGACACTCGTCAGTCCAGAGTCTTCCTTCCCAAGGACAAGAGATCCACCCTTTGTCGGGACATTCTCTTGCTCCAGGGTCCTCGGCCTCCCTCCCTCCGATCGGCCATGAAGGTTCTGGGGAGGATGGTAGCTACCTTGGAAGCGATTCCCTTCGCCCAATTCCATTCTCGACCCCTTCAGCAAGCCATTCTGTCTCAGTGGGACAGGTCGGTCTTCTCCCTGGATCGGCCGATCAGACTCTCCTTTCGGGTCAAGCGGTCTCTCAACTGGTGGCTGACGTCTCCTCTCATCTCCCAGGGCAGGTCCTTCCTTCCGGTTCACTGGCAGGTGGTGACAACGGATGCCAGCCTGATCGGCTGGGGTGCGGTTTTTCGCCACCTGACGGTTCAGGGCCGTTGGTCGCTGCAGGAGTCCGCGCTGCCGATCAACGTCCTCGAAATTCGGGCCATCTTTCTGTCCCTCCGCCATTGGGAAAGGATTCTCAGGGGCCTTCCAGTCCGGATCCAGACGGACAATGCCACGGCTGTGGCATATGTCAACCATCAGGGGGGGACTCGGAGCTCCTTGGCCCTTGCCGAGGTGTCCAAGATCCTCCTTTGGGCAGAGGCAACGGTTCCGGTGATATCCGCGGTGCATATCCCCGGCGTAGAAAACTGGGCCGCCGACTTCCTCAGCCGCGAGGGTCTCGCGGCAGGGGAATGGTCCCTGCATCCGGAGGTCTTCCATCAGATTTGTCTTCGATGGGGAACTCCGGATGTGGATCTCACGGCGTCTCGGATCAACAGGAAGGTTCCACAATTCGTCTCCAGGTCACGCGATCCTCTCGCAGTGGGCGTCGATGCTCTGGCCATTCCTTGGTCACAGTTCGAGCTGCCCTATCTGTTCCCACCCCTTCCATTACTTCCCAAACTGTTGAAGAAGATCAAAGCGGAAGGGGTGCCGGTCATCCTGATCGCCCCGGATTGGCCCAGGAGAGCTTGGTTCGCGGAGCTCGTCAACCTTCTCGCGGACGCTCCCTGGTGCCTTCCAGACAGGCCCGATCTGCTGTCCCAGGGTCCGATCTGCCACCCGAATTCTCGGTCGCTCAGTTTAACGGCGTGGCTGTTGAGACCGCGGTTCTAAGGGCGTCCGGCCTTTCGGACCGGGTCATTCACACCATGATTCAGGCTCGGAAGCCTTCGTCTTCCAGGATCTACTACCGCACCTGGAAGGCCTACTTCCGTTGGTGCGAGTCCAACCGCGTGCCGCCTATGGTTTTTTCCCTGCCTTCTCTTTTGGCCTTCCTTCAGGCAGGACTGGATTCGGGCCTGGCTCTTAGTTCCCTGAAGGGTCAGGTCTCTGCGCTTTCCATCCTCTTTCAGAAGACCTTGGCCTCTCGGCCACAGATTAAGACCTTCTTTCAGGGGGTAGCCCACGCCGTCCCGCCGTACAGGGCCCCTGTGGAGGCATGGGACCTAAACCTGGTACTGGACGTTTTGAAGGTTTCTCCCTTTGAACCTCTTAGGGAGATTCCTCTATCAGTTTTATCTTGGAAGGTGGCCTTTCTTGTGGCCATCACGTCCATTCGCCGCGTTTCCGAGCTGGCGGCACTGTCTTGCCGCCCTCCGTTTTTGGTCATTCACCAGGACAAGGTGGTCTTCCGACCTCCACCTTCTTTTCTTCCTAAGGTGGTTTCCACCTTCCACCTCAACGAGGACATCGTTCTACCTTCCTTTTGTCCAGCTCCGACTCATCCTCTGGAGCGATCGTTGAACAAGCTGGACCTAGTCAGGGCAGTGAGGATTTATCTGGATAGAACATCCTCTTTCCGGAAGACGGATTCATTTTTCGTCATTCCTGATGGCACGCGCAGAGGCCAGCCGGCTTCTAAAGCGACTATTGCTCGCTGGATCAGAACGGCAATTTTGGAGGCTTACCGGGTCAAGAACAGAGTGCCCCCTCCTGGGATTAAGGCTCACTCTACCCGGGCAGTCGGCGCCTCCTGGGCGGTGCACCACAGGGCTTCCGCCCTACAGCTTTGCAAAGCGGCAACTTGGTCTTCCATCCACACGTTCGCCAAATTTTACAAGGTCCATACCTACGCATCGGCGGACGCCAGCCTAGGCAGAAGGATCCTGCAGGCGGCAGTGGTGAGTCCTCTGACCTGATGGAAGTCTGTTTTCCCGCCCTTGGGACTGCTTTGGGACGTCCCATGGTTCCTGTGTCCCCCAATGAGAGGCGATAAAGAAAACAGGATTTTTGGTTGCTTACCGTAAAATCTGTTTCTTGAAGCCTCCATTGGGGGACACAGCACCCTCCCAATGTTTTTGTTATATGTTCTCTGACTGTTCTCACGTTTACAGTTCTCAAGTTTGTGGTTATGGTTTTTCAACCTTGTTCTTTCTCCTACTGCTTTCTCACTAACTGAAGAGTTTAATGCCAGTCGGTGGGGTGTACACTGCAGAGGAGGAGCTAATTTTTTTATTTGCATAATGTCAGCCTCCTAGTGGCAGCAGCATACACCCCATGGTTCCTGTGTCCCCCAATGGAGGCTTCAAGAAACAGATTTTACGGTAAGCAACCAAAAATCCTGTTATTTGGGTCAAAAAAGCCTCTTTCATGTTTTGCCCCACAATTTCTGACTCTTCCAAAGGGCCTGACTTCTACTGCACTGACTTTCTTCGAAAATGAAGCAGAATTTTGGTGCAGATTTCTGTTTCAAAGTTGTCCTACCAATAAGCGTTGTAGACTTAGACTAGACAGTATTTTTGCTGAACTAAATTTACAACTGGCACATTTTAAGGCTGTGTAGTCTGTTTATAGCGTAAAAAATTACGCACCATCATTTAATCTATGTTTGGCACATTAAATTTATTTAGTATCATTATATATTAGAGGGAAAGGATTATATTGTGCTATAAAGTTTTGAGGTTAATGTAATTCCTTTTATTGAAAAAAAAAAAAAAAAAAAAACTTTTTCAGTTAAATCTAAAAAGTACCTATACAGAATATAAAATAAAAAGTTGCAATGCTTTGGTACCGCATTAACACTCTCAAGACCTGTGCTGGCTATAAGGATGAAAAGATATTTACCTGAATTATCAATTAAAAAAAACTATTCACAGTGGTTGTTCACATGGTGTGTTTTTAATATGGTTTTTTTGTCCATCAGTTTGTGCGGGGGAGAAATGCAGCATTTTAAAGTAACAACAAAAGGAATGAGATTTCAAAAATCTCATTCACACGATGCTTTTTTGGACCTGTAGTGCGTTGGGTTTTTTTAACTTAGAATTTCAGTTTTTCAAGCGGTTTTACTGAAATTTTTCCTAAGATGAAGTTTTAGCTAAAATATTTATATCCTGTTTTTATCTAGTTTTGCATACAACACAGTTATTGAATAAAAACGCCTAAGTTTTCTACATCTAGAAAGTCTTACTGTATGCCGCAATCGCCATCGGAGTTGCCATTATCTTTTTCCATACACGTACCATTTAGTGAATATAAATGCTTAGTTAGCTATTGTATATCTGATGTAATGGGACAAACTTTGATTGTACACTTTATGCAAAGCATCAGCTTTACCAGTAAATAGACTCCGGGGCTTAGTCTGAAATGTGTGCACAAGTGCTAATGGATTTTCACTTTGAAGAACTTGTTCTTTTGTGCTAAGCAGTGGATGAAATGTTAAGAATGTGATCTTAGCTGATAGGTCATGTTGTAACTACAGTGAAACCTCTACAGAACCACTTCTATAAAGGGAGTCCACCAGCAGGTTTTTGCTCTGTAATCACAGAGCAGCATGATGTAAGGGCAGAGGCACTGATTTCAGGAACATGTGGGCTGTGTGTTTTTTTTTTTCAATGAAATCATTGTTTTATCAGCAGGAGATTATCATTGCAGGACTAGGTGTTTTCTACCTCCCAGTCAACTGCTCAGTGTAACCATGGCCCCACCATTGTTATACAAGGCTCAGCATTCTGAGCTCTGCTAGATCTGCAGCAGAGAAAACCGTTGATTCTGTAATAACTAATGCTCTAAGATCATGCTGCTCTCAGGCTACATAGCAGATTCCCTTTAAGAACACCCCTTTATTCAGACCAGATTTTCAGTTTCCTTATGTGTAATGCATGCAAGTAATCTTAATTGAAACTACCCCTGGCCAGAAGACCACTGTCACGCTCACGCCCTGACTGGTGGGCGTGAGCTCGGGGGGTTTGTGGCCCCACTGTGCCACAAACCAGACTACCCTGGAAGGGGCGTGACTATGACAGCTGCCTGGGTTTTCACTGGAGCCTCTGATGATGAGGACAGGCTTGTGCAGCAGGCAGCTGCCAGGTGCTACTCCAGGGTGGTGTCTGGCTGTGGCTGCTGATCCCACTTGGGAGACAGGAACACCAGGATTGGTGCGGGCATCAGGCAGGACTGGCAGAAGAGCACGGCTGAAACTCAGACGAGTAGGCTGGCACGGCTGAGACAGGGCTGGCAGAGACACGGCAGGAAACAGGACTGGCTAGGACGGCAGGAACACAGGACTGGAAGGCACGGCTGGAACGGCTAGACTGGCAGGAACACTGGATAGGAAGGCACAGCAGAGAACACAGGACTGGTTGATGTGGTATATGAATGAACAGGTAGGGACCTGTTCACACTGGAGGTGCAGGAACGGATATGAAATATGAAGGAACAGGTAGGGACCTGTTCACACTGGAGGTGCTGGTACGGAAATGTAATATGGAGGAACAGGTAGGGACCTGTTCACACTGGAGGTGCTGGTACGGAAATGTAGTATGAAAGAAGTAAGAGGGAACAGGTTGGGACCTGTTCAGACTGGAAGAGAACTGCAAGGCTGCGAATAGGAGCGGTAGAGCAGCAAGAGATAGCACAGCAATAAAAGCTAAGCAGAGCGGAGCCACAAGGAATGTGGAGAGAAGCTGCAGCAAGAGATACTGCAGAAGCTAAGCAGAGTGGAACCGCAAGGATTGCGAAGAGAAGCTGCAGCAAGAGATTAGTGCAGCAACGGGAGCGGAGCAGAGCAGAATGGAGCAGAACCACAGGAGTGCGGAGTAGAGCTAAAGCCACAGAGGTACAGAGCAGGCAGAGCCTCAAGAGTGCGGAGCGTAAGCAGACTGAGAACACAAGGAAAGACACAGCAGGGAAGGAAGCCACAGACAAGGAGACAGAGATAAGACAAAGTACAGACAAGGCACTGGAACAAGACACAGGGACCAGGATATTCTGCCTCCTGGAGGTCGGACAACAAGAACAAGGCAATAGCACAGAGAAAAGCCTCCAGAGAGGGAGTAACTCAGAGCAAGGCCAGGCAAACTCAGAAGCTAAACACTAACTGAGCTAACACATTGCACAGGCCCAGACCACAGGGTGGAGCTGCACTATATACAGGAGGCCTCTTGATAATTGGTCAGGAACTGATTAGACAGGTGCACCTGATTCCTATAAGAGCCAGAGAGTTCAGGCGCCGGCCCCCTATACACATAGCCATGAGGCATGCAGAGAGACAGAATATGCAGCTGGCAAGAAACAGAAGCCACATCATGGCCTGGAGCAGTGGGTAAGATTGTGTGAGAAATGAGGCCATGCCGTGATGCCAGCAGAGTTGTTACAACCACTTTTCAATGCTATTGTAAAGGAGACCCCCTAAAACTAATCGGCATAATATTGGTCTCTATCCTGGTGATGTACACAGACTTATTACAACATTGTTTAGTACGGAATCATAGGGGTCCTATGGAGATGAGTGGGGTCTTTACTGCCTTCATTTTCATGTGTAGGAGTTTTAATTTCTCTGATCCCCAGTGCTCAGACACTGCACATAATGTGGTATTTGTATTCTTTCCTAGAATTGTTGCTTCACGAGGACAATACCTCCAGTGCGCAGAATCTCATTGTTGCGGAATCTGACACATTTTCTACAGAGCCATAGCAGTAAATGGGATCTTAGTGGGTTTCACATTGAGGGTTTTGTTGGGTGGTACTCTGCACATGTGTATTATCCCCCACAACCATTGCTGTGAGCCCACACATGGAGGCAGTGCAGTCTACCCTACAGGCTTTGTGCACATGATTTCTCATTTAAAGATTTTTCTGTATTTGCGTGACTATGAAAATTGTACATTCACACTGAAGGCATAAAAACTATGAATTAACACATATGTAATTATATACTTAACAAAAAAGTGTGAAACAACTGAAAATATGTCTTATATTCTTGGTTCTTCAAAGTAGCCACCTTTTTGCTTTGATGACTGCTTTGCACACTCTTGGCATTCTCTTGATGAGCTTCAAGAGGTACTCACCGGGAATGGTGTTCCAACAATATTGAAGGAGTTACCAGAGATGCTTAGCACTTGTTGACCCTTTTTCCTTCACTTTGCGGTCCAGCTCACCCCAAACCATCTCGATTGGGTTCAGGTCTGGTGACTATGGAGGCCAGGTCATCTGGCGTAGCACCCCATCACTCTACTTCTTGGTCAAATAGCCCTTACACAGCCTGGAGGTGTGTTTGGGGTCATTGTCCTGTTGAAAAATAAATGATGGTCCAACTAAACGCAAACCGGATGAAATAGCATGCCGCTGCAAGATGCTGTGGTAGCCATGCTGGTTCAGTATGCCTTCAATTTTGAATAAATCTCCAACAATGTCACCAGCAAAGCACCCCCACACATCACACCTCCTCCTCCATGCTTCACGGTGGGAACCAGGCATGTAGAGTCCATCCGTTCACCTTTTCTGCGTCACACAAAGACACGGTGGTTGGAACCAAAGATATCAAATTTGGACTCATCAGACCAAAACACAGATTTCCACTGGTCTAATGTCCATTCCTTGTGCTCTTTAGCCCAAGCAAGTCTCTTCTGCTTGTTGCCTGTCCTTAGCAGTGGCTTCCTAGCAGCTATTTTACAATGAAGGCCTGCTGCACAGTCTCCTCTTAACAGTTGTTGTAGAGATGTATCTGCTGCTAGAACTCTGTGTGGCATTGACCTGGTCTCTAATCTGAGCTGCTGATAACCTGCGATTTCTGAGGCTGGTGAATCGGATAAACTTATCCTCAGAAGCAGAGGTGACTCTTGGTCTTCCTTTCCTGGGGCGGTCCTCATGTGAGCCAGTTTCTTTGTAGCGCTTGATGGTTTTTGCCACTGCACTTGGGGACACTTTCAAAGTTTGCCCAATTTTTCGGACTGACTGACCTTCATTTCTTAAAGTATTGATGGCCTCTGGTTTTTCTTTACTTAGCTGCTTTTTTCTTGCCATAATACAAATTCTAACAGTCTATTCAGTAGGACTATCAGCTGTGTATCCACCAGACTTCTGCTCAACACAACTGATGGTCCCAACCCCATTTATAAGGTAAGAAGTCCCACTTATTAAACCTGACAAGGCACACCTGTGAAGTGAAAACCATTCCCGGTGACTACCTCTTGAAGCTCATCAAGAGAATGCCAAGAGTGTGCAAAGCAGTCATCAAAGCAAAATGTGGCTACTTTGAAGAACCTAGAATATAAGACATAATTTCTGTTGTTTCACACTTTTTTGTTAAGTATATAATTCCACATGTGTTAATTCATAGTTTTGATTCCTTCAGTGTAAATGTACAATTTTCATAGTCATGAAAATACAGGAAAATCTTTAAATGAGAAGGTGTGTCCAAACCTTTGGTCTGTACTATATATTATCCGCCAGAACCATTGCTGTGAGCCCACACATGGAGGCAGTGCCGCCTGGTCCTCTGCACAGGTATATTATCCTCCAGGACCATTGCTGTGAGCCCACACATGGAGCCAGTGCAGTCTACCCTACAGGCTTTGTGCACATGATTTCTGCATATTAAACTAATCTGCATTTCTCTCTTATTGATTTTTAACAGCGATCAAGTTTTACCGTCGAGCTATGCAGCTTGTGCCTGACATAGAGTTCAAGATTAACTACAACTGGTCTCCGGACGCTGACGGCGTAGGAAAAAACTTGTAGGTGCACACTTGGTAACATTACAACAGTCTTCTTTCTGTTTTGTATTAACTATGCGCCATCATCCTGGTTAGCATAAGTAGTATGTGGGGTAACGCGGATCTGTCACCAGGTTACACACAAACTGCACACATTTCTCTATCGCCTCTCATTGGGGGACACAGGAACCATGGGGTGTACGCTGCTGCCACTAGGAGGCTGACACTATGCTGTCTTTTTTTTTTTTCTTGAAAGAGTCATAACTTTTTTTTTTTGTATTCTTCCGTCGACCTGGATATATCGGACCTTGTTTTTGTGAGACATGTAGTTTTGAATGACCTCATTCATTTTTACAACCTATGCACTGGAAGCAGGAAATAAATTCAAGTGCCGTGGGATTGTAAAAATAAATAAAAAAAAAAATGCAATTCCACCATTGTCTTTTGGGGTTTTGTTTTTGTGTCGTTCATTCTGTAGTAAAAAAATTCTCTGAATCCTAATTCTCCAGATCAGTTCAATTGTGACATTGAAACACCTTGCATAATTTTTTGTTTTTATTCTTTTTAACTGTAGAGAGAGAAAAAAAAAATTATATATATATATATATATATATATATATATATATATATATATATATACTAGCTGAAGAGCCCGGCGTTGCCTGGGCATAGTAAATATCTGTGGTTAGTTATAGCACCTCACTTCTCTCATTTTCCCAATCACATCTTTCATTTTCCCCCTCACATCTCTCATTTTCTCCATCACATCTCTCATTTTCTCCCTCACACCTCTCATTTTCTCCCTCACTCCTCTCATTCCCCCCTAACACTTGTCATTTCGACCTCACATCTGTCATTTTCCGATCACTCCACTATTTTCCCTCGCTCCTCTCATTTTGCACTCACACCTTTTCATTTTCACCTCACACCCCTCATTTTCACCTCAGTATGTACATGTTTGCATCTCCCTTATATATAGTATACACCTGTATGTCATCTCCTGTATATAGTATATATCTGTATGTCATCTCCCCTGTATATAGTATATACCTGCTGTGTGTCATCTCCCCTGTATATAGTATATACCTGTATGTCATCTTCTATATATAGTATATACCTGTATGTCATCTCCTTCTATATATAGTATATACCTGTATGTCATCTCCTCCTGTATATAGTATATATCTGTGTCATCTCCTCCTGTATATAGTATATACCTGTATGTCATCTTCTATATAAAGCATATACCTGTATGTCATCTCCTCCTGTATATAGTACATACTTGTAGGTCATCTGCTCCTGTATATAGTATATACCTGTGTGTCATCTCCTCCTGTATATAGTTTATACCTGTGTGTCATCTCTCCTGTATATAGTATATATCTGTGTGTCATCTCCTCCTCTATATAGTATATACCTGTGTGTCATCTCTCCTGTATATAGTATATACCTGTGTGTCATCTCCTCCTGTATTAGACCTCATTCACACGTTATTTGCTCAGTATTTTTACCTCAGTATTTGTAAGCTAAATTGGCAGCCTGATAAATCCCTAGCCAACAGGAAGCCCTCCCCTGGCAGTATATATTAGCTCACACATACACATAATAGACAGGTCATGTGACTGACAGCTGCCGTATTTCCTATATGGTACATTTGTTGCTCTTGTAGTTTGTCTGCTTATTAATCAGATTTTTATTTTTGAAGGATAATACCAGACTTTTGTGTGTTTTAGGGCGAGTTTCGTTTGTCAAGTTGTGTGTGTTGAGTTGCGTGTGGCGACATGCATGTAGCGACTTTTGTGAGATGAGTTTTGTGTGGCAACATGCGTGTAGCAACTTTTTGTGTGTCGAGTTGCATGTGACAGGTTAGTGTAGCAAGTTGTGTGCAGCAAGTTTTGCACATGGCGAGTTTTGCGCATGGCGAGTTTTATGTGTGGTGCCTTTTGAGTATGTGCAAGTTTTGTGTGAGGCAACTTTTGCATGTGTTGCAACTTTTGTGCATGTGGCAATTTTTCCGCGTGTTTAAGTTTTGCGTGAGCCTAGTTTTTGCATGTGGCGAGTTTTGCGCGTGGCGAGTTTTGAGTGGCGACTTTTGTGTTTCGACTTTTATGTGGCGAGGTTGGTGTATGTGTGGTGAAATGTGTGCAGAGGGTGGTATATGTGTTCAAGCACGTGGTAGTGTGTGGCCCATTTTGTGTCTGTGTTCATATCCCCGTGTGTGGTGAGTATCCCATGTCGGGGCCCCACCTTAGCAACTGTACGGTATATACTCTTTGGCGCCATCGCTCTTGTTCACATCTGGCAGCTGTCAATTTGCCTCCAACACTTTTTTCCTTTCACTTTTCCCCATTATGTAGATAGGGGCAAAATTGTTTGGTGAATTGGAAAGCGCGGGGTTAAAATCTCACCTCACAACATAGCCTATGACGCTCTCGGGGTCCAGACGTGTGACTGTGCAAAATTTTGTGGCTGTAGCTGCGACGGTGCAGATGCCAATCCCGGACATACATACACATACACACACACACACACACACATTCAGCTTTATATATTACCGTATATAATATATCTATAATATAACGCTGGGAGCGTCACTCTGTCCGAAGCCTTTATAGACTGCGCAGGCGCAAGCGCCGGCGCAGTCTGGCCCCCACAGAATGACGCTCCCAGGAGATCGCGGTATGCGTAAGCACTGAACGCATACCGCGATCTCCACCGGAGAGTCAGGGACCGTGGACGCGCCAGGAGGGAGGGTAAGTATATTCACCTGTCCTCCCTTCCAGCGCTGCGTGCGGCTCCGTCTCCCGGCTCCTCTGCTGTGACAGAGTCCAGTCACAGGCAGGGGAGCCGGAGTGTGTGTTCAAGAAAATGGCGCCGGAAAGCGCGGACTGCGCAGGCGCCGATTCCTGCTGCCGGAATCGGCGCCTGCGCAGTCCGCGCTTTCCGGCGCCATTTTCTTGAAGACACACCTGCAGTGGAGCCAGACGATAGGTGAGTATGGTATTTTTTTTTTTTTTATATGGCAGCAGCATACGGGGGCATACACACTGGAGCTTCTTATGGGGGGCATATAATACAATAGTGGCGCAGGATGGGAGCAGCACATGACAGAACGGGCGCAGGATGGCAGCAGCACATGACAGAACGGGCGCAGGATGGCAGCAGCGCATGACAGAACGGGCGCAGGATGGCAGCAGCACATGACAGAACGGGCGCAGGATGGCAGCAGCACATGACAGAACGGGCGCAGGATGGGAGCAGCACATGACAGAAGGGGCGCAGGATGGCAGCAGCACATGACAGAACGGGCGCAGGATGGCAGCAGCGCATGACATAACGGGCGCAGGATGGCAGCAGGATGGGAGCAGCACATGACAGAACGGGCGCAGGATGGCAGCAGCGCATGACAGAACGGGGGCGCAGGATGGGAGCTGCACATGACAGAACGGGTGCAGGATGGGAGCAGCACATGACAGAACGGGCGCAGGATGGCAGCAGCACATGACAGAACGGGCGCAGGATGGCAGCAGCACATGATGGAGACCATATACCAATATAAATGCTCGCCACCCGGGCGTAGAACGGGTTCAATAGCTAGTATATATATATTTGTCTAAGGGGTACTTCCGTCTGTCTGTCTGTCCTTCTGTCACGGATATTCATTGGTCCTGGCTTCTGTCTATCATGGGAATCCAAGTCGCTGATTGGTCGCCGCAAAACAGCCACGACCAATCAGCGACGGGCACAGTCCGGAAGAAAATGGCCGCTCCATACTCCCCGCAGTCAGTGGCCGGCGCCCGCTCCCCGCACTCACTGTCCTCGGCGCTCCGCTCCCCGCACTGTGTCCCCGGCGCTCCGCTCCCTGCACGCTCCATACTCCCCTCCGGTCACCGCTAACACAGGGTTAATGCCGGCGGTAACGGATTCCGTTACCGCCGCTATTAACCCTGTGTCCCCAACCTTTTACTATTGATGCTGCCTATGCGGCATCAATAGTAAAAGATATGTCATGTTAAAAATAATTTAAAAAAAAAACAAAAAACCTGCTATACTCGCCCTCCGCCGCCTTTCTCTCTCCTCTCCACACTCCCGGGACCGCTCTATTGCAAGCGGCAGGTTCTGCTCCCGTCCCAGGGCTGGTGTGGGACAAGGACCTGCTGTGACGTCACGGTCGGTCATGTGACCGCGACGTCATCATAGGTCCTGCTCACACCAGCCCTGGGACGGGACCGCAAGCTGCCGCTTGCAATGGAGCGGTCCCGGGAGCGTGGAGAAGAGCGAGAAAGGCGGCAGAAGGGTAAGTATAGCAGGACTTCAACGGGCTATAGGTGAGTATATGTTTTTTTTTTAAGTCTCTATACTATGTGCCTCTGTGCTGGGCAATATACTATATATTATTATTATTATTATTATTATTTATTGTTATAGCGCCATTTATTCCATGGCGCTTTACATGTGAGGAGGGGTATACATAATGTATATATATATAATATATATATATCATTATATCATTATACCCTGCACAGATTCTAGACACCCTGTGCCAGATGCAGCAAAACGGCCCCAGAACATTAACAGAGCCTCCTCCATGTTTCATTTTTCCATCTGCAAACACAGAGCTGATGTGCCTTGCCAAAAAGTTCCATTTTTGTCTCATCTGTCCATAGCACATTCTCCCAGAAGCTTTGTGGCTTGTCAACTTGTAGCTTGGCAAAGTCCAGTCTGGCTTTTTTATGATTTTTTTTTTCAACAATGGTGTACCTAATTAGATGTGATGCAGCTGAAAGTACCTGGTATCTTGTAGTCCTGAGAGGATTCAAAAGGATCTAGGTAAGCTTGAACTGATAGAAAAAACATAATGAACCCCATAAAAAAAAAACAAATTTTATTCATTAATTATTAATTAATAAAATTTGTTTTTTTTTGTGGGGTTCACTATGATTTTTGTATTTATAGTTACCGTGGTTTACTAATATGATTTCAAGCTTGAACAACTGGCAGCGATGGAATGGAAAATAGATATGAAGAATGGAATTTAACGAAGAAATGCAATATTTTACATCTGGGCAAGAAAAAATTAAAATTACATCTACAGAATGGAAGGACTAGAACTAGGCCACAGTATGTGTGAAAAAGTCTTGGGTAGTCTAATAAATCACAGACTGCACATGAATCAACAGTGTGATGCAGCAGCAATAAAGGCAAATCCAGTTCTAGGACGTATTAAGAGAAGCGTAGAGGCTAGATCACGTGAAGTAAGTATTCCCCTCTATTCCTCCTTGTTCAGACCTCATCTGGAATACTGTGTCCAGTTTTGGGCACCACATTTTAAAAAGGACATTGAAAAACTAGTAACGAGTAAGTTCAGTGAACAGTTACCAGGTTGGTGAACAGACTGCAAAGTATGTTTTACGGGGAACGGTTAAAGGATCTGGGAATGTTTAGCTTGCAAAAAAGAAGGCTAAGAGAAAACTTATAGCGGTCTTCAAATATCTTAAAATATATCACAATGTATAAGTATCATCCTTCTTCTTATTTGAAACATGAGAAACAGTGGAATGAAACTGAAAGGAAGAAGATATAGATTAGATATTAGAATAAACTTTGACAGTGAGGGTTATTGAGTGCATCGGCTGACATGGCGAGTGGCGAGGTCTCCTTCAATGCAGGTCTTCAAGCAGAGGCTGGACAGACATCTGTTTGAGATGGTTTAGTGAATCCTGTATTGAGCAGGGGGTTGGCACCAATGACCCTGGAGGTCCCTTGCAATTCCAACATTCTATGAAATCTACAGCAAGCAAGCCAGTAAAGCCTCTTTCACACTTCCTTCTTTCTTATTCCGTCACAATGCGTCGTTTTGTGACTAAAACAGATCCCACAAATGTTTCTGCTGGATCCGTTTTTTTCTCTAAGGGCTCATACTCACTTGCGAGAAACTCGGATGAGTCTCGCATGTTAATACCCGGCGCTGCTGCCGGCACTCCGATCGGAGCGTGTGGCCGCATAGGAATACATGCAGCCGCACGCTCCGCTCCTGAGTGTCGGGTACAGTGCCGGGTATTGCCGTACGAGACTCATGTGAGTTTCTCTCAAGTGAGCATGAGCCCATAGACTTGTATTAGCGACGGATTGTGACGGATGGCAATCCGTTTCATCCGTCGTGCACGGGATCCGTCGTAAAATTGCTGTCCGTCGGGCAGAGACCATGCACAGAGGAACGTTTTTTCTGTACGTTGGAAAATCGCTCAGCGACGGATCCTGCGCTGCCTATTGTTGACTATAATGGAAGCCTATGGACACAGGATCCATCGCTGACTGTCAAAAGCAGGAATCCAGCGACGGATGCTGTCTTTTGAAACTGAGCATGCACGGAAGAATTTCTCTCTCTCTCTCTATAATGTTAAAAAGCTAAAAATTGTGATATTCTTAATGTGATCTGTTCCTTTTGTAGTATGGATGACGCCAATGATGACAGCAAGATGTCTGACCTATTATCATACTTCCAGCAGCAGCTGACATTTCAAGAGTCCTCACTTAAATTGTGCCAGCCAGAATACGATGTCAGCCAGACTCATATTTCAGGTGTGTGCAGAACATTTTTTTTTTCATTTTTATATCTTTTTGTGTGACTTGGCTTTGGCACTGCTTATTTTATAACAAATGATGTAATACTGCAAGAATTAAACTTTTCAAGCAAAAAGTAATTAGTGCCTTATTTCAGTCGCGTATATCTTACTCTGAAAGGGTGCAACATTTCTGAGAAAACATACGTTGAAAATCCTGCCATGAGTCATGTGTCTTTGATGACTGGTCCAAGACTGGTGACCATCAGCTTCTCCCTGTCTTGCTCCCCAAGACTGACAGAACAAGGAGTAAAATCCATTGCACAAATTCTCATGTAATCAAGAGGGAGTTGGAGGAAAGCAAAACGTTTGTGAGCAAAATGATGTGCATGTAGATCAGCGCTGGGTCACCGTGTGGAGGGGGCCCCAAACCTGAGATCACTTAACCCCCACACGCTGTAAATGCTGGCTTTGTGCTGACCTCTCTGACCACAGCAGCCGGCTCTGAGCTCAGATTGCTGCTGTTAAACATTTAGATGCCACGATCAATCTGTGAGAGTGACATTTTAAATGGATCGGAATAGGCTCGTAGCCCCTGTGACGCGATTCCGGTTCTCCGATAGGTGGCTGGGGGGCCTGCTCAAGGCCCCCGTCATGATCATGTTTGTACACCAGTGAAGTAGCGCCATAGACCGATCTTCATAAGGAGACTGCTATTTTCACTATATACAGCAAGGCTATTGTATTGCCGTATATAATAATAATAATAATCTTTTTATATAGCGCTAACCTATTCCGCAACGCTTTACAGTTTTGCACACATTATCATCACTATTCCCGATGGGGTTCACAATCTAGATTCCCTATCAGTGTGTCTTTGGAATGTGGGAGGAAACCGGAGTGCCCGGAGGTAACCCACTCAAACACGGAGACAACATACAAACTCCTTGCAGATGTTGTCCTTGGTGGGATTTGAACCCAGGACCCCAGGGCTGCAAGGCTGCAGTGCTAACCACTGAGCCACCATGCTGCCCTTGTATATAAAATCAGCATGCAGACGATTGCAAGTTCTAATCACCCAGTTAGACTAAAAAGTAGAGTGAAAAATTTTTTTGAAACTGTAAACAAAAAGTTCAAATGTAAATATTTGAATTGCCCTTTATTCCGTGAAAAGGAAATAATTAATAAATAAACGTATTTGGAATCAACACATTCGTAAACATTTGGTCTATCAAAAATCTAAAATGATTTAATTCATGTAATTGATATCATAAATAAAAAAATATCAAAACACCAGAACTGTGTTTTCTCTATCGCCTCATTGGGGGACACAGGAACCATGGGTGTATGCTGCTGCCACTATAAGGCTGACACTATGCAAATAAAAAAATTAGCCCCTCCTCTGCAGTATACACCCTACCGACAGGGAGTAGGATATTCAGTGTAGCTTAGTGTCAGTGGAAGGTGGACACGGGTCTTTCATTAGACCCATATCTACCTCAGTGTGCGTCGTTTCTTTTCAGGTTAGGTTTCCGGAGGGATGCCTCCGCGACGCCTAACCCCCCATGCTCCGGCGGTCACTTGCTGAAAATCTAGGTCCCGATTTCTCTCGGGCCTAGTTACAGCGTTGTCTCCGCCCCCCGTCTTCTCAACTTCCGGGCGGGCTTTTCTCCCGCCCGTCACTCTCTGCCTCTTCCTGCACAGGGCGCTAGCTCCGCCCACTATTCCCAGCCTTCTCAGTCGCCCTGGGATCGCCGCCATCTTGCTCCTCCGGACCAGGTGGCTAACCCCCCTCCAACCACCCATCCGAGAGAATAGGTCTTTTTCTCCAGCGCACGCTTTCACCGGCTGGGTCCCCTGCATCCTCGTAGGTCGCCGTCTCCCTGCTGGTGCCCTGGACCTGTGCCCTGATGTCGGTCGCAACTACAGCCCGGGAGAAGACTACAGGACTATACTTCTGCTGTGAGTAGCTCTGCTTTGCAGCCTATTACTCCCCTCTGCATCTCGCCTGTTCCCCTAACCTTCAGGCATCATTTAGTGGGTCTGCTCACCAGGCCCAATCCTAAAGGAGAGCGTTCTCGTTCCCCTGCTTCCTCTGATCAGCTGCAGCAACTCTACTGTACCCATCGTCCAGAAGTCCCTACCCCAGGTGAGACTGAGACCCCTATACCTGGGTGGGCTTTACTTTTGTGTCAGTCTGTGGCGGACCTCACCAGGATGTCACAGATCCTAGTGTCCGTGCTTGACAGATTGTCCTTCCCAGCCCCCCGCAGTTGCCAGTCGGTCACAGGATTCTCCGTCTGGCCTTTTCAACACAGGCCACAAGAGATCCAGACAGGAGCGAAATTCTACGTCCTTTTCCCGCTCAATCTCGCCCTCGGGTCAGGAACGGTGAGATCCCTTTTCCAGATCCTCCTCTCCCGAGTCAGACGGGTGTCCTCTGTCATGTTTGCAGAGGAAGTTTCAGACTTGGTTTCACTACAGGCCTCTAGCATGAGTGATAGGGTACAAAGCCTTATTGTTGCGATCAACCAGACCTTTCTTCTGTCCCTGAGTTACTGGGAAAGGCTTCTCAGAGGTCTGCCAGTCAGAATCCAGACATCCAATGCCTCGGCTGTGGCATATGTCAATCACCAGGGAGGGAATCAGAGTCTCTTGGCAATGGCGGAGGTATCCAAGATCCTCCTCTGGGCAGAGGCGACGGTTTCGACACTATTTGCAGTGCATATCCCCGGCGTGGACAACTAGGCGCAGTGTTTTTCTCTGCCGCGAGGGCCTTGCGGCAGGAGAGTTGTCCCTGCAACAGGAGGTCTTCCTTCAAATTTGCCTTTGATGGGGAACTCCGGACGTGGATCTCTTGGCGTCCCGACTGCTTAGGAAGGTTCCACCATTTGTTTCCAGGTCCGCGATCCTCTTGTTGTGGATACCGATGCTTTGGTCATTCCTGGGTCGCAATTTGTACTTCCCTATCTGTTTCCTCCCCTTCCCTTTCTTCCCAGGCTGTTGAAGATAAATGTGGAGGGGGTGCCTGTCATTCTGACCGCACTAGATTGGCCCAGAAGGTGATCGCCAATCTCCTCGCGGACTCCCACTGGAGACCCCCAGACAGGCCAGATCTTCTGTACCAAGGACCGATCTGCCACAGAGTCCTTGGTTGCTCAATTTAACAGCTTTGCTGTTGAAACCTTCCATTTTGGCCTTTTCTCAAGGCGGGACTTGATGCTGGCCTTGCCCTTAGTTCTCTAAAGGGTCAGGTAGCAAACCTTTCCATTCTCTTTCTGAAGTAGCTTCCCGTTCTCAGGTCAGATATTTGGATTTGAGAGTCCTCAGTGGTTGATGCCTCTTAATGGCTAACTGGAAAGATGGTAGCAAATTGCAAACCTTCGAGACTTGTCAATGGGAGCCTCTTCATCAGGCATAGACTAATACATTTCTAAATATTTGACTAGGGGTTCCCCCCTTGAACCACCCCATGAGGCCTCACTGTCTGTTCTGTCCTGCAAGGTGGCCTTTCTGGTGGCCATCACCTCAATTAGGCGCGCCTCAGAGTTGGTGGCTCTCTCCTGTTGCCCCATTTCTTGGTTTTTCACCAGGATAAGGTAGTTTTACGGCCTTCGTCGCCTTTTCTTCCCAGGGTGGTGTCCTCCTTTTACTTGAATAAGATCGTCCTTCCCACCTTTTGTCCTGCTCCGACCTATTCTCTGGGGCGTTCGCTGAGCAGGCTAGACCTGGTCTGGGCGGTGAGGATCTATTTGTCTAGGACCTCCTTCTTTAGGAAGACGGACCATCTATTTGTCATTCCAGACAGTACGCCAAGAGGCCTGCCGGCCTCCAAGGTTACTATTTCTCTCTGGATCAGAACTACTATTCTGCAGGCTTACCGGGTCAAGAACAAAGTGACTCCTCCTAGGATTAAGACTCACTTTGCCCCGGGCAGTGGGAGCCTCCTGGGCGGTACACCATGGGGCATCTGCCCTACAACTTTGCTAGGCGGCAACCTGGTGTTCCATTCACTCATTTGCCAAATGTTATAAGCTCCATACCTACGCTTCGGCAGTTGCCTAGGCGGAAGGATCTTGCAGGCGGCAGTGGTGAGTCCTCCGATCTGAATGGAGTTTTTTCTGCTGTTCCCACCCCAGGGACTGCTTTGGGGCGTCCCATGGTTCCTGTGTCCCCCAATGAGGCGATGGAGAAAACAGGATTTTTGGTTGCTTACTGTAAAATCTGTTTCTTGGAGCCTTCATTGGGGGACACAGCACCCTCCCAAGTTAAACAGCTATGTTTTATTGTGTTATATTGTTACAGTTTGAGTATCTATCTTTACATGTTGCTTCTCCTACTGCTTTCTCACTAACTGAATATCCTACTTCCTGTCGGTAGTGTGTATGCTGTAGAGGAGGAGCTAACTTTTTTATTTGCATAGTGTCAGCCTCCTAGTGGCAGCAGCATACACCCATGGTTCCTGTGTCCCCCAATGAAGGCTCCGAGAAAGATTTTACAGTAAGCAACCAAAAATCCTGTTTTTTGTTTTTTTTGGTCACCACACCTCCCTAAGAAAAAGTCAGTAAAAATATTCAAAACCCCACAATGGCATCAATAAAACAGTTCACCACAGAGCTCCATCTACTGAAAAATAAAAATATTTCCGGCCTTGAAAAATGGCTAAATAAACCAGTTTATTTTATTTTTTTTAATGAAAGTTGGCTGCCTAGGAAAGAGATTAAACTTCATCTTCTGCTGGACGAATACAGAGGTTAGAACACTAAGGGTATGTGCACACGTTCCGGATTATTCGCAGATTTTTATTTTTGTTTTTTGCACGTTTTTTTGGCGGCTTTTCGCGGCAAAAACTCTTAAAAAATGTATGCATTATGCATCCCATCATTTTTAATGGTTTCTGCAATTTTTGTGCACATGTGTTTTTTTTCCGCAAAAAAAAAAACGCTTGCGGAAAAATACGCAGCATGTTCATTAATTTTGCGGATTTTAAGCAGATTTCCCACTATATTATTGCATTGGGAACCTCCGGAAAAAAACGTGAAAAATCAGTGCAAAATACGTGATAAAAACACTTGCAGAATTCCTGCAGAAAACCTCAGGATTTTCTCAGGAAATTTCTCCATACTTTCCAGACGTGTGCACATAGCCTTAGGCCTCATTTAAATATCAGTTTTGTCAGTGTTCTTTTCATGTTTTTCACGGATATAACAAGTACTTATATAATACTTACTATGTAGTCTATAGGGCTGTTCACTTGTTTGTTTGTTTGTTTTTCTCACACTTGGTGTCTAACTTGTGCCCACTATTGGCCATGGTTTAACTCGCCCTTTCAAATAATTAAGGCCATAAAAAAACAGCACACAGATGTCATCCAGGTGCTGTCCGTTTTTTGCTATTTAGGACAGACGCTTGGAAATGTTTTCTTATTTTTTTTTTTTTTTCATTAAGGGATCCAGCACACTGATGAAAAATTACTTAAACTTTGTAATACAGGGTCTTTTTCATTAGTTTATACTGTTTGGGTTGACAGACTCCTTTTTAAGGTGGATATGTTGCCCATAATTTACAGTTCAGCTGTGCTCGATTATTGCTTGAAATAACAGCGCTTTCATTTAGCATTGGTGTAGCGAGGGCATTAACCGGTCTTTTGTTTTTGTGTGTTTTAGTGCTCCCTATGGAGGTACTGATGTATATTTTCCGCTGGGTGGTTTCCAGTGAGCTTGATCTCCGTTCATTAGAACAACTATCATTGGTCTGCAAGGGCTTTTATATTTGTGCAAGGTACTTCATTCTACAATGTGACCATCCACTTACAAGAGCTTCACAAATATCTGATTTCATTTTATGCTAAAAAAAAAATCTACATTTTAGGTGCTTGCATTAAATAGTATAGCGTTACAAGAAGAGACATACAATGTATTCTACCCCTTATCACTTCTGTACTTTTGGCATGTTTCTCTGGCTAACTTTTGCCTACAACGCTATAAATTCGTCCTGGTCTTTTTGAATTGGCCGTATATTAACCCCTTAACGACCACCGATATGCCTTTTAATGGCAGCAGTTAAGGGTACTTAAACCACAGTGCCACTTTTTAACGGCGCTGAGGAATAAGGCTATAATGCAGGGGTAGCCGAGATCCCAGAGAACATGATTTGGGTCGGTTTTCACCGACCCCGGTGTTGCAATCGCCATCATTAACGGTATACCGGTGGCTGCAAAAAAGTCAGATTTTCCATTTAATTTCTCTCTCCTCTGAGGAGAGAGGGAGAAATGGGGCCCCCCAATCCACACACCCCCTCCCCCCGGTACCTCTGGTGTCCCTGCATGCCCCCGTGAAGTCCCCCGGGCCGCCAGCGTTTTCTTCCGGGAGAAAATGGTGGGCGCATGCGCAGTGCATCCGCCGAGATCTGCCGGCTGGAACCTGGCAACAATAGGAAATTTTTCCTATTGGTTCATTTTCATCATTGTCATAGGATCTATGACAGTAGTCAAAATGAAAAAAAAAAAAAGTAAATCATACCCCCTTTATTACCCCCTTAGTTAGGTAAAAATAATAAAATTAAAAAAAATGTACCGGTATTTAATTCCATTAGGGTTGAGCGAAAGTTAGAGTTGAGCTAAAGTTTGGGTTATGGTTATTGTTGGTGTTAGGGGTGGGTTAGGAGTGTGTTGGGGTTAGGGTTGGAGATGGGGGGGGGGGGGGGGAGGTGTTCCACTGTTTAGGCACATCAGGGGTCTCCAAACGCGACATGGCGCCACCATTGATCCAAGCCAATTTTGCGTTCAAAAAGTCAAATGGGCTCCCTCCCTTCTGAGCCCTGCCATGCACCCAGACAGTGGCTTTCCCCCACATATGGGGTATTGGCGTACTCAGGAGAAATTGCACAACAAATTTTGTGGTCCATTTTCTTCTGATGCCCTTGTGAAGATACAAAAAAGTTTGGTTCCAAAGTAAATTTTTTGTGGAAAAAATCAAATGTTAATTTTTCCTTCCACATTGCGTTAGTTCTCGTGAAGCACCTGAAGGGTTAATAAACTTCTTGAATGTGATTTTGCGCATTTTGATGGGTGCAGTTTTTAGAATGTTGTCACTATTGACCGTTTCTGTTACATCGACACCCCAAACTCACTTCAAATGTGAGGTGGTCCCTAAAAAAAAATGGTTTTGTACATTTTTTGTTGGAAAAACGAGAAATCACTAGTCAACTTTTAACCCTTATAACGTCCTAACAAAAAACAAATGGTTTCCAAAATTGTGTTGATGTAAAGTAGACATGTGGGAAATGTTATTTATTAACTATTTTGTGTGACATATCTCTCTGATTCAAGTGTACAAAAATTAAAATTTAGAAAATTGCAAAATTTTCAAAATTTTTGCCAAATTTCTGTTTTTTTTCATAAATAAACGCAAGTTATATCGAAGAAATTTTACCACTAACATGAAGTACAATATGTCACAAAAGAACAGTCTCAGAGTCAGTGGGATCCGTTGAAATTTTCCAGAACTATAACCTCATAAACTGACAGTGGGCAAAATTGTAAAAATTGGCCTGGTCATTAAGGTCAAAATTGGCTCTGTCACTAAGGGGTTAAAGGGGTTGTCCACTGCTTTCATATTGATGACCTATCTTTAACTTAATTATGGGCAGAGTTGCAGTATTTGGGAGAAGACACTTAGCTGGGTCCAGTGCCTTCTCTGATCTGGATATGTAGTCAATAACGAGGTATTGGGCAATCCTTTTAATTATTTTGAGTAGCGGTGCAATCAGTCACATTCACTGTCTACCTGTCCCCGTCTCTCAGGATGGGACAGCATTTTAGTACTGTCTCAGATGTGTTTCAGACCACCTCCCAGTGCCAGTATGCCAGTATTGCAGTCCTCAGCTCTGACATAGGGTGTTTCTAGCTCTGCTGAGAGTAAGCAAAGGAAAAAATAAGCAGCAGCTAATCATTCCCTGTAGGTACTTACATTGTTACTGTACTTTAATGTGTTTTAATAGTTTTCTTGTGTTTTTGGAAACTAATGTATTTTATATTGCAGGGATCCTGAGATCTGGCGCTTAGCTTGCTTAAAAGTCTGGGGTCGAAGCTGTGTGAAAATGGTCCCATATATCACATGGAGACAGATGTTCCTGGAACGGCCACGTGTCCGGTTTGATGGTATGCGATTTGTTGCAATTCAGGATTTCACATTTGTTTTGCAGGTTGTAAATATGTTTTATTTTTATGTTCACCAAACACCTAACCTATCTAATGAATGCCACCAGAGAATAAAGTGCCTCAATATTGTTCTTTTAGTATTGTGATTCTTGAGGTATGCTTTTTTTTTTTTTTTGCTTGTGAGGCAGTTCAAAAGCTCATTTTGTATCCCAATATGATTCCCACCCACCACGGGCCCGTGAGCCACATGTGGCACTCAGGCTACAAGTTGGGTACCCTGCTTTACCCTATGGACTAGCATACCTCACCATTTCCACTTTATCCATGTCCCCTACATATGTAATGTATGCTATCGGATAGCAGATACCTGTCCGCAAATATATACTGTAAATGTATGTAATACACAGTGGGGTTTTTTGTGATACAGTAAAAAAAATTCTCCGTTTCCCAAAAGAATTGAAATACCTTTTACATTACCTTGGAATATATTGCTGATATATGATATATTATGTGTTTCTAGGTGTGTATATTAGCAAGACCACATACATACGCCAAGGAGAGCAGTCTCTGGATGGATTTTACCGGGCTTGGCATCAAGTAGAATATTACAGGTATTTTTTTTTTTTTTATGTTACAATTTTACTCCTTGTTCATTATAGTGCAACATTGATTTGTTTTTAAATTGTAAATGCATAAAATAACACATTTCTTGATTTATTTTAAAACTTCTTTCTGTCATCCCTTTATATGTTCAAATATTTCTTTATAGATATATGAGGTTTTTTCCTGAAGGGCAAATTATTATGCTTACCACCCCAGAGGATCCCCAAACAATTGTACCTCGATTACGGACAAAAAATTCACGGTATGGTTTGGTGCAATTTTTATAGATGACTTCTGAAAGCAAACTTGGTCTACAGAATGTTCTTTTTTTTTTTATTCTACGAATACATTTCTATCACAAAATATAAGATTTCAAAAACCCTTCTATAACGAGTAGTAAACATTCATCATGTGATAATTACAGTATTTTTCAGTCCATGGGATGCATCTGACTATAAGCAGCATCTTGGGTTCAGACATCAGGAAATCTAGTAAAACTTCCCTGGTAGTGGACTTTGGCAAATAATGCGTTTTAGGGAGCTCAGTAGGAAGGTAAAGGTAACATTAAGCTTCTGGTCGTGTTTCTCTACAACATTCACATTATACACTCAATGCTGCATGGTAGGCACACACACATCTGTTGCACGATCAGTACATATACCCCGAACTCTGCAGCACACATTAATGCGTGCACAATAAATTCACACACAAATCTGCTGTGTAGAAACAGACAAATTCAACGCTGATGTATGTAAACACGTATACTCCGCTCTGCTATATAAACGTGTATATACACACCCACTGATTTAAATCATGAGTAGTTTAGTACAGGCATAAAGTCTCATTCCTTATACTCCATTTAGATGACTTGATCACCTTCCCAGGATATCCTAGAAGGACCTTCAGCTCCAGAGTTCAGTGGTGTGCTTTGTCACAAATTGCAGCAAGGTGAGGACTCTGCAGGTTCATACCTCTCCAGCCATTCTGTATCCAGAGGGACTTTCTCGGATTTGGAGCGCTGTCCCGGGAGGACGAGTGTATGACCAAACTTCAGCTGTTCCTGTTTTCTTAGAACACAGGTACAGCTGAATAACCAGGGAGCTGACAGGTCCTTCTTCAGGTCCTTATTCTGTCAGGTCGTTTAGGTCTTGTAACAGGCAGCGGGAAAGAGGGGGAAAAGGAGAAGGATACAGACAAGGTGTGTATCTATATGTGTATAATATGTATGTGTGTATGTATGCATAGTAGAGCTGAGTGCGTGCACACACATGGCAGAGCGGAGTGCGCGTGTGCACACATGGCCCAGCTGTGTGCGTCTGTGTATATAGCAGAGCTGTAGAGAATAGCTATGGAGCTATAAGGTGCCCACACTTTTTAGCTAGATTTATTTCTTGCAACAAAGTGGGATTCACAATTATATATATATATATATATATATATATATATATATATGTGTGTGTGTGGGGCACATGCGAGGCTGTGTGGCACATGCTATATATCACAGACTATGTGGGGGCACATGCTACAGTTGTGGCCAAAAGTATTGACACCCCTGCAATTCTGTCAGATAATACTCAGTTTTTCCTGAAAATGATTGCAAACACAAATTCTTTGTTATTATTATCTTCATTCAATTTGTCGTAAATGAAAAAACACAAAAAGAATTGTCCTAAAGCCAAATTGGATATAATTCCACACCAAACATAAAAAAGGGGGTGGACAAAAGAATTGGCACTGTTCGAAAAATCATGTGATGCTTCTCTAATTTGTGTAATTAACAGCACCTGTAACTTACCTGTGGCCCCTAACAGGTGTTGGCAATAACTAAATCACACTTGCAGCTAGTTGACATGGATTAAACTTGACTCAACCTCTGTCCTGTGTCCTTGTGTGTACCACATTGAGCATGGAGAAAAGAAAGAAGACCAAAGAACTGTCTGAGGACGTGAGAAACCAAATTGTGAGGAAGCATGAGCAATCTCAAGGCTACAAGTCCATCTCCATAGACCTGAATGTTCCTGTGTCTACCGTGCGCAGTGTCATCAAGAAGTTTAAAGCCCATGGCACTGTGGCTAGCCTCCCTAGATGTGGACAGAAAAGAAAAATTGACAAGAGATTTCAACGCAAGATTGTGCGGATGTTGGATAAAGAACCTCGATTAACATCCAAACAAGTTCAAGCTGCCCTGCAGTCCGAGGGTACAACAGTGTCAACCCGTACTATCCGTCGGCATCTGAATAAAAAGGGACTGTATGGTAGGAGACCCAGGAAGACCCCACTTCTTTCCCCGAGACATAAAAAAGCCAGGCTGGAGTTTGTCAAGACTTACCTGAAAAAGCCTAAAACGTTTTGGAAGAATGTTCTCTGGTCAGATGAGACAAAAGTAGAGCTTTTTGGGCAAAGGCATCGACATAGAGTTTACAGGAGAAAAAAAGAGGCATTCAAAGAAAAGAACACGGTCCCTACAGTCAAACATGGCGGAGGTTCCATGATGTTTTGGGGTTGCTTTGCTGCCTCTGGCACTGGACTGCTTGACCGTGTGCATGGCATCATGAAGTCTGAAGACTACCAACAAATTTTGCAGCATAATGTAGGGCCCAGTGTGAGAAAGCTGGGTCTCCCTCAGAGGTCATGGGTCTTCCAGCAGGACAATGACCCAAAACACACTTCAAAAAGCACTAGAAAATGGTTTGAGAGAAAGCAGTGGAGACTTCTATGGTGGCCAGCAATGAGTCCAGACCTGAATCCCATAGAACACCTGTGGAGAGATCTAAAAATGGCAGTTTGGAGAAGGCACCCTTCAAATATCAGGGACCTGGAGCAGTTTGCCAAAGAAGAATGGTCTAAAATTCCAGCAGAGCTTTGTAGGAAACTCATTGATGGTTACCGGAAGCGGTAGGTCGCAGTTATTTTGGCTAAAGGTTGTGCAACCAAGTATTAGGCTGAGGGTGCCAATACTTTTGTCTGGCCCATTTTTGGAGTTTTGTGTGAAATGATTAATGTTTTGCTTTTTTGCTTAATTCTTTTTTGTGTTTTTTCATTTAAGACAAATTAAATGAAGATAATAATACCAAAGAATTTGTGATTGCAATTCATTTTCAGGAAGAAACTGAGTATTATCTGACAGAATTGCAGGGGTGTCAATACTTTTGGCCACAACTGTATATATCACAGAGTATATGGGGCACATGCTGTATATCAGAGACTATATGGGGCACATGGTGTATATCAGACTATATGGAGCACATGCTATATATCAGACTATATGGGGCACATGCTGTATATCAGACTATATGGAGCACATGCCATATATCACAGACTATATGGGGCACATGCTGTATATCAGACTATATGGAGCACATGCCATATATCACAGACTATATGGGGCACATCCTATATATCAGACTATATGGAGCACATGCTATATATCACAGACTATATGGGGCACATGCTGTATATCAGACTATATGGAGCACATGCTATATATCAGACTATATGGAGCACATGCTATATATCAGAGACTATGTGGAGCTCACGCTGTACATGGGAGGCTAAGTAGTGGCTCACGCTGTATGTACACAGGCTGAGTGGGGCTCACACTGTTTATAGGAGGCTATTTGAAGCTTACACTATATATGGAGTCCGTGGGGCTCACTGCATAATGACGTCTATGTGGGGTTCACGCTGTATATAGGGGGCTATTCACCCTAGTAGAAGATCTGTATAGATAATCTATAGAAGATATGTACCTGGCAGTATATATAGGAGGCCGTATGAACAGCAGTTGTGGGGGGATACTGCTTTCTTGAAGCCTTAGGGTAAGTTCACACGGGTGTTTTTGCAGCTTTCTTTTCAGCAGCAAAATCTGATCTTCTTGGCAGAAAAGAAGCTGTGACAAAAACGCAGGTTTAGGTGCATATTTGTTGCGTTTTTGTTGCGTTTTTTGTGTCTTTGTCCATGCTAATGCCCATTAACTTTCTGCAGTAAAAACGCTGCAAATAATGGTACCTGCCTTTTTGCTGCGTTTTTTCAACACCCATTCAAGCCAATGGGTGAAAAACGCTGAAAGAAGTGACATGCTCTATGTCCAAAAAAGCAGCAAAGCACAAAAGCCTGATGACACAAAAAACCAATTTGTGTGCATGAGATTTCTGAAATCTCATTGGCTTTGTTGGTATTGTAAAAAGCAGCAAAAACGCCCTGTGTGAACTTACCCTTAGGCATTCAGCTGGGTTTAGCCTTCAGGGTATAGCCGCTATGGAATGTGAGTGGAATGGGGAAAGACACTAAGGAATATTGGTTGTCCAGGCTCAAAAATTGCTCAAAGGGGTATGAGATTATACAGTATATAATATTTTTACAATCTTCAAAGATTTTATTTATTTTTTTATGTACAATGTGAAGCTAACATAAAATGATTAAAACCATAGATCATTTTCTGCCGATACATCCCCTTTAAATCTTTAAAGTTACTGTGATTTGTAAAGGTGATGGTAAATTGGCCATGGTCTTGGAAGGAAATAAGTGATTATCCAACATCTTTGTCAGAGCTAGGATGGGACTAGGAGTCAGATTTGTTGAAATCCAGCCATTTTGATCTTTTACCCTGATGGAGTTATATCTTTTTATTTGTTTGTCTTTTGTCTTTCCTGGAGCAGAACAATATTGTATCATACAATTATTAGGTTCTGTAGAAGGACGTAGATCTGGGGATTTATTATGATGGAATACAGGCTGAACTGGATGGACAAATGTCTTTTTTCGGCCTTACTAACTATGTTACTATGTATAAAGGAGAAGGCCTACTTTGTAATGGCTGTATAACATTGTATATGCATAAAATTTTCTTTTCCCCTAATTTTCGCATTACCAGTTGTCACTACTTCATACCCATTAATTCACACCTGCTCTGAAGTGTTGTATTTGTTTCTGCCATCTTTACTCTTGGGTGACATAGGGTTTGTAGCGGTGTACATCAGTAAAGATCAATATGCACTTAAGAAATTCTTTTTTAAATTCCACAGAACTGATGCAATGTTGCTTGGCCATTATCGCCTGTCACAAGATACAGATAACCAAACCAAAGTTTTTGCAGTAATTACCAACAAGAAAGAGGAGGTATGTATATTTATTACCAGTGATATTGTCACTAGAGTTTGGAGGTCAGAAATAAGTTTTTTTTATTATCCGCCTGTAAATTTCATTCTGTTTATTCTTGCCCATTTATTTGTGACTATATATATATATATATATATATACCGTATTTTTCGGATTATAAGACGCACTTTTGTTCCCCCAAATTTTGAGGGAAAGTGGGGGGTGCGTCTTATAATCCGAATCTGTGTGATGTGCTGTGCTGTAGAGGAGGGGGGCGGCTCTGGAGTGGTGTCAGGGGGCTGGGGTGGGCTGGCTGATGGCTGCAGAGACAGCAGGAGGTTCTGTGCTCCCGCTCATTAGCCTCATGTAATATTCACTGCACCTGCTGTCCATCACCTTTGTGCTGAAGCCACACAGAGTTGGTTGACAGGGGAGCAGTGCATTTTACATGTGCCTGGACTCCCCCTCCTCCCACCATGAATATGCCCCCCTGCAGGCACACACATAGCCCCCCCAGTCACTACATGCCCCCCCTGCAGGCACACACATGGCCCCCCAGTCACTACATGCCCACCTGCAGGCACACACATAGCCCCCCCCAGTCACTACTTGCCCCCCTGCAGGCATACACATAGCCCCCCCCCCCCCCCCTCCAGTCACTTCTTGCCCCCCTGCAGGCACACACATGCCCCCCAAAACCCCCCCCCCCCCACAGTCACTACATGCCCCCCTGCTGGCAGGCACATGATAAAATAACAAACGCTTAACTCACCTTCTGCAGGGGGGCATGTAGTGACTGGGGGCTGTGTGTGTGCCTGCAGGGGGGCATGTAGTGACGGGGGGACCATGTGTGTGCCAGCAGGGGGCATGTAGTGACTGGGGGGGCCATGTGTGTGCCTGCAGGGGGGCATGTAGTGACTGGGGGCTATGTGTGTGCCTGTAGGGGGGGCATGTAGTGACTAGGGGGGCCATGTGCGTACCTGCAGGGGGGCATGTAGTGACTGGAAGGGCCATGTGCGTACCTGCAGGGGGGCATGTAGTGACTGGGGGGGCCATGTGCGTGCCATATAGAGAGAGGGGGGAGGCCATGTGCGTGCCAGCAGGGGGGCATATAGAGAAAGGAGGGGCCGTGTGCGTGCCAGCAGGGAGGCTTATAGTGACAGGGGGGGCCATATCCAGGATGAGATCAGGGGGCAGTGTGCCAGCTGCACAGGGGGGCAATGTGCCAGCACGGGGGGGGGGAGCATTTGCCAGGATGGGGGTTATATAGATACTAGGATGAGGGGCATATATATGATTTGTAAGACGGACACTGGCATTACAAGACAAACGCCCTTTTATTATAAAATTATTTTTTTCTTCACCAAATTTGGAGGTGCGTCTTATAATCAGGTGCATCTTATAAAGCGAAAAATACGGTACATGGTAAAAATTGTTGGTACCCTTCATTAAAGTGAGGAGACCCCGCAATGGTCACTGAAATAACTTGAAACTGAGAAAAAAAATGAATTTTCAATTTAAACTTATTGAATATCACCTAATGAAAATTAGACAAAAAATACGAATGAAGATGCAGATTTCTGTAACTGTCAATGAGACTTCTACACTTGTCAGCAGGCATTTTGGCCCACTTTTCATGAGTAAACTGCTGCAGCTGTCTCAGGTTTAAAGGGTGCCTACTCCAGACTGCCTGATCCAGTTCCTTGCACATTTTTTCTGTAGGATTTAGAAATGGGCTCATGGAATGACATTTCAGAATAGTCCAGTGCTTTACTCTTAGCCATTTTTGAATATTTTAGTTGTGTTTTGACTCATTATCCTCTTTGAGGACCCATAACCTGTGACACACACGAAGCTTTCTGACACTGGGCAGCAAAATTCACTCCTGACTGTGTTGATAGACTTGAGATTTCATTGTACTCTGAAAAAATCAGACCCAAATCTTAGCAGAGCCTCTTCCATGTTTCACAGTAGGTACAATGTTCGTTTCTTTTGTATGCTTCTTTTTTGCATCTGTGAGCATACAGCTGTTGTGACTTGCCATAAAGTTCGAGTTTTGTATCATCAGTCTAAAGGACATCCTCCAGGTGGTTTGTGGCTTGACAATATGCAATTCAGCAAATTCCAGTTTTGCTTTTGTTATGATTTGCATTCAACACTTTTTGAACATACAAACATTTCTCGTTTTGTTTAATATAGAAATCAGCAGAGTACCAAAAGTATCGCTATTTTCGTCGCGGGCCAGTTCAGGAAACAGATCGCAGCTTTCACGTTGGACTTCAGCTATGCTCATCTGGCCGTTACAGATTCAACAAGCTGGTTTGGATCCATCATTCTTGTCATATTACTTACAAGTGAGTTGATTTTCAAAAAAGTTTGTTTCATAGAAGATACATAAGTATAATCCACATACAGTAAGTTAACAAACGCATAGATAGAAAACCTGTCATTGCTTATAAGAGGTATCTGTGACTTTACAAAAAACAAAAAATGTATTTAAGCACTACAGGCAGGTAATTGCAACTTACCTGCCTGTTGTGCATGGCACCCTTCTTCCCCAACACAGAGCAGTCACAGACTGCTCCTCATGGGGATTGAGCAGCCTTGGCTGATGCGACGGTGTAGGACTACCGAGGTCATTTTGATTAACAGCCACCTCCCTTCGTTCTTCGGGGATCTGGCTGTCAATAAGAATGACCTCGGAAGTCCCACCCCATCGACAGAGCCGACCGGAAAAGAAGCCTCTGCTATGTAGTAGTGACATCAGCAGAAGCTTCTGAATCCTCTGCAGGAACGGTCTGTGAACGCTCTGTATCGGGTAAGAACGGCAGGTAAGTTGCAATTACCTGCCTGTTAGTGCTTAGATCAATTTTTTCTTTTTTGTAAATTCCCAGATATCCCCTTTAAAGGAGTTTTCCCAGGGTGTCCCTCATGATGGTGCTGTCATGATGGAATGAAATAAAATTACTGGTAGGACAAATTCCTAATTTCCTGGATACGCATCAAAATCTAAACATTTCCAAAATGCCTGTGATGTTCATAAGTAGTTCACCTATGAACAGTTATATTGCCAGAAAGTCATTATTTGCAGCTACTGTCCTCAAAGGGATTTGTAGGTAAAATTCTGCGCTGCCGCTGGGATGAATTTCAGGAGAATGTAGTCAATTCACAGTGGTTTTATTCAATGCGTTTCAGGGGTCGCATGCCCCCTTCGTCAGGAAATACCACCTGGTGGCATTCTGATATGATTGATTGGCCCCATCCCAGTCATGGTATGCATGGTCCCATTCTTATTCTGATATGATTGATGGATACCAGGACTGGGATGGGGCCATTCATACCAGCAAGGGGATGGGGCCAATCAATCATACCAGGATGCCAGGAAGAAATGAATATTCATTGCCCTCCATGCCCATGGCGTGGAATGCAGTGCATATTAATTTCTCTTTAGCAGCGGGCACAGGAGTTAGCCGGAGCTGCCGGCACCTGCCTCTGTGACCAGCTGCTCCTCCGATACCGCTCCCCTACCTCCCCACCACAGCCAGAGCCAATATATCTGGACTATAAGACGCACCCCCCATTTTCCTCCACATTTTGAGTGCGTCTTATTGTCCCAAAAATACAGTAATTATAGTTCCAGTACAGCTTTTGTCCTCCTTGCTTAATTGCCACTGTCCACTTTTGGGAGTTAAGACACTTGCGTATATTAGTACATTGCTCTGCTCAAACAACTCTGTATGCTCTACCATCCTACAGTACATAATTGCTCTCTGAACCTGTACATACAGCCCCATCCTGTAGGATATCAGTCCTTTCAGCCCCTCAATATGCAATACCATGCTGCATTTTCTTCTCTTAGTACCACTATATATCATACCATACTGAAGCTAATTTTTCCTCTGTCCATCTATATACAGCTTCCTCCTGCAGTCTATCGCTCCTCAGCCTTTTTATATCCATTCTCACCTTGCAGTAGTTTACTCTTCGCATTCCACTCTATATATAGCCTTCTCTGCCATTATTTCATTCTTCAGTCCCTCTATTTACAGTCTCTTTTTTCATTATATCACTCCTCTCATCCCCCTTTACATACACCCACCTCTGCAGTACATTGCTTCTCTCAGGCCCTCCATACACATCCCCACCATACAGTACAACACCTTATCCTAGCCCCCTGGATAAACAGTCCTATCCTACAGCACATTGGCTCATCTCAGCCCCTGGATAAACAGCCCTATCCTACAGCACATCAGCTCATCTCAGCCCCTGGATAAATAGCCCTATCCTACAGCACATCAGCTCATCTCAGCCCCTGGATAAACAGCCCTATCCAACAGCACATCAGCTCATCTCAGCCCCCTGGATAAACAGTCCTATCCTACAGCACATTGGCTCATCTCAGCCCCTGGATAAACAGCCCTATCCTACAACACATCAGCTCATCTCAGCCCCTGGATAAATAGCCCTATCCTACAGCACATCAGCTCATCTCAGCCCCCTGGATAAACAGTCCTATCCTACAGCACATTGGCTCATCTCAGCCCCTGGATAAACAGCCCTATCCTACAGCACATCAGCTCATCTCAGCCCCTGGATAAATAGCCCTATCCTACAGCACATCAGCTCATCTCAGCCCCTGGATAAACAGCCCTATCCAACAGCACGTCAGCTCATCTCAGCCCCTGGATAAATATCCCTATCCAACAGCACATCAGCTCATCTCAGCCCCTGGATAAATATCCCTATCCTACAGCACATCAGCTCATCTCAGCCCCTGGATAAACAGCCCTATCCTACAGGACATCAGCTCATCTCAGCCCCTGGATAAACAGCCCTATCCTACAGCACATCAGCTCATCTCAGCCCCTGGATAAACAGTCCTATCCTACAGCACATCAGCTCATCTCAGCCCCTGGATAAATAGCCCTATCCTACAGGACATCAGCTCATCTCAGCCCCTGGATAAACAGTCCTATCCTACAGCACATCGGCTCATCTCAGCCCCTGGATAAATAGCCCTATCCTACAGGACATCCGCTCATCTCAGCCCCTGGATAAACAGCCCTATCCTACAGCACATTGGCTCATCTCAGCCCCTGGATAAACAGTCCTATCCTACAGCACATCAGCTCATCTCAGCCCCTGGATAAACAGTCCTATCCTACAGCACATCGGCTCATCCCTGCCCCTGGATAAACAGCCCTATCCTACAGCACATCGGTTCATCTCAGCCCCTGGATAAACAGCCCTATCCTACAGGACATCAGCTCATCTCAGCCCCTGGATAAACAGCCCTATCCTACAGCACGTCAGCTCATCTCAGCCCCTGGATAAACAGTCCTATCCTACAGGACATCCGCTCATCTCAGCCCCTGGATAAACAGTCCTATCCTACAGCACATCAGCTCTTCTCAGCCCCTGGATAAACAGCCCTATCCTACAGCACATCGGCTCATCTCAGCCCCTGGATAAATAGCCCTATCCTACAGCACATCAGCTCATCTCAGCCCCTGGATAAATAGCCCTATCCTACAGCACATCACATCATCTCAGCCCCTGGATAAATAGCCCTATCCTACAGCACATCAGCTCATCTCAGCCCCTGGATAAATAGCCCTATCCTACAGCACATCAGCTCATCTCAGCCCCTGGATAAATAGCCCTATCCTACAGCACATCAGCTCATCTCAGCCCCTGGATAAACAGCCCTATCCTACAGCACATCACATCATCTCAGCTCCTGGATAAATAGCCCTATCCTACAGCACATCAGCTCATCTCAGCCCCTGGATAAATAGCCCTATCCTACAGCACATCAGCTCATCTCAGCCCTTGGATAAATAGCCCTATCCTACAGCACATCGGCTCATCTCAGCCCCTGGATAAATAGCCCTATCCTACAGCACATCACATCATCTCAGCTCCTGGAGATACAGCCCTATCCTACAGCACATCAGCTCATCTCAGCCCCTGGATAAACAGCCCTATCCTACAGCACATCAGCTCATCTCAGCCCCTGGATAAATAGCCCTATCCTACAGCACATCAGCTCATCTCAGCCCCTGGATAAATAGCCCTTTCTCTATCGCCTTTCATTGGGGGACACAGGAACCATGGGGACACAGGAACCATGGGTGTATGCTGCTGCCACTAGGAGGCTGACACTATGCAAATAAAAAAAGTTAGCTCCTCCTCTGCAGTGTACACCCTACCGACAGGAAGTAGGATATTCAGTTTAGGTTAGTGTCAGTAGGAGGTGGACACGGGTCTTTCATTAGACCCTTATCTACCTCAATGTGCGTCGTTACCTTTCATGTTTTTCCGGAGGGATACAGGGTGAACACTCACACCTGTAGTCCCACTATGCGGACTATGAGTACGGCGTGTACTGCCACCCCGTATCCTCATAGATCCCTCTCCAGGACCAAGATCCTAGCACACAAGCGTGCTCAGAATTCCGGTCCTGGCTCCGTCCCCCACCCACTCGCCCACCAGAGCCTGTCGGTCGGAGGAGACGAGGACGTCCATCGCCTCCGTGGACGTCTCATTCCTTCCAGGTTAGTACCGGCGTGGGATGTTTAGGTGAGTATTTTCCCTCCCCACCCTGTGGCTTCCCTGGATCCTAAAAAGGGGGTTCCTATTTGGGGAGTTTTCTGGTGCGGGTCGCATCTCTTTTCGGCCGCGCCACTTCCGTGGATGCGGCCTCCCTGTCCCCTGTTCCGGCGCGGCTGCTTTTGCGGACCGCCGCGCCGCTTCTTGTCCGGGCGCGCTGTCTGCGTGGCCTTGCTCAGGGGGGACATTTCCGCCTCGGGTCCTGTGGGCTTCCCAGCCCCGGCTTCAGCGCGGCCCTCGGTGGCTTCCCTGCTCCGGCCGCTGTGTGCGGCCGTTCATTTCCTTTCAGCGCGGCGGCTTTGCCGGCCGCCGCGTCGCTTCGGCCCTCTGTGGCTTCCCTGCTCCGGCCGCTGTATGCGGCCGTTCGCTTCTTTTCGGCGCGGCGGCTTTGCCGGCCGCCGCGTCGCTGGTTGGGCCCCCTGCAGCTGTGTCCCTCTGGCCGCTTGCAGCGCCGCGCGTCCTCCCTCGGCGTGGCGGCTTGCCGGACCGCCGCGCCGCTTTGAACCTGCGGCTGCGCTGCTCCCGCCGCTGTGGGCGGCCTGTCGCCTTCTGCGGCGCGCTGTTTGCCGCTTCGGCCCTTCCATGCCGGTCACCGATCGCTAATTTAGGCCCCGGCTTCTGCCTGGGCCTACTTCCGGTGCCGGACTCCGCCCCCTTTCTTCTCTCATCGGGCGGGCTTTTCTCCCGCCCGACATTTTCACTGCGGCCCGCCTTCTCTCCGCCCACCGGCGCCATCTTGGGACTCCTTTACATGCACCTCAATCTCAGGAGCCCATACCGCTGTCACATCCGCAGATCGAGTCCAATTTGCGGCAGGAGCCCACATCACCCTCCTGCCTAAAAGACGACTTCTTACCGGAGGCCCATCCTATCAAGCCGAACAGCGTCCTCCGGATCCCGTTTTTCGTCTACCGTGAGTAGCTCTGCTCTGCAGACTGACACTCCCCTTTGCCCCCAAACCCCCCTGCCCCCTAACCACTCGGGCAAAAAGGGGGCCATTCTCGTCTTCCTACTCCTGCAGCAACCCGATTGTGCCTACCGCCCAGGATCCCCCGGCCGATCCGCCCGAGAGTGATAACCCCATCCCAGGCTGGGCCTCCTCTCTGTCTCAATCGGTGGCCAATCTAACACGGGTGTCTCAACCCTGGTGTCCGTGCTGGATCGGTTACCCCTGCAGACCCCCGCAGTAGCCACCGGGTCGCTGGAAGCTCCGTCCGAGCCCTCCAAGGCTAGCTGCAAAAGGTCCAGACAGGAATGCAAGTCTGAGTCTTCTTCTCGACACTCGGTCCTCCTCTGCAGTCGGCGTCCTCCCGATCCTCCTTCCCTGAGTCAGGCGAGGCTTTCTATGATACGCCTTCGAAGGATAATTTGGGGCCGGCTTCGAACCAAATCGCTAACATGAGGGATATGGTTCAAAGCCTCATTGGAGCGACCAATCAGACCTGTGGCATCAAAGATTCCTCTACGAAACCCGCAGATCAGGCGGTTTCGTTTAGACGGTCTAAGCTACCTCCCAAGGTATTTGCTCCTCATCCTGAATTCAAGGAGCTTCTGTCCAGAGAAAGAGCGAATTCTACCAGAAGTTCGCAAAGAGACAAGCGTCTTGGAGTCTCATATCTCTTTCCTCCGGATCTCATTGCCAACGGGAATGAGAGGCGTTAGAGAACGACCTCTCCCCCTGTGGATCCGTCGGCTGCTAAACTTGCCACCAACACAGTCCTTACGCTGTCCGGTGGGCGGCTCTGAAAGATTCCATCGATAGGATCATGGAATCCTTCGTGAAGTCGGCTTTCAAAACTGCCGAATCATCCCAATGCCCAGCCTTGGCTTCCATTTGGGTTTCGAAGTCTGTATCCGAGGGGCTAAACAACTCCGTTGGGGCATTCAAGCTGGAGCTCCATCAGGCCGGCTGGCGGAACTTGCCACCCAGATTACTCACGCCGGGGAATATTTTGTTCCCTGGACGTCGCGTCTTCTGCCGCACAGGCGCCCAGTAATGTTGTTGCCAGCTGTCGCACTGTTTGGCTCAAGAGTCATCAAAGAAGTCCCTTACGAGCCTGCCTTTTCAAGGTTCACATCCTTTCGGTTCCAAGCTGGACCAAATTTATTAAGGACGCCACTGGCGGCACCAGTCCCCTTCTCCAGACCTCGCCTACTTTCCCTTTAGGCGGCTACTTCGGTCTTTTTGACTTTTTTCGTAGTTTTGCGGCATCAGATTCCTCTTCGCAGAGGCCACAGGCACGTTAAGAGAAGAAGGTATTCTTCGACTCACTCTTTTCTGGCGTGCCCGCTACTCCTAAGGTGGATTCTCCAGGTCCAGGACTGGAGGTTCCACCTAGGCATGACCCACGACCAGACCCCAGCCCGTTTCTCAGGCTGGGCAACCGTCTCCTGTTCCTCAGGGACGTCTGGGTCTCCTCAGTAGAGGGCGCTGGGCCAGGGCACTTGTATCCTCTAGATACAAATTCTTCATTTCACGGTCCTGGGATCGTTTTCTTCAAATCCCAACCTCCAAGAGACCCCGCTCTAGTCCCGGGTTTCTTTACGGCCATTGTTTCCCTCCTTAAATCTGGGGTAAACGTTCCCGTCCCAGAACAGGAACGGTTCAACGGTTCACAGACTTCTCTTCGAATCTTTCTGTACTGACACAGGACAACAAGGTTTGTCCCAGTCCGGATCTCCATTTGCTGAACAGGAAGTTTCGTCGGAGACACTTCAGGATGATATTCCCTCGTTCAGTAATCACTTTCATGGAGGCTCAGGAATTTCGGTTTCAGGCTCCCGAAAGTCTATCCATCTTTCCCGACATTCTAACCGTTGCGGGTGGCTCGTCAACAGGAAGAAGTTCCGTCTTGTTCAGCGCCTCGTATCTCCGGGCATGTTCTTCGACACTTGTCGGACCAGAGTCTTCCTTCCCGAGGACAGGATATCCCTCCTTTGTCAGGAAGTTCGCTTGCTCCAGGGTTCTCGGCTCCCCTCCTTTCCGATGGGTCTTAAAGACCTTAAGGAGGTTTGGTTGCAACATCGGAAGCAATTTTCCCTTCTCCCGTTTCTTTCAAGACTTCTTCAGCAGGCTATTTTATCGCAGGGGACAGGTCTGTCTTCTCCCTGCATCGTCCGATCCGGCTTTCTCCCAGGTCAAATGGTTCCTCGACTTGTGGCCGAGGTCACTTCTCTTATCCCAGAGTAGATCCTTCACAGCATATCCTTCCTTCCAGTTCCCTGGCAGGTGGTGACGACGGACGCCTGTCCGCTCGCGGAGGCGCGGGGCTTTGTCTCCTGTTCTTTCAGGGTGGTTGGTCGGCGCAGGAACCCTCTGCCGATCAATGTCCTCGAGTTCCGGATCATCTTTCTGTCTTTCCTTCACTGGGTAAGGATTCTCAGCAGCCTGCCAATTCGAATCCAGACAGACAATGACACAGCTGTGGCATATGTCTACCACCAGCGGTGGACTCGGCGTTCGCTGGCCTCGGCCGAGATTCCAGGATCCTCCTTTGGACAGAGGCAACAGTCCTGGTGAGCTCCGCAGTGCATGTCCCCGGCGTGGACATTTAGGCCGCCGACTTCCTCGGCCGCGAGGGCCTCGCGGCAGGGGAATGGTACTTCAGGAGGTTTCCTATCGGATTACTTTTCTATGGGGGACTCCAGAGGTGGTCCTCATGGCGTCCCGATTGAACAGGAAGTCCCTCGGGTCGGCTCAGGGTCCCGTGTTTCTCTCACAGTGGGGTTGACGCTCTGGCCATTCCTCGGTCGCAGTTCGGGCTCCCCTATTGGTTTCCATGCCTTCCCTTGCTTTCCAAGCTGTCGAAAAAGATCAAGGCTGGATGGGTGCCGGTCATTCTGATCGTCCCGGATTGGCCCAGGAGGTCCTAGTTTGCAGACATCGTCAATCCTCTCGCGGACACCCCTGGTGTCTTCCAGGCGGACCCGATCTGCTGTCTCAGGGTTCGATTTTTCACCCGAATTATCGGTTGCCCAGTTTAACGGCGTGGCTGTGGACTCCACAGTTCTAAGAGCGTCCGGCCTTTCGGCCCAGATGGGTCACTGTATAGTCCAGGCTGGGAAGCCTTCGTCTTCTTTCAGGATCTACTATCGTACCTGGTAGGCTTACTTTCGTTGTTGCGAGTCCAACCGCTTTTCACCTATGTCCTTTTTCCCTGCCTTCCATTTGGTTTTCCTTCAGGCAGGACGGGATTCGGGCTTCGCTCTCAGTTCCCTATAGGGCCAGGTTCCTACGCTCTTCTTCCCTTTAAGAAGACGTTATCTTCTCAGCCACAGGTTAAGACCTCCCTTCAATGAGTGGCCCACGCTGTCCCTCCCGTACAGGGCCTCTGGATTCATGGGATTTAAAGGTTGGGTTGGTGGTGCTTAGGGGTTCCCCCCTTATAGCCTCTCAGGGAGTTTTCCCTGTCAGTTCTATCTCGGAAGGTGGCTTTTCCCAGGTCCATCTCTTCGATCCGCCGCGTTTTTGAGTTGGCGGCCATTTCTTGCCGACCTCCTTTCTTGATTTTAATCCAGGACAAGGTGGTCGCAGACCTCTGCCTTCCTTCCTTTCTCGAGGTGGTTTTCATCTTTCCACCTCAACGAGGACATCGTTATACCTTTCCTTTTGTCCAGCTCCGACTCTGGAGTGATCGTTGAACAGGCTGGGTCTCGTCAGGGCAGTGAGGATCTCCCTGGCTAGCACAGCCGCTTTCCGAAAGATGGATTCTCTTTTCGCCATCCCTGATGGCGTGCGTAGAGGCCTGCCGGCTTCCAAGGCGACTATTGCTCGCTCTATCAGAATGGCAAGTTTGGAAGCTTCCGGGTCAAGAACAAGAGTGCCTCCTGAGATAAGGCTCACTCTACCCGGGCAATCGGCGCTTCCAGTGCGGTATGCCACGGGGTTATCGCTGATGGCTTTGCAAGCGGCAACCTGATCTTCCATCCACACGTTTCGCCAAACTACGGCGGACTCCAGCCTGGGCAGAAGGATCCTGCAGGCAGCAGTGGTGAGTCCTCGGACCTGATGGAAGTCGGTTTTCCCCACCCCAGGGACTGCTTTGGGACGTCCCATGGTTCCTGTGTCCCCCAATGAAAGGCGATAGAGAAAACAGGATTTTTGGTTGCTTACCGTAAAATCTGTTTCTCGGAGCCTTCATTGGGGGACACAGCTCCCTCCCAAGTTGAACAGCTCTGTTTACTGTTTACGTTTGAGTTCTTTGAACACTCTTTGAGTGTTTGAAACTGTTAATCTATGGAGCGCCGTAGAATTTGTCGGCGCTATATAAATAAAGTTTATTATTATCATATTATTATTATTATAGTTCTCTTTTACACGTTGCTTCTCCTACTGCTTTCTCACTAACTGAATATCCTACTTCCTGTCGGTAGGGTGTACACTGCAGAGGAGGAGCTAACTTTTTTTATTTGCATAGTGTCAGCCTCCTAGTGGCAGCAGCATACACCCATGGTTCCTGTGTCCCCATGGTTCCTGTGTCCCCCAATGAAGGCTCCGAGAAACAGATTTTACGGTAAGCAACCAAAAATCCTGTTATCCTACAGCACATCGGTTCATCTCAGCCCCTGGATAAATAGCCCTATCCTACAGCACATCAGCTCATCTCAGCCCCTGGATAAATAGCCCTATCCTACAGCACATCGGCTCATCTCAGCCCATGGATAAACAGCCCTATCCTACAGCACATCAGCTCATCTCAGCCCCTGGATAAACAGCCCTATCCTACAGCACATCGGCTCATCTCAGCACCTGGATAAATAGCCCTATCTTACAGCACATCAGCTCATCTCAGCCACCTGGATAAATAATAATAATTTTATTTCTATAGCGCCAGCATATTCCCCAGCATAAATGGTTTTGTCCTTCAGCATATCGCTCATCTCTGAGTGAAGAAGATGATCACTACTCCCTCTCCTGCTCTGCATGAAATTCTTGATAGGCTGAGATAATCAAGAATCCCAAGAGCAAAAGGAGAGGGTGCAAGGATCGCGTTACTCATTTATGCATGATACAGCTTCTGCACTGCTGCATGTGCTTCAGTGTAATCTGGGATCATTCATGCGTGATCCCAGAATTTGAGCAGGGATCTTATGTATACTGGGCAGTTCAGCTAAACACCTGTGGGCTGTATATGGAACATTACCAAAGTGACGTCACGGCGATCGCATAACATTAGACAAAATGTTAAAAGTAATCTTATTACACATATGCCTACATTTCTAAGGGAACGCTTAGCAAGACCTAAAAATACCTTAGACAACCTCTTTGGATCTTCACATTTACCGTCCACTTCACATTGATTTCCCTTCATTTAAGATTTATCTTCTTTTTATAATGGACCTTCACTGTTGGGCAACTTTTCCTTTTTTTTTTGAAGCACATAAGAAAATATTTTTAAAAATGTGGTTCCTTCAAAGGACTATTATTCTTAATCTCTCTGACCCTTTGGGCTCTGACCAAAAAGAAATCTATGTCATAGGGCTGAGAATTGCTTAAATATGCTCAATTTTTAAGTGGATGTGCCCCCAAAACCTTGTGGACATGACTCACTCCCCATTTATTATGTTTTATCAGACAATTTTTCCAACTCACTCGACAAGCTGTTTTATAGTTGTCCATGGTATCCCATCTTTGCCCCATGATCTTGTCACTGTATGGTGGCATTGCACCCGCTCTATTCAAATGCTGTTGTGAGAGATCGACAGCGGCATTTACATTGTTAACAGCAGCGCTCCGCGCATGTTGCAGGGCGCTCATCTGCTGACCCCATTGCAGTGCTGACAGATCTAAACATCATTTTGCGTTGAGGTTATGTCAAATCTGTTTACACAGCCTAAAAATGAGACCGTTTTAGGAAATCTCTCCCAAAGTATTGGTCTACACTGTTGTTAAATTAAGTTTCACCATAATGTGATCTTAGATGTTCATCTGTCTGTCCATAAGTGTCTTTCTATTACTCAGCCCTTGAATGCTTCTCTTGCAGGTCCACCGGGGAGACGGCGGTCACAGCTTTTGACATTGATAAAATGTACACACCACTGTTCTTTGCTCGTGTGAAGAGTTTTACTGCTACATCTGAGAGACCTCTCTAAGGTCTTTCCTCTTATTCCTTGCATGGTACATGTGGATAAAGACGAAGCGATGAAACATTCTGCATCCATTTTGTTAAGTTCTGCTACAGATAAACTGGATTTTGTTCTTAAGGCATGCAGGGCAGACTTGCTTCTGTAAATTTGGCATTTTAGTTTACGATAATTGAAACTATGAGACATAATGATTATTAGTATTAATTTTTTACTATAATTTTCTTATCCTGTTCACCATTCAGAGTTGCTATTAATCTAGTCGTCAATGCTGCATTGATGTAATGATGGATACACTCAGCTTAAAGGGGTTCTCCAGGCTCAGCATAAACTTCTGCAGTCACTAGTGATTGCAGTCAGTAGAGATTGTGAAATTGTGACAGCGTTCAGTGTGCACACTGTCAAGAATCCTTTCTGTTGCAAGCTTGAGTGGGTAGTCAGATGACTGCAGTTATGCTAGTGAAATAGGATATCATCCACTCTTCTCAATGTTCTATTTAGAGAAGTGGAGCAGCTAGTCAGTAATTTGCTTACTTGCGGTCAACTGATTGCCCACTGAAGCTGAAAATTTGAGCGGAATCCTGACAGTGTGCATATTGTAACAATTCATCAATATGCAGTCACATTGCAGACTGCATAACTTTATGTGGAGCCTGGAAAGACCCTTTTAGGGTTTGGGTTTGTTTTTTTTTTTTTGTTTTTCTCTGTTTAAATTGGCCTACCGGCTGGTATTGCTTAAAAATGGGTATTACTTACATGGTGATAACCCTGCTGCTCCAGTGCCTCCTTTTCCCAGTCTGATTTCTGAGCATCAGAAGTGGTGACGAGGTAAACTGTACAAGACCAGTGTTTGGAATCAGTGTCCCGTGTTGTTGAAGTTATATCACCACTTTTTGTCCTGAAACAAAGACTAGTGGGAGCAGCGGAGGGGCACACTGGAGCGCAGCATGGTCTGCCACTGGTAAGTAGTGCTTAGCTTGTCAGTTTATAGCATTATCAACCTGTGAGCCACCGTGCCCTTAAAACAGGATAATTTCATTAATGATTGCTGATCCAATAGGCCTCCTCACTTTACTACCAAAAATTACATTTCTGAGTTAATATTGAAAATATAAGAAAACTATGAATTTTATAAAATGAGTAATGTTAAACATGGTGATGGTCATTAACTATTGCCATTATATCACATAAGCACTGTTAATTTGAGATGTGTGCAATATTCATATTAGGAGACTCACGGGACAAATCAATCATGGTCTTTTATATATTTTTACTTGCGAATTGCATAGAAATGTGATAATTAATGTCTATAGGCCTTCTTTGCTAAAGGGTTTTTCTTCTTTTCAAATGAGCGCTTGTGTTCAGCATGAGGGAATATAAGATATCGTTCGTCGAAGTGTTTTAGTGCTGATTATTATGAATAAACACTGAAAATGAACATTGTATGGGCATTGCTTTGTTTCCTTAAAGGGAATGTCCACCTTTTAACACCATTATACTGTTCACAGATAGTCAAAAACCCTGAGTGACCGTACTCCTTATATACAGTCTATATCACAGTCCATAATTCACCTGTCTTCCAATATATAATCTAAAAGAATTACTTGTTGGCTAAAAGTCTACACAGGACTTAACCTCTTTCTGACCTCGGACGGGATAGTATGTCCGAGGTCAGGTCTCCTGTTTTGATGCCGGCTCTGGCTGTGAGCCTGCATTAAAGCCAGGACACGTCAGCTGTTTTGTACAGCTGACATGTGCCTGCAATAGCGACGGGTGGAATTGCGATCCACCCACCGCAATTAACTAGTTAAATGCCACTGTCAAACGCTGACAACGGCATTTAACTATCGCTTCCGGCCATCGGGCCGGAAATGAGCGCATCGCCGACCCCCGTCACATGATCGGGGGTCAGCGATGCGTCAGCATGACAACCTGAGGTCTCTTTGAGACCTCTATGGTTGTTGATGCCGGCTTGCTGTGAGCACCACCCTGTGTTCGGCGCTCATAGGAAGCCTGTAATTCAGCTACATAGGAGCGATCTGATGATCGCTTCTGTGTAGCTGAGCAGATCCAGTTGTGCCAGCTTCGAGCCTGCCATGGAGGCTATCTAAGCATGGCAAAAGTGAAAAAAAAATAAAGTGAAAAAATATATAAAAGTTTAAATCACCCCCCTTTCGCCCCATTCAAAATAAAACAATAAAAAAATCAAACCTACACATATTTGGTATTGCCGCGTTCAGAATCGCCCGATCAATTAAAAAAAAAAGGATTAACCTGATCGCTAAACGGCATAGAGAGAAAAAAATTTGAAACGCCCAAATTGCGTTTAAATGCAATAACGGGCGATCAAAAGATCGTATCTGCACCAAAATGGTATCATTAAAAGCGTCAGCTCGGCATGCAAAAAATAAGCCCTCACCCGACCCCAGATCACTAAAAATGGAGACGCTATTGGTATCGGAAAATGGCGCAATTTTTTCTTTTCTATTATATTTTTTTAGCAAGGTTTGGATTTTGTTTTCACCACTAAAAAAGAACCTAGACATGTTTGGTGTCTATGAACGCGTAATGACCTGGACAATCATATTGGCAGGTCAGTTTTAGCATTTAGTGAACCTAGCAAAAAAGCCAAACAAAAGACAAGTGTGGGATTGCACTTTTTTTGCAATTTCACCGCACTTGGAATTTTTTTCCCGTTTTCTAGTACACGACATGGTAAAACCAATGATGTCTTCAACAGTAAAACTCGTCCCGCAAAAAATAAGCCCTCACATGGCCATACTGACAGAAAAATAAAAAAGTTATGGCTCTGGGAAGGAGAGGAGCGAAAAATGAACACGTAAAAACGGAAAATCCCAAGGTCATGAAGGGGTTAAAGAGGATGTCCACCTTTTGGAGACCAGTTTTTTTCTTAAATACATGCAATTAATGCTAAAAATCTTCTTTTGCAATTGGGTTTATTTAAAAATATAATAGACTCGGTATTACATTGTCTTTTGCTGGCTGCAGAAGGAGATACCTGGGTCGGCCACATTCTCTTTATTTTAACAGCCGTGTTGAGGACATGATTTTGTGGCACTTACCATTATACAGGTATGACCGGTTCTCTTCCTGCTCTTGTTAGTGCAGCTTTCCTCACACACTGCACAGCTCTCCAGTCCATACAATGGCTACTAATGAAGGAGCATGTGACCAGATCAGTTTATCAGCCGTGTCCAATTGAAAACCTCGCATGAGAAAACTGCTTTTCTATTGGAGGAGACTGATAAACTGATCTGGTCACATGCTCCTCCATCAGCAGCCATTGTATGGACTGGAGAGCTGTGCAGTGTGTGAGGAAAGCTGCACTAACGAGAAGGAAGAGAACCTGTCATACCTGTATAATAGAAAGTACCACAAAATCATGTCCTCAACACGGCTGTTAAAATAAAGATAATGTGTCCTGGGAGAACTCATAAAGTCCTATGGCTTCTAGTACCACTTATACTCTGATGACACTTCTCTGCTGTTCAGAATCTGAGTTTATATCAGCCATATCCTTCTCATCACGATTCTTAGAGCCCAATGTGGACAAAACTGAATTTATCATCTTTCCTCCATCCGACTTCATTCTCTTACTCAATCTATCAAGCACAATAAATGACATCACACTTTCCCCTGCTCCAGCAGTTCGCTGCCTCGGAGTAACCCTTGACTCTGCCCTGTCTTTGAGACCACACATCCAAGCTTTTTCCACCTCCAATCAAAAATATTTCCGGAATCTGTTCTTTCCGCAACCCTTAACCTACTAACATGTTAGTGCACGTCCTCATCAGCTCCCGCTTTGATTACTGCAATATTCTTCTCTGTGGCCTTCCCGCTAACACTCTCGCACCTCTCCAGTCCATCCCTAACTTTGCTTCCTGATTGATTCACTTTTCCCTCTGCAAATCCGTTTATTGCCTTCCAGTTCCCCAACAAATCCAGTCCAAACTACTAACAATGACCTACGAAGCTGTCCATAATCTGTCTCCTAAATATATCTCTGAGCTAATCTCCCAATATCTTCCCACACGCAATCTCCATTTCTCCAAAGACCTTCTCTCTTTCTTGTACGTTCTTCACCCAGTCTCCCCCAAGACTTCTCCCGAGTATCTATATTTTGGAATTCTGTGCACCAACGGACCTGATTATCCACCACATTAGGTTTTCAAGTTCTGTCTGAAAGTTCCCAGCTCTTCAAGAAAGCTTACAGCCTGCAATGCCCCTGCTGCCTCCTCACATCCTCAGGAGCTGACGCAACCTTTTAACCTATTATCTCTGTCCCCATTATCCTGGAGAGTGTAAAGGTGCCTTCACACATAACGATTTCGTTAACGATATCGTTGCTTTTTGTGACGTAGCAACAATATCGTTAACGAAATCGTTATGCGTGACAGCGACCAACAATCAGGCCCCTGCTGGGAGATCGTTGGTCGCTGGGAGTGATCAGGACCTTTTTTTGGTCGCTGATCACCCGCTGTCATCGCTGGATCGGCATGTGTGACGCCGATCCAGCGATGTGTCCACTGGTAACCAGGGTAAATATCGGTTTACTAAGCGCGTCCCTGCGCTTAGTAACCCGATATTTACCCTGGTTACCCGGGGACTTCGGCATCGTTGAAGACAGTTTCAACGATGCCGAAGTCTTTCCCCTGATCGTTGGTCGCTGGGAGAGCTGTCTGTGTGACAGCTCCCCAGCGACCACACAACGACTTACCAACGATCACGGCCAGGTCGTATCGCTGGTCGTGATCGTTGGTAAGTCGTTCTGTGTAACGGTACCTTTAGTCAGCAGTCACTGTTAGTTTGTTCATTGTAACTTATATTTGTATTTTGTATGTAAACCCTTTTCATATGTACAGTGCCATGGAATAAATGGTACTCTGTAAATAAAAAATAACCCCGTTAACTCCTGCAGCCAACAATAGACAGTGCAATACAGAGGCTATGGAAGGAAAACTGTTCAAAATGTCCCCAAAGGTGGACATGCTCTAAAGTTGTAGGAAGTATAGACTTTAGCAAACAACTAATATACTGAAATCTGATGGAGAAAGAAATTGTGTACAGCTGTCCATACACCCCTAGATGTGCTAACAGAATATATAGTGTGTAGGGGCTTACACAGCTATCCACGGCGAGTTCCTCCAGAGAAACCACATCCAGAAGTATTGAACTTAAACCTTCCCCTTTTTCATTTTGAAGGGAGGTGTTTCCGTAGTAGAGTGAGAAGTGGCTTTTTAGCAACTACTTTACATTTATGAAGTAGTACAAGACAAGTAACTACAACTCGCATTATTATTTGATGTAGATTTTAAAGTCAACACAAGGAGGGACTTTACAAGGGAGGTGAAGAATATAGTAGGCACTGCTTCCCATTTTTTTTTAATCCACTAGTTTTGGCTTCAAAACTGCAGCCCAACGACACGCATTTGATGTGGCTTTTATATTTGTTAGGAAAAGATATTTTAGTGTAAAATTGAAAACCCCCTTTTAAAGTTGTTCCAAGGATTAGAAAAGAAGCAGTTTCTTTGGGCACTGCTGTGAGGGAGGACAAATCACACGTGAATAATGAAGAATATTTTTATTTTTGAGAGTAGATACCTGATGAAAGGGATGGATCGCCCCCGAAATACGTAGTTCTGCAATCAAAAATAAAAATATTCTTCATCATTCACCTGTGATTCATCCTCCTGGTATGGCTTGAAAAAAACTCTTTCTAATCTTTGGATCTTCCTCTGGTTCCTAGCCTTGGCACTTGGGATTGGTGGTCGGTGCACCAGCCGTGGGTGTTTTTAATGCAAATCTGCCCCAGTGTTGTGCCCGTCAACCACAACCATTTCAGGTGAGCCTTTCCATACTGCTGAGGTTTCCGTACCGCCAAACTGATTCTCACATACAGCGCATCTGTGCGTTTTTGCTTTTTAAAGAGGTTGTCTTAACATAAAAACAAAACATTAACCCACCTAGCAGATCCCCGCTCCCGGATCGAGTCCTTGATCGGTCTCCTAGATACCCGTCCAGCGGGAGGTGTTGGGTCACTGCCATAGCCAAGCACTAAATAGCTGCTGCCAGCCTGCCCTCACATTCTGTCTGAGCTGAAAAAAACTTCTAGCTTTGACTTCTAGTTGGGTCAGTACATGACAATCCCTTTTAACTACAACACTTGTTTTACATTTTACTATAGATTTTATACTATATAAGTTTTATTTATTAGACTGTAGTCATGTAATGCATTAGTTTTCTGCTGAGCCAAATCTAACACTGGATAGGGATCACCCCTCACTTGCTCAATTCTATAGAAATCTTGTAGGTTGCTTTTTAAAGCAAGCCACAGTTTGATGTTTTAGAATTTTCCGCAAGATCTGAATTTGCTCATTCACGCTTGGACCGTAATTCCTAGCCCGATGGCATGTGGTCTTGTGATCTAACAGCCTCAAAAAAAAGTATGGTCCTGTTAGTAAGATCAGATCAGGAGACCCATGGACAGACTGTATGTGGGCATTCAGCCTAAACTACCAGAAAGATAGCGCTATCTCCATATATACGACTGTGAAAAAGGGGGGACCTGAGGGCACTTCTAATAATTAGTAGTGATGAGCGAGTGTACTCGTTGCTCGGGTGACCTCCGAGTATTTATGGCTGCTCGGAGATTTAGTTTTCATTGCGGCAGCTGAATGATTTACAGCTACTAGCCTGCTTGATTACATGTGGAGATTCCCTAGCAACCAGGCAACCCCCACATGTACTCAGCCTGGCTAGTATCTGTAAATCATTCAGCTGCCGAGATGAAAACTAAATCTCCAAGCAGCCATAAATATTCGGAGGTCACCCGAGCGTGCTCGGGAAAACCCGAGCAACTAGTACACTTGCTCATCACTAATAATTAGATATGGGATCACTGACCACACGCTAGAAACGTGTGTTACCAAAAAGAGAAAAAAGGTAGTGTGTATAAGGAAGGATCACCAAAATCAGTATAGAAAAAAGGTATATATAAATTTATTGAAACATATCAACAAGAGGCAAACAACTAAACAATTAAAAAACCATAAGTTTAACAACCATAGGGGGCCTTGTAGGTGCCCCCCCCCAAGGAAAGCACCTACCTCCACTAAATGTACCGGAAGTATATTATGGTAAACTACACTGAACAGCTGAAGTCATTAAGTGCTGGACAGGATGATCTTACATATAAATCTAAAAAGGCTCAGCAGGATGACTTTCCTCTGAGGAAGCCATGCTGTGTGGCGATACGCGTGCGGTATCTCCCCCTCCTCCACTTCCATGACCGGGTGACTCTCTTATTTCAGGATCTAACAGGTTCTCTGCAGTCCCATTCCTCCCTTTCTCTTTTTTGATTATGGACTAATTTGTCCTTCCTCATTGAACTATCTTTAGGGAGAGTTTTGTGTTTTGTGCACTATCACATTCTTTGTCATTTGTCAGCCTGCAGTTTTTTATCCTGTTTAAACTTTATGGCTGTGTGCACACGATGCGGAATTAGTGCGGATCCGCAGCGGATTTTTCCGCGCAGAAACGCAGTTCCGCACAGTGATTTACAGTACAATGTAGATCAATTGGGAAAAAAAATCTGTGCTAATGGTGCGGAAAAATCCGCATGAAAACCGCTGCGGATCAAAAGAAGTAGCATGCTACTTCTTTTGTGCGGAACTGCAGCGTTTCTGACCCTTTCCATAATAGAAATCCTCAGGGGTAAAAAATGCAGAAAATCCGCATCAATTCCGCAACAAAAATGCACAAAATTGGCATAACATCCGCGGCAAATCCGCACCTGCGTTTTCTGCAAGGAGATGCGGATTTTGTGCGGAAAATTCTGCACTCCAATCCGCAACGTGTGCACACAGCCTATTTGTCTCTGATACTATATATTTTGTGCATATATTGTATTTGCCCATTCGGGCATACTGCATTGATAAGTAAGATCATCCTGTCCAGCACTTAATGACTTCAGCTGTTCAGTGTAGTTTACCATAATATACTTCTGGTACATTTAGTGGAAGTAGGTGATTTCCTTGGGGGACACCTACAAGGCCCCCTATGGTTGTTAACCTTATGGTTTTTTATTTGTTTTTAATTGGTTGTTTGCCTCTTGTTGATATGTTTCAATAAATTTATATATACCTTTTTGCTGTACTGATTTTGGTGATCCTTCCTTCTACACGCTACCTTTTTTCTCTTTTTGGTAATGCATCTATATGACGGTGGCTTATATAAGCCTTAGAATATGTGTTGCACCTTCATAAGATCTGCAATAAGCATGACCTGTATTTTTCTATAGTAGTAATATGAAAAAATATTTTTTTCAAAAAAGTAAAGACTCTAAAATGGGAAATTGCTCTAACAAACATTATATGTATTTCTAGTGATGTTGCCTGTATGTACCTCAGTGGTGTCTGCTTGGTGACAACCTCTGCATGGAGCTAGTATGGGCTCTCTAACATATGCGTAGGCTATTTGGCTTATTTGCACAAGAATATGTGACAAATAACTTGATTACAGTCTCCTTACAGTGCTCTGCCACTTGTTTTTCTATTTAGGCAAATGGAAATATATATGCTTGAGATGTTTTGGAGTTTACTCACAGCCCAAAAATGTCCCTTTTAAAGAGGACTTGTCACTTGCCATACATATGTAAATTTTACCTTGCATAAATGCTGCTGTTCTTAATCTGGCTATGATTTTCTTTTGATTCTGTTTCTCTCCATTCCTGAGTTATGGCCACCCTTTACCTGGATGTTAATCTAGTCTTGTTAGACAAGTGGGCATTGTCCTCAGCTCTTCTTTATGAAAGTTTTCTTGAAGATCATGCCCAGTTGGTTTCAAAAAAAGAAAAAAAACAACTAGGTTTTTATGCAGGGAAAAGGGGACAATATGTCAGGAAAGGAGAGGCACAGGAACATGAAAAAACAATGCAATGCTAAAGTGGCATGTACTGTATACCGGATAAAAAATTTACATTTGTGGCCAGTGACACGTCCCCTTTGACTTCTCATCCTTCTCTTTTGAGAGTAGCATACTTTTATTTCATATGTAGTGATGAGCGAATATACTCGTTACTCGAGATTTCTCGAGCATGCTCGGGTGTCCTCTGAGTATTTTTTAGTGCTCGAAGATTTAGTTTTTCTTGCCGCAGCTGAATGATTTACATCTGTTAGCCAGCATAAGTACATGTGGGGGTTGCCTGGTTGCTAGGGAATCCCCACATGTACTTATGCTGGCTAACAGATGTAAATCATTCAGCTGCAGCAAGAAAAATCTCTGAGCACTAAAAAATACTCGGAGGACACCTGAGCGTGCTCGAGAAATCTCGAGTAACGAGTATATTCGCTCATCACTATTCATATGCATTGATTGTCATGAAGCTACTGAGCATTCAAGGGCTGGAGTTTTATTAACTTGCCTATAGCAGGGACTGTCAAACACTGAGGTCTGCCTTCATTTTAGGTCGGGGTCACTTGATTTCTGCCATTAGAAACGTAGGGAGGGAGTACATGCATTACACATACAGTACATAGCACTAACAGCTAAAACATTATTGAGAGTGCAGTGATGGAACTAAATACATAAAAGGATTATTTATAGATGGAGTCATTCATTTGTGTCTCATTGTAATAGGTTCCCAGTTTTTACATGTATAATACGTTGCATAGTGCTGTTTCTGCTTTTTGGGAAGGAAATGTGTACCGACCACTCCATCTATGACAGGAAAATGATTGTACTCGTAAACATGTAATTGTCTTGTATTTTTTGACAAAGGAAGATGCCATTTAAGAGTGTGTGAATGGTCTGGCAAAAAAATAAGACAGCTGAGCTCTGACCGAGAGCTGTTCTAGAATTTTATTAGCGTGTGAACAAAGCATGCTTTTTATGCCGACCAGGTAAATCCTTCATTGTTGAAATGTTCTTTGATTGTCAGCTCTACAATAAAAGATCTCTGAAAGCCAATGAGTTACTTTATAACTGTTTGTAATTATCAAATAGCCCTGTGTCAGGTTAGTTTCTCGTATTCTAATGGTGGTTATGCGCGATAGTCTAAAGTGATTCAAATTGTATCATTTCTTCCAAAATTACTACTCGTCATGAGGCATTCATCAACAAATGATTATTTTAGCCAACCAAAGGCAGAAAGATTGTGATCAGTCATGTAATAATTATAACCAATGATTATTGGCTCCAAAAACATAATCTGTGTGAAATTTACCATATGTTTTTGGACTACAAGATGCATCGGACGAGAAGACACACCTAGGTTTTAGAGGAGGAAATTTGAAAAAAAAATTAAGCAAAAAAATGTGGTCAAAACTGTGCTACTATCCCCTATCCTGGTATATATGGTCCTCTCATCCTCATCCTGGTATGCATGCCCCCTTCATCCCTATCCTGGTATACATGGCCCCCTCATCCCTACCCTACTATGCATAATCCCCTTATCCCTATCCTGGTATGCATGGCCACCTCTTCCCTATCACATAAACTATTATATTTACCTTCCTGAGCTCCCTGGCAGTGTCTTGTTCCGATGCCAGCAGCTGATTTCAGCTTGTAAGCAGCGCTTGGCAGGGAAGTCACACGCTGTTTACAAGCCAAAGACTGCTTCCAGAATATTCACTGCTCTCCACACTGGAACTATGTGCATGGAGAGCAGTGAATATTCATTGCGCTTTAATATCGGGCACAGTGTTAGCTGCAGCCGCCAGCTTCCTGCAGCTGCCAGGCGTTCATGTGTGCCTGCTACTGAAGGGAATGATTATTCACTGCATTCCATGCCTATGGGAGTGGAGAGCAGTGTATATTCATTGAGTTAAGTAGCGGGCACACAGGAATGCTCAGCAGCTGCAGGAAGCCGGCTGCTTGGGCTAACAGTGTGTCTGCTATTAAAGAGAAATGAATATTCGCAGTAATGCAGTGAATATTCATTTCTCTTTAGCAGCGGGCACAGGAGTTGGCCGCAGCCGCTGGCTCCTGCCTCCTGTGACCTGCTGCTCTGACGCTGATGCTCACGCACCACAGCCAAGGCAGGTACATCCAGACTACAGGACGCATCCCCCCCCCCCCCCCCCAATTTTCCTCCACATTTTTGGAGGAGAAAAGTGTGTCTTATAGTCCGAAAAATACGGTACATCAGATATAATATTCATGGACTAGGCCACAGTTACGCCAGCAGAGTTGAGTAGAAGAGGGGAACAGAGAGTGAAGCCTCATTGGGGTGTAATACCATCTTAAAATGGTTTTCATATAATACTCAAGATAAGAGGCACATTTGAAGGTGCAAAAACTAGTGAGCTTGTCCATTCACTGCTCGAGAATGTTTTATTCAATTCTTTTTCCCACGATAAAAAGGAGTCGACTTTGTAAAAACATTTTTCATGTCTATTAAATTATTTATGGGTTTTAGGCTCACTTTATTGGATGAAACATTTGAAAGAGTCAATATTAATCCTGAGTTAACCATTTTGCTCTGATATCGGAAAATGTAATGCGTGCCGAATTTAGAGATATTTATAGAACTCTTTATTGGGAATTTCAAAATGATTATATAAAGAAGCAAAAGAGAGGAGGTTAGGACCCGCATACAAATATTCATGGACTATGGACTTCTAGAAAAGATCATTTCTCCATCGCCACATTGGGGGACACATGACCGTGAGTGTATGCTGCTGCCACTAGGAGGCTGACACTAAGTAAATACAAAAAAGTTAGCTCCTCTGGAGTATACACCACCCACTAGCTCCAAATAGAACCAGTTCATGCTTAGTGTCCGTAGGAGGCACACTGGGGTCTACTATTCAGACCATACTTTTTTATTTTAATATTTTTTAAACTTTTTGCGCAAGAGGAAGATTGGGGCGACGGACGCATTCAAGGGGCCGATCTCCCCCATACATCAACAGGCGAGCACGGCGAGTGTTGCCTTCCCGTAACCTCTCCTGCAACGTGGGATGCCAGGCCTGAGCTATTTTAGGGTAGACGGTTCCCTTTAGGGCGCCAATCTCCCCGCACCAGCAACAGACGGGAACACGGTGTGTCACCTCCATGTACCCCCTTCTGAGCCAGGCCACAACTGGACACAGCCCTGTGAGATCCTAGGGGAGTGAACCCTTAGGATACACAGAGGCTCACTCCCCATGGCGTCCGGCTGCTCCCGCTGCACCACCACTGAATGAACAGCGGTGCTGCATGGAGCTGGACGGTCCCTCTCCACCTCCCCCAAAGGGGATGGTGGATCGAGGGTTCCTGCACCATTCCCCTTGCATTACTGACTTCCAGCAGACCGGCAGCTTTGCTCCTCGATCTTCCCAGGTTTCGGCGGTGAGTTTCGGCAGGGGAGGAGGGGCTCCTGAGTGTATCGCGGGCTCGGCTGGTTCTCCTCGCCCGGGCACCGCTAATTTAGTCCCCGGCTTCAGCCTCAACTAGGCCGCAGGCCAAAAAACTCCGCCCACAGCGTGCGTCACGCCCAAGGTCCCACCCACTTGGCGCTTCTCGTACACTGCTAGAAGCGCCCTTCCTAATCTCGGCGGCCATCTTCAGCCCCTTAAGGACGGAGGATCACCGCGCTTCCGCTACAAGACCACTGGGAACGCAGGGGCACAGGACCTGGGTAAGTGCTCTGCCACACTGCCCACAGGTGCCCTTTTTTCTCAGCCGCACAAAGTGCTCTCCCTTCCTTACAGTCGCACACAAAGTGCTACGCTCACTTTACAGCACAAAGTGCTCTGCTGACTTTTCAGCCACACTTTGCCTTCCCTGCAGTATTTTGGGGGTTAACAGGGATACAGCATGTCTATCTAAACTCTCCAAAAAGTCATCTAAAACACAATGTTTTTCACTTCTTGCACCTCCTGTCAGGCTGCGCTACCAAGTGGGCATACTGCTTCGCTCTTTCATGCTTGTGACCCCAAATGCACTCAGGAGCCCCCCACCACGACCAAACCCACAGTGACCAGTCCCCATTAGTGGGCCTTGTCACTATCGCAATCTATGGCTTCTTTAACTTTGGTTATTGAGTCCCTTCAGGATCCCTCCAGGAGCAGGACCACTAATCTCTGTCTCAGAGAATTCCCCGACATCAGGGGAACCATCGGCCTGCAGGGGCCGTTCTCGTTTAAGACACAAACAGGCATCTAGGAAGCGACTACATAGCTCGTCCCCTCTGGTGCCCCAGTGTCCGTTAGCTCCGCTTCTCGCTCTCCCTCTGCAGGCGCCTATAGCGATCATGACTCTGATTCTGAGTCTGATGGGCCCCTTGATCTAGAGTCGCCAGGTTATCAGGCTACTGTGGATAGTCTCATTGAGGCCGTCAACCAGTCACTGCAGGTCGACGAAGAGCCTTCTTCCCTCATGGATAACGCAGTGTCCTTTAAAAGGCCAAATGTCCTCATAGGGTGTTTGCCAATCACCCTGAGTTCCAGGACATAGTTCGGCGACATAGAGAGCATCTGGATAAACGCTTTGCAGGTCAGCGATCTCTGGAGACCAAATATCCCTTCTCTCCTGACCTCTGCAAACAATGGACAGAATCCCCTCCAGTGGATCCCCCCGTATCCCGTTTTTCCTTCAAGAGTCTTCTGTCCCTGCTGGCGGGATCCTCCATTAAAGATCCCACAGATTGCCTGATTGACAGCCAGGCTCAGCACTTTTTCCCTCCTTTTGCAGCTACCTGGGTAGTCAAAGCCGTGACTTACTGGGCAGATTCCCTCCATATGGCCATACAGAAGAGTGATCTCCCCTCCGAGATAGCGGAGTTCGTCAATCAAATTTCTTTGGCTGGTGATTACTTAGTAAATGCTTCCCTGGACGTGGCTAATTGCTCTGCACTTACAGCTTCAAATGCAGTAGCGATTAGAAGGGCACTATGCCTGAGAAACTGGCGAGCAGACTCTGCATCAAAAAAATCCTTAACGTCCCTTCCCTATCTCAGTGGTCGCTTATTCGGCAAAAAGCTGGACCAACTGATTTCAAATGCTACAGGCGGGAAGAGTAAATCCCTTCCCCAGCAGAGAATTAGGCGACCGATCCGCCGACAGCTGCAGACTTGTTTTCGCAGCAATTACGGGTGGTCTTCTATGGCCTGTTCCCCTGGTTCGGGGCGTCCCGCTGTCAGAGACAAAACTCCACAGACCTCGTACAAGCCCAACTGCTCGTAGAAGGGCCGACCCAAGCAGTACAGATCTAAGGGATCCAGACCCCAAATGTCCTCAACTAAATGACTCCCAACATTGTTCGGATGACACCAGCAACCAGCAGAGTAGGCAGCCGCCTAATCCTGTTTCGCCATATCTGTCTCGCAATCGTTCACGACGAGTGGGTCAGGGATCTGGTGTCCTCCAGATACAAAATTGAATTTCCCCCCTTCCAACCCGGTGTTTTGCCTCTGGGCCTCCCGAAGCAGCAACACGAGCTCGGGCCTTTTTCCAGGCCATCGAGTCACTCCGCCGAGACGGGGTCATTACCCCGGTTCCTGAGAATGAAAGGTTCCAAGGTTTTTATTCAAATCTGTTCACGGTCCCCAAGAAGGATGGTACAGTCAGACCAACAGATTTGTCAAAGTTCGGCATTTCAGGATGGAGTCCCTTCGTTCTGTCATCGCCTCGATGGAGCAAGGCAAGTTCCTAGCCTCCATTGATATTCAGGATGCGTATCTTCACATTCCAATCTTCCCTCCTCACCAAAGGTTCCTTCGCTTCGCTGTCCACGGAGAACATTTTCAGTTCAAGGCCTTACCCTTCGGCCTTGCCACCGCCCCCAGAGTCTTCACAAAGGTCCGGGCGGCTGTCATGGCCATCCTACACTCTTGAGGCCTAGTCATCCTCCCCTATTTAGACGACTTACTGGTCAAAGGCCCATCTTTCCAAGCCTGCGAGGAGTGCATCTGCATTTCTTTGGAAACTCTTTCTCGGCTTGGCTGGTTAATCAACCTGAAAAAGTCTTCTCCTGTCCCAGCTCAATAGATCTTCCTGGGCATGACTCTGGACACTTCCCGAAGGTTGGCGATTCTCCCTCAGGACAAGGTCCTCAACAGGGGATCCGGACGCTCTGGCATGAGGATTCTCTGGAAGATGGTAGCCGCATTGGAAGCAATTCCATTTGCGCAACTGCATCTTTGTCCCCTACAGCAGGGGTCCCCAACTCCAGTCCTCAAGGCCCACCAACAGGTCATGTTTTCAGGATTTCCTCTGCATTGCACAGGTGATGCAATTATTACCTGGGCAAGACTAAGGAAATCCTGAAAACATGACATGTTGGTGGGCCTTGAGGACTGGAGTTGGGGACCCCTGCCCTACAGCACGCACTATTGGATGCATGGGACAAGAGGCCATTTTCCCTCGATCAACCGTGTCGACTGACCCCTCGGGTCAAGCTGCCACTCCAGTGGTGGACACTCCAGGCCTCTCTCCTCCAAGGGAAGTCCTTCCTCCCAGTCCATTGGCTGGTGGTCACTACCGATGCCAGCCTCCTTGGCTGGGGAGCTGTTTTTCATCATCACACTGCCCAGGGGAGCTGGTCTCGGGAGTCTCGCCTTCCCATCAATGTCCTGGAGATACATGCGATTTTGCTGTCCCTGGGGTGGTTCCATCCTCTCCTAGCAGGCCTCCCCATCGGTGTCCAGTCGGACAATGCCACGGCTGTGGCCTATATCAATCATCAGAGGTGCAGTCCCAGCAAGGCTGCAATGTGCGAGGTGGAACACATTTTTCACTGGGCCGAAAGGAAGCACTCGGTCATATCGGCCGTTCACATTCCAGGGGTGGAAAACTGGGCCGCAGACTTCCTAAGCCATCAAGGCCTTGCCTCGGGAGTGTGGTCTCTCCATCAAGACATTTTCCAGCAGATCTGCCTTCGTTGGGGTACTTCGGACGTAAACCTGATGTCTTCCTTCCACCTTAACGAGGATATTGTGCTTCCTTCGTGTTGTCCTGCCCCGGCGCACCGCGTGGAGAAGGCTCTTCACTCCTTGGATCTTGTGAGGGCTCTCAGAAAGTACGTGTGTAGGACGACATCCTTTCGCCAGACGGATGCCCTGTTTGTTCTCCCGGCGGGACACCAGAAGGGATCGGCCACTTCTAAGTCGACAATAGCCAGATGGATTCGGTCGGCTATTCAAGAAGCTTACCTCGTCAGAGGCAAGCCTATTCCAACGGGGATCAAGGCACACTCCACTCGGTTGGTGGGTGCTTCATGGGCCATTCGGCATCAAGCATCTGCAAAGCAGGTTTGCAAAGCTGCGACCTGGTCTAGTCTGCATACTTTGTCAAAGCATTATAATGTCCATACTCAGGCATCTGCAAATGCCAGCCTGGGTAGATGAATTTTGCAGGCAGCGGTAGTGCACCTTTAGACATGAGTTTACTCTGTTATGATAGAATTTCCCACCCAGGGACTGCTTTGGGACGTCCCATGGTCCTGTGTCCCCCAATGTGACGATGGAGAAATAGGGATTTTTGTGAACTCACCGTAAAATCCTTTTCTCCGAGCCACTCATTGGGGGATACAGCACCCACCCTTTTTGGTCTGTTGCCTATGATGAGTGTTATAGTTTTGACATCTTGTACCTATGGTTAATTTTTGTTAATCTCCTACTGCTTGGTCACTGAACTGGTTCTATCCGGAGCCAGTGGGTGGTGTATAATGCAGAGGAGGAACTAACCCTTTGTGTATTAGCATCAGCCTCCTAGTGGCAGCAGCATATACCCACAGTCCTGTGTCCCCCAATGAGTGGCTCGGAGAAAAGGATTTTACGGTGAGTACACAAAAATCCCTATTTTTTAAGTGTCCATTGGACGAAAGGACTAAGGTATGTGAATGCATTTGCAAAATGATTAATCTCCATGCAATCATTCAGTAAAATGATTGTTCAGCCACCAACCTATGTCTTTCTAAAGTGTATGGCAACCTTCCTAAGTTGGGGCTTGACTCCAACAGTGCAAAGATTATTGCACATTGCCAGTTGAGCATGTTTTCTTTTAGTTGACGCTTATACTATGGTTACATATAGAATACAGTAATATGAATTTATACAGAAGGCTCAATTTTTATTTTGTTTTTTTAACAGATTCAATTTCCAATTTTGAACAAAATATATAGTGCCTGCTTGGAACTGTATCTTCAAAAGGAAATGTATTTTTCATCCTTTGCCTTCATCCTTCTGGAAGATCTTTTATAAAACCCAAGAAGGCAAATTTTGGTCTGATGTCTTGCCTTTTAGGAAGGTAAATGGCAGTAATGCTGGGACGATGCGCAGATTTGGTGTCTTGACAGTTTCACTTACAACTACATTTTTTGCGGATCCCTCTAACGCAACTTGCATCAACTTATTTTAATGAAGCAATCATATATATTGCACTGTATACTTAAAATTGCTCATTTTACTCTTCTACTCAATTTAATTCTTCTCTTTTCCATTAGGTCTATGACATCACGCTATTAAAAACAGACTAGCTAAATCCTTTTAAGCTCTATGTAGAAACAGGAAGTCATTTTTCCCTGGATTTCGTAATGTATGTACTATAAGGTTGCTTGTGACTGCACCTTCATACTTCTGGTGAAAAACAATTCTGACTTCTAACGTAATACAGTAACTGCGCTGCGTGAGAACAAGGGAAAGGGCCATTTAGAATGGAAGAGAGGAACATGAAAGGAAGAAATGTTTCTATAATAAAATAACGCATACAGGTTCAGTCCTTCACTGCTGCTCAGGTAGTCCCCCCCCCCCCCCCCGCAGCAATGACATATCAGCACGTCATTCACATGATTGCTGCATAGCTGTACATACTTGTTAATACTTGTTCAGCAGTAACTTGCTGCCTTCATGTGAATGATGTACAGTATGTGTTTCGGAAAACAGCCATGTTTTTTTTTAATTCTATACAATTTTTTGCATTATATTTATATAACCCCATACAAGGGTACATTTGTTTGTCAAAACGCCAGCCTTTTAAATTTAAGTAAAATTTAAGAGAAAAATGAAATGAGCAAATACCCTGCAGTAAATAAATAGCAATAGTGCATGTAAATAACACAGGATTCTTAGTTAATATAATTTTGATTAAAAAAAAAATGTAAAAGCTACCCCACCGTCAAGGTGATCCTATTTGGTACAGTCCAAACCTCTTAGTATTAAAATCTTACCATATGTTAAATGACGTAAATGTGAATAAGGGCCAAGCAGGACCGAGACCACAGCTACATTTTTTTTAGTCAAAATTATGTTCAATGAAGTACCCTTTATTTTATTGCACTACTGCTATTTATTTATAGCAGGGTATTTGGTAATTTTGTTTCTATTTTAGATTTTGTTTATTTAGTGGCTAGTTTGAACATGCACCTACACATTGCATGCCCACCAACTTATATTCCAGATCATCGCTTTAAGTTTTTGTTTCAGGTTTTTGCATTCTTATGTAGGTAAGGGCATGGCCTCCCTTTTCTTTGAGCTGGACATTACGTTTTCTATAGTTTCACATGGCTGGGTGTCTATTAGTTGGGGTCTAGGTCCTTATAGGTGAATAGGGTCACCTTGATGCTGTGGAATGACTTTTACTTTTTTTGATCAAACTCATGTTAACCAAGTACTAGAGATGGGCGAACCCGAACAGTAAAGTTCAGCATCCGTAATGAACACCTACTGTTCGGGCACGGACACTAAACATGGACTTCAGGAAGCAGGAGCAGCTGATGGGAGTATTCATCAGCCGGCTCCTGCGCTGTAAATAAAGAATTTTTTTTTAAAAATGGCGCGGGCTTCCCCACTGTATTTTTGATAACCAGCCAGGCAAAACTTACAGCTAGGGACTGCAGGCTACTATTTATAGGCTGTGGAGGGGCAATATCCATGGCCCTCAGCTGTCTGGTTCAGCAAGGCTGGTTATCAAAAATAGAGGGGTCCCCACGCCATATTTTTAAATTATTTAAATAAATAATTTTAAAAAACGGTGTGGGGTCCCCCCCATTTTTGACGACCAGCCTTGCTAAAGCAGACAGCTGGGGCTGGTATTCTCAGGCTGGTAAGGGGCCATGGATATTGGCCCCCCTCCCCAGCCTAAAAATAGTAGCCCGTGGCTGCCCAGTAAAGGCGCATCTATTAGGGTAGGTTTCCACATTCAGGAAACCCAGCGCTTTGAACGCAGCGGATACCCCGCTCCTCCCAAAGTACCGCCCCTGTTGGATGCGTGGTGATTACCGGATGTGTTCATTGAACACATGCGGAATCACCGCATCGTATTCGTAGACCGGGTTATTTATCTTGCGGAGACGGAGCGTCTCCGCAAGATAAATAGACATGCTGCGGTCGGTAAAAACACGCCGCATGACCCGATTCGCAGGGCTGCCGGATGCGGCCCTGCACTCATAGTGGAGACAGGATTTCATAAAATCCCTTCCATTATTCTGTAACATCTGGATGCCGCGAATTGGACGCTACGACTGTACGCAGCGTCCAATCCTTAGCAAATCCTGATGTAACCGGCACGTGGAAACATTCTTAGATGTGCCAATTCTGGCGTTATGCCAGGCTCTCCCCACTGGCCCTGAAGCAGTGGCAAGTGGTGTTCATGTGGGGTTGATGTCCCCTTTGTATTTTCAGGTGACCTCAAGCCCATGAATTAGTAATGGAGAGGCGTCTGTAAGACACCCATCCATTACTAATCCTATAGTTATATGGTAAGTAAAGAAGCAGCAAGTATAAACTCCTTTATTTGAAATAAAACAAAACCTGCTTTTACTTTATTTAAAAATAACAAACACAGGTAGGTGAGTATAACGCCTAATTCCACTGAATCCCTCATTTCCTGTCAGAAAAACAAAAAATAAAAAAACACCGATATCCCTCACCCGTCAATCGTTTTGTCCCATGCTGTAATCCATGTCTGTGGGATAAACAGATTTTAACCTGGACGATGCCAAGATGTGACCTCCGGTCTGTGAGGCTGCGTTCCCAACCGGGCTGAACTGTGGTGACTTCGGTGACAGTGAGAAAGTCTCACTTTGTAGAGGAGAGGTCACCACAGTTCAGGGAACACAGCCTCAGTGACCGGAGGTAACTTTAATAATGTCACCGACAGGGATGTGGAGTCGGTAAGCCAAACTTCCGACTCCACCAAAATGGGCTCCGACTCCACAGCTCTGCCAGGACTGTGGAGTCGGTAAGCCAAACCTCCGACTCCTCAATTTCCATTACATAGACTCCACGAATCCAACTCCACAGCCTTGGTCACCGACGGTCACTGAGACTGCTCTCTCAGCAGTTCAGTCTCCAGTGGTTCTCAGCATGGACGGTCACATCTTGGCACCGTCCAAGTTGAAAACTGTTTATTTCCCAGACATGGATTATGGCGTGTGACAGAACAACGAACAGGTGAGGGATACTAGTAGCCCGCAGCCCCCAGCTGTGAGTTTTACCTGACTAATTGTCAAAAATACAGGGGAACCTTCGCAAATTTTTTTTTAATATTATTTATTTACAGCGCAGAAGCCGGCTGATGAATACTCCCATCAGCCCCTCCTGCTCTCACTGTTATTAGCGGTAGTAGGCACCAACTGATGAGAGCAGTAGTCCCATCAGCTGACACTAGTGAGGTAAACTTTATACCATCGATCACAGCTAAGCGGTAACTCTGTTTTTTTACAGCGGGGAACCGTGGCTGTCTGACTGGCAGGGATGATTCCACCGCCGTTCAGAAGCAATGTTTACTGCGCTGTCAGGCACATGACAGCATGGCAAACACTGGATGAATCGGGTCCAGGTATCGTTCTGGTACCCAAACCTGAACTTTTTGTAACTGTTCGGCCAGACCCAAACATCCAGGTGTCCGCCCATCTCTACGAAGTACCCTGTGTTATTTTCATGCGCTGTTGCTATTTATTTACTGCAGGGTATTTGTTAATTTTGTTTTTATCTAAGGTTTTGTCTGTTTAGTGGCCAGTGTGAACATGCGCATACACATATGCATACCAATTTATATTCCAGTTCATTGCTTTTGTTTTAAATTTTAAAGTAGCTTCTTTCCAGTATCTTTTCTGAGTGAGCTGCTGTGTGTGCATTAAAAATAATCATGAGTTCAAGTGTTGGTGGTAATTGGCTCATAAGTGGAGAAAGAAGAATATTTATCTGGATACAATATATTTACACGTTGCTTATATTTGTTTGCGCTGTGGATTTGTGCATTTTGTTTAAAGGATGGTTCAGATGAAAAAGGTAAACTGATCTCTGTATTTGGCATAGGCATCTACCACATTTTCTGAAGCCCTAGGAAATGGTTTGAAAATGCTTGAACTAAAATAATGTGAAACTTAGCAATAGTATTGTAACATTTAAAATCTTGACCATGTAGTAGTGGTACACCACCACCAGAAATGTTAGTCTGGTCAGGGACTGGAGACACTTTTCTAGAATATTATGCCACTTTAGTGGTGTATAAATGGTCAGGAATTGGGTATGCAAAGCAGGCCCCTTTTCTGCCCCAGATCTTCCCACTTCTCTATATGTATGCAAAGCTGGTCGGAAATGGTGTAAAAATGCCCAAAGTTGCTAAATTGTTGTGCAACTATGAGTTGTGAAAAAAGGTTTGCAACTTTTTCAAGTTGTTTTGTTCTGGTGAAAATACCTTGATGAACCAGGCCCATAATCTTGCTTCAATATTTCAAAAAGGCTGTCATACTCAATGGCTAGCTGCTGAACATGAGAAATTTCTAGAGGAAAGAATGGAAGATTTAGTGCTCCTTTTAAGACCCTGGTTGTCTGAAGGCCCATACATTGCTTCTATACAGAAAAATGTAAGGTCTTTGTATGTCCTGCAGTTGGCAATGCTACAAAATCCATGTGAAGCATAGCCATCCAAATCATTACAAACACTTTTGTGATAAGATTTTAAAGTCCTTTAAAATAATGACTGCAGTCATCCAGAAGATGGTACTATTGATCCTTCAGATTTAATTTGAGCAGAAAATAAATTTTTTCTTAATGTCATGTATAGTATACAGTGCTTTAAGCCACAAATCTGAACGCTATTCATGTGTATGGCTTCTGACTGGTCACTGATCCCTCAGTGGCCTGCCCCCTATTTTACATAATGAATAATATACATATTGAGAAAAAAAATGACCTGCAGCAGGCAGATGGCGGTGCCTATGCTGCAGTATGATTGTCTGTAAAATGTTCATATAATTATTTTATATCATGCTAGAAATAAATTATTTAAATGTGTCTCAAAATGGTGCCAGGAGCAGCTATTGGCGATCCAATAGATGCTACTGCTCAGGCATCGGCGGCTCCATATTGGAGGAGGCAGTTTTTTTCTCTAGCAAGATGGCACCACCGGCACCTGTGCAGTAGCAGCTATCGGATTGCCGATAGCTGCTACTGCACCGGCGCGGCCAACGCCATTTTGAGACACTTTTTAAATTTATTTATAGCATGAAATAAAATAATTATATACACTTTTTACATGCTGTCATGCTGCAGCACAGGCAATTTTTTTTTTTCTTCTATATATATAATATTCATTATGTAAACTAGGCGGCAGGTCAGTGAGGGATCAGTGACCTGTCGGCAGTCTGCTTTATGAATACCTAAGCAGAGCACCACATCTAGACCCAGCCCTCCACAGGCTCGTCCTGGGGTGCGAGCATATCATTAACTCAAAACTGAAAATATAGATTAAACAACCAAAAGACGGATTTCATCAATTGAGGTATCATTTTAATCAGACCTGACACTACCTGCAGCACAATCCTGCTGATGGGTTTCCTTTAAGGCTTGTAGGTCTATATATTTGTCAGGAATTGTTTTCTAGTAACTCTACCTAAACTATGATGAGTAGTCAAGAGCTCAACCATAAGAAAGAGTTTTTAATGTCTGCCTTTTAAAAGGTTGGCCACTTTATTTTAATAATTGTGCTGGTAGCCTGATTTTTGTGGCATTTGCTATTATGAATGTATTTCAGGTTTTCCTCCTGTTAGTATAGACCTCACAGACTGCACAGTTCTGTGATGAGGAGGCTGGGTGTGTAAGTCAGTTCGCCACCTTCTGTCTCCCCTTCATCTGTGATGGAAAGTACACTTAAACAAAATGTAAAATAAAAAATTTATTGTATATAACCACAGTGTAATATATGTACTTATACTTACATTTATACTATTTCCTACAGATGAAGTGCCCAACATCTAAATGGCGTTGAACCAATATTTACACTATCTGGAACCAATTATTTGTCTCTCTTTGGGTTCCAATTTAGTAGTCTAGCACATTTCTTTGTCATGTAAAGCACCTTCATCCTTCCGTTTCAGTTCTATAAAGATGGAGATAGTTGAGAAGCACAGTATCTGTACATATAGGACTCCTCCTGGTTGTGGTTATACAAAGCAGGTAGGTCATCATCTACATTGAAATTCAAGTTGACCACACAATCTTTAGATGTAGAATCCAAAACCAAGGAAGGCTCTAAGTTTGGGTACTGTGAGTTATGTATAGGTGACATTGCCCAGGCAAGATTTTCCAGTGGTTGTATGTAGTTGAAATCTGAGCCATTTACATCATGATTTGTATTCCCTGTATGCTGGTCTTCATCACTTTGAAGGTCAAAATCCATAGCAGAAGCAAGCCAATCTCCTTCATTGTACTCTTCACTCTCATTGAAGCTGCCACTTCTGGGATTTTTGCTCCACTCCAAATCATTTACATTTTCAGTAAAGTAGTTTTTCATCATGTGCTCGTTTGTTGACTGATCCATCTCCATGTCATTTAAGTGAAGGAAAGGAGGACAGCCTTGCTGACCTATGGCTGTGCTTGCAAGGTCTTCATGGTTCCTTATCTCGCGTGAGAAAGGTAGCTGGAAAAGAAGGGACAATCAATGGATTACATATTCTGTAGATCTTTTCTCGTGATTAAGGTATCTTTCTTGTAAGTACATCATTTATGATTGATAGTTGTAAATCAAAATCTTACTTTTTTGTTATGGGTAGTTATATCTGCCTATAGTGATATCCCATACTATGATAAAGGGTATGATTCTGCAATGTACTTCACAATGCTATTCCTTCATGAATGAGCCAATACATCCAGAATGTGCATGTCCCATCTATTCCATTTTGAAATCAAAGCTACATAGTGGTCATACAGCTTATTGGGCATGGGAAACGTTAACTGTTGGCTGCATTAAATAGGGCTGTTTCAAGGAGAGCCTTAACTCAGTGAGCCAGAATTGAGATCCTTTCTGCTGGAGTCTAAATGGCCCCTATGTTAAAATACTAGAAAATCTGCCTACTGTGGCTGCAATTTTAAAAACGCTCACCTTCATTAAAGAACTTCTTTAAAAGGAATCTCTCAGCAGAAAATGACTGATCAGGCTAAGCACAGGCACTCTGCACACTTGGCATTGCCATGCAGTTCAGTACACTTTCCCAACTACTTGTTTTGCATTTATCTCTGACTCCTCTTCCTCAATTAACAGCTCTAGCTTCACAGGGTGGAGACAGATGGAAAGGGTCAATGAACTACTATGCTTTCTTAGTAGCTGGACATGGCTATTTATTGTAACTGTGACAGTTAGAGATGCTCTTTGTAGCAAGTTGAATTAAAGAATTCATCACTATCAATGCATACGTACCTTTTATTTTGATAATGCTTTGTTTAGGGTCTACCACTATGACATCTCATATTATCTATATCTCAACATTGGTCTTCTTTCGTATTGCTGTCCTTTGTGGTACAGGACAATTGTTTATGTGCGTTCTAGATTTTTTTTTAGGGATCAACCAGTTCTACTAGGGCTAGACTATGAGGAGTGGGGGCACCATCTTTTGCGTTGCCTCAACGGTCAGGCAGCGCCAGTTGTTATGAACAGGTAATTCAGAACCACAATGGACATAGAAGTACAGAGCACGCAAGTGACCTGACAAAGACCAAAAATTAAGGACGAGCTCTGAGACGTGGGAACTCCCTAATCCTAACACACCACACTAGAGGTAGCCGTGGATTGCGCCTAACGCTCCCTATGCAACTCGGCACAGCCTGAGAAACTAACTAGCCCTGAAGACAGAAAAATAAGCCTACCTTGCCTCAGAGAAATTCCCCAAAGGAAAAGGCAGCCCCCCACATATGACTGTGAGTAAGATGAAAATACATACACAGAGATGAAATAGATTTAGCAAAGTGAGGCCCGACTTACTGAATAGACCGAGGATAGGAAAGATAGCTATGCGGTCAACACAAAAACCTACAAAGAACCACGCAGAGGGGCAAAAAGACCCTCCGCACCGACTAACGGTACGGAGGTGCTCCCTCTGCGTCTCAGAGCTTCCAGCAAGCAGAAAAACAAATATAGCAAGCTGGACAGAAAAAATAGCAAACTTAGCTTATGCAGGATAAACAGGCCACAGGAACGATCCAGGAGGAAGCAAGACCAATACTAGAACATTGTCTGGAGGCCAGGATCAAAGCACCAGGTGGAGTTAAATAGAGCAGCACCTAACGACTTAACCTCATCACCTGAGGAAGGAAACTCAGAAGCCTCAGTACCACTCATGACCACAGGAGGGAGCTTGGCCACAGAATTCACAACAGCCAGTCTTTAGGGCCATTTAGGGATTTCTTTAGTTGGATTGTAATTGCTTTCTCCGTTGCTTACCCTGTTTACTCACAAAATCCTTTTTATCATGGTAATTCTGTTTCGCTCGTCTTTTAATGCATATCCATTAAAATATTTACGATTTTAGTTTCAGAATTATAATGGGGGATTTTCTATAGTCTTAACTTACCTTTTTGTATCCTTTACATATATATACTTTTGTTAGTTTGTGTGCTTATTTCTTTTGTGATGGCATGATTCCAGGCCCATCAACATTAACTCTTGGTTAGAGGATGCAAATCTCTACAGATAAGTATTCGATTACAGCCAGTGACTATTTCACACTGAAAACACTATTTAAGGACTTACAGGTTTATTACTAGGAGAATTTTAGGTCATGGTGGGAAATAAAAGCCATTGAGAATTATATAAAACCGAAGCGAAGTCTCCCTAAGCTAGAAGATCGTTGGGTACACCCGGGACCAGCTGCTTCGAAAGCATCACCAAACCAGAGATTCAAGCTTCAGGAGGCTAATTTGCATATTCCAGGTGCCTTCTGGGAGAAGCGAAGTCTCCCTAAGCTAGAAGATCGTTGGGTACACCCGGGACCAGCTGCTTCGAAAGCATCACCAAACCGCGCGCCTTACGGCGCGCGAATTTTTGCCTGTAGGACATTATTGCAAGAGAGCTTGGCTGAGTAGATTACACAAGAAGGAAAACACACAGCAAGTCAGCAGGATCTAGGAGCAACATGGCAGATGTGACAACCTACATGGTGAGCTGCAGCATGTGCTACATGTTCACAGATCGACCAGAAGAAGAATTAAATTTCACCTGTCAGAAGTGTAGACTAGTGGCCCTTTTAGAAGAAAAGGTGCGGGGTCTGGAAGAAAGAATAGCAACCTTGAAACTCATCAAAGAGAATGAAGACTTTCTAGACAGAACAGAAGCATCTCTACTGGTCACAGAAGGTGAAAAAAGTGTCAGAGAACCTCCAAAAGCAGATGAGTGGAAGCATGTGACCAAAAGAAGCAAGAAGACCATGGAGAAATCACCAACCACACAACTGAAGAACCGATATCAAATCTTTGTAGAGGATGAAGATGGCACACCTAAGAATGAAGCAATACCAGCAAGCAAAAAAGAAAAGGGCACACAGCAACAAGTGACAGCAAAAAGTACAGCCAAGAAGCAACGAAGAGTGGTGGTGGTGGGAGACTCACTACTGAGAGGCACCGAAGCAGCCATCTGCAGACCGGACATAACTGCAAGAGAAGTATGCTGCCTTCCAGGTGCGATGATCAAGGATGTGACCGATAGGATACCAAAGCTCTTCAGCTCCAAGGACGTCCACCCATTTCTTCTGATACATGTTGGCACCAATGACACGGCAAGGAAGGACCTACCGACAATCTGCAAGGACTTTGAAGAGTTGGGGAAGAAAGTAAAGGAACTGGATGCACAGGTAGTTTTTTCTTCTATCCTTCCAGTAGACGGGCATGGCACCAGGAGATGGAACAGGATCCTTGATGCAAACAACTGGCTAAGACGATGGTGCAGACAACAAGGATTTGGATTCCTGGACCACGGTGTGAATTACTGGTATGATGGACTCCTCGCCAGAGACGGACTACACCTCAACAAACCTGGGAAACACACATTCGCCAGAAGACTCACTACACTCATCAGGAGGGCGTTAAACTAGAAGAAGAGGGGACGGGAAGAAAAACATTAGACTCGAACAAAGACGACCCAGGAAAACATACTCAGAAGGGAGGTAAGAACATTTCTAAAACAATCCACAGTGAGGAGATTGGAACAAAACAAAATCCTCTAAACTGCATGCTCGCAAACGCCAGAAGCCTGACAAACAAGATGGAAGAACTAGAAGCAGAAATATCTACAGGTAACTTTGACATAGTGGGAATAACCGAGACATGGTTAGATGAAAGCTATGACTGGGCAGTTAACTTACAGGGTTACAGTCTGTTTAGAAAGGATCGTAAAAATCGGAGAGGAGGAGGGGTTTGTCTCTATGTAAAGTCTTGTCTAAAGTCCACTTTAAGGGAGGATATTAGCGAAGGGAATGAGGATGTCGAGTCCATATGGGTTGAAATTCATGGAGGGAAAAATGGTAACAAAATTCTCATTGGGGTCTGTTACAAACCCCCAAATATAACAGAAAGCATGGAAAGTCTACTTCTAAAGCAGATAGATGAAGCTGCAACCCATAATGAGGTCCTGGTTATGGGGGACTTTAACTACCCGGATATTAACTGGGAAACAGAAACCTGTGAAACCCATAAAGGCAACAGGTTTCTGCTAATAACCAAGAAAAATTATCTTTCACAATTGGTGCAGAATCCAACCAGAGGAGCAGCACTTTTAGACCTAATACTATCTAATAGACCTGACAGAATAACAAATCTGCAGGTGGTTGGGCATTTAGGAAATAGCGACCACAATATTGTGCAGTTTCACCTGTCTTTCACTAGGGGGACTTGTCAGGGAGTCACAAAAACATTGAACTTTAGGAAGGCAAAGTTTGAACAGCTTAGAGATGCCCTTAATCTGGTAGACTGGGACAATATCCTCAGAAATGAGAATACAGATAATAAATGGGAAATGTTTAAGAACATCCTAAATAGGCAGTGTAAGCGGTTTATACCTTGTGGGAATAAAAGGACTAGAAATAGGAAAAACCCAATGTGGCTAAACAAAGAAGTAAGACAGGCAATTAACAGTAAAAAGAAAGCATTTGCACTATTAAAGCAGGATGGCACCATTGAAGCTCTAAAAAACTATAGGGAGAAAAATACTTTATCTAAAAAACTAATTAAAGCTGCCAAAAAGGAAACAGAGAAGCACATTGCTAAGGAGAGTAAAACTAATCCCAAACTGTTCTTCAACTATATCAATAGTAAAAGAATAAAAACTGAAAATGTAGGCCCCTTAAAAAATAGTGAGGAAAGAATGGTTGTAGATGACGAGGAAAAAGCTAACATATTAAACACCTTCTTCTCCACGGTATTCACGGTGGAAAATGAAATGCTAGGTGAAATCCCAAGAAACAATGAAAACCCTATATTAAGGGTCACCAATCTAACCCAAGAAGAGGTGCGAAACCGGCTAAATAAGATTAAAATAGATAAATCTCCGGGTCCGGATGGCATACACCCACGAGTACTAAGAGAACTAAGTAATGTAATAGATAAACCATTATTTCTTATTTTTAGGGACTCTATAGAGACAGGGTCTGTTCCGCAGGATTGGCGCATAGCAAATGTGGTGCCAATATTCAAAAAGGGCTCTAAAAGTGAACCTGGAAATTATAGGCCAGTAAGTCTAACCTCTATTGTTGGTAAAATATTTGAAGGGTTTCTGAGGGATGTTATTCTGGATTATCTCAATGAGAATAACTGTTTAACTCCATATCAGCATGGGTTTATGAGAAATCGCTCCTGTCAAACCAATCTAATCAGTTTTTATGAAGAGGTAAGCTATAGGCTGGACCACGGTGAGTCATTGGACGTGGTATATCTCGATTTTTCCAAAGCGTTTGATACCGTGCCGCACAAGAGGTTGGTACACAAAATGAGAATGCTTGGTCTGGGGGAAAATGTGTGTAAATGGGTTAGTAACTGGCTTAGTGATAGAAAGCAGAGGGTGGTTATAAATGGTATAGTCTCTAACTGGGTCGCTGTGACCAGTGGGGTACCGCAGGGGTCAGTATTGGGACCTGTTCTCTTCAACATATTCATTAATGATCTGGTAGAAGGTTTACACAGTAAAATATCGATATTTGCAGATGATACAAAACTATGTAAAGCAGTTAATACAAGAGAAGATAGTATTCTGCTACAGATGGATCTGGATAAGTTGGAAACTTGGGCTGAAAGGTGGCAGATGAGGTTTAACAATGATAAATGTAAGGTTATACACATGGGAAGAGGGAATCAATATCACCATTACACACTGAACGGGAAACCACTGGGTAAATCTGACAGGGAGAAGGACTTGGGGATCCTAGTTAATGATAAACTTACCTGGAGCAGCCAGTGCCAGGCAGCAGCTGCCAAGGCAAACAGGATCATGGGGTGCATTAAAAGAGGTCTGGATACACATGATGAGAGCATTATACTGCCTCTGTACAAATCCCTAGTTAGACCGCACATGGAGTACTGTGTCCAGTTTTGGGCACCGGTGCTCAGGAAGGATATAATGGAACTAGAGAGAGTACAAAGGAGGGCAACAAAATTAATAAAGGGGATGGGAGAACTACAATACCCAGATAGATTAGCGAAATTAGGATTATTTAGTCTAGAAAAAAGACGACTGAGGGGCGATCTAATAACCATGTATAAGTATATAAGGGGACAATACAAATATCTCGCTGAGGATCTGTTTATACCAAGGAAGGTGACGGGCACAAGGGGGCATTCTTTGCGTCTGGAGGAGAGAAGGTTTTTCCACCAACATAGAAGAGGATTCTTTACTGTTAGGGCAGTGAGAATCTGGAATTGCTTGCCTGAGGAGGTGGTGATGGCGAACTCAGTCGAGGGGTTCAAGAGAGGCCTGGATGTCTTCCTGGAGCAGAACAATATTGTATCATACAATTATTAGGTTCTGTAGAAGGACGTAGATCTGGGTATTTATTATGATGGAATATAGGCTGAACTGGATGGACAAATGTCTTTTTTCGGCCTTACTTACTAACTATGAATATAGTCCCCAAGTTTGCATGTGAATATCTCGCCCTCTCACAGACTAGAGAGTCCCCATCTATTGTTTCTTTGGAAGAGGGAACCTGTGGTTTCCTCTGAGAAGTTTATGAACATACTCCTGGAGGAAAAGAAACATTTTAGTGATTCAACTAAGAGGCTGATCTTATAACCAGGACATTACAATGGAAGACCATCCCAGTCTTTAGTAGAACTGAGACTATCTTGCAGACAACAGTTGAGAAGTATCAGAACGCACAGAAACAGTTCTTGAAGAACTTGAGTGACTTTAAGGAAAACAGCGTATAACTTTGTGACTGAATACTTGAGTTTGACGGATATTTCCACCTCACAAAAGGTTGAGCACAGGGGACAGTGGATACTCTAGTAATTCAAGTTGGCAGGGCCAAAGAGGCAGACTTTCATCAAATTCAATGCACAGGAACACCAATGGGTAGAGTGAGGTACAAAATCTCCCCATCACCTCTACCTCATCATGACCCTTGCCACCCTCCTCTTTTTTAGATCAGGGAACATAACATACCTACTAAGGAAACAGACTTAGCTTGGACAGGCAGCCCTCAATCTGGTCAGATCATTAATCTATCCTTTAATTTGACATGATATGCTTTTCGTACTCCATTAAGGTATGTCCTTTGACCCTATTGTCCCATTTAACATCATTTTTATTGGATAAAATAAGATCCATTTATTTGGTAAAAAAAACTTAAGTGGCACAGGTTCTTTACGAACCATGCCAAAGAACATTGTTTAAAACTGGATTTTCCCAGACTCCTTGCAGACATGCTTACATAGGGAGAACATGAGCAGGGCATTGGTCCCTTCACAGACAATAAACCGACTAGGAATTAATGCCTTCCTCAGCTCATTTGACAAGTATTGATATTTTCATCATAGTTGTAGAGGGCAAATTGAAGCTTATACAGTGATCTGCAAAAGTATTTTTTAACCTATTTTGTTACATCAATATACCTAATTTGGACGTGTCCGTGTATCTATGCACAATGAGTCATCCACAGTTGGGCGTACCCATGGATACCTAAGGAGAGAAGCTCCCCCTGGTGGTGAGTTAAGGCATAAGCCTTTTTTGAATGCTAGCCTGTGAGGCAACACTGTGAGGCAAGATTGCAAAGATGGATCAAATTGAGCGCGCTGCTGCACGTAGAGAAGCAAATCGCATACAGATGCGTAACCTGCGTCTTAATGAAACAGAAGATGAACAAAATTGTCGAAGAACTGCTGATGCTGCCTGACAGAGGGCGGCCAGAGCAAGAGAAACAAATGAAGTAACTGAATCACGTAGAGCATCTAATGCTGCACGACAACGAGCAACACGCAATGCACAAAGTGATACACATATTTCACAAAAAAGAGAACATGATAGAATGTGTCCAAAATGCAAGAGCCACTCGATGACTGCAAGTTACATTTGCCGCTAGAAGACTTCTCAATCAAATTGATGAGCCACGTATTGAAGAGCAATATGCTGGCGAAGGACATTTCGATGTCAGTTCTGCCAATCTAAAAATTTCAAAGACAAAATGGCGCAGGACAAAACATTCCCTTTCTGCTGCAAAGAGAGGGCACATCCAATTACGTCCCATTCGTATGGATGGACGATCAATTAGTCAAGTTGATGAAAAGAGAGCATCAGCACTTCAATAACTGTATGGCTAATATAAGGCACCTCCTAGGCATGGTCCATACTATTTTTGAATTCATGGACAAATTTACCACAGAACTTCCCCATTGCATCCCGCTGTGGGTAGTACTCCCAAGTTTGCCCAGATTTATATCTTGGACAGTGAAGAAGCATTAAGTACAAAAAATCAAGCAAATAAAAAGTGCCTCCCAGCACTGCTATCATTTCTTGGAGAGAAAATGAAAACAATTAACCCACTCGCAAGAGCCTTCACAATGATGAGGGAATTTGAAATAGAGGAAGAGAGGATTGCTGAATTAGAAAATCACGATCCACTCGAAATAACAATGTCAATTATAAATTAATACAATGATGACCAGAGGCGCTACAATGCACCAAGGTGCAATGAAGTAGCTATAATTTATCAAAATGCAATGGGTGAACCCCCATTTAATAGGGACATTAGAGTTCACCTCAAAAGTGAAAACCAAACTGTTCAAATCAACTTTCTTCACAGAAAGTGTAATGCAATGACATAACCACTTCTATTCCCATATGGGGACAGTGGATGGACAATAAATTTGACAACTCCAATTGCCCTAAGTGTGCAACATCAAGGAATTGGTGACATTCATCTACCATCCATACCAGTGGATCAAGATCGACAAGAAAAAATCACCCTGTTGCAGTACTATGCATACAGGCTTGCCATTCATGATGACTTCAATCCCCTTTTAAATGCTGGGAAGTTGACACAACAATTTATCGTTGACAGTTACATCAAAATTGAATCCGACAGGATCGAATATATAAAACAAAATCAAAAGGCATTACGCGTCGACAGTTATGCCGGGGTTATGGATCACATCCATAATGCTGCATTACACCAAGGGCTAAAAGCTGAGACACCAGTATTTTTACCGTCCAATTTCATTGGAAGCCCAAGAGCTATGCAGAAAAATTACCAAGACGCCATAACAATTGTCTGAAAATTCAGAAAGCCAGATCTTTTTGTTACGATGACCTGTAACCCAAAGTGGAAAGAAGTTACTGAAAACTTAGAACCATGGCAAATGCCAGAGTTCAGACCAGATTTGGTTGTACGAGTATTTAAAATCAAACTCCAAGCCATGCTTTACGAGATTTTGAAAAACACATTTTTGGCCGTATAGTTGCCTATGTGCATGTAATAGAACTTCAAAAGTGTGGACTACCACACGCTCACATGCTCTTAATCCTTGGAGAGGAAGATAAACCGAGGGACAAAGAAATAATTGACGAATTGGTCTTCTGAAATTCCAAATGAGACAGCAAATCCAAAACTGCATGAGGCAGTGATGAAGCACATGATTCATGGCCCATGTGGCGAAGATCAACCTGGTGCTATAAGCATGACAGATGGTCAATGTGCAAAAAAATTCCCAAAGGAATTTAATACACAGATAAACCCCAATGTTGATGGTTATCCACAGTACCGTTGACACAATACTGGGAAAACCAGAAGAGGAACGCGAGAAATCGACAATAGATGGGTAGTTCCATACAACCCTTATTTATTACTCAAGTACAATAGCAATATCAATGTTGAGATGGGTGCTTCAATAAAAAGTGTTAAATATCTTTTAAAACATGTATACAAAGGACATGACTGTGCCAATATCAAGTTTGATACATTGAACTGGAATGAACCAGCCATTTACCTAGATTCTCGGTATATAAGCGCCCCTGAGGGCATGTGGAGAATCAGAAAAAATAAAATGCATGATGCTTCACATACCATTGAAAGACTTGCTGTTCACCTTGACAACATGCAGCAAGTGTTTTTCGAAGATAGTAATATGGATATGGTTATTTCAGACTCAAAAGCCTCTACTCTGCAGGCTTATTTTGAGCTAAACAGAGTTGACGCTTCCGCCCGTCAGTATTTGTACAGTGAAATCCCTGAACACTATGTCTGGGATAGAAAAGCTGTACTAGAAGGATGGGAAAAAAAAGGACGGGCTCAATTTGGGAAAACAATTGCCCGAATGTATACAGTCTCTTTAACAGATGGTGAGCTGTATTACCTAAGACTCGTTTTACTTCACGTAAGAGGAGCAAAGTCTAATGCTGACTTAAGGACTGCCAATGGAGTCGTACATGACACGTATAAAAATTCTTGGATTGATCTTCATCTTTTGGAAGGCGATGCCCAATGGGAAGACAGTATAATGGATGCAATCACTTTCCAAATGCCCTACCAACTTTGCAAATTATTTGCTATAATTTGTGTATATGGGGAACCAGCTAAACCATTGGCATTATGCCAAAAAATATAAAACCAAATTTATGGAGGATTACACCAGGCGGTATACTCCAGAAATTGCTGAGCAACTGGCTCTTCGTGATATTAATGAAGTGCTCTTAAGCAATAAAAAGTCCTGTGCTGACTACAGATTGCCAACTCCAGTAAATGTTTCAGATGAAATACTGGACGAACTGAATTATGCTGTAATAAAGCAGGAGGCTGAGAAATTGAAAGCTATGCTTAATGAAGCTCAGAAATCAGCTTTCGATGCAATTATGCAAGCAGTCAATGCTGCATCACAGCCAGACAACACTAGCTCACACTGTTTATTTCTGGATGGCCCAGGAGGCAGTGGGAAGACATTTTTGTACAACTGCTTGCACAAGACACTACAAGCAGAAAAGAAGTCTATTTGCTCAGTACCCTCCACTGGATTGGCGGCTACATTACTACAAAACGGTAGCACCTACCATTCCAAGTTTGGCCTTGGAATTACAACAAACGAGACCACAGTGTAAAAAATTAAGCCAATCTCACTTCAAGCAAAGGAGCTTATGTTATTTGGACAAAGTAACAATGACTCCCTGTTTTAATATGAACCCTGTGGATAATTTGTTCCAAAACATATGTGGGGAAAAAAAAAGACCATTTGGTGGAAAAGTTTTCATAAACGGTGGTGACTTTCGTCAAACCCTATCAATAGTGGAAGGTGGAAAAAGAGCCCAAATTGTACAGTTCACCATTAACCCCTTAAGCCCCAAGGGTGGTTTGCACGTTAATGACCGGGCCAATTTTTACAATTCTGACCACTGTCCCTTTTTGAGGATATAACTCTGGAACGCTTCAACGGATCTTGGCGATTCTGACATTGTTTTCTCGTGACATATTGTACTTCATGATAGTGGTAAAATTTATTCAATATAACTTGCGTTTATTTGTGAAAAAAACTGAAATTTGGCGAAAATTTTGAAAATTTTGCAATTTTCCAACTTTGAATTTTTATGCCCTTAAATCACATACATATGTCACACAAAATAATTAATAAGTAACATTTCCCACATGTCTACTTTACATCAGCAAAATTTTGGAACAAAATTTTTTTTTGTTAGGGAGTTATAAGGGTTAAAAGTTGACCAGCAATTTCTCATTTTTACAACACCGATATTTTTTAGGGACCACATCACATTTGAAGTCATTTTCAGGGGTCTATATGATAGAAAATAACCGTGTGACACCATTCTAAGAACTGCACCCCTCAAGGTGCTCAAAACCACAATCAAAAAGTTGATTAACCCTTCAGTTGTTTTACAGGAATTACAGGAATTTTTAGAATGTTTAAAAAAATGAACATTTAACTTTTTTTCACAAAAAAGTTTACTTCAGCTCCAATTTGTTTTATTTTACCAAGGGTAACAGGAGAAAATGGACCCCAAAAGTTGTTGTACAATTTGTTCTGAGTATGCTGATACCCCATATGTGAGGGTAAACCACTGTTTGGGCGCATGGCAGAGCTCAGAAGGGAAGGAGCGCCGTTTGACTTTTCAATGCAAAATTGACTGGAATTGATATGGGACGCCATGTTGCATTTGGAGAGCCACTGATGTATCTAAACATTGAAACCCCCACAAGTGACACCATTTTGGAAAGTAGACCCCCCTAAGGAACTTATCTAGATGTGTGGTGAGCACTTTGACCCACCAAGTGCTTCACAGAAGTTTATAATGCAGAGCCGTAAAAATAAAAAATAAATTTTTTTACACAAAAATTATTTTTTAGCCCCCAGTTTTGTATTTTTCCGAGGGTAACAGGAGAAATTGGACCACAAAAGTTGTTGTCCAATTTGTCCTGAGTACGCTGATATCCCTTATGTGGGGGGAACCACCGTTTGGGCGCATGGTAGAGCTCGGAAGGGAAGGAGCGCCATTTGGAATGCAGACTTAGATGGATTGGTCTGCAGGCGTCACGTTGCATTTGCAGAGCCCCTGATGTACCTAAACAGTAGAAACCCCCCACAAGTGACACCATTTTGGAAACTAGACCCCCCAAGGAACTTATGTAGATGTCTTTTGACAGCTTTGAACCCCCAAGTGTTTCACTACAGTTTATAATGCAGAGTTGTGAAAATAAAAATTTATTTTTTTCCCACAAAAATGTTTTTTTTAGCCCCCCAAATTTTTATTTTAACAAGGGTAACAAGATAAATTGGACCCCAATAGTTGTCCAATTTGTCCTGAGTATGCTGATACCCCATATGTTGGGGTAAACCCCTGTTTGGGCGCACGGGAGAGCTCGGAAGGGAAGGAGCACTGTTTTACTTTTTCAACGCAGAATTGGCTGGAATTGAGATCGGACGCCATGTCGCGTTTGGAGAGCCCTGATGTGCCTAAACAGTGGAAACCCCCAATTCTAACTGAAACCCTATCCCAAACACACCCCTAACCCTAATCCCAACCATAACCCTAACCACACCCCTAACCCTGACACACCCCTAACCCCAATCCCAACCGTAAATGTAATCCTAACCCTAACTTTAGCACTAACTCTAACTTTAGCCCCAACCCTAACCCTAACTTTAGCCCCAGCCCTAACCCTAACTTTAGCCCCAACCCTAGCTGTAGCCCTAACCCCAACCTTAGCCCTAGCCCCAACCCTAACCCCAACCCTAGCCCTAACCCTAGGCCTAACCCTAATGGGAAAATGGAAATAAATACTTTTTTTATGTTTACCTAACTAAGAGGGTGATGAAGGGGGGTTTGATTTACTTTTATAGCGGGTTTTTAGCAGATTATTATGATTGGCAGCTGTCACACACTAAAAGACGCTTTTTATTGCAAAAAATATTTTGTGCGTTACCACATTTTGAAACCTATAATTTTTCCATATTTTGGTCCACAGAGTCATGTGTGGTCTTGTTTTTTGCGGGACGAGTTGACGCTTTTATTGGTAACATTTTCGGGCATGCTTTTTATTTTGATTTTTGTGAGGCAGAATGACCAAAAACAGCTATTCATGAATTTCTTTTGGGGGAGGCGTTTATACCGTTCCACGTTTGGTAAAATGGATAAAGCAGTTTTATTCTTCGGGTCAGTACGATTACAGCGATACCTCATTTACATCATTTTTTTATGTTTTCGCGCTTTTATACGATAAAAACTATTTTATAGAAAAAATAATTATTTTTGCATCGCTTTATTCTGTAACTTTTTTATTTTTTCGCTGATGATGCTGTATAGCGGCTCGTTTTTTGCGGGACAAGGTGTCGTTTTCAGCAGTACCATGGTTATTTATATCTGTCTTTTTGATTGCGTGTTATTCCACTTTTTGTTCGGCGGTATGATAATAAAGCATTGTTTTTTGCCTTTTTTTAAGGTGTTCACTGAAGGGGTTAACTAGTGGAACATTTTTATAGGTCGGGTCGTTACGGATGCGGCGATATTAAATATGTGTACTTTTATTGTTTTTTAGTTAAAGAAATGTATTTTTGGGAGCAATATATTTTTTTTTTCTTTATTTAGGTTTTTTTTTTTTTTTTTCACATCTAAAATTTTTTTTTTTTTTACTTTGTCCCAGGGGGGACATCACTGTATAGTGACAGATCACTGATCTGACACTTTGCAGAGCACTGTGTCAGATCAGCGATCTGGCGTGCCCTGCTCCTGGCTTACCAGCGCCTGCTCTGAGCAGGTGCTTGGTAAACCACCTCCCTGCAGGACCCGGAAGTAGCCCCGTGGCCATTTTGGATCCGGGGCCTGCAGGGAGGAGACGCTCAGTACAAGGTGAGCACATCGCCTTGTACCAATCGTCTCAGGGAAGCCCGCAGGGAGCCCCCTCCCTGCGTGATGCTTCCCTATGCCCCCGGAACACTACGATCATGTTTGATCACAGTGTGCCGGGGGTTAATGTACTGGGAGCGGTATATGACCGCTCCTGGCATATAGTGCCGGATGTCAGCTGCGATAGTCAACTGACACCCTGCTGCGCTCCCCCCGTGAGTGCGGCCGATCGCATATGACGTACTATCCCGTCCCTGGGAATTAAGTCCCAGGTCACCTCGACGGGATAGTACGTCATATGGGATAAAGGGGTTAAATACTTAAAATCCTGGAATCAGTTTTCACGGTTTTTTTACTTTAACGCTGGTAACCAGGGTAATCATCGGGTTACTAAGCGCGGCCCTGCGCTTAGTAGCCCGATGTTTACCCTGGTTACCAGTAAAGACATCGCTGAATCGGCGTCACACACGCCGATTCAGCGATGTCTATGGGAGATCCAGCGACGAAAGAAAGTTCTGGCCTTCTAGCTCCGACCAACGACATCACAGCAGGATCCTGATCGCTGCTGCCTGTCAAACTGAACGATATCGCTAGCCAGGACGCTGCAACGTCACGGATCGCTAGCGATATCGTTCAGTGTGAAGGTACCTTTAGCTGAAAAGCTTAAAAGCAAACGTTATTCATGCCATTGATTTAAATGGAAATGCAAAGGGTCAGACAGTTCTTATTCCAAGAATTGACCTGATTTCCAAAGATACAAACTTGCCAGTCCAGATGCGATGGCGTCAGTTTCCTGTCATGTTGGCTTTTGCAATGACCATCAATAAATCTCAGGGACAGTCCTTGGATATTGTAAGAATTTATTTGCCCCTCCCAGTGTTTTCACACGGGCAGTTATATGTGGCTTTCTCCAGGGGAAGAAAAATCCAACAAATAAGGGTCAAAATATTTGAGACACAAGCAAGGTAAACTTATTCCTAACGTTGACAAATGGCTTACTGTCAACTGTGTGTACAAAGAAGTCTTTTATTAAGCTTTTTAACAATTGTAAAAGCCAAAAAATGTTGTACACAAAAGCGGGACTAACTCCTAGCCGCGGTCTACGGACCAAACATTGGGCATGGGCAGGGCCTTGGGGGCAGATTCCAAGTGCACTCAGCCATGTGAAATAGCTTACGCTCAGGAACATTGAGGAATAGCACTATTGGATAGCTCTACCCGTTCATTTCCTTTAGGAATAGGGCTATGGGATAGCTCTACCCGTTCACTTTCTTCATGGATAGCGGTATGGCTACGTTCACATTAGCGTTCCGCTAATGTGCGTCGCTGTTGCGTCGGCGACGCAGCGGCGACGCAGCGGCGACGCGCCCCTATGTTTAACATAGGGGACGCGTGCGTTTTTTTGGTTGCGTTTTTCGACACGTGCGTCGTTTCCGACGCTAGCGTCGGACGCAAGAAAATGCAACAAGTTGCATTTTTCGTGCGTCCGATTTTCGGCAAAAAACGACGCACGCGTCGCAAAATGCAGCGTTTTTGCGCGCGTTTTTTGTGCGTCGTGCGTTGCGTCGCCGACGCACCGGCGCGCAACGCTAATGTGAACGTAGCCTTAACTGATAGCTGTACCGGAACAGTATTAACTACAGAGCTTTTATATACACAAGGTAGGAGTGGCAGGACAGGTACACCAGGTATTTATGTTTGCTATTAGTCTGCACATCCGCCAGTCTGGTGCGTGGGTACACCCCATTGCGTGGTTCGTAATCACTGCGCGCCCGAACTGTTTAAATATTTTTGTAATAAAATTTCTGTGTGATGCATCAGCATTAAATAGTCTGAGGTTGGTGAAGTGAGAAAAGTATCGTGCAAGAAATTACCTTCATAAGTCACATGCTTAGTGAAAGGAAATACCCCTGTGTGCAATCTAAGTGTCACATGGGCTGTCAGTATATACACACCTTTTCTGAAAAGCCACAGAGGCGGCAACACTATTACGCAAGAGGCACCACTACTCAAACACCATTAAGACCAAGGAGATCTACAAACGAGTCAGTGACAAAGTTATTGAGAAGTACAAGTCAGGTTGGGTTATAAAAAAAAAAAAAAAAATCCCAATCTCTGATGATCCCTGTTATGATCCGGTGATCTTGGAGCTGCATGAGAACTTTCACTGGAGAAAGTGGCCACTATACTGACCGCAAACCTAAACTTAACACCGCAACTAGAAGTAGCCGTGGAGTGTACCTTACACACCTAGACACCTTGTCACAGCCGGAGGACTAAATATCCCTAAAGATGGAAATCGGAATACTGTCTTGCCTTAGAGAAAATCCCCAAAGGATAGACAGCCCCCCACAAATATTGGCGGTGAGTCGGAGAGGAAAAAACATACACAGGCAGAAAAAACAGGATTTAGCACAGGAGGCCACTCTAGCTAGATAGGACAGGATAGGACAGAGTTCTGTGCGGTCAGTATTAAAACCCTTCAAAAAACCACAGCGGAATATACAAAAAACTTTCCTACATCTAACTAAAGATGTAGGAGCGTATATCTGCAACTCCAGTGAAACCAATCAGACTGAGAAAACACAGACACAGTCTAATCTGGACAAAAGAAAAACAAACGAATAGTACTGAAAATAAGCACACTGCATGTGTGCCACAGGAAAAGAAACAAACACTTATCTTTGCTGAACTGGCAGATAAGCAGGAGAGGCCAGGCTGAGATCCAACACTTCCAGAGAAACATTGACTACTGGCCAGGGCTAAAGAATCCTGCACACTTAAATATCCCAGTCAGAACAGCAATTAGCAGATACACCTGGCCAGAACTGTGACTCAGAGACAACTGCATTCCCAGCTACAACCACTGGAGGGAACCCAAGAGCAGAATTCACAACAGTACCCCCCCCCTTGAGGAGGGGTCACCGAACCCTCACCAGGACCTCCAGGACGATCAGGATGAGCCAGATGAAAGGCACGGACCAAATCAGCAGCATGGACATCAGAGGCAAAAACCCAAGAATTATCCTCCTGGCCATAACCCTTCCATTTGACAAGGTACTGAAGCTTCCGCCTCGAAAAACGGGAATCCAAAATCTTCTCAACAACATATTCCAACTCCCCATCAACCAACACAGGGGCCAGAGGATCAACAGAGGGAACAACGGGTTCCACATATTTCCGCAACAAAGATCTATGGAAGACATTATGGATAGCAAAAGAGCCCGGAAGCGCCAGTCGAAAAGACACCGGATTAATAATCTCAGAAATCCTATAAGGACCAATAAACCGAGGCTTAAACCTTCATAGGAACTTGACGGGAAGACAACCAGACCAGATCCCCAACCCGAAGCCGGGAACCAACACACCGACGACGGTTAGCAAAACGCTGAGCCTCTTCCTGGGACAACACCAAATTGTCCACCACATGAGCCCAAATCTGTTGCAACCTGTCAACCACAGAATCCACACCAGGACAGTCAGAAGGCTCAATCTGCCCAGAAGAAAAACGAGGATGAAAACCAAAATTACAAAAGAAAGGCGAAACCAAAGTAGCCGAACTAGCCTGATTATTAAGGGCAAACTCGGCCAATGGCAAAAAAGCCACCCAATCATCATGATCAGCAGACACAAAGCATCTCAAATAAGTCTCCAAAGTCTGATTAGTTCGCTCGGTCTGGCCGTTTGTCTGAGGATGAAATGCAGAAGAAAAAGACAAATCAATGCCCAGCTTGGCACAAAAGGCCCGCCAAAACCTAGAAACAAACTGGGAGCCTCTGTCGGACACAATATTCTCCGGAATACCATGCAAACTGACCACATGCTGAAAAAACAACGGAACCAAATCAGAAGAAGAAGGCAATTTAGGCAAAGGCACCAAATGAACCATCTTGGAGAATCGGTCACAAACAACGCAGATAACCGACATCCTCTAGGAAACAGGAAGATCGGAAATAAAATCTATAGAAATATGCGTCCAGGGCCTCTCAGGGACCGGCAATGGCAAAAGCAACCCACTAGCACGGGAACAACAAGGCTTGGCCCGCGCACAAGTCCCACAGGACTGCACAAAAGAACGCACATCACGCGACAAAGAAGGCCACCAAAAGGACCTACCAACCAAGTCTCTGGTACCAAAAATGCCAGGATGACCAGCCAACATGGAACCGTGAACCTCAGAAATCACTCTACTAGTCCATCTGTCAGGAAACAAACAGTTTCCCCACAGGACAATGGTCAGGTTTGTCAGCCTGAAATTCCAGAAGAACCCATCGTAAATCAGGAGAAATGGCAGAAAGGACCACCCCTTCTTTCAGAATACCGACCGGTTCCAAGACCTCAGGAGAATCAGGCAAAAAACTCCTAGAGAGGGCATCAGCCTTAATATCCTTAGAACCCGGAAGGTACGAGACAACGAAATCAAAACGAGAAAAAAACAAGGACCATCGAGCCTGTCTAGGATTCAACCGTTTTGCAGACTTGAGGTAAATCAGATTCTTATGATCGGTCAAGACCACAATACGGTGCTTTGCTCCCTCAAGCCAATGTCGCCATTCCTCAAACGCCCACTTCATAGCCAACAACTCCCGATTGCCGACATCATAATTGCGTTCAGCAGGCGAAAACTTACGGGAAAAGAAGGCACACGGTTTCATTAAGGAACCAACAGGTTCCCTCTGAGACAAAACAGCCCCTGCCCCAATCTCAGAAGCGTCAACCTCAACCTGAAACGGAAGAGAAACATCCGGTTGACGCAACACTGGAGCAGAAGTAAAACGACATTTAAGTTCCTGAAAGGCAGAGACAGCCGCAGGGGACCAATTCGCCACATCAGCGACCTTCTTCGTCAAATCAGTCAAGGGTTTAACCACGCTGGAAAAATTAGCAATGAAACGGAGATAAAAATTAGCAAAACCCAAACATTTCTGAAGGCTCTTCACGGATGTGGGCTGAATCCAATCATGAATGGCCTGAACCTTAACAGGATCCATCTCTATAGATGAGGGAGAAAAAATAAAGCCCAAAAAGGAAACCTTCTGCACCCCAAAAAGACACTTAGACCCTTTCATAAACAAGGCATTGTCACGAAGGATCTGAAATACCATCCTGATTCCTGACCTGCTGCACATGAGACTCCCAATCATTGGAAAAAATCAAAATATCGTCCAAATATACAATCAAGAATTTATCAAGATAATCCCGGAAGATATCATGCATGAAGGACTGAAAAACAGATGGAGCATTAGAGAGTCCGAATGGCATCACAAGGTATTCAAAATGGCCTTCGGGTGTGTTAAACGCAGTTTTCCATTCATCACCCTGCTTAATACGAACAAGATTATAAGCCCCCCCGAAGGTCAATCTTAGTAAACCAACTAGCTCCCTTAATCCTAGCAAACAAATCGGAAAGCAAAGGTAAAGGATATTGAAACTTGACCGTGATCTTATTCAAGAGGCGATAATCAATACAGGGTCTTAAGGAACCATCTTTTTAGCAACAAAAAAGAACCCCGCTCCCAACGGTGAAGAAGATGGCCGAATATGCCCTTTCTCCAAAGACTCCTTAATATAGCTCCGCATGGCGGCATGTTCAGGTACAGACAGGTTGAAAAGTCGGCCCTAAGGAAACTTACAGCCTGGAATCAAGTCAATAGCACAATCGCAGTCCCGGTGCGGTGGAAGGAAACTGGACTTGGGCTCATCGAATACATCCTGAAAATCAGACAAAAACTCTGGAATTTCCGAAGGGGGAGAAGGGGCGATAGACATCAGAGGAACATCATTATGAACCCCCTGACAACCCCAACTAGTCACAGACATGGATTTCCAATCCAAAACAGGATTATGTACCTGTAACCAGGGAAAACCCAGCACGATAGCATCATGCAAATTATGCAACACCAGAAATCGACAATCTTCCTGATGGGCTGGCGCCATGCGCATGGTCACCTGTGTCCAAAACTGGGGCTTATTTTTAGCCAAGGGTGTAGCATCAATGCCCCTTAAAGGAATAGGGTTCTGCAAAGGCTGCAAGGGAAAACCACAACGCCTAGCAAAGTCAAAGTCCATTAAATTCAGGGCAGCGCCTGAATCCACAAACGTCATGACAGAAAATGATGACAATGAACAGATCAAGGACACAGATAACAGAAATTTAGGTTGTACAGTACTGATGGTAAATGAACTGGCGATCCTCTTTGTCCGCTTAGGGCAGACAGAAATGACATGAGAAGCGTCGCCACAATAATAACACAACCTATTGAGACGTCTGAAACCTTGTCGTTCTGTTTTAGGCCGGCGTCACACACAGCGTATGAAAATACGGTCCGTATATTACGGCCGTAATACGCTGAAAATTCCCGAAAATAGTGGTCCGTAGCTCCTCCGTAGGCAGGGTGTTTCAGCGTTTTTTGCGCATGGCATCCTCCGTATGTAATCCGTATGTCATCCGTACTGCGTGTTTTTATCGCAGGCTTGCAAAACCGACATACGGCTATACAAGGGATCCATGTGTAAAAAAAAAAAAAAAAAACATATATACTGTATGTATATATATATATATATATATATATATATATATATATATATATATATATGTCAGTAGACACATATATGTATATATATTATTATTTCATCCAGCGCGATCTAGCAGAAAGCCGGTAATTCAATTACCGGCTTTTGCTTTCTCCTTCCTAAACCCGACATGATATGAGACCTGGTTTACATACAGTAAACCATCTCATATCACCATTTTTTTTGCATATTCCACACTACTAATGTTAGTAGTGTGTCTATGCAAAATTTGGCCGTTCTAGCTATTAAATTAACCCCTTCCCGACCTTTGACGCATACGCTGCGTCATGAAAGTCGGTGCCATTCCGACCCATGACGCAGCGTATGCGTCATGGTTTGATCGCGTTCCTGCGGGTCGGGTGACCGGGGTCAATGAAATGTCACCCGACCCGCAGGTACGTGAGGACCTCTAGTTGACCCCAGGGGGGGTGGCTTTGCCCCCCCGTGGCCACGATCGCTCCTGTGCCCTCTGTTTCACCCCCCTCCAGCTCTGATTGGAGAAAGCGTCCATGTGACGCTTTCACTCCAATCAGCGGTGGAGGGGCGGAGTGAAACATGTCTGACATCACTCTCCAGCTTCATCCCGTCCGTGGAAGCTGGAGAGTGAGGTCCCTGCGTGCCGCACCCGCCGCCGCCACTGCCAGATCGCCGCCGCCCGCTGCCAGATCGCCGCCGCTGCCTGATCGCCCCCTGCTGCCTGATCGCCGCTGCTGCCGCCTTCCGGTACTTCCCCCTTTGCCTCCCTCTCCCCCCACCATCCGATCCCCCCCCCGCCATCCGTTAACCCCTGCACTCCCTCCGACGCCCCAGAAATCAGACCCCTGCCCAGTGATCACCCAGGCTCCTACATCTCCCCTGCCCCCTCCTCCCCCCCCCTCCCGCTCCTGACAGCCACCTTCTGACCCCCCCGTGATCACCCACCCCAGTGATCACTCTGATCACCCCCTGCCCCCCTGATCACCCCCCCTGCTGCTGCTGGCTCCTGCATTACCTTAGGCCCCTTCGCTTGACTGCTCCCCCGTGCCCCACTGATCGCCGCCTGTCCGCCTTCCCATCCACTGATCGCCACCTGTCCGCCTTCTGGTACTCCCCCCTCTGCCTCCCGCTCCCCCAACCGTCCGATCCCCCCCCTGCCATCCGTTAACCCCTCCACTCCCTCCCACACCCCAGAAATCAGCCCCTGTCCAGTGATCACCCTTCCTTGCTGCAGGCTCCTACATCTCCCCTGCCCCCACCTTCCCCCCGCTCCTGACATCCACCTTCTGCCCCCCCCGTGATCACCCGCCCCAGTGATCACTCTGATCACCCCCTGCCCCCCTGATCACCCCCCCACTGCTGCTGCCACCTCCTGCATCTCCTCAGGCCCCTTCGCCTGACAGCTCCCCCGTGCCCGGCTGATCGTCGCCTGTCCTCCTTCCGGTCTGCTGATCGCCGCCTGTCCGCCTTCCGGTACTCCCCCTCTCTGCCTCCCGCTCCCCCCGCCGTCCGATCCCCCCTCCCGACCGCCACTCCCTCCCACGCCCCGGAAATCACCCCCCTGCCCAGTGATCACCCTTCCCTGCTGCAGGCTCCTACATCTCCCCTGCCCCCACATTTCCTCCGCACCTGACAGCCACCTCCTGCCCCCCCCGGTGATCACCCGCCCCAGTGATCACCCTGATCACCCATCCCCCCCTCCCCCCCGCGATTCTGCTGCCGCCTCCTGCGTCTCCTCAGGCCCCTTCGCCTGACAGCTCCCCCGCGCCCCACTTATCGCTCCCGCGTGATCGCTCCCGCGCCCTGCTGATCGCTCCCGCGTGATCGCTCCCGCGCCCTGCTGATCGCTCCCGCGTGATCGCTCCCGCGCCCTGCTGATCGCTCCCGCTTGATCGCTCCCGCGCCCTGCTGATCGCTCCTGCGTGATCGCTCCCGCGCCCTGCTGATCGCTCCCGCGTGATCGCTCCCGCGCCCTGCTGATCGCTCCCGCGTGATTGCTCCCGCGCCCTGCTGATCGCTCCCGCGTGATCGCTCCCGCGCCCTGCTGATCGCTCCCGCGTGATCGCTCCCGCGCCCTGCTGATCGCTCCCGCTTGATCGCTCCCGCGCCCTGCTGATCGCTCCTGCGTGATCGCTCCCGCGCCCTGCTGATCGCTCCCGCGTGATCGCTCCCGCGCCCTGCTGATCGCTCCCGCGTGATTGCTCCCGCGCCCTGCTGATCGCTCCCGCGTGATCGCTCCCGCGCCCTGCTGATCGCTCCCACGTGATCGCTCCCGCGTGATCGCTCCCGTGCCCTGCTGATCGCTCCCCTTACTGCTGCTGCCGGCTCCTGCATCTCCTCAGCCCCCCACGCATGAAAGCCCCCTCCTGCAGTAAAGTTTGACTAAACACTCACACATACACACACGCACACTAATAAAGCTTAGTTTTTTTACACGCACGCACACACAATGTCCCGCTCGTCCCAGTCACAAAGGCTGTACTCGGCAGAGGAGGCATATTCTTTTATTGCCTCCGAAGCTGATAGTGAGGGAGAGGACCCTACCTTTCTCTATTCCTCCCACTCTTTCTCCTCCAGTGACACGGACTCGCCACCACCACGAAGTCGCAGGACAAGAAATCGTCCGCAGCCCAGGGAAGAAGAGCCGGAGCCCAGGGAAGAAGAGTCGGAGGCCGGGGGAGAAGACCCACAACCAAGTGTGAGTAACCCCCAACCTAGTGCTAGTCACGCCCAACCTAGCACTAGTACCCCCACCTGGACCCCCGTCCCTGAAAATTTTGCTCCACGGATTCCTGATTTCATTCCCCAATCAGGAATCCAATTTGAGACTGCCAACCTCAGGGAAATAGACTTTTTCAAAGTCTATTTCTCGGAGTCAATCGTCAGTCTCATGGTGGAGCAAACAAACTTATATGCCCTGCAATTTTTTGCCCAAAACCCAGTTTCATCATTTTCTGCTTGGAGTCCCGTTGACTCTGCAGAAATGTTGAAATATTGGGGACTGGTCCTTCACATGGGAATTGTGAAGAAACCAGAACTTCGCCAATACTGGAGTACTGATATTTTATATCAAACTCCAATATATGGCATGGTTATGATTCGCAAGCGTTTTGAGGCGATTCATAAATTTCTCCACTTTAGGGACAACACGGACATCCTTCCCCGCGATGACCCGAATTTTGATAGACTGTTCAAAATTCGGCCGGTCATCGAACACTTCAGCAACAAGTTTGCTGAAGTGTACATTCCCCAAAGGGAAATTTGTGTGGATGAATCCCTCATCCACTTCAAAGGGAGGCTTCAGTTCCGTCAGTACCTGCCCAGCAAGAGGGCGAGGTACGGGATTAAGCTCTATAAGATCTGCGAGAGTACCTCAGGGTACACTCTCAGCTTTAGAGTTTATCAAGGAAAGGACACCAGGATCCAGCCCCCAGAATGTCCACCTGCTCTGGGGGTGAGTGGGAAAATAGTGTGGGATTTGGTCCACCCACTGCTTGATAAAGGTTACCATCTGTACGTTGATAACTTTTATACAAGCATCCCACTCTTTCAATCCCTCTCTGCCAGAGCTACTGTTGCTTGCGGTACCGTGCGCAGAAACCAGAGGGGTCTACCTTTGTCACTAATTGAGCAGGTTCTCCCAAAGGGTGAGAGCCGGGCCCAATGTAGTGGCAACATGCTTGTGGTCAAGTTCAAAGACAAAAGGGACGTCTTTTTCTTGACAACAATCCATGGTCCCGGCACCACGGCCACCACCGTTCGAGGTACCACAGCACAGGTCCACAAACCGGACTGTGCGCTGGGGTACAACAAACACATGGGGGGAGTTGATCTTTCTGATCAAGTCCTCCAGCCCTATAGTGCCATGCGGAAGACAAAGGTGTGGTATAAAAAACTGGCTGTGCACATCGTACAAATGGCATTGTATAACGCATACGTGCTATCACGATGTGCAGGTCAGACCAACAACACCTTCCTTCAGTTCCAGGAGGCGGTGATAAAGGCCCTGATGTTTGGAGACGAGGAAGGAGCGGGCCCCAGCACTGCTGGAACTCAAGGTTCCCGTATGGTACCAGGGCAACATTTTCCCGGTGAGGGGCAAAAAAGAAAAAGGTGCCGGGTATGTTATAAAAGGGGGATAAGAAGGGAAACTCGTTTCCAATGTGAAACGTGTCCCGACAAACCTGGACTGTGTTTGGATGAATGCTTCAGAATTCATCACACGTCCGTGGACTAGCCACATCCTGATATTCGACTACAGCACTCACCCACACCAGGCTGATATACACAATACACCACACACACCAACCTGACGTACACTACACCACACACCAACCTGACATACACTACACCACACACACCAACCTGACCCCACGTCAGGTTGGTATGTGTGGTGTGTATGTCAGGTTGGTGTGTGGTGTGGTGTACGTCAGGTTGGTGTGTGGTGTGGTGTACGTCAGGTTGGTGTGTGTGGTGTAATATACACCACACACACACCAACCGGACGTACACTACACCACATGTACACTACCCACCAACCTGATGTGCACTACTCCACACTCGCCAACCTGACCCTACGTCAAGTTGGTGTATGTGTGTGTTGTAGTGTATGTCCGGTTGGTGTGTGGTGTGGTGTACGTCAGGTTGGTGTGTGTGTGGTGTATACTACACTACACACACCAACCTGACGTACACTACACCACATCCTGATGTACACGACGTACACTACACACCAACCTGATGTACACTACTCCACACTCGCCAACCTAGCCCTACGTTAGGTTGGTGTGTGTGTTGTAATGTATGTCAGGTTAGTGCGTGGTGTAGTGTACGTCAGGTTGGTGTGTGTGGTGTAGTATCCAACACACACACACACCAACCTGACGTACACTACACACCAACCTGATGTACACTACTCCACACTCGCCAACCTGACCCTACGTCAAGTTGGTGTATGTGTGTGTTGTAGTGTATGTCCGGTTGGTGTGTGGTGTACGTCAGGTTGGTGTGTGTGTGGTGTATACTACACCACACACACCAACCTGACGTACACTACACCACATCCTGATGTACACGACGTACACTACACACCAACCTGATGTACACTACTCCACACTCGCCAACCTAACCCTACGTCAGGTTTGTGTGTGTGTTCTAATGTATGTCAGGTTAGTGCGTGGTGTAGTGTACGTCAGGTTGGTGTGTGTGGTGTAGTATCCAACACACACACACACCAACCTGACGTACACTACACACCAACCTGATGTACACTACTCCACACTCGCCAACCTGACCCTACGTCAGGTTGGTGTGTGTGTTGTAGTGTATGTCAGGTTGGTGTGTGGTGTGGTGTACATCAGGTTGGTGTGTGTGGTGCAGTATACACCACACACACCAACCTGACGTACACTACAACACACACACACCAACCTGATGTACACTATGTATGTCAAAAAGTCAAATGGCGCTCCTTCCCTTCTGAGCTCTGCTGTGCGCCCAAACAGTGGTTTACCCCCACATATGAGGTATCAGTGTACTCAGGAGAAATTGCTCAACACATTTTAGGATCCACTTTATCCTGTTGCCCATGTGAAAATGAAAAAAATTGAGGCTAAAAGAAAATTTTTGTGAAAAAAAAGTACTTTTTCATTTTTACGGATCAATTTGTGAAGCACCTGGGGGTACAAAATGCTCACTATGCATCTAGATAAGTTCCTTGGGGGGTCTAGTTTCCAAAATGGGGTCACTTGTGGGGGTGCTCCAATGTTTAGGCACACAGAGGCTCTCCAAACGCGACATGGTGTCCACTAAAGATTGGAGCTAATTTTTCATTCAAAAAGTCAAATGGTGCTCCTTCCCTTCTGAGCTCTGCCGTGCGCCCTAACAGTGGTTTACCCCCACATGTGAGGTATCAGTATACTCAGGAGAAATTGCTCAACACATTTCAGGATCCACTTTATCCTGTTGCCCATGTGAAAATGAAAAAAATTGAGGCTAAAAGAAAATTTTTGTGAAAAAAAAGTACTTTTTCATTTTTACGGATCAATTTGTGAAGCACCTGGGGGTACAAAATGCTCACTATGCATCTAGATAAGTTCCTTGGGGGGTCTAGTTTCCAAAATGGGGTCACTTGTGGGGGTGCTCCAATGTGTAGGCACACAGAGGCTCTCCAAACGCGACATGGTGTCCACTAAAGATTGGAGCTAATTTTTCATTCAAAAAGTCAAATGGTGCTCCTTCCCTTCTGAGCTCTGCCGTGCGCCCTAACAGTGGTTTACCCCCACATGTGAGGTATCAGTATACTCAGGAGAAATTGCTCAACACATTTTAGGGTCCACTTTATCCTGTTGCCCATGTGAAAATGAAAAAAATTGAGGCTAAAAGAAAATTTTTGTGAAAAAAAAGTACTTTTTCATTTTTACGGATCAATTTGTGAAGCACCTGGGGGTACAAAATGCTCACTATGCATCTAGATAAGTTCCTTTGGGGGTCTAGTTTCCAAAATGGGGTCACTTGTGGGGGTGCTCCAATGTTTAGGCACACAGAGGCTCTCCAAACGCGACATGGTGTCCACTAAAGATTGGAGCTAATTTTGTCATTCAAAAAGTCAAATGGCGCTCCTTCCCTTCCGAGCCCTGCCATGCGCCCAAACAGTGGTTCCCCCCCATATATGGGGTATCAGCGTACTCAGGACAAATTGGACAACAAGTTTTGTGGTCCAGTTTCTCCTTTTACTCTTGGGAAAATAAAAAAAATGTTGCTAAAAGATCATTTTTGTGACTAAAAAGTGAAATGTTCATTTTTTCCTTCTATGTTGCTTCTGCTGCTGTGAAACACCTGAAGGGTTAATAAACTTCTTGAATGTGGTTTTGAGCACCTTGAGGGGTGCAGTTTTTAGAATGGTGTCATTTTTGGGTATATTCAGCCATATAGACCCCTCAAACTGACTTCAAATGTGAGGTGGTCCCTAAAAAAAAATGGTTTTGTAAATTTTGTTGTAAAAATGAGAAATCGCTGATCAACTTTTAACCCTTATAACTTCCTAGAAAAAAAATTTTTTTTTTTCCAAAATTGTGCTGATGTAAAGTAGACATGTGGGAAATGTTATTTATTAACTATTTTGTGTCACATATCTCTCTGGTTTATCAGAATAAAAATTCAAAATTTGAAAATTGCAAAATTTTCAAAATTTTCGCCAAATTTCCAATTTTTTCACACATAAACGCAAAAATTATCGACCTAAATTTACCACTAACATGAAGCCCAATATGTCACGAGAAAACAATCTCAGAATCGCTAGGATCCGTTGAAGCGTTCCCGAGTTATTACCTCATAATGGGACACTGGTCAGAATTGCAAAAAATGGCAAGGTCTTTAAGGTCAAAATAGGCTGGGTCATGAAGGGGTTAAAGGGTTAAATGGCGGAAAAAATTGGCGTGGGCTCCCGCACAATTTTCTCCGCCAGAGTAGTAAAGCCAGTGACTGAGGGCAGATATTAATAGCCTGGAGAGGGTCCACGGTTATTGGCCCCCCCTGGCTAAAAACATCTGCCCCCAGCCACCCCAGAAAAGGCACATCTGGAAGATGCGCCTATTCTGGCACTTGGCCACTCTCTTCCCATTCCCGTGTAGCGGTGGGATATGGGGTAATGAAGGGTTAATGCCACCATGCTATTGTAAGGTGACATTAAGCCAGATTAATAATGGAGAGGTGTCAATTATGACACCTATCCATTATTAATCCAATACTAGGAAAGGGTTAAATAAAACACAAACACATAATTAAAAATTATTTTAATGAAATAAAAGCAATGGTTGTTGGAGTATTTTATTCTACGCCCAATCCAGTCACTGAAGACCCTCGCTCTGTAAAAAAAAAACATAATAAACCAACAATATCCTTACCCTCCGCAGATCTGTAACGTCCAACGATGTAAATCCTTCTGAAGGGGTTAAAATAATTTGCAGCCACAAGCTGTGCTAATGCAGCTGCTCATGTCTGCAAAACCCCGGAGAATGTAGGTAAAGTAGGTCAATGACCTATATTTACCTGCATTTGCGGTGAGGCGCCCTCTGCTGGCTGGTCCTAGATCATGGGAACTTTCCTAGAAAGCTCCCAGACTCGAGTTCGATTCTGGGAGCTTTCTAGGAAAGTTCCCACGATCTAGGACCAGCCAGCAGAGGGCGCCTCACCGCAAATGCAGGTAAATATAGGTCATTGACCTACTTTACCTACATTCTCCGGGGTTTTGCAGACATGAGCAGCTGCATTAGCACAGCTCGTGGCTGCAAATTATTTTAACCCCTTCAGAAGGATTTACATCGTTGGACGTTACAGATCTGCGGAGGATAAGGATATTGTTGGTTTATTATGTTTTTTTTTTTTTACAGAGCGAGGGTCTTCATTGACTGGATTGGGCGTAGAATAAAATACTCCAACAACCATTGCTTTTATTTCATTAAAATAATTTTTAATAATGTGTTTGCGTATTTTTTTAACCCTTTACTAGTATTGGATTAATAATGGATAGGTGTCATAATTGACGCCTCTCCATTATTAATCTGGCTTAATGTCACCTTACAATAGCATGGTGGCATTAACCCTTCATTACCCCATATCCCACCGCTACACGGGAATGGGAAGAGAGTGGCCAAGTGCCAGAATAGGCGCATCTTCCAGATGTGCCTTTTCTGGGGTGGCTGGGGGCAGATGTTTTTAGCCAGGGGGGGGCCAATAACCATGGACCCTCTCCAGGCTATTAATATCTGCCCTCAGTCACTGGCTTTACTACTCTGGCGGAGAAAATTGTGCGGGAGCCCACGCCAATTTTTTCCGCCATTTAACCCTTTAATTTAATAGCTAGAACGGCCAAATTTTGCATAGACACACTACTAACATTAGTAGTGTGGAATATGCAAAAAAAAAATGGTGATATGAGATGGTTTACTGTATGTAAACCAGGTCTCATATCATGTCGGGTTTAGGAAGGAGAAAGCAAAAGCCGGTAATTGAATTACCGGCTTTCTGCTAGATCGCGCTGGATGAAATAATAATATATATACATATATGTGTCTCACTGACATAGAATAGGTATATATATATATATATATATGTATATATATATATATATATGTGTACACATTTATTCTACCTATTGTACTGTAAGCTGTCAGTGTGATTTTACTGTACACCGCGCTGAATTGCCGGCTTTTCTCTCTAACAGCGCTGCGTATTCCTCGCAAGTCACACTGCTGGTCCGTGTGTAATCCGTATTTTTGGGGCTTCCATAGACTTTCATTGACGTTTTATTTGCGCAATACGGTGACAAACGCAGCATGCTGCGATTTTCTACGGCCGTAGAAAGCCGTATAATACTGATCAGTTTAATACGGCAGATAGGAGCAGGGGCATAGAGAATAATTGTGCCGTATGTTTTGCGAGTTTTACGGACGTAGTTTCTGCGCTCTTACGTCCGTAAAACTCGCAAGTGTGATGCCGGCCTTAGACAGAATCCTATCACACTGCATAGGCTCAGGAATTTGCTCTGAGGATAACGCCATAGCGCGCACTGTTCTGCGCTCCCGCAAGCGTCGGTCAATCTGAATGGCCAGAGACATAGAATCACTCAGATTGGAGGGTATGGGAAACCCCACCATAATATCTTTAACGGATTCAGAAAGACCCTTTCTGAAAATTGCCGCCAAGGCATCATTATTCCATTTAGTCAACACAGACCATTTTCTGAATTTCTGACAATACAATTCAGCCGCCTCTTGCCCCTGAGACAGGGCCAACAAGGTCTTCTCAGCTTGATCCACCGAATTAGGTTCATCATACAGTAATCCTAACGCCTGAAAGAAGGAGTCTACATTAAGCAAAGCAGGATCCCCAGATTCCAGGGAAAATGCCCAATCCTGTGGATCACCATGCAGCAGTGAGATGATGATTTTAACCCGTTGAATGGAATCACCAGAGGATCGAGGTCTCAAAGCAAAAAACAGTTTACAGTTGTTTTTAAAACTCAAAAATTTGGACCGGTCACCAAAAAACAAATCAGGAGTAAGAATCTTCAGTTCTAAAACAGGAGTCTGAACAATGTAATCAGAAATACCCTGTACACTAGCAGCGAGCTGGTCTACACGAGAAGCTAATTCCTGAACATTCATGCTAGCACAAGGCTCTTCAGCCACCCAGGGATTAAGAGGGAGGAGTAGACAAAGTAGACTGCAGAAAAAAAAATAGCTCAAGACCTTTCTTCCCTTCTTCTGAGATGCATTTAACTCATTATCGGCCAGTAGTACTGTTATGATCCGGTGACCTTGGAGCTGCATGAGAACTTTCACTGGAGAAAGTGGCCACTATACTGACCACAAACCTAAACTTAACACCGCAACTAGAAGTAGCCGTGGAGTGTACCTAACACACCTAGACACCTCGTCACAGCCGGAGGACTAAATATCCCTAAAGATGGAAATCGGAATACTGTCTTGCCTCAGAGAAAATCCCCAAAGGATAGACAGCCCCCCACAAATATTGGCGGTGAGTCAGAGAGTTAAAAAAACATACACAGGCAGAAAAAACAGGATTTAGCACAGGAGGCCACTCTAGCTAGATAGGACAGGATAGGACAGAGTTCTGTGCGGTCAGTATTAAAACCCTTCAAAAAACCACAGCGGAATATACAAAAAACTTTCCTACATCTAACTAAAGATGTAGGAGCGTATATCTGCAACTCCAGTGAAACCAATCAGACTGAGAAAACACAGACACAGTCTAATCTGGACAAAAGAAAAACAAACGAATAGTACTGAAAATAAGCACACTGCATGTGTGCCACAGGAAAAGAAACAAACACTTATCTTTGCTGAACTGGCAGATAAGCAGGAGAGGCCAGGCTGAGATCCAACACTTCCAGAGAAACATTGACTACTGGTCAGGGCTAAAGAATCCTGCACACTTAAATATCCCAGTCAGAACAGCAATTAGCAGATACACCTGGCCAGAACTGTGACTCAGAGACAACTGCATTCCCAGCTACAACCACTGGAGGGAACCCAAGAGCAGAATTCACAACAGATCCCCCAGAGTGCCATCAAATGGAAAGAACATGGTACCACAACAAACCTGCCAAGAGAGGAACGCCCACCAAAACTCTCATCTCTGACAAAGAGGGCATTAATCGGAGACCAAAGGTAACCCTGCAGGAGATTCAGAGTTCCCAGTCAGAGACTGGAGTATCTGTCCATATGACCACAATAACCTGTACATGCCATAGAGGTGGCCTTTATGGAAGAGTGGGCAGAAAAAAAGCTTTACTTACACAAATTGTAAGGCTTGTTTTGAGTTTGACAAAGACATGTGCGAGACTCCCAAAATGTATGAAGGAAGGTGCTGTGGTCAGATGAGACCAAAATTGAACTGTCTGGCCACCAAGCTAAACGCTATGTCTGTTTCCAAATCAACACAGCTCATTACCCCAAGAACACCATCTCTAAAGTGAAGCATGGTGGTGGCAACATCATGCTGTAAGGATGTTTTTCACAGCAGGGATACGGAAAATGGTCTGAGTCAAGGGAAAGATGGATGGTGTGAAATACAGCGATACTTTTGAGCAAAACGTGTTTCAGTCTGTCAGTGATTTGAGACTGGAATGGAGGTTCACCTTCCAACAAGACAATGACCCAAAGCATACTGCTAAAGCAACACTCGAGTGGATTAAGGGGAAATGTGTACATGTTTTGGAGTGGCCCTGTCAAAGCCCAGACTTAGTCCAATTGAGAATCTGTAGTTCAACTTGAGGATTGCTGTTTACCAGAGAAAACCATCTAACTTGAAGAAGCTTGAGCAGTTTTGCTTTGAGGAATAGGCAAAAATCCCAGTGGCAAGATGTGGAAAGCCTCATAGAGACTTATCCAAAGCGACTTGCAGCTGTAATTGCTGCAAAAAAGAGGCTCTACAAAATACTGACTTTAGGGGATCAATAGTTATGCACACTGAAGTTTTCAGTTATTTTATCCTATTGTTCGCTTTACAAAAAAAGAAATAAAACATAAATGTTTACAGTTGTAGGCATATTCTTTACATGAACTGATGCAACGCTCAATTCCAGTTTGTGAGGTAGCAAAACACAAAAAATACCAATGGGAAGGGGGTGAATACTTATACAAGCCACTGTACATGTTAGACAAGGCATAAGCTTGAACTTCACTGTTAGTGAGAAGACTGCTCTAGAGGACCTGGGGACCAACTAAAATATAATCATCAAACCCTCAGATAAGGGGGGCAATCTGGCAATTTTGAACCATTATCTATTCTGTTTTTTACCCTCTTGGGATCAGTCTCAGGGTGGTCAGAGGTGTACACATCCTACCTCCTGTAAAACATTGTGTACATGTGTCCTACCCCATGTAAAACATTGTGTACGTGCGTCTCAAAGTGTAGAAGAAGGTTACTGAAGTCAGGTGTCTGTATAATCTCAAGATTGTATGAGTGAAGACCTCTGCAGAAAGGAAAATACACACTCCCCCCCCCAACCCTTCACACACACCCCAAATGCAGGACAGAAAATTCCAATGGAGGGCCTGATTGTGTTGTGGTCCATGGAGGCAGACTGGAAGTAATCTGACACTTGTTTTTTAATCATTTTTGGCTTTGGAATCCAAAAGTGACCCTAGTTTTCTCTATCACATCAACTTTTTAAGCTATAGGATACCCTCTGTTTGTTCCTAAAACCATACAAAATGTATGTTCAACCAAAAATTTAATGTTTATTTAGAGCTATTTTGTTCATACTAAAGGATATATTGTTACTGTAAGTCAAATTGTGTGCAAGTAGTAAAATTAGGTACCGGTTAAGGTAAAAATTTACCTTATAGCTTTTTTTTCGGAGTGTTAAATATGTGGACAATGTTGTCTGATGCTCCAACTATTGTCAGCCATCATATGTACTTCCCACTTACTCTGATTCCATACCTCCATAACCTTCAAATCTTGGTGGAATTATTCAGCTTGCTCTTCACAGACTGCACCAGGGTTTTCAGGGAAGTTAGCAAGATGGCTATACAGAAAATGTACCTTGATGCTCATGTTGCAACCAAGAATTTTGTAGCTCTCCAAGAGATTCTGGCTAATTTCATTGTAATTGTGTATTTCCAAGAAAGTCCTTGACAAGGTCTTTGAATGATAATTTTTCAAATGTCAAGCGAGGAAATGCCAAAATGAGGTACTTGAAACCAAACAAAAATTATGTTCAAAATCCTTCCTCGGTGTTAAAAGAAAGGCTCCCGCGTCCCAAAAGCCAACAACTCCGCCATCCAGGACAACCTCCTATAAGTGCTTAGTTTGAAAAAAGAATGTGTGCCTGTTCATCACACTCTATAAACTTCTCCTATTGGTCAAATAGACATGTCTGTCTTTTGCCAAGTGATGCCACCTCTTCTGTCAATGAAGTTGCCTGTAGATTATTGATGAGATGATTTGGTGCATGGTTCCTTCTCCATCTACCAGCAGGGCAAGTGGCCTGCAGATGCTCAGGCTGTCCACATCAATAGAATCTGCACTGTGCCACACTCTCTCCTCTCTTTATTCTTGGGAAGGAGGTAAGAGTAGCCGGTGACTGAAGCAAATGTGTCGATGAAAGAGATGGTCGTTAGCTTTGAGGACAAACTCTTAACTGATAAGCTGAGCATGTGACTTACAGATGCCCATGATGCCTACATCTATAACATTCACATTCTATTTTGCTCCCAGATGCATTCCAGAGGAGAAGGAAGGTTTAACTGGAAGCTGATATAAAAGGTAGATACATGTAGTGGTCTAGTTTAAGGATGGACATTAGGGACTGGAAGATAATGAGCCAGTTGTGCTGGTGTGTTGGAAGTCCTCTCTCCATCCACCAGCAGCTTCCAGTGAAGCTTGTTTGTGAGAACCTCATCAGCTAAAATTGCCGCTTGCTATACTGTCACTGATTTCCTCTTGCACACCCATTTGCTGATTTTAGCAGGGCATTTAACATAGAACTGCTCTTTTTGGGATGACCTGTAGAACCTCCAGAATTAAGGCTCACTCCTACCAGCCAGCAATTACATGCTTGTTTAATCCCATGGGCATACATTTTAAAAGCACTTTTCCCATGCTAGAGAACGTAAGTGACCTATGTAAGTCTTTGGATGGAATTACTGCGTGATTGTCACAACTCTTGTCGGGTGTCCTGGGACCAGGGGCTCATTCCCTGTCCCTAACGTTAAGGGCGTCCTAGCTTGCCCTGTTCCCCGGTTTTCCTCTGATGTTGAAGACCCCAGTGCCACGTACCTTGCCTTAGCTCCTGAATCTGCCCTAAGTCTGGACTCTTCTCCCACCCAGGGAAAAGGGGAATAGTAGTGTACCGTAATACACCAACCAAACTAACAAGGTACTATGAACAGGGATAATGAAAAATACCAAACATACAAATATACTCACACAAGACAACAATAACAAAAGAATGCAGTGGAGGATGGGGTTATAACAAAGTAGGAGAAGAAAGAAAATTATCACACATTTGAAACCTAGCAACTGTCACAGATAAATCCATGAAACGTCTCCAATAATAACCAACAACAACCTCCAGCCATGCAGCATAAACTAACTCTGACAATGCGTGCCAAAACGCATGAAAGCTGTGATTAAAAATCATAGTTATTCCACAAAATATTGATTTGTGATCTCTTCCCAAGTTAAAACATTAGTATTGTTGTTTCTAAATGATTATGAACTTGTTTTCTTTGCATTACTTGAGGTCTGAAAGCACTGTTTTTTTTTTTATTTTGACCATTTCTCCTTTTCAGAAAATAAATACTAAATTTATTGCTTGGAAATTCGGTGACATTTTGTCAGAAGTTTATAGAATAATTGAACAATTTACATTTTACTCAAAAATATACCTATAAAAAAAAAAATCAGACAAGCTGAATGTTTTGCAGTGGTCTCTTAATTTTTGCCAGAGCTGTATAATCTAGCAACAGATTATGTGTTAGGCTATGTTCACATCACATTTTATCCACATTTCAGTGGCTCCATCTTGGCTTCCGTCTGAAGCCCTAAAAAAATTGGATTCAGGCATAGCAGCGAACGGTATTATTGACTTTAACGAACAAGACAGAGTCAGCTTGTGTTCTGTCTGACCTAATTTTTGGCAATATCCAAAAGCCAGGTTGATTGTGTATTTTTGCCCACCTGAAAAATGCAGACACTGCTAAAAAGGAAGTTACACAGAACACAAAGTGACTCCATCTACTTTATTAAAGTCAATGGCCCAACCAGTGGCTATGCCTGACTGAAGCCCTGATGGAGATATTGGCTTTTGGCTAAATCATGATGAGAACCCAGTCTAATTGAATGAGAAAAGTTGAACTTGATGGACCAATGTATTTTTTCAATATATGTAATATATTGGGAGCAAACAAAATAAGTAATGTGAACAAATCCTTAGGTAGACAAAGCTGCGAAAGTCAACTCCTGGAAAATGACACAGTGGATTTCACTAGTGAGCCACGTAGCACTAAAGTAGCCATCTTTACAGGCCATTTTCTTTTTAGTTCACATTTATGCGTCCTAAGCTGCACTAAGTAATGGTAGACATAATGACAAATGGAAGCTGAGCTCTGTTGTAAAATGCTGTAGAGCAAGTTGGCATGGCTATCTATATTGCAATGAAAGTGTCGTAAAAAGTAGGTAAAATGTGTTCTACCCTCCGGCATAGTTCAGAGCATGCATGCGTAGTCAGTGGAATTTAAAAATCCTTGCAACCTACTAAATGAGATGTTAAAACAGAGAGAGTACAAGTATACTTCACTGCTATTTAAATCATTTAAAAAAAAGATGTCACCATGGAAGGATTGTAGCCTGCAGCATGGTTGTATGTCATACAAATGGGAACGGACACAGATCAGGTTCAAGAACACTTTGTCCTCGGCAAATGACCAATAAGAAAATATATGTATATACACATACAGCTCTGGCAAAAATTAAGAGACCACTGCAAAATGTTCAGTTTGTCTGATTTTTCTCTTTATAGGTATATTTATGAGTAAAATGTAAATTGTTCATCTATATATATAATTGTCACTTCTGTCTGTCTGTCTGTCCTTCTGTCACGGTTATTCATTCGCTGATTGGTCTCGGCAGCTGCCTGTCATGGCTGCCGCGACCAATCAGCGACGGCCACAGTCCCTCCCCTACTCCCCTGCACTCACTGCCCGGCGCCCGCTCCATAATCCCCTCCACTCACCGCTCACACAGGGTTAATGGCAGCGGTAACGGCCCGCGGTGTAGCGCACTCCGTTACCGCTGCTATTAACCCTGTGTGTCCCCAACTATTTACTATTGATGCTGCCAACGCAGCATCAATAGTAAAAATGTCATGTTAAAAATAATAAAAAAAAACAAAAAACCTGCTATACTCACTCTCCGCCGCCTTTCCCGCTCCTCGCCACGCTCCCGGGACCGCTCCATTGCAAGCGGCAGTTCCGGTCCCAGGGTTGGTGTGCGACAAGGACCTGCCATGACATCACGGTCATGTGATCGCGACGTCATCATAGGTCCTGCTCACATCAGCCCTGGGACCGGAAGCTGCCGCTTGCAATGGAGCGGTCCCAAGAGCGTGGAGAGGAGCGGGAAAGGCGGCGGATGGTAAGTATAGCAGGACTTCAACGGGCCTTCGGAAGGTGAGTATATGTTTTTTTTTTGTTTTTTTTTAAGTCTCTATACTACGTGGCTCTGTGCTGTATACTCAGTCGCTGTGCAATATACTATATGGCTGGACAATATACTCCGTCGCTGGGCAATATACTACGTGGCTGGGCAATATACTACGTGGCTCTGCTATATACTATGTGGCTGGGCAATATACTACGTGACTGGGCTATATACTACGTGGCTGGGCAATATACTACGTGCCTGGGCAATATACTACGTGGCTGGCCAATATACTACGTGGGCTGTGCAATATACTACGTGACTGGGCAATATACCGTACTACGTGGCTCTGCTATATACTATGTGGCTGGGCAATATGTAACTGGGCAATATACTACGTGGCTGGGCAATATATTACGTGACTGGGCAATATACTACGTAGCTGGGCAATATACTACGTGACTGGGCAATATACTACGTCGCTGGGCAATACACTACGTGGCTGGGCAATATACTACGTGACTGGGCAATATACTACGTGGCTGGGCAATATACTACGTCGCTGGGCAATGTACTACGTGACTGGACAATATACTACGTGGCAGGGCAATATACTACGTCGCTGGGCAATATACTACGTGGACATGCATATTCTAGAATACCCGATGCGTTAGAATCGGGCCACCATCTAGTTTATTCTATAAACTTCTGACATCATGTCTCCAAATTTCCAAGCAATACATTTTTTTTTCCTAAAAAGGAGAAATGGTCAAAATAACAAAAAAAAAAACCCCAGTGCTTTCAGACCTCAAATAATGCAAAGAAAACAAGTTCATAATCATTTAGAAACAACAATACTAATGTTTTAACTCAGGAAGAGTTCAGAAATCAATATTTTGTGGAATAACTAAGATTTTTAATCACAGCTTTCATGTGTCTTGGCATGCTTTCCACCAGTCTTTCACACTGCTTCTGGCGCAAACATTTAAGCAGTTCTTCTCTATCTGATGGCTTGTGACTATCCATAATCCTCTTGATTGCCCCCCCCCCCCCCCGCTACAAATACCAGTCCACAGCCGCCCCAGAAATGGTGCATCTGTAAGATGCGCCAATTCCAGCACTTAGCCCCTCTCCTCCCACTCCCGTGTAGCGGTGGGATATGGGGTAATAAGGGGTTAACGTCACCTTGCTATTGTAAGGTGACATTAGGCCGGGTTAATAACGGGGAGGCATCAATAAGACACCTATCCTTTATTAATCAAATAGTAATAAAGGGTTAATAAAACATACACACATTAAGAAAAAGGTATTTTAATATTCTTCATTTAACCATACTTACCATACTTCAGCGCCTTTAAAAAAAAACGTAAAATAATAAACCATATACTACCTGTCCACCGTAGTCCAATTAATAACGAATGTCCCACGACGATCTCCCCTATAGAACAGTGACATCGGGTGATGTCACTGCTCCATAGGACCCTCAGTGACACACTGACAGGAGACAATGGCTCCTGCAGTGCATCACTGAGGTTACCTTAGGACAAAGTCTCACTTTATGGCAATTGCTGCGTGGGAAAATTTCTCACACAGCAATACCAAAAGTGAGACTAGGGACTACTTTCTATTTACAGCGGCAGAGTAATACAGTGCGAAAGGATACCTTCCTCCCGTCATTGTGTTCCTGGAGCCCCTAGAGAGCGGTCGCATCAGCTGATGCTGCCGTTCTCTACGGGAGATCGTCGTGGGACACTCGTGGATTTCTGCGGACAGGGAGTATATTGGTTGTTTATTTTCATATTTTTTTACAGATGACACTGGCTTCGGGGAACAAAGTGACAAGTAATGGTGAGTATGAACTCTGTTTAATGTACTGTATGTCTATATGTATGTATTGTATGCCATGTATGAATGTAATGTATGTAGTATGTATGTAGCATGTATGTAGCATGTATGTATGTAGCATGTACACCATGTTCCAAATTATTATGCAAATGACAATTTTCTCGGATTTTCCTAAATGGTTGGTGCAAATGACAGTCAGTCTAAGGCTATATTCACACGTTGCGGTTTTTACCGCGGAACCGCAGCGATTTTGCCGCTGCGGGTCCGCAGCAGTTTCCATAGCGTTTACAGTAACATGTAAACCCTATGGATACCGCAAACCGCTGTGCACATGCTGCGGGAAAAACCGCGCGGGAACGCAGCGATTTACAACCCGCAGCATGTCACTTCTTTGTGCAGAATCGCTGCGATTCTGCACCCATAGGAATACATTGAACCGCTTACTTCCCGCATGGGGCTGTGCCCACGTTGCGGGAAGTAAGCGGATAATGTGCGGATGGTACCCGGGGTGGAGGAGAGGAGACTCTCCTCCAGGCCCCGGGAACCATATTTGTGGTTAAAAAAAAAAAAAATTTAAAATAAAAAATCATGTATACTCACCCTCTGAAGTCTCAGCGCTGCACGCGGCCGTCCGGTCAGAGTTGCTGTGCGACCAGGACCTTCGGTGACGTCGCGGTCACATGACCGTGACGTCACGAAGGGTCCTTCGCGCACAGCATCTTTGGAACCGGACCGCCGGGTGCAGCGTCGAGGAGATCCGGACGTCAGAGGGTGAGTATACCGATTTTTATTATTTTTAACATTACTATTGATGCTGCATATTGCTGCATATGCAGCATCAATAGTATAGGCGGAAACCGCGGAACAAACCGCGATAAATCTGCAGGGAGAACCGCAGTTGTTTTGCCCTGCAGATTTATCAAATCCGCTGCGGGAGAACCCGCAGGGACAGGACGCAAAGTGTGAACATAGCCTAATAAGTCATCACCCGTTAGAGGATACATCGGATTTTATTGAAGAAACCTCCCAATAATAACAGTATAATCTCCAAAATGAATAAAAACTCAAAATGCACTGTTCCAAATTATTAGGCACAGTAGAATTTCTAAACCTTTGATATGTTTTAAAGAACTGAAAATGCTCATTTGTGGAATTTGCAGAATTAGGAGGTCACATTCACTGAACAAAAAAGCTATTTAACTCCAAAACATCCTAACAGGCCAAGTTACATGTTAACATATGACCTCTTCTTTGATATCACCTTCACAATTCTTGCATCCATTGAACTTGTGAGTTTTTGGAGAGTTTCTGCTTGTATTTCTTTGCATGACGTCAGAATAGCCTCCCGGAGCTGCTGTTTGGATGTGAACTGCCTCCCACCCTCATAGATCTTTTGCTTGATGATACTCCAAAGGTTCTCTATAGGGTTGAGGTCAGGGGAAGATGGTGGCCACACCATGAGTTTATCTCCTTTTATGCCCATAGCAGCCAATGAATCGGAGGCATTCTTTGCAGCATGAGATGGTGCATTGTCATGCATGAAGATGATTTTGCTCCTGAAGGCACGATTCTACGTTTTAGGCCATGGAAGAAAGTTGTCAGTCAGAAACTCTATATACTTTGCAGAGGTCATTTTCACACCTTCAGGAACCTTAAAGGGCCCTACCAGCTGTTTTCCCATGATTCCGGCCCAAAACATAACTCCTCCACCTCCTTGCTGACGTCGCAGCCTTGTTGGGACATGCTCGCCATCCACCAACCATCCACTACTCCATCCATCTGGACCATCCAGGGTTGCTCGACACTCGTCAGTAAACAAGACTGAAAATTAGTCTTCATGTATGTCTGGGCCCAATGCAACCGTTTCTGCTTGTGAACACTGTTTAGGGGTGGCCGAATAGTAGTTTTATGCACCACAGCAAGCCTTTGAAGGATCCTACACCTTGAGGTTCGAGGGACTCCAGAGACAGCAGCAGCTTCAAATAACTGCTGCTTTGTAATGGTATTTTGGCAGCTGCTCTCTTAATCTATTGAATTTGTCTGGCAGAAACCTTCCTCATTATGCCTTTATCTGCATGAACTCTGTCTGTGCTCTATTTCAGTCACAAATCTCTTCACAGTATGATGATCACTCTTAAGTTTTCATGAAATATCTAATTTTTTCATACCTTGTCCAAGGCATTGCACTATTTGATGCTTTCAGCAGCAGAGAGATCCTTTTTATTTCCAATATTGCTTGAAACATGTGGCCTGCTTAATAATGTGTAACATCATTCTTAAGTAGTTTTCCTTTAAGTAGAATCACCTGGAAAACTAATTATCACATGTGCTTAACATTGATTTCAGTGATCCATTGAACCCAGAGACACATTACCATCCATGAGTTTATTTGAAAAACAAAACAATTAAATCTTTGACACTTAAATCCAATTTGCATAATAATTTGGAACACATTGTATGTAGTATGTATGTAGTGTGTAGCATGTATTTAGTACGTATTTAGTATGTAGCATGTATGTAGTATGTATGTAGTATGTATGTAGCATGTATGTAGTATGTATGTAGCATGTATGTAGTATCTATGGTTTTGTTTGCACAGAGCCCCGGCAGCCCGCACAGAGCCCCGCACGCCGCACAGAGCCCCGCACGCCGCACAGAGCCCCGACACACATGCACAGAGCAATGCACGCCGCACAGAACCCCGTCACGCCGCACAGAGCCCCGGCATGCCGCACAGAGCCCCAGCACACTACACAGAGCCCCGCACGCCGCACAGAGCGCCGACACGCCGCACAGAGCCCCGACACACACTCACAGAGCCCCGGCACGCCGCACAGACCCCAGCAGGCACGCATAGACCCCCCCACGGTCACGCACAGACCCCGCCCATACACACACGCAGTCTCCGCCCACGTACCGCCCACACTCCATTATAGTGCATCATTGCACTACAGGAACTTCCAATTCCGGTATCCGATATCGCAAAAGTATCGGAACTCGGTATCGGAATTCCGATACTGCAAATATCGGGTATCGGCTGATATTCGCTGTATCTGAATGCTCAACACTAGTCGTGGCAAAACAGCCACGACCAATCAGCGACGGGCACAGTCCGGCGGCAAAATGGCCGCTCCTTACTCCCCGCAGTCAGTGCCCGCTCCATACTCCCCTCCAGTCAGCGCTCACACAGGGTTAATGGCAGTGTTAACGTACCGCGTTATGTCGCGGTGTAACGCACTCTGTTAACGCTGCTATTAACCCTGTGTGACCAACTTTTTACTATTGATGCTGCCTATGCAACATCAATAGTAAGAAGATCTAATGTTATGTTTAACACCAATCTCTCCTTCACCTCTTCTATACAATCTCTTTCTCGATCTTGCCGCTTACACCTAAAGAACATCTCTAGAATTCGCCCTTTTCTCACCATGGAAAAAACAAAAACCCTCACTGTCACCCTGACGCAATCCTGCCTGGACTACTGGACAATTTTTTTTATATTTTTAAAACTTTTTATTTGCTTTTTGCATTCTTCTAGAGTCTCCATGTGAGACTAGAAGCTGCAGGGCGGTTCTCATAGCAATCTGGCTATGACAACCATAGAGGTCTGCTGCAGACGTTTGGTTGTCATGCCGACCCATCGGTGACTCGCAATCATTTGACGGGGTCACCGATGGGTGGGATTAACGACGCGCTTCCAGTAAGCGCTAGTTAAATGGCACTGTCAGAGATTGACAGCTGCATTTAACTAGTTAACAGCTGCGAGTGGATCACGATTCCACCCATGGCTGTTGCAGGCACATGTTAGCTGTATAGATCAGGGAAAGGGGGAGTGGAGACCCCTAGGCAGATGTAATAGCCCCCTACCTCCCCTACCGTCCCTGCATTGAATCCACACCAATCACCGAGCAGGAACCTAAGCCCATTATATCCCTAAAGTTAGGTCCTAAATAGGGAAGGGGGGATAAAACTAGTCAGTCCCCACTGTACACTAAAGAGAAGAAGGGAGACAAACAGGAGGAGGCAACTTGAGCAGACTCAGGGAGGTAACATCCAACAGCACCAGAGAAAAAGTAAGCTGACTGCTATAGCTACAAGCCTTCACAAGGGGAAAATGTGAATATTATCGGCAGCTCCCTGAAGCAGACTGGGAGTCTATAAACACCCAGGTCCAGGTGTGTCAATTAGAGCCAGAGGGAGGTTGCCACTCAGTCCAAAAGTCAGAAGGATTAAGAAGGCATCTGCAATGCCAAATACAGAGACCTTCTGCAGCCAGGTGCAGAGCAACTGTCTGTAGTATCTGACACACCCATGACACCGATGTGGGCGTACTATTATGCTCAACATTGAAATTGGGTTAAAATGCAAAAAATTACAATTTTTTTTGCCTAAAATACAAAGGATATATGTCCTTTTTAACTTTAGGCCTTTTAGAGATCATTTCATCTTCAACTTGCTTAACGGTTCACAATAACAGTAATTTTGACAAGGGGTGCTCAAACTTTTACATGCCACAGTAAGTAATTATTGCCCTCACAATTGGTTGTTAGAATTTTGCAGTAGAATTTTGGGGTTATTTTTTGTGTCGACATTCTCAAGATGCTGTTGCATGATGCATAGACTGTGTTTGTACGTTTCATTAATTCGTCTAATCTAAATCAAATTAATAAATCGACTGATATTAACAGCAGCAATCCCAGTAAGGTGCTATCGCATTAAGGCTAAGTTCACACGTTGCAGAATTGCCGTGGAAATTTCCTCTGCAATTCCGCAACTCCTGTCGCGGGTATATCGCATGCGGAATTGGCTTGCGTATTTCCGCTAAACACTAGCGTTTTGCAAGCGATCTGTAGCATTGCTTGGAAAACTGATTGACAGGTTGGTCACACTTGTCAAACATAGGGTTTGACAAGTGTGACCAACTTTTTACTATTGCTGCTGCCTATGCAGTATCAATAGTAAAAAGATAGAATGTTAAAAATAATTTAAAAAAAATCATGATATTCTCACCTTCCGGCGTCCCCGGCAGTCTTCCCGCTCCTCGCGATGCTTCCTTTCCCAATAATGCATTGCGAAAATGACCTGTGATGACGTGCGTTCTCGCGAGACCGCTACGTCATCTGAGGTCATTGCCGCAATGCATTATTGGGAACGGAATCATTGCGAGGAGCGGGAAGACTGCCGGGGACGCTGGAAGGTGAGAATATCATGATTTTTTATTTTAATTCTTTTTTTTTTAACAATTATATGGTTCCCAGGGCCTGGAGGAGAGTCTCCTCTCCTCCACCCTGGGTACCAACCACACATGATCCGCTTACTTCCTGCATGGTGGGCATAGCCACATGTAGAAAGTAAGCTGATCAATGCATTCCTATGTGTGCGGAATCCCCGCGATTTTGCACAAAGAATGAACATGCTACTTTTTTCTGGAATACGATTACCCCGCGGAAAAAAACACAACATGCACCAAAATTGCGGATTGCATTCTAATAATAGGATGCTTAATGTATGCGGGGTTTTTTTGCGGTTTTATCACGTTTTTATAGCGAAAAACAGCGAAAAATCTTGAACGTGTGCACACAGCCTAATGGTTCCATTCTGATTCTCAACAGTGACTATCATTTTCACAGTACGCTACAATATCAGGTTCAAGTTCCCTAAAAGGCAGTCTAAACACCAAAACTGAAAATGAAATATTTACACCTTCATATAGGGGACACCCCACAAGTAGCCCATATTTTAATCAAACTTGTTTTGTAGATTTTAGTAAATGGATTTTAGAGTAAAACAGTTATTAAATATGTAAACTAGGGGACTTGGTTTGCCTTTTTCCACCAGTTCAATTATAATACTCTGTCTCTCCCTTCATGGTGATTAGCAGTGCTTGGAGCAATGCCTGACCTGACTTCCCTAGCCCTGTACATTCTGACACTAGAGCAGCAGAGCACCTGCGTACAGTTTCAATGTGCACAGGAGCAGAGTTCTCATCCCTCTCTTTTTTTTATAGCCGCTACCCACAGGATTACAAGGCAGCAGCAGATGATGCTGACAGATGAGGGATGAGAACATACAATTTCAGTCTATGCGTACTCTCACCCCCCTTTCCTGTGTATAATAGCCACTGGCTACACACAGGATTACACAGTAGATGCGGTCAATATACATAGTAGCGGGAGATGAAAGCGGGCATACATTGGCATCCAATCAGGGATTATGTCATCTATAAGGCACCTGGATGTTTATTTGTGATACTGACTACATCTCATCAGTACTGTAGTTCTTATATGGTCTGATGATGGAAGTTAACAACAACTCCTACTATCTTCTTACTATTGTTAAGTATATACTTGGAGTTGTAGGTTTATATGATACTAGCTATTGAACCCGTTCTACGCCCGGGTGGTGAGCATTTATATTGGTATATGGTCTCCATCCTGGTATGTGCTGCTCCATCCTGCGTCCCCATCCTGTCATGCGCTGCTCCATCCTGCGTCCCCATCCTGTCATGCGCTGCTCCCATCCTGCGTCCCCATCCTGTCATGCGCTGCTCCCATCCTGTGATGCGCTGCTCCCATCCTGCGTCCCCATCCTGTCATGTGCTGCTCCATCCTGCGTCCCCATCCTGTCATGCGCTGCTCCATCCTGCGTCCCCATCCTGTCATGTGCTGCTCCATCCTGCGCCTCCATTCTGTCATGTGCTGCTCCCATCCTGCATCCCCATCCTGTCATGCGCTGCTCCATCCTGCGTCCCCATCCTGTCATGCGCTGCTCCAATCCTGCGTCCCCATCCTGTGATGCGCTGCTCCCATCCTGTGATGCGCTGCTCCCATCCTGCGTCCCCATCCTGTCATGTGCTGCTCCATCCTGCGTCCCTATCCTGTCATGTGCTGCTCCATCCTGCGTCCCCATCCTGTCATGTGCTGCTCCATCCTGCGTCCCCATCCTGTCATGCGCTGCTCCCATCCTGCGTCCCCATCCTGTCATGCGCTGCTCCCATCCTGCGTCCCCATCCTGTCATGCGCTGCTCCCATCCTGCGTCCTCATCCTGTCATGCGCTGCACCCATCCTGCGTCCCCATCCTTTGTGCTGCTCCATCCTGCATCCCCATCCTGTCATGTGCTGCTCCATCCTGCGTCCCCATCCTGTCATGCGCTGCTCCCATCCTGCGTCCCCATCCTGTCATGCGCTGCACCCATCCTGCGTCCCCATCCTTTGTGCTGCTCCATCCTGCATCCCCATCCTGTCATGTGCTGCTCCATCCTGCGTACCCATCCTGTCATGTGCTGCTCCCATCCTGCGTCCCCATCCTTATGTGCTGCTCCATCCTGCGTCCCCATCCTTATGTGCTGCTCCATCCTGCGTCCCCATCCTTATGTGCTGCTCCATCCTGCGTCCCCATCCTTATGTGCTGCTCCATCCTGCGTCCCCATCCTGTCATGTGCTGCTCCATCCTGCGTCCCCATCCTGGTATGTGCTGCTCCATCCTGCGCCCCCATCCTGTCATGTGCTGCTCCCATCCTGCGTCCCCATCCTGTCATGTGCTGCTCCCATCCTGCGTCCCCATCCTGTTATGTGCTGCTCCCATCCTGCGTCCCCATCCTTATGTGCTGCTCCATCCTGCGTCCCCATCCTTATGTGCTGCTCCATCCTGCGTCCCCATCCTGTCATGTGCTGCTCCATCCTGCGTCCCCATCCTGTCATGTGCTGCTCCCATCCTGCGTCCCCATCCTGTTATGTGCTGCTCCCATCCTGCGTCCCCATCCTTATGTGCTGCTCCATCCTGCGTCCCCATCCTTATGTGCTGCTCCATCCTGCGTCCCCATCCTTATGTGCTGCTCCATCCTGCGTCCCCATCCTTATGTGCTGCTCCATCCTGCGTCCCCATCCTTATGTGCTGCTCCATCCTGCGTCCCCATCCTGTCATGTGCTGCTCCATCCTGCGTCCCCATCCTGTCATGTGCTGCTCCATCCTGCGTCCCCATCCTGGTATGTGCTGCTCCATCCTGCGCCCCCATCCTGTCATGTGCTGCTCCCATCCTGCATCCCCATCCTGTCATGTGCTGCTCCCATCCTGCGTCCCCATCCTGTCATGTGCTGCTCCATCCTCCGTCCCCATCCTTATGTGCTGCTCCATCCTGCGTCCCCATCCTTATGTGCTGCTCCATCCTGCGTCCCCATACTGCCTCTGACCCGCTCGGCGCCGAGTGCTGGGGGGCCTGAGCAGGCAGGGACACCGGCGCGCTGTGGGGGTCAGGTGCCGGTATCGCCGCCAGCTCAGGCCCCCCAGCACTTACTATACTCACCTGTCTGTCCCGTTCCACCGCTGAGCGCCGCCATCTTCCCAGTCTCCTGGCTGTGACTGTTCACTCTGTGAGGCCCAGACTGCGCCGGCGCTTGCGCCTGCGCAGTCTATAAAGGCTTCGGACAGAGTGACGCTCCCAGCGTTATATTATAGATAATTGTATATGGGGTTAACCTGATAACTGCAATTGATCGGTGTACTAACCTTGGTGCTGTATTCTTGCACTGATGGTGGTTCTGGTAATGAATTTTTGTTCTGTTTGTGTTTCTGTTGAAGCTATATTTTTGTACTGTGGGTAATTTTGGTGCTTTATTAATCTACTAAAGGTGGTTCTGGTGATGTGTTCCTGTACTGTTGGTTGTTTTGGTGATATATTCCTGTATTGATGATTGTGATGTTATATTTCTATGCTGTTAATGGTTCTGGTTATGTTTTTGTGTAATATTATTGATTTTGATCCTGTTTAATGTAGCAATCCATACCTATTCAGATACCATGGTACATAGCTACATGAGTAAACTATTGTGCTGCCTGACAAGGTACTACATTTATTTTTTAGTTAAGTACTGTAGCATACAAAATACTAACATTGTGTAATATACTCATTGCCAGGATTTCACATTACCACTCATCTGTAATATTTGTACTTACGGTCATGTGACAACTATCTTCTCTTCCTTCTCTCAATGAAGCAGGGGCTATAGTTTTTCACTGAACATTGAGAGAATCAGAAAAAGAAGTTGGTCGGCATATGAGAGTATACATATGAGAAGTCACATGATGACTATGCAAACCGCTTAATTTGTGTATAGGAGAGGGTAACAAACTGAACTTTTGCAGGAAAACCTCGATTTGTCTCTGATATATGTATATTTACTCACACAAGAAAAAACCTACAATCAATACCTCAATATCAGTGTTTTGCTTAATCTCTGCAGATGTTGATACAATGGATGTGCGCTTCTTCTGTGCAGGCCTTCTGCCATCTGACTCTAGTTTTGTTTCTGGTTTTGGATGATCATGAACACCTTTTGTCTTGAGGGAAATAAAAGATTTTATAAGTAGATGTACTAATTCTGCTTAACAGCTCTTTCCTGTAAGATAACAACAATGATAATAATAATAATAATAATAATAATAATAAAACCTGTGAAACATAGGTTGGAATTCCTAATGGTCCTTTAGAAATTCTATATAAACAAGAGGTTGTAATGGTTTTCTATGCCCTTTGCATTTTCTGGGTGTAACTTGTGGCATGTGCCTGTAAGCAGCTCTTGTTTATCCTGTTTGGTTGTCACATAGTCCTTTAACATGGAGTAAGTCCTATAATTCTTAAGTCTCAAAAGAACTGCGAATAGTAGGATATGGATGTGCAGCATGATGTAGATTTCCTTAAGGTCGTTTAAGTCAAAGTACAACCGTAAAGGTATATTGGCATAGTAAGTGATTGTTGGTGATGGCTATTAATAATCTTTATTTTTATATAGCGCTAACATATTCCGCAGCGCTTTACAGTTTTGCACACATTATCATCACTGTCCCCGATGGGGCTCACAATCTAGATTCCCTATCAGTATGTCTTTGGAGTGTGGGAGGAAACCCACGCAAACACGGAGAGAACATACAAACTCTTTGCAGATGTTGTCCTGGGTGGGATTAGAACCCAGGACCCCAGTGCTGCAAGGCAGCAGTGCTAACCACTGCGCCACCGTGCTGCCCATTGCGCCACCGTGCTGCCCTATTCAGCAAAAGCAAGAAAAGAGACTTGCATAAGAGGATCAAGATGACATGAACTTTGATTTATGATTTTCCAATTCCAAAGTCATTGTCCCATTATAGTTTGTGCATACTGTACATTGATGACCTTTAAGACAATATGTTTCTGAGCTGCTATGTGTGGAAATCACATATTAAAACAAGTTATGCATCTCAGTAATTGGGGGATTTGAGAAACCATTATTAAAGTGGCCAATTCTAGCTGAAATCAAATCAATAGCTTGCAATCAAAATTATTCAAATCCCCATTGCAAATTAGGTTTATTAGTAAAATGTATAAACCTTTTGCTATTTACAATAAACCAATCAAACAAGAACACATTAAATATTTCAACACATGTAATATAACAAGGTTTTTCCAAATTCAACACAAAATGACGCTTTTACTGACAACTGCATTCTCAGAGATATTCATCCCTTCATGACAAGTATCCTTAGTACTTAGTTGAGCTCCTTTTTTGCTGCTATGACCTACTGCAAATGTGATGCATAGACAGATCCCAGCTTCTAGCTGTGTTCTTAACGTAACTTAGCCCGTTACTTGTGGGCAATGGGTTTCAGTTCAGTAATATTCTTCAGTTTTCATGCTATAACCACCTTTTTCAAATCCAGTGAAAAATGTTTTATGGGGTTCAAATCAGGTGGCTGTGAAGGTCACTCCAAAGTGTTTCTTCATACACCAAGTCTTTGTAGGATTTAGTTATGGCTGGGATCATTTTCCTATTGAAAGGTCCATTGATGTTCATACTTCAGTATTTTCATATAAGGCATGAATCTTTTTCCTAGAACTTCCTAATACTTGACTGAATACATCTTGCCCTACACATGATGCAGAGAAAACAAAACAGCCTCAGAGTGTCACCGAGCCACCTTCGTGCTTCACTGTAGGTAGTGTGTTCTTTTCAGTGTATGCTTTATTCTTCCACCACCAGACACACTGCTGATCCATAAGCCTGAAAAGTTCCAGTTTGGGCATGAGGACCTTTTTGTGTTTTATTATGCCTCAGAGGTGTATCTAAGGGTTCAGCTTGAGGCAAAACATCGGAGTAGGCCCCTAACCAGTGGTCCTGATTACAGCTACGGTCGCGCAGCCTAATCGCAGAGAATGGAGAACCTCACCAAATGACCGTGTTAGGCCACGTTCATAGGTTCAGAATTTGGTCAGTATTTGTAAGCCTAAACCACAAGTGGGTGAAAAATGCAGAAGTGGTGCACATATTTTTTATACTTTTCCTCTTTTCCACTCTTGATGTAAAAGTGAAAAATACTGAATATGGGAGTGTGGCCTTAGAGGTAGATGCCAGTCTTGCAGAACATATATGAGAATGCAGTATAGTTATAGATAGTGACTTAAAGCTTACTTTCTTTCTTATAGAATTATTCACTTTTCTCGTCTTTTCCATCTGGCCCAACCAGACATGACAACTTCTCAAGCCAGGACTCGTCTGCAGAAATTACAACAAAGACACATTTGACTTCTCACATTTCCAACAACATCCCCATCTATTCCTATCCTGCACACACTCCTCATCCTGCTGACACCCCAGTACTGAGCCACTGCTGCCATGTCCCTATTACTGCACCTGCTGTGTGGTACAATAGCTGCTCCTCTTACTGCCCCACATAATAATTCCCACCACTATGCCCCTTTCGTAGTAATATTGTCTCCTTTGTGCCCTCTAGATCAGTGGTCCCCAACTCCAGGCCTCGAGGGCCGCCAACAGTGCAGGTTTTCAGGATTTCCTTAGTATTGCACAGGGGTTGGAATCATCACCTGTGCAGATGATCACATTACCACCGATGCAATACTAAAGAAATCCTGAAAACCTGCACTGTTGGCGGCCCTCGAGGCCTGGAGTTGGGGACCCCTGCTCTAGATGGTAAAATTGCCCTTAGAAAATATTAATGCTTTTGCAAGTGCCCTAGAAAACAGTGTCCACATTTTGTCTCTGTGAAGTAAATATGCCCCTGTTCCCTTTTGACAGTCACAGTGCTCCAAGTACCCCAATAATAATAATGCTTCTTAAGTGCCCTGAGTGTAGTCCCCCAATGTACAGCTCCTCTATATACATTATGATGGGCCTCTACATTAGTTCCCAAGCTGTATAACTGCCCCCACATTTGCTCCCACACTGTATAATGGCCCCTGCATTAGTCCCCAAACTGTATAATGGCCCTTGCATTAGTCCTCAAACTATATAATGGCCCTTGCATTAGTCCCCAAACTGTATAATGGCCCTTGCATTAGTCCCCAAACTGTATAATGGCCCTTGCATTAGTCCCCAAACTGTATAATGGCCCTTGCATTAGTCATCAAACTATATAATGGCCCTTGCATTAGTCCCCAAACTGTATAATGGCCCTTGCATTAGTCCCCAAACTGTATAATGGCCCTTGCATTAGTCCCCAAACTGTTGTGTTAACCAATTCAGTACCACAATGGACATAGAGGTCAGAGCACATACAGTGATCTGACAAAACCCCAAAATAATAGAACGAGCTCTGAGACGTGGGAACTCTGCAGACCGCAATCCCTAATCCTCTCCAACAACACTAGAGGCAGCCGTGGATTGCGCCTAACGCTCCCTATGCAACTCGGCACAGCCTGAGAAACTAGCTAGCCTGAAGATAGAAAATAAGCCTACATTGCCTCAGAGAAATACCCCAAAGGAAAAGGTAGCCCCCCACATATAATGACTGTGAGTTAAGATGAAAAGACAAACGTAGAGATGAAATAGATTTAGCAAAGTGAGGCCCGACTTTCTGAACAGAGCGAGGATAGGAAAGGTAACTTTGCGGTCTACACAAAACCCTACAAAACCACACAAAGGGGGCAAAAAGACCCTCCGTACCGAACTAACGGCACGGAGGTACACCCTTTGCGTCCCAGAGCTTCCAGCAAACAAATAGACAAGCTGGACAGAAAAAATAGCAAACAAAATAGCAAAGAAGAACTTAGCCATGCAGAGCAGCAGGCCACAGGAATGATCCAGGAAGAAACAAGTCCAATACTGGAACATTGACAGGAGGCCAGGATCAAAGCACTAGGTGGAGTTAAGTAGAGCAGCACCTAACGACCTCACCACATCACCTGAGGGAGGAAACTCAGAAGCCGCAGTACCACTTTCCTCCACCAACGGAAGCTCACAGAGAGAATCAACCGAACTACCACTTGTGACCACAGGAGGGAGCTCTGCCACAGAATTCACAACAGTACCCCCCCCTTGAGGAGGGGTCACCGAACCCTTACCAGAGCCCCCAGGCCGACCAGAATGAGCCACATGAAAGGCACGAACAAGATCGGGAGCATGGACATCAGAGGCAAAGACCCAGGAATTATCCTCCTGAGCATAACCCTTCCACTTAACCAGATACTGGAGTTTCCGTCTTGAAACACGAGAATCCAAAATCTTCTCCACAATATACTCCAACTCCCCCTCCACCAAAACCGGGGCAGGAGGGTCAACAGATGGAACCATAGGTGCCACGTATCTCCGCAACAATGACCTATGGAATACGTTATGTATGGAAAAAGAATCTGGAAGGGTCAGACGAAAAGACACAGGATTAAGAACCTCAGAAATCCTATACGGACCAATGAAACGAGGTTTAAACTTAGGAGAGGAAACCTTCATAGGAATATGACGAGAAGATAACCAAACCAGATCCCCAACACGAAGTCGGGGACCCACACAGCGTCTGCGATTAGCGAAACGTTGAGCCTTCTCCTGGGACAAGGTCAAATTGTCCACTACCTGAGTCCAAATCTGCTGCAACCTGTCCACCACAGTATCCACACCAGGACAGTCCGAAGACTCAACCTGTCCTGAAGAGAAACGAGGATGGAACCCAGAGTTGCAGAAAAATGGCGAAACCAAGGTAGCCGAGCTGGCCCGATTATTAAGGGCGAACTCAGCCAAAGGCAAAAAGGACACCCAATCATCCTGATCAGCAGAAACAAAGCATCTCAGATATGTTTCCAAGGTCTGATTGGTTCGTTCGGTCTGGCCATTAGTCTGAGGATGGAAAGCCGAGGAAAAAGACAAGTCAATGCCCATCCTACCACAAAAGGCTCGCCAAAACCTCGAAACAAACTGGGAACCTCTGTCAGAAACGATATTCTCTGGAATGCCATGTAAATGAACCACATGCTGGAAGAACAATGGCACCAAATCAGAGGAGGAAGGCAATTTAGACAAGGGTACCAAATGGACCATCTTAGAAAAGCGATCACAGACCACCCAAATGACTGACATCTTTTGAGAAACGGGAAGATCTGAAATAAAATCCATGGAAATATGCGTCCAGGGCCTCTTCAGGACCGGCAAGGGCAAAAGCAACCCACTGGCACGAGAACAGCAGGGCTTAGCCCGAGCACAAATCCCACAGGACTGCACAAAAGTATGCACATCCCGCGACAGAGATGGCCACCAAAAGGATCTAGCCACTAACTCTCTGGTACCAAAGATTCCAGGATGACCAGCCAACACCGAACAATGAACCTCAGAGATAACTTTATTCGTCCACCTATCAGGGACAAACAGTTTCTCCGCTGGACAACGATCAGGTTTATTAGCCTGAAATTTTTGCAGCACCCGCCGCAAATCAGGGGAGATGGCAGACACAATTACTCCTTCCTTGAGGATACCCGCCGGCTCAGACAAACCCGGAGAGTCGGGCACAAAACTCCTAGACAGAGCATCCGCCTTCACATTTTTAGAGCCTGGAAGGTACGAAATCACAAAGTCAAAACGGGCAAAAAACAGCGACCAACGAGCCTGTCTAGGATTCAACCGCTTGGCAGACTCGAGATAAGTCAAGTTCTTATGATCAGTCAATACCACCACGCGATGCTTAGCTCCTTCAAGCCAATGACGCCACTCCTCGAATGCCCACTTCATTGCCAGCAACTCTCAGTTGCCCACATCATAATTTCGCTCGGCAGGCGAAAACTTCCTGGAAAAGAAGGCGCATGGTTTCATCACTGAGCAATCAGAACCTCTCTGCGACAAAACAGCCCCTGCTCCAATCTCAGAAGCATCAACCTCGACCTTGAACGGAAGTGAAACATCAGGTTGACACAACACAGGGGCAGAAGAAAAACGACGCTTCAACTCTTGAAAAGCCTCCACAGCAGCAGAAGACCAATTGACCACATCAGCACCTTTCTTGGTCAAATTGGTCAATGGTTTGGCAATACTAGAAAAATTGCAGATGAAGCGACGATAAAAATTAGCAAAGCCCAGGAACTTTTGCAGACTTTTCAGAGATGTAGGCTGAGTCCAATCATGGATGGCTTGGACCTTAACAGGATCCATCTCGATAGTAGAAGGGGAAAAGATGAACCCCAAAAATGAAACCTTCTGCACACCAAAGAGACACTTTGATCCCTTCACAAACAAAGAATTAGCACGCAGGACCTGAAAAACCATTCTGACCTGCTTCACATGAGACTCCCAATCATCCGAGAAGATCAAAATGTCATCCAAGTACACAATCAGGAATTTATCCAGGTACTCTCGGAAGATGTCATGCATAAAGGACTGAAACACTGATGGAGCATTGGCAAGTCCGAATGGCATTACTAGATACTCAAAATGACCCTCGGGCGTATTAAATGCAGTTTTCCATTCATCGCCTCGCTTAATTCACACAAGATTATACGCACCACGAAGATCTATCTTGGTAAACCAACTAGCCCCCTTAATCCGAGCAAACAAATCAGATAACAACGGCAAGGGGTACTGAAATTTAACCGTGATCTTATTTAGAAGGCGGTAATCTATACAAGGTCTCAGCGAACCATTCTTCTTGGCTACAAAAAAGAACCCTGCTCCTAATGGCGATGATAACGGGCGAATATGCCCCTTCTCCAGGGACTCCTTCACATAACTGCGCATAGCGGCGTGCTCAGGCACAGATAAATTAAACAGTCGGCCTTTTGGGAATTTACTACCAGGAATCAAATTGATAGCACAATCACAATCCCTATGCGGAGGTAGGGTATCGGACTTGGGCTCATCAAATACATCCCGGTAATCAGACAAGAACTCTGGAACCTCAGAAGGGGTGGATGACGAAATTGACAGAAATGGAACATCACCATGTACCCCCTGACAACCCCGGCTGGACACCGACATGGATTTCCAATCTAATACAGGATTATGGACTTGTAGCCATGGCAACCCCAACACGACCACATCATGCAGATTATGCAACACCAGAAAGTGAATAACCTCCTGATGTGCAGGAGCCATGCACATGGTCAGCTGGGTCCAGTACTGAGGCTTATTCTTGGCCAAAGGCGTAGCATCAATTCCTCTCAATGGAATAGGACACTGCAAGGGCTCCAAGAAAAACCCACAACGCTTAGCATACTCCAAGTCCATCAAATTCAGGGCAGCGCCTGAATCCACAAATGCCATGACAGAATACGATGACAAAGAGCAGATCAAGGTAACGGACAGAAGAAATTTTGACTGTACCGTACCAATGGTGGCAGACCTAGCAAACCGCTTAGTGCGTTTAGGACAATCAGAGATAGCATGAATGGAATCACCACAGTAGAAACACAGCCCATTCAGACGTCTGTGTTCTTGCCGTTCAACTCTGGTCAAAGTCCTATCGCACTGCATAGGGTCAGGTTTAAGCTCAGGTAATACCGCCAAATGGTGCACAGATTTACGCTCACGCAAGCGTCGACCGATCTGAATGGCCAAAGACATAGACTCATTCAGACCAGCAGGCATAGGAAATCCCACAATGACATCCTTAAGGGCTTCAGAGAGACCCTTTCTGAAAATCGCTGCGAGCGCACCTTCATTCCATTGCGTGAGTACGGACCACTTCCTAAATTTCTGACAATATACCTCTATCTCATCCTGACCCTGACAAAGAGCCAGCAAATTTTTTTCTGCCTGATCCACTGAATTAGGTTCATCGTACAGCAATCCAAGCGCCAGGAAAAACGCATCGATATTACTTAATGCAGGATCTCCTGACGCAAGAGAAAATCCCCAGTCCTGAGGGTCGCCACGCAAAAAAGAAATAATGATCCTAACTTGTTGAACTGGGTCACCAGAGGAGCGAGGTTTCAAAGCCAGAAATAGTTTACAATTATTTTTGAAACTCAGAAATTTAGTTCTATCTCCAAAAAACAAATCTGGAATAGGAATTCTCGGTTCTAACATAGAATTCTGAACCACAAAGTCTTGAATATTTTGTACTCTTGCCGTGAGCTGATCCACACATGAAGACAGACCTTTAATGTCCATTGCTACACCTGTGTCCTGAACCACCCAAATGTCTAGGGGAAAAAAAAGGCAAAACACAGTGCAGAGAAAAAAAAATGGTCTCAAAACTTCTTTTTTCCCTCTATTGAGAATCATTAGTACTTTAGGCCTCCTGTACTGTTGTTAACCAATTCAGTACCACAATGGACATAGAGGTCAGAGCACATACAGTGATCTGACAAAACCCCAAAATAATAGAACGAGCTCTGAGACGTGGGAACTCTGCAGATCGCAATCCCTAATCCTCTCCAACAACACTAGAGGCAGCTGTGGATTGCGCCTAACGCTCCCTATGCAACTCGGCACAGCCTGAGAAACTAGCTAGCCTGAAGATAGAAAATAAGCCTACCTTGCCTCAGAGAAATACCCCAAAGGAAAAGGTAGCCCCCCACATATAATGACTGTGATTTAAGATGAAAAGACAAACATAGAGATGAAATAGATTTAGCAAAGTGAGGCCCGACTTTCTGAACAGAGCGAGGATAGGAAAGGTAACTTTGCGGTCTACACAAAACCCTACAAAACCACACAAAGGGGGCAAAAAGACCCTCCGTACCGAACTAACGGCACGGAGGTGCACCCTTTGCGTCCCAGAGCTTCCAGCAAACAAATAGACAAGCTGGACAGAAAAAATAGCAAACAAAATAGCAAAGAAGAACTTAGCTATGCAGAGCAGCAGGCCACAGGAACGATCCAGGAAGAAACAAGTCCAATACTGGAACATTGACAGGAGGCCAGGATCAAAGCACTAGGTGGAGTTAAGTAGAGCAGCACCTAACGACCTCACCACATCACCTGAGGGAGGAAACTCAGAAGCCGCAGTACCACTTTCCTCCACCAACGGAAGCTCACAGAGAGAATCAACCGAAGTACCACTTGTGACCACAGGAGGGAGCTCTGCCACAGAATTCACAACACCAAACTGTATAATGGCCCTTGCATTAGTCCTCAAACTATATAACGGCCCTTGCATTAGTCCTCAAACTATATAATGGCCCTTGCATTAGTCCCCAAACTGTATAATGGCCCTTGCATTAGTCCCCAAACTGTATAATGGCCCTTGCATTAGTCCTCAAACTATATAATGGCCCTTGCATTAGTCCCCAAACTGTATAATGGCCCTTGCATTAGTCCCCAAACTGTATAATGGCCCTTGCATTAGTCCTCAAACTATGTAATGATCCCTGCTTTAGTCCAGAGCTGTATAATGACCCCCATATTAGTCCCCAAGTTGTATAATGGCCCCAACATTAGTCCCCAAGCTGTATAATGGTCCCCATATTAGTCACCAAACTGTACAATGGCCCCTGCATTAGTCCACATTTGTCCTCCAGCTGTATAATGGCCTCTGCATTGGTCTCCAAGCTGTATAATGGCCCAGCATTAGTCCTCCAGCTGTATAATGGCGATCGCATTAGTTACCAAAGTGTATAATGGCCTCCACATTGGCCCTTAAGCTGTATAATAGCGACCACATTGGTCACAAAGCTGTATAATGGCACCTGCATTAGTCCCCAAGCTGTATAATGGCCATTGCATTAGTCCCTAAAATGTATGAGGGCCTCCACACTGTTTTAGGGTCCTCCACATGATCTATGTGGGTTCCCCATTGTCTATGATGCTCCAACATCACACAAGTTTTATAAAAAAAAAATGCTCACCTAACCCTGGATCCCGACTAGTCCAGCGGCAAGGCAGCGCGCTGTTATATTGCAGGCACAGAATGTCAGAGTCCTGGTGGGATGCAAAAACGTCACCGCACAAGCACTCTGATATTTTGTGCGTGCATTGGTACCTCGGCATTTCTGTAGACTGCAGGCTTAAAGCAACCTGTGGTCTACAGAATAGAAAGCAATAGTGCGGGGAGACCATGTCTCTGCTCTACCGCAGGGGTGAACTGTAACAGTGTACTGTGCATGCTGAACAGTTAAGGGTAGCGTAACTCCATGTGGGCGTTTCTGAATGCGGGGCATACCCCCTCTGCCCCCCGGTAGATATGCCACTGGTATGTGCATTACTTTGGTAAATGAAACTTCTGTGCTTGATGACACCAAATCTTTCTTCAGATCTTTTGCAATCACTTGAGTGTATTTGACCACCTGCCTCCTCGGGAATCTGGTGGATTCCTTTTTCTGCCACACCCAGGTAGTGTAGCCAGTGTTCCTTTCACCTTGAACTTGTGAACTATTCTATCAACTCTGTCTTGGAACATTCAATGCCCTTTCTATATTTTTTGGATAAGTTTCTTGTTTGTGCAATACAATAATATAATTTAACTTTTTGTCCACTCCTGACAACCCAAGAATACTAGTGAACTGGAAGCCATGAGCAATAGGCCAAGATTATGGAACACTGCCATAAGGTGGTATTTGTCTGTACATCACATTTGCAGCATGTTATAACTGCCAAAATACTAAAGAACTCATGACAGAGGGTTGACTAATTCTTAGAGTGGAGTAGTAATTAAAATTGGCATTTTGTGTTGCATTTCCAATTGCTATATTAGTTATTTTGAGATATTTAAATTGTTCTTGTTTTAACAGTTTATTGCAAAAAGCCGAAAGTTTGTAAATGTTGCTAATAAGTCTAATTTACAATGGGGGTTAAATACAATGCAATTTTGATTGCAACTGTATATACAGTAGATGAACAATTGAATATGTTGAATTTCAACATGCTTAATACTGCGTTCCAGTGCCGACTGGCCTTCTGGCAATTCATGCGAATGCCAGATGGGCTAGTTCGGCAGTGGCCAGATTTGTCAGTTGACCAGTCCGGCCTTGGCACGCAGCATTAAGCATGTTGAAATTAAATTGTTTGTCATTTACTATATATACAATTGCAATCAAAATTATTTCACTCCATTGCAAATTAGTCTTATTACTAGCAACATTTACAAACTTAGTGCTGTTTGCAATAAACTAATACAACAAGAATGCAATGAAAACCCATGATCTTTGTCATGTGGGATATCTCTCTCCCTCCCACTTCACGATAAGTGGTTATTAAAGATGAGTGAATCGATTCAAATGACCCTAATCTTATAGCCTTAGACAAGAGCCCTGCAAACTACCTCCCAACTGCTGGCACACACAGTACTTTTTTTTTTATTAGCTGGCATTGTTGTGGCATGATGCACACACAATGTCACGCTAGTCTGAGGATCCTGGCAGATAGGAGGACGTTTTCAATTCGTTCATCTCTGTTGCACATACTGTACATTGTAAGTACATGCCACATGAAAATTTGGTTTGTCACTAACCTGAAAATATATGAATGGACCTTCATGTCTCCAAAAGTTGGTAACTGGAAATCCACCATGGCCACGACATGACACTAATTTCAATGATCCTTTACAGTTTGGGCATAGTTTACCTAGAAGATTTAGACATTTTATGTATGCTACTCTGCATTGAGCTAAATAACATTGATATCCTGTCAATAAATCATATCCATTTTCAACCCTGGGGTTTTCTCCAGGAAAGCTGATATCTATGGACTGGGGTATGGATATGGAGTATGGTGTGTGTGTGTGTGTGTGTTTTTTTTTTTACAAAAGCTAGAAAACCCATTATGAATGAGACCTATAGCAAAATTGAACTTTCCTACAAATTAATACAATTTCAAACAGACGAGAAGTCCATGAAAACCAAAAATATTTGTACAATTTCATGGACTAAAATAATTATTTATGTGTTTAACACATCATAAAATGTCTGATAAAGTTTGGTTCTGTGCCTCCAACCTGAGGTCTAAAGGTTATGGCGAAAGCTGTAGCAGCAATCCATCTGGTTAAACCTAGGGTTGCTAAAGGAGTTATCCAATAATCAACATGCATCACTTACCGATAAAATTACTAAGAGTGGTCGTTGTATAATCTTATTAACACTAAATTTATACAGGGTTCTATTTTACCCCTGTTCTCAGGATCCTGGGGTCTCCACCCCTTAGCTTCAATTGATCATACATTTATCTATCCTGTGGATAAGAGATAATTTTTTATTTTATTATAGTTTATCATACAAGTGAACTTAATTTTAAAGGGGTTGTACTTTACTGCATGGTGAATTTCACCGAAAACCTCCCCACAATTGTTACCTCTATTGTCTCTGCATCAGTAATAGAATCTGTTTTATTGGTTTTGCTCATCTTAATGAAATGTTCATGCTAATTGTTCTCTAGGTTAAAATTTAAATTTGAAAATATAGTCTATAATTAGGATTCCTGGTCATCAGACTTCGTTAGCTTGCAGCAATAGTAACAGTCCCTGTGAGTATCTGAACTTACTTTGCTGCTTTTGTCGAGCTTTGTCACATATGGCAGGCCTTAGGTATATCTTTCTGCCATCTGCTGTCGTACAGTCGTTGCTGCAGACTAAGACACCAAGACATGACTTCTTCAAGATTCGTGAATTATGATTATTGGTATTTCGCATTGCCCAACCACTCAGGTGTCTCTGTGCATTTTTGTCTGTAGAACTATAAATATGTTTCACGTAAGAATCTGGCCACTCTTGGAACCAATCTGATTTCTCCAAATCCTGGAAAGAAGAATAAATAATATAATACGCTTATTAAACTAACATGAGTTACTTGCTCAGAGGTGACAATATCATCTTACAATTCAAGGTTAAAAGAAAATCCACAAGATTGGAGTTAATGGTGTGGCAATCGCGCATCTGGCCATTAATTAATACCAATTAAATATCAAAATAATTAATATCAGTGTTCTACCATTTCAATTAAAGAAAGTGATAAGCACAAAGAACTGGTTAGGCCAGTTTCCTAAAGGATAAAGTTGACCATCAAGACAGACAAGTTGTGTCCAGCCTGAACCTCCTTTCTGTGCTGTTACACTGATAGAGTTGATAAGAAAGGGTGGATGGGTGCCTCTCCCAATTCATTGTACTAAAAGACTCGTCTCCGGTAACATATTGTCACTGCTCAGGAATTGCAGTGTCACGCCTCTCAGATAATTCAGAGTCACTAGTCTCAGGCATTTCAATGTGACTCCTCTCTAGGTCACTCCTCTCTAGGTTTCACAAGCTTTAGGTTTATATATAAACCACCTTTATCAGGCACAACTGGGAGACATTCAGTTAGGCTACTTTCACACATCAGGTTTTTTGTGGCTAAATCTGGCTAATGTTGTAAAAAAACGGATCCGACTTTTTTGCGAAAAACTGATGCGCTGGATCCGTTTTTTAGCCAGATCCGGTCTTCCTTAATGCACATGTATTTTTTGTGTTCCTGGTTCCAGAAGAGAGAGAGAGAGAGAGAGACCGAGACCAGGATGGAAAATCTCAATGATTTGCATGGAAAATACTGTGAAAACCTGATCAGGACGCCGGATTCTTCTTTCACACCTCCGTTTCATCTGTTTTTGTCCGATTCCGTCACTGTGCGGACAAAAAACGTTGCAGAGGACGTTTTGTCCGTCCGCCGGAAAATACTATTTGGACGGATCCGGAAAAAAAACCGGATGAAACGTGTGGCTATCAGGCACAATCCGGCGCTAATACAACTCTATGGGAAAAAAACGGATCCAGCGTAAAAAAAATGGATCTGTTTTTTTTTTTTTTTTTTTAAATTGCCGGATTGTGCCTGGAACAAAAAGCCTGATGTGTGAAAGTAGCCTCATTCAGGACCCAGTCCCTCTTCCCTCAGTTGCCTTAAAGCCTCACCTGTTCTACAAAAATTAAAGGGAACCTGTCACCCCGTTTTTTGAGATTGAGATATAAATACTGTTAAATAGGGCCTGCGCTGTGCGTTACTATAGTGTATGTAGTGTACCCTGATTCCCCACCTGCGCTGTGCAATACATTACCAAAGTCGCCGTTTTCGCCTGTCAATCAGGCTGGTCAGGTCGGGTGGGCGTGTTCACAGCGCTGTTTCTTCCTCAGCTTTACGTTGGTGGCGTAGTGGTGTCCGCACGTTGAGGTGACTAATCCACTGTGGGCACGTGAACAAGGAGCGCGCGATCTGCGCTATCACCGCCTGTCATCGGTGGGGGCGGCCATCTTCCTGGGGCCGCGCGTGCGCAGATGTAGTTCTCTGCTGCACGGGGCTTCAGGAAAATGGCCGCGGGATGACGCGCGTGCGCACAAGAGATCGCGGCGGCCATTTTCCCAAAGCCGAGTTTGCATCTCGGCTTTGGGAAAATGGCCGCCGCGATCTCTTGTGCGCACGCGCGTCATCCCGCGGCCATTTTCCTGAAGCCCTGTGCAGCAGAGCACTACATCTGCGCACGCGCGGCCCCAGGAAGATGGCCGCCTCCACCGATGACAGGGGGTGATAGCGCAGATCGCGCGCTCCTTGTTCACGTGCCCACAGTGGATTAGTCACCTCAACGTGCGGACACCACTACGCCACCAACGTAAAGCTGAGGAAGAAACAGCGCTGTGAACACGCCCACCCGACCTGACCAGCCTGATTGACAGGCGAAAACGGCGACTTTGGTAATGTATTGCGCAGCGTAGGTGGGGAATCAGGGTACACTACATACACTATAGTAACGCACAGCGCAGGCCCTATTTAACAGTATTTATATCTCAATCTCAAAAAACGGGGTGACAGGTTCCCTTTAAAAAAAAGAAGGTAGAATCATAGAATGGTAGCGTTGGAAGAGACCTCCTGGGTCATCTGGTCCAACCCTCTTCGGGATTCACATAGAATCATAGAATGGTTGGGACCTCATGTAATTAAAGCATAAAAAATACTTACCTTTACAATATGTTGGAAAAAGATTACATTTTCTTGTGGGCATTAAAGTGGTATTCCCATCTTCAAGATCATATCTCAATATGAAGTAGGTATAATAATAATAATAATAATAATAATAATAGCAAATACCTCCAATTAGCTAATCAGAAGAACTCTACTACATTTCTATGTGGCTTTCCCCATATGCAGGGCATTGCAGTAGCTTAGCCATCCACCCATGTTTATGACCGCTAGCAACTAACTGTCAATATTTGAATGATTGTAACCATGGATACCTAACCTCCAGGAATGCCCTGCACATGGGGTAAGCACCGTAGCTAATCAGAAGTACTATGCTACATTTCTAATTGGAGGTACTTTTTGATATTATTATTGTTACACATAGTAGATTGTTATGAACTGGTGGTTTAGGAGCAACATGGGACGAGCTCTGAAGGAGGTGGTACCTGTACTGACCGCAGTCCCTAAGCTCAACACAACACTAGAAGTAGCCGTGGGATGCTCCTGTCACTCCCTAGGCACCTCGTCACAGCCTGAGAATTAACTAACCCTAAAGATAGAAACAGGAAAACTATCTTGCCTCCGAGAAAATCCCCAAAGGATAGATAGCCTCCCACAAGTAATGACTGAGTGGAGAGGGAAAAGACATACACAGAATGAAACCAGGATGTAGCACAGGAGGCCAGTCTAGCTAGATAGATAGGACAGGATAGAATACTGTGCGGTCAGTATTAAAAACTACAAAAATCCACACAGAGTTTACAAAAATCTCCACACCTGACTAAAGGTGTGGAGGGTAAATCTGCTTCCCAGAGCTTCCAGCTTTAACTGAATTAATCCATACTGACAAGCTGGACAAAACATAGAATGCACAGAACGAATAAGTCCACAACATGTGGACAGAAAAGAGCAAAGCAAGGACTTATCTTTGCTGAACTGGTCAGGATATCAGGGAAATCCAAGCAAAGATGTGAATCCAACCAGGAACCATTGACAAGTGGCACTGGCTGAAGGGAAGAGCCAGGCATAAATAGCCAAGCAGAAAGACAAGTGGAAGCAGCTGCAGACTGCTAAATCCAAGGAGCAGCCATACCACTTACAACCACCGGAGGGAGCCCAAGAGCGGAATTCACAACAGTAGATATTGGGATAGGATCTTGGAGACGGGAATACCCATTTAATATAAGGATTTCCTAACTTTCAATCAACAGGAGATGTTAAGGGAAAAAAGAATCAGGCTTGCTGGATTTTAATATGCTTTATTGTTTGATTTTGTGGGAGAGAATTCACCAAACTGCCAACTCAAGCAAGCATGCCCTTTTATTTATTTCTTTTTATTTTTTTCACTATTTAAAATCAGATACTGATATTTTTCTCTAAGCTATTTCAGTTTTCTAATGGTAGGTTTCATTATTCTACTGTTTGCACATGATTATTGGGGTGTTCTTCTTGCCTGAGTAGCTATTATTAGCATTCATAGAAATGCTTTAAAACAGCTACATGGAAAAAGTAAACTAGATATGTTCATTGACTTCTATGGATGCATTTTTCTAGACCTGTTCTGTGACTAATCCCGAGGTTGTTGTACAGGGAGAAAATGATCTTTATTCTCTCCGCCAGCATTCGGTATGCTCTGAGTATACATGCCCCTGGCCTTGACTGACAGCCGCAATGTAGAGCCATTGTCAGTCAGGGCCGAGGTGACTGAACCAGTGGCAGCGCCGCCACCCATGACTGAATATCGAATGCTGGTGGGGAGACTAAAGATCATTTTCCCGCTGCTGCGAACAGGCGCTGGACAGCATCATAACGCTGTTAACCTGCACATATGCAGTTAATCTACAGGTTAACAGCGTTATTTCTGTTGACAGGTTCCCTTTCAAGCCTGCTTTGTTAACTATCCCTCAACCCTCAATCTACTAAAATGCTTGTGCATGCCCTCATCATCTCCCGCCTCAACTACTGCAACATCCATTTCTGCGGCCTCCCTGCTAACACCCTTGCACCTCTCCAGTCCATCCTTAACTCTGCTGCCTGACTAATTCATCTCTCTCCTCGCTACTCCTCCGCTTCTCTCCTCTGTAAATCTCTTCACTGGCTCCCATTCCCTCAGCGTATCCAGTTCAAATTACTAATACTGACCTACAAAGCCATCCATAACCTGTCTCCTCCATATATCTCTGAACTAATCTCCCGATATCTTCCCTCACGTAATCTCCGGTCCTCCCAAGACCTCCTTCTCTCCTCCACACTTATTCACTCCTCACCCAACCGCCTCCAAGACTTCTCCCGAATATCCCCCATTCTCTGGAATTCTTTGCCCCAACGCATCCGACTATCAGCCACATTCGGATCCTTCAGACATCACCTGAAAACCCACCTCTTCAGGAAAGCCTACAGCCTGCACTGACATCGTTGCCTCCTCACCACTACCAGAGCTACCGCCTCACCAACACCGGAGCTCCTACAACCCTCAACCTACTGTCTCCTTCCCCATAATCCAGTAGAATGGAAGCCCGCAAGGGCAGGGTCGTCACCCCTCTGTATCAGTCCGTGATTGTTAGTTTGTTTACTGTAAGGCCACTCAGCGTATGAAAATACGGTCCGTATATTACGGCCGTAATACGCTGAAAAGTCCCGAAAATAGTGGTCCGTAGGTCCTCCGTAGGCAAAGTGTTTCAGCGTTTTTTGCGCATGGCATCCTCCGTATGCAATCCGTATGTCATCCGTACTGCGTGTTTTTATCACAGGCTTGCAAAACCGACATACGGCTATACAAGGGATCCATGTGTAAAAAAAACAAAAAAAACATATATACTGTGTATATATATATATATCACAAAAACAGGCAGCACTCCATATTCTTAAGGCAATATGCAGGTGTTTATTGAGCCCACATCTCCATGCAACGTTTCGGCTCCAACTGAGCCTTTCTCAAGCAGTGAACAAACATTTTTGACACATATATATAGGGATATAACCCTACCATCCCCTAAGTACAGCCAATCAGTAAAACTCATTAGAATACATATGATTACAATATAAAGTGTATTAGTGCCAGCTTTGTACTATTAAAAACCTCATAGGACAATTCCTATACACAGGGACCATCTATTATAAACTATCATACCTTTGGAGAGACATATCCATTAATGGAGGAAACAGCGTGTAGTCAGCGTACCCTAGCTTCTAATGCGCATGTCAGAGCGCTGCTACATGCATCACGATCACACATCCTGTAGGAGGCCAATCACAAACGCTAACGTGTGTCTGACGCAATGCGCCTGCGCACTGGCGCTCGACCTCTCCATCTTGGTTGGGGAAACACAGAATGCCACTAGATTACTGCGCATGCCATAGCGCTTCTGCGTGCCACACACTCACGTGTCGGATGGAAAACCAATCCGGAACGCTACTTCACATTTGGCGTCATGCGCACTAGCGCTCTGCATTATCATCCCGATTAAGGAGTTATATCCGTAACTCCATAGTAAACTAGCGCATGCGCATTTACACCTTTCATTGTGTTGTGTTCATTGTATAAATATTCACACAGTATCCGGCTTAATCCGTATAACACCTTATGGTTCATAGAGGCTATATTCCTCCTTAAGTGCCATCTGGACTCATATATGTAGTGCATATTCCTGCTTTGACCCACCAGAGGATGTCTTCATTCAGACATTCACCTGGTACTCATACAGTGTCTAGAGGGTGCGCTTCCCCCCTCCGGGAAGAGCGCCACCGTTCATGACCCCTGTATAGCAGTAGCACTCTAGTCCTGGCTAATAAGAACACAGGTGATTATGATACTGTAGTACACAAATAAACATATTGCAACTAGCCCCTTCTGGCCTCCCTATCAACCATGAAAAAAAACATATACGAGCAGAGTAATAATTATCGGAATATTTATTAATTGGCCTCCCATTATCCATGTGCATGATACATCAAACTCTTCTAGAATATTAGATAGATAGTATGATTTTTAATAATGAATAAATGTTAGAAATTTTAGAAAACTATAAATCCGTTCATCCACAAGTTATGTCTCTCCAATTAGGCTTTACCATTATAAATAACGGCAACAGTACCTGGACAAAAAATATAAAAAATAAAATTAGGAACATACTCGAAAAATAAGCATTCCCAAATATAAAACAATACCAGAATTTTTTGACTACAACGGTTTAGTATGAAAACATCATCTTATATTACAGTATGCAATTTAAAATCTACATTGAGACCCATAGGCCTAAGTGTATTTAACCTATAGATCCACATAAGTTCTTTTTTACGGAGACGGGTTATCCTGTGAGTTTGCTGGAGTCAACAAGGAGTAAAGTATTAAAGAAAAATAGGAGAGAACTCATCCAGAACAAGACAAAAAATAGGTGTGAAATTAAAAGAGTGCCATTTGTGACTACGTATGGCGAGGAGAGCAAGGAAGTGTGATTAGTAAACATTGGGGGATGTTGGGTAGTTGTCTACCTGGCGTTAAAGAATTACAATTACCACCACTATATTCGTACAGGCGGAGTAAAAATATTAAAGATTATTTAATTAAGTCTGACAACCAGCAGAGGGTGCCCTCTTATGATCTCGAGCCAGGGAGCTTTCTAGGAAAGTTCCCACGATCTAGGAACAACCAGCAGAGGGCGCCTCACCGCAAATGCAGGTAAATATAGGTCAATGACCTACTTTACCTACATTCTCCGGGGTTTTGCAGACATGAGCTGCTGCATTAGCAAAGCTCGTGGCTGCAAAATATTTTAACCCCTTCAGATGGATTTACATCGTTGGACGTTACAGATCTGCGGAAGGTAAGGATATTGTTGGTTTATTATGTTTTTTTTGTTACAGAACGAGGGTCTTCAGTGAATGGATTGGGCGTTCAATAAAATATTACAACAACCTTTGTTTTTATTTCATTAAAATAATTTTTAATAAAGTGTTTGTGTATTTTTTTAACCCTTTACTAGTATTGGATTAATAATGGATAGGTGTCATAATTGACGCCTCTCCATTATTAATTTGGCTTAATGTCACCTTACAATAGCAAGGTGGCATTAACCCTTCATTACCCCATATCCCACCGCTACACGGGAATGGGAAGAGAGTGGCCAAGTGCCAGAATAGGCGCATCTTCCAAATGTGCCTTTTCTGGGGTGGCTGGGGGCAGGTGTTTTTAGCCAGGGGGGGGGGCCAATAACCATGGACCCTCTCCAGGCTATTAATATCTGCCCTCAGTCACTGGCTTTACTACTCTGGCGGAGAAAATTGTGCAGGAGCCCACGCCAATTTTTTCCGCCATTTAACCCCTTAATTTACTAGCTAGAACGGCCAAATTTTGCATAGACACACTACTAACATTAGTAGTGTGGAATATGCAAAAAAAATGGTGATATGAGATGGTTTACTGTATGTAAACCAGGTCTCATATCATGTTGGGTTTTAGGAAGGAGAAAGCAAAAGCCGGTAATTGAATTACCGGCTTTAAAGCTGTCTAGCGCTGGAAGAAATATTAATATATATACATATATGTGTCTACTGACATATATATATATATATATATATATACCTATTCTATGTGTACACATTTATTCTACCTATTCTACTGTAAGCTGTCAGTGTGATTTTACTGTACACCGCAATGAATTACCGGCTTTTCTCGCTAACGCCGCTGCGTATTTCTCGCAAGTCACACTGCTGGTCCGTGTGTAATCCGTATTTTTGGGGCTTCCATAGACTTTCATTGACATTTTATTTGCGCAATACGGTGACAAATGCAGCATGCTGCGATTTTCTACGGCCGTAGAAAGCCGTATAATACTGATCAGTTTAATACGGCAGATAGGAGCAGGGGCATAGAGAATAATTGTGCCGTATGTTTTGCGAGTTTTACGGATGTAGTTTCTGTGCTCTTACGTCCGTAAAACTCGCAAGAGTGAAGCCGGCCTAAGTGATATCTGTAATTTGTATGTAACCCCTTCTCATGTACAGCACCATGGAATCAATGGTGCTATATAAGTAAATAGTAATATAGTAAATACTGTACATTCTATATATTATTCATCCACACAAAGCAAAGAATCCTCATGAAATAAAAACAGTTGAAACATTTGAGGTGATAAAAAGGCTGTTCAAAGTCCATTGTAAACGTATATATATGAAAAGTCAGAAAAAGAAAATGTACTTTCTACCTCCTAGTTTACACTGGCTGACTCAAGGTTGTTTAATAGCCTGTTTAGACAGGCCGACATATCTTCTGGTGTACACAGAATTATTCTTAATAGACTGTTCTGTGCACATAGCTTGTCACGTTCTGTGTACACAGCTGCCAAAAATGATAATTTTTAAGCAAGCTTGAAAATAATTCCATCTATTGAAGGAGCGTTTTGCTCATTTGGAAGCTGGTTGGTAGCATGTTTACACTGCCTGATTATTGAGAAATGAGCAGCCAACGTAGAGTAGTGTTTAAAATAATAGCGGTCCAGATTAATCACTGTTTTTGGTATAAATTATATTGTCATTTGTCAAACAATTTCCCAGTTGGTGCAGTAGATTCTAAGAAAACCAAAAGACTCCAGATTCATAATCTGCATGTTTTTTAGTCTGTGTATTAGAATAATTAATTGAAAGGGGGTGTGTTCAAAATAATAGCAGTGTGGAGGTCAATCATTCTGTGAAGAAACAGGTGTCAAATAGGTGGCCCTCATTTAAGGGTGAAGTCAGGAAAGTATGTACATGCATTTCTCCTAAAAATAACAAACGGATAAATATTGGTCGTTCGAGACATTGATCGGAAGAACAGTGTACTTTGATTAAAAAGTTGATTGTAGAGACTAAAACTTAGAAGTGTAGACAAAAATAGGCTGTTCAAATAAAATGATCTCCAATGCTTTAAAATGGAAAGCCAAACCAGAGAAATGTGGAAGAAAATGGAAGACTACCATTTAAATGAATGGAGGAATAGCCAGAATGGCAAAGGCTCAGCCAATGATCAGCTCAAGGATGATCAAAGACAGTCTCAAGTTACCGGTGAATACTGACAGTTAGATGCCGATGTGAATCTAATGTCTCTTACCAAGAAGTCCCCCCCCTTCCCGCAGAGTCCCACTGTAAAAAAAAATAAAAAAACACATGTACTTTATCGGATACAATTTGCCAAAGAACACATAACTGGCCTAAAGGGAAATGGAGAAACATTTTGTGGACAGATGAAAGTAAAAGTTATTTTGGGTTCAAGGACCACAGACACTTTGTTAGACGTCCCCCAAACTCTGCATTCAAGCTACAGTACACTCTGAATACAGAGAGGCATGGTGGTTCAAGCATCAAGATACAGGCATGTTTCTCTTACTATGGTGCCGGACCTATTTACCACAAAAAAAGGAGATAATGACAGTGCCCACCGCTCACTATAGAAGTCCAGTATGCACCAAACCACAAACCGACCCCTTGTGTTAGGAATATGAAAGAAAGTAGAGGAAGTTCCAGCTGCTGGTAAAATTCTGGTATATGAATTTAATTTAATCAAAGGTTAAAAATTCCAAAGCGGGATTGCGAATAAGCTACACATTTCATACACCATTGTTCTTTGTCAAAGTTTAGTTTGGAATGACCAAGTAACAGCCTTAAATGCACAGGTGATCAATTAAAATCAACACACATGGGAAAATAATTCAACAATTAAGACTGACAAGGAGATGTGAAGAAACCAAATAAATTGTGAAAGAAAAATAAATAAAATAGAAAATAAAAAAAATGAATAAATAATCAAAAAGGGGAAGGAATACAAAAATTGTAAACTCAATAATGGTATGCAATTTAATTTCTCAGCTTAAGACCCAAAGGAATCCAAGTACCTAGATTAAAGATCCAGAAAGCTTCTCTCACAAATAAGCATCTTTGCATATTACCGCCTCAATCGGGTCTATTAACCTTTTCAAAACCAAAGATTTTTAAATGGGAAATATTCCCACGGTGTGTCGATAAAATGTCTAGATGCAGAGGATATGTGCCGGGTGCTGCGATTACGGTGCCATTGATGATGTCATTAATGTGTTTGTTGATACGTATTTTTAATTTGCAGGACATGCATTTAATGTATAATTTATTGTAAACTGTGCATTAAATTGCATAAATAACATGGTCAGTATTGCAATTAATAAATTGCTTAATACCATAGTTTTTGCTATTTGTTGAATTGGAGAAAGAGAAACATTGTCTGGCAAATTTGCAAGCCCTGCATCAAGACCAGCGAAAAAATCCTATGAAATTAAGCCAAGTGTAATTGTTTGTCTTTGCTCGAGAAAAAAAAAATGGGTGAAAGATGGTTTGCTAATGAAGGCACTTTCTTTGCTATCACTGAACATCCTGGTCTGAGAATAGAAGAAAGAATGTCATCTTCTAAGAGCAAAGGTAAATGTCTCTGCACAATGTTTTTAATGCAGGGAAACTGGGGACTATATTGTGTGGAGAAAACCGGTTTGTGAGAATTATTACCAGTGTTTTGATTGGACATTTTGTATCTAAGAAGTGAAGATCGGTTTCTTTTGTGTACAATGGAGCATGCTCTTTTGAGTACCCAGGTTGGATATCCCCGTTATGCAAGTCTAAGGTCTAAATGGTTGTTTTTTAATGTACAATCAATGGGGTTGTTACAATTCCTTTTAGTACGAATGTATTCACCCTTGGGAACAGATTTATCTACATGTTTCGGGTGACTACTATGTAGCACCGCTGAAAACATCATCTTGTCCCGCAAAAAACGAGCCGCCATACAGCATCATCAGCGAAAAAAAAAAAAGTTACAGTACTCAGAATAAAACGATGAAAAAATAATTATTTTTTCTATAAAGTAGTTTTTATCATATGAAAGCGCCAAAACATAAAAAAAGATACAAATGAGATATCCCTGTAATCGTTTTGACCCGAAGAATAAAACTGCTTTTTCAATTTTACCAAACGTGGAACGGTATAAACGGTTGTTTTTTAATGTACAATCAATGGGGTTGTTACAATTCCTTTTAGTACGAATGTATTCACCAGTGGGAACAGATTTATCTACATGTTTCGGGTGACTAATTTTGTAGTGCATAATAGTATTCAGTGCCAAAGGTTTCCTGAATATATCTACTGTACCGGTGAATTTCAAATCAAAAAATGTAATTGTGGAGGAATGATAATTGACAGTGAATTGTAAATTAAATTTGTTTGCATTAATATATTTACTGAAGAGTGATATGGCAGACACATCGCCACTCCAGATAAGGAGTATATCATCGATGTATCTGCCATACAGTGGCAGAAGTTGAGTGCAACAGAAGTCAAAAAGGGATTATGTGAAGAATAAAAAAAACCCACAAAATGACATCACCAAATTTGCCAGTGAGTTGGAAAATTTAGCCCCATCCACACTCCCCTGTGTTGTAAATAATAAGAACCATTGAACAGAAAATAATAGTGTGATATAAGAAATGAAGCAGTTTGAATAATTTAATTTTGAAGGATTGAACTGTAGTTACTGTTTTTATTGAGATGAAAAATTAAAGCTTCAATTGCTATGTGTTGTGGAATGGAGGTACATAAGGAGACTACATTGCAGGTAATCCAAAATAAACTAGATGGCCACTTAATTTTAGAAAATTGATCCAAATTGTCACTGGAATCTCTGATATACCCAGGAGAGTGTTGAGCTAGAGGTTGAAGGAGAGAATCTACTGTAACCAAACACCCAACAGTTCATTTTTATTTATGTTTTAGTTCTTTTTCTTTCACAATTTATTTGGTTTCTTGGTTTCTTCACATCTACTTGTCAGTCTTAACTGTTGAATTATTTTCCCATGTGTGTTGATTTTAATTGATCACCTGTGCATTTAACCCCTTAATCCCATATGACGTACTATCCCGTCGAGGGACCTGGGACTTAATTCCCAGTGACAGAATAGTACGTCATATGCAATCGGCCGCGCTCACGGGGGAAGCGCGGCCAATCGCGGCCAGGTGTCAGCTGACTATCGCAGCTGACATCTGGCACTATGTGCCAGGAGCGGTTACGGACCGCTCCTTGCACATTAACTCCCAAAACACTGCAATCAAACATGATCGCAGCGTTCCGGGGGCATAGAGAAGCATCGCGCAGGGAGGGGGCTTCCCTGAGACCCTCAGTACAAGGCGATGTGCTCACCCTGTACCGAGCATCTCCTCCCTGCAGGCCCCGGATCCAAAATGGCCACGGGGCTACTTCCGGGTCCTGCAGGGAGGTGGCTTACAAGCGCCTGCTCAGAGCAGGCGCTGATAAGCCTGCAGCCCTGCATGTCAAATTGCTGATCTGACACAGTGCTCTGCAAAGTGTCAGATCAGCGATCTGACCCTATAGTGTGATATCCTCCCCTGGGACAACGTTATAAAGTTAAAAAAAAAATATTTAGATGTGTAAAAAAAAAAAATTCCTAAATAAAAAAAAAAATATTGTTCCCATAAATACATTTCTTTATCTAAATAATAAAAAAACAAAAAGTACACATTTAATATCGCCGCGTCCGTAACGACCCGACCTATAAAACTGTCCCACTAGTTAACCTCTTCAGTGAGCGCAGTAAAAAAAAAAAAAGGCAAAAAACAACCCTTCATCATCATACCGCCTAACAAAAAGTGGAATAACACGCGATCAAAAAGACAGATATAAATAAACATGGTACCGCTGAAAACATCATCTTGTCCCGCAAAAAACGAGCCGCCATACAGCATCATCAGCGAAAAAAAAAAAAGTTACAGTCCTCAGGATAAAGCGATGCAAAAATAATTATTTTTTCTATAAAATAGTTTTTATCGTATGAAAGTGCCAAAAACATAAGAACATTATATAAATGAGCTATCGCTGTAATCGTTCTGACCCGAAGAATAAAACTGCTTTTTCAATATTAACAAACGTGGAACGGTATAAACGCCTTCCCCCCCCAAAAGAAATTCATGAATAGCTGGTTTTTGGTCATTCTGCCTCACAAAAATCGGAATAAAAAGCGATCAAGAAATGTGATGTGCCCGAAAATGATACCAATAAAACGTCAACTTGTCCTGCAAAAAAAAAGACCTCACATGACTCTGTGGACCAAAATCTGGAAAAATTATAGCTCTCAAAATGTGGAGACGCAAAAACTATTTTTTGCAATAAACAGCGTCTTTTAGTGTGTGACAGCTGCCAATCATAAAAATCCGCTAAAATACCCACTATAAATAGTAAATCAAATCACCCTTCATCACCCCCTTAGGGAAAAATAATAAAATAAAAAAAATGTTTTTATTTCCATTTTCCCACCAGGGTTAGGGTTAGGGTTGGGGTTAGGGTTGGGGCTAGGGTTAAGGCTACAGTTAGGGTTGGGGCTAAGGTTAGGGTTAAGGCTGGGGCTAAAGTTAGGGTTGGGGCTAAAGTTAGGGTTAGGGCTACAGTTAGGGTTGGGGCTAAAGTTAGGGTTTGGATTACATTTACAGTTGGGATTAGGGTTAGGGGTGTGTCAGGGTTAGGGGTGTTGTTAGGGTTATGGTTGGGATTAGGGTTAGGAGTGTTGGAGTTAGGGTTGGGATTAGGATTAGTGGTGTGGTTGGGGTTAGGGGTATGTTTGGATTAGGGTTTCAATTAGAATTGGGGGTTTCCACTGTTTAGGCACATCAGAGCTCTCCAAACGCGACATGGCGTCTGATCTCAATTCCAGCCAATTCTGCGTTGAAAAAGTAAAACAGTGCTCCTTCCCTTCCGAGCTCTCCCGTGTGCCCAAACAGGGGTTTACCCCAACATATGGGGTATCAGCTTACTCAGGACAAATTGGACAGCAACTTTTGGGGTCCAATTTATCTTGTTACCCTTGGGAAAATAAAAATTTGGGGGGCTAAAAAACATTTTTGTGGGAAAAAAATGATTTTTTATTTTCACGGCTCTGCATTATAAACTGTAGTGAAACACTTGGGGGTTGAAAGTTCTTACAACACATCTAGATGAGTTCCAATATGGGGTCACTTTGGGGGGTTTCTACTGTTTAGGTAAATTAGGGGCTCTACAAACGCAGTGTGACGCCTGCAGACCATTCCATCTAAGTTTGCATTCCAATTGGCGCTCCTTCCCTTCCAAGCTCTGCCATGCGCCCAAACGGTGGTTCCCCCCACATATGGGGTATTAGCGTACTCAGGACAAATTGGACAACTTTTGGGGTCCAATTTCTCCTCTTACCCTTGGGAAAATACAAAACTAGGGGCTAAAAAATAAGTTTTGTGGAAAAAAAAGAATTTTTATTTTCACGGCTCTGCGTTATAAACTGTAGTGAAACACTTGGGGGTTCAAAGCTCTCACAACACATCTAGATAAGTTCCTTAGGGGGTCTAGTTTCCAAAATGGTGTCACTTGTGGGGGATTTCAATGATTAGGCACATCAGTGGCTCTCCAAACGCAACATGGCGTCCCATCTCAATTCCAGTCAATTTTGCATTGAAAAGTCAAATCACGCTCCTTCCCTTCCGAGCTCTGCCATGCACCGAAAGTGGTTTACCCCCACATATGGGGTATCAGCGTACTCAGGACAAATTGCACAACAACGTTTGGGGTCCAATTTCTTCTCTTATGCTTGGGAAAATATCATTTTTGTGAAAAAATATGATTTTTTATTTTTACAGCTCTGCATTATAAACTTCTGTGAAGCACTTGGTGGGTCAAAGTGCTCACCACACATCTAGATAAGTTCCTTAGGGGGTCTACTTTCCAAAATGGTGTCACTTGTGGGGGGTTTCATTGTTTAGGCACATCAGTGGCTTTCCAAATGTAACATGGCGTCCCATCTCAATTCCAGTCAATTTTGCATTGAAAAGTTAAATGGCGCTCCTTCCCTTCCGAGCTCTGCCATGCGCCCAAACAGTGGTTTACCCCCTCATATGGGGTATCAGCGTACTGAGGACAAATTGTGCAACAACTTTTTGGGTCCATTTTCTCCTGTTACCCTTGGTAAAATAAACAATTTGGAGCCGAAGTAAATTTTTTGTGAAAAAAAGTTACATGTTCATTTTTTTTTTAAACATTCAAAAAATTCCTGTGAAACGCCTGAAGGGTTAATAAACTTCTTGAATGCGGTTTTGAGCACCGCGAGGGGTGCAGTTTTTAGAATGGTGTCACACTTGGTTATTTTCTATCATATAGACCCCTTGAAATAACTTCAAATGTAATGTAGTTCAAATGGTATTGTAAAAATGAAAAATTGCTGGTCAACTTTTAACGCTTATAACTCCCTGACAAAAAAAAATGTTGGTTCCAAAATTGTGCCGATGTAAGGTAGACATGTGGGAAATGTTACTTATTAAGTATTTTGTGTAACATATCTCTGTGATTTAAGGGCATAAAAATTAAAAGTTGGAAAATTGCGAAATTTATCAAAACTTTCGCCAAATTTCCATTTTTTTCACAAATAAACGCAGGTAATATCAAAGAAATTTTACCACTATCATGAAGTACAACATGTCATGAGGAAACAATGTCAGAATCATCAGGATCCGTTGAAGCGTGCCAGAGTTATAACCTCATAAAGGGACAGTGGTCAGAATTGTAAAAATTGGCCCGGTCATTAACGTGCAAACCACCCATGTGGCTTAAGGGGTTAAAGCGGTTATTGGTCATTCCAAACTAAGCTTTGACAAAGATCAACTGTGTTGGGACCTATTTACCGCATTCCAGGGATGATGGACCTGTTTGAATATATTAAAATACTTGAAGATGTCATGTTGCCTTATGCTGAAGAGGATATGCCCTTGTTAACAAGACAATAACCCTAAATACACCAGTAAACGAGCAAAATCTTGGTTCCAGTCCAACAAAATTGAGGCTATGGAGTGGCCAGTCCAATCCACGGATTTTAATCCGATAGAACACTTATGGGATGACATTAAAATGCGGTTTCTGAGGCAAAGCCAACAAATGCTCAAAAATTGTGGGATTTAGTCCAGGTATCCTAGGCTGGAATAACAGTTGACAGGTGCCAGAAGTTGGTTGACTCTATGCTACATAGATGTGAAACAAATCTAAAAAAAACTGTGCATATACAACTAAATATTAGGTTAGGGTGGTTTCACACTTGCGTTTTTGTCTGCAGCGTTTTTTGCACAAAAAAAGCAGGCGTTTTTTTTCCTATATTTAACATTGAAAACGCATGCGTTTTTTGTTGTACGCGTGCATGCGTTTTTTTGCTGCATGCGTTCTTTTTCAGAAATGCAACTTGTAGTATTTTTGAGAGGCGTTTTTTTACATAAAAACGCATGCGTTTTCATGTGTTTTTTTGTGTAAAAAAATACATTGTAGTCAATGGAAACGCATGCGTTTTTAAGCACATGCGTTTGTTTGCTTTAAAAACGCATGCGTTTTTATTAAAAAAAAAACAGAAAACACACTGATATGCCACCCCCCACCATAAAGGTGATAAAGGAATCCTAACCCTAACCCTAAAGGGATCCTAACCCTACCCCTAACCCTAATCCCGTTAGGGTTAGGATCCCTTTAGGCTTAGGGGTAGGGTTAGGGTTAGGATCCCTTTAGGGTTAGGGTTATGATCCCTACCCCTAACCCTACCCCTAACCCTAACTATTTATGTTTATAGTGGGTTTTTTACTTTATTTTGATGATTGGCAGCTGTCACACATTTCTCAGCATGCGTTTAAAAAACGCAAACGCATGAAAAAACGCATGTAAACGCGTCAAAACGCTGCTTTTTTTCACCACATGCAAAAACGCATGCGTAACAAAAACGCAGCGTTTGCACGCGTTTACATGCGTTTTTTCACCATGCTTTTTTTTTTAAACGCATGCGTTTTGAAACGCAAGTGTGAAACCAGCCTTAGCTATAAAAATGTATAATAATAATAAATAATAATAATAATAATTCACAGGAATGCTAAATCCACAAAAAAATTGTGCATATTGTGAGTCTGTAAAGACAAATGCAGACACTGCTATTTTATAGAACAGCCCAATGTTCATTTTTTGTTATTTTTGGTAAAGTAGGTAAAATTTTTATACATTTCTCTTCATGTTTGAATTAGAAAACAGTGTACAATGTTCCCAATATATGAAAATAAAAACTAGTATAAAGATTTTGTGATTAACTCATCTTTTCTGTAAATGTACTCTTAAAGTGAATCTCCATCAATCATAGCATCTCATTTTTAGGTCCATAGTTCTGTGCTGGTTAATCCTATTAATGAGGATTTTTTAGAGGGCAGCACTTTTTGTTTTTCTAGTATAGAGTTCCAAATTGCTTGCATATACAAATATTTAAAAGATAACTTTCTGGCTTTCTACAGCCGCATAATATATTGTTATTGAGGGATATGTATAGACAGTATGTAGTAAGATTTCCCCTACTTTCAACTGCAGACAGCCAGGCTTCAAAATTAATACCTAGGCAGGTTATTTAGTAATGTACTGTGCCGTAGAAAGGCAGCACTAGACAGGCAATCATTGTGTGCACGCCAGTAATACATATTTTACAAGTGAAATGCCCATGCTGGTTGATTGGATCTCCTAACTAATCACATGTTCCATAGATGCATTGTACGAGAAATGTGGTTTCAAGTTACCCTGGCCAAGGAAAGACGATTGTATTTTAAATATGAGACTTGAGGACATCGTAAGTCAAGTGAAGAATCGATAAAGATAGAAATTGAAACCTCTTTGATCTGACCACCCAAATTTGCAATGAAAAATCTTCTAGAGGGAGATGTCCTCTGAAGGTTGCAGAGAATATATGTGGAGAAGATAGGGGAATCTGTCACAGATCATGTCAAAGGGGCTATATGCACCAGAAACACGTTGGAGGTGTTTCGGTTTTGGTCGGTAAAGGATGTTTGGCAGAATTTTTAATATGAATTAATAAAAGTTCAAATTTTTATGTGTGTAGCTGGATCTATCCTTACTTTATCTGTCTTTCCACCTGAGCAGAGGCGCCAATCTGTGCTCCGGAGAACTATGAACTACTGTGGTGATCTTGTCACTAGTTACCATTTCAATTAAAAGTTTCTACAGTACGTGAATGAGATTTGTTCAGGCCTAAATAATTTGGTAGCTGTTATATTTTTTTGTGGATGCTGAATTGTCCTCAGAAAATGGTTTCCGTACATGTAAATTTACCCTACGTTTCTAAATATAATTTGAAAATATTCTCACAAATATAATTCTATTTATGTACTAGAACTTCAAGTGAACTTCTCAAGTGAGCGCTGTTTAGCATTAGGAGCCAAGGTTAGGAATGCAAGAAGCTTCATTCCTGCAACTGACATAGGGTATACGTGAGTTCCGTGACCTGGAAAAAATTACCCCAACCCCCTTAAACAGATCTCTTAACAATCTAAAGAATAAACTTCTAACGTACTCAAAACAGCAGACGGAGACATATGTTGGATTTAATTGGCCATAGCAGCCATTTTATTAAATAAAAGATAACAGAACTTTTATGACAACCCAGAATAGGAGGGGCGGTCCTCGAAGCCCCAAAGTTATAAAAAAACTCAGTATCCCAAAAACTCCACAATGTTCAGCCCAGGATGAGTCTTACCCCCAGCCGTAAAGCACCAGCTCAGGGATAGATAACAACCAATCCTGGTCCACCGAACCCACCCCCATGCCAGGGGTCCATAAATCCACCTCACGCGGAATAACCGTAAAGGCGCCTTGTTAAATTCTCTCATGGGGTGTCCAGGACCTCTCAAGATCCCCACCCCATTGAACCACGATTTACCATTTCCACCGACTTCGAGGACCTCCACCCCCGCCAACTGCCGTGACAATACCCTGACAGCATTCACATAACAAAATAAATACATTTAGACGCCTCTTAAAACAATACTCCAAAAGCCCACATATGCCGACTTCACCCCCCCCCATTACCCTAACCAAAAAAGGGAGGGTGGGCGGGAGATTCCTCACTTGTCACGCAGGCACCTAAAATGGATGCCTGCGTGAGGAGCATGCCCCTTTTTATGTGCCCCCTCCCCACAGTCCCCTAGTTCCACCCCTTATTTTCAAAAAATGCCCCTAAAGCCACCCCTCAAGTTCCCAGTTAACCCCTTACCACCGTATCCCTTCTAACTGCTCCAGCTCCCCAGGTCCCAGGTAACCCCGTCATGGCGGCCTCCCTTTACGTGCCGTGGGCCCCCAGTACGGCCTTTCTTGACATAGGGTATACGTGAGTTCCGTGACCTGGAAAAAATTACCCCAACCCCCTTAAACAGATCTCTTAACAATCTAAAGAATAAACTTCTAACGTACTCAAAACAGCAGACGGAGACATATGTTGGATTTAATTGGCCACAGCAGCCATTTTATTAAATAAAAGATAACAGAACTTTTATGACAACCCAGAATAGGAGGGGCGGTCCTCGAAGCCCCAAAGTTATAAAAAAACTCAGTATCCCAAAAACTCCACAATGTTCAGCCCAGGATGAGTCTTACCCCCAGCCGTAAAGCACCAGCTCAGGGATAGATAACAACCAATCCTGGTCCACCGAACCCACCCCCATGCCAGGGGTCCATAAATCCACCTCACGCGGAATAACCGTACCGCGCCTTGTTAAATTCTCTCATGGGGTGTCCAGGACCTCTCAAGATCCCCACCCCATTGAACCACGATTTACCATTTCCACCGACTTCGAGGACCTCCACCCCCGCCACGAACACGAATGGCCTGACACCTTAGCCATTCATGTCCCTCCACACCTTCAAGCTTAATTCAATGCCACTACGGATAGCCAAACACCACATATCATTACCCACCGCGTTCAGGTGCACGCCATCAGCTCTCCAGTAAGCTCCTTGACCCGATTCCAAGTCCACATGTCTCACGGCCAACGCGCCATTCCTCACCATAAACCGAGATATGGCCCTGTTTATTTTAATCCGGGCCCTGTTCACCCCCTCGTGTGATCTAGCACCTCTCCATCTTTTACGGGGAATGATGTCGGACCACACCAACAACACTTTTGGAAACATGACCCAGAACCTCAGGATATCGAATTTGATATCCTTAATCAGCTCCCTACAAGACCGTTTAGCCAAATCATTCCCCCCTAAATGTATCACCACGATCTCCGGCACTCTATCCAGTCTAACAAAACGATGAAATTCAGGTAACCATTCCTTCCACACCATCCCCCTTTTACCGATCCATCGTAAAGTCACTGTCTCTCGAGAAAGACCCAACTGACGACCGTCCGGACGAACCGCAGCACGCAACGCAGCCCATACAACATACGAATGCCCCATGATCCAAACGAGCATCGGATCAGGCCCTGCAACACAGAAAGAAAGGCAACAAACAATTAACTTAACACAGCTTCTAACTCACAATAGGTTTGGGCGAACATACGACTGGAATCTTGAAGATTCCCACCTCCCAATTCTCCGAACCACATCCTCACCAAGGCCCCACCTAGCGGCCTCAGTCGCTGCCCCGATCCTGAAGGAGTGACCACTATATTGTGTTGCAGGTAAGCCCGCTGCCGCCAAACATTTCCTAAAAACAGAAATAAACTGAAAACGGGACAAGAAAGACCCATTTTCGTGCACCAAGAATGGCTCGTCTAACACCCCGCCCTTTGCCATGTACTTCTTCACGGATGCCACCGGGCACACCGGGGATCCTTCAACATTGAACAACACCACTTTGCACCCTTTCCCATACACGTCCGTTTTGGAAGCCTTAATAAACACTACCACCTTATTCCCTTCGACATCCACGTTTTCTCTTAACAAAATACCTTTTTTACTAACGGACGGGCTAACCAACTCACCTAACCGAAATGCCCCAAAGAAGGCCAAAGAAAAGGCTGCACGGAACAGAACCACTTCCCATTCGGAAAAACACACCTCTTGCAACTTCCGCTCAATGGCTGAGAGCACCTCATAAGATACGGGTCGGCGACCGTCCGAAGCCTTCCAGCCTTTCTTCCAACCCCGAACAACTTGCCGAACCAAGAAGGATTTCGTTATATCCTTACCCCCCCTCCATTTAAGGTTGAAGGCTAGCCCCGCCAGAAACTTATTCAAACGTGTCACAGACCAACCTGCCTCCCAATGATGACCTAAGAACAACAACAAACCATACTCCTCCTCCATATCCTGGTCCATACTTGACATCCAGGATTCCCACAAGCTCCAAGCCTGATTATAATGAGACCAAGATGAATCCGCGAGCGATTTGGTAAATAACTCTGTTACGGCCCTCGCGGCAGGTTCCACAACTCCACTGGACAATCCCGGCCCGCGCTCTCCGCCTGTGGTGCCAAATCCCGGAAAAGCTGCCACTGAAATTGAGAAAGAGCAACAACTATTGGATCAGGCGCTGACAAGCTAACTTCAGATACAATCCATAAGTTAAACTTAAGACCCAGGAAAACCAAGTGCTGCAAGACCTTCACTACTGCAGGCGTAGCCGCTGACAACGAGTTTACCGCCGTCACCGTTCCAACATGCTCACAATGAAAAGAAATCTTCAAATTCCTCAATTTGTCACCCCACAGGGCCAACGCAACTACCCTGGGGAACACATGCAACAGTAGCCGGTTGTTTGTTAACCCCTCCTCCTTCCATTCTTCCGGCCAAGCCGCTGCTGACCAGCTACCATGAAAGAAAAGACCAAAGCCACTCATTTCAACGACATGCACCAAAATGCCCAAGGAGGTAGCATCTGCCACCGGCTGAATCCACAGAGATCTGCCATTGTACTCGTCCAGAAAATCCGCCCACATCTTCAAATCGTCCCGAAACTCTTTCTTTATCCTGATGAAATGCAAAGGGGACTTTACCCCTACTGTTGCCAAGGATAGGCGGCGGCAGAACGCTCGACCCATCGGCATGATCCTACATGCAAAGTTCAGTTTCCCTAACAACGATTGCAAACTGCGCAAATTTATCTTCTTCAAACCAATCGTATTAACCACATCTTGGCGCAACGCGGTAACCTTGTCTGCAGGTAGCCTACATTCCATTGCTACCGTGTCGATTTCAATGCCTAGGAAGCTCAACACTGTCACTGGACCAACTGTTTTGTCCTCCGCCAAAGGCACCCCGAAGTTTTTTGTCACACTCTCCATTGTATGCAACAAAATCGAAAAATCTGCTGATTCCGCTGGCCCTATAAACAGAAAGTCATCCAGATAGTGCGAACATGAGCGTATCCCAGACACATCTTTCACCACCCATTCTAGGAACGTGCTGAAGGCCTCAAAGTAAGCACATGAAATCGAGCAACCCATGGGAAGACAACGATCAACAAAGAAGCTGCCATCCCAAAAACAACCCAATAAATGCAAACTGTCAGGATGAACTGGCAACAAACGAAAGGCCGCTTCGATGTCGGTCTTAGCCAGCTTAGCCCCCTTTCCACATGCTCTAACCCACTCCATCGCTGAATCGAATGATAAGTACGACACCGAACTCAACTCGGGATCAATACCATCATTAACCGAAGATCCCTTCGGAAATGACAGGTGATGGATTAACCTAAATTTATTAGGTTCTTTCTTAGGGACCACGCCAAGAGGTGACACCCTCAAATTTGCAATCGGAGGGGCGACAAACGGGCCTGCCATTCTTCCCAGAGCAACTTCCTTATTCAACTTCTCCGACACGACCTCCGGGAATTGTAACGCCGATTTCAAATTTTTTCTTTTTAAACTAACATCCTGCTCAACATAAGGGATTTTGAAACCCTCCTTAAAACCGTCGCGCAATAAAACTGCAGCTGACCTATCAGGGTATCTACTTAGAAAGGCCTCCATCACGACCCACTGCACCGGAGTCACCCCTTTTGTCAGCTGAATCTCCAACTTTTTGCCTGTTACCCCTGAAACATTTTGAAGCGCTATGCACCCCCCCGCAGGTTGAACACTCGTGCCTATATTTACACTTGCTCCCGAATCTGCATATGCCATCATTGAAGGCGAAACACAGTCCCTTCTGCAAAGCCGCCGAGTGTCCTGACTGCTCTGAACTCCCGGCGCCCCCGTGAAAAGGCTGGCTAGTCTGACCTAAACGGGACGGGACCATAACTCTCATCCACAACGCTATGTCCTTGTGATCCCACCTGATACTTGGCCTAAAAGCCTTACGCTGACGAAACTGTTCGTCATAGCGTAACCAACCCTGTCCCCCATAGGTCCTGTAAGCCTCCCCTATGGCATCTAAGTAACAAAATAATGGCGAGCAATTTTCCGGGGCCTTCTCCCCGATTACGCTAGCCATAATAGCGAAAGCTTGCAGCCAATTTGAAAATGATCTGGGAATCAGCCTATATCTCCGTTTCTCCTCATCTTCTTTTTTAGAGTCCTCCCTTCTAGGTCTATCCAAATTAAATCTCTCTAGGGGTAAAAGAGAAAATATTTCTATGTACTCCCCTTTCCAGATTTTTTCCCTAACCTCTTGTTTTAAATGTGCCCCTAACGGGCCCTCGAAGCAGACATAGACCTCCCCCCTAGCCGCATCGTCTAGTTGCGGTACATCCTCCTTTTCCTTATCCTGCAAAGCTCCCTCACCTGGTGCATCAATTCCTGACCCAGGCCCTGGTGCTGTTCCGTCCTTCTCCCTTGATGAGCTCCCCGTGTCTGCCGCAGGACCCGCACTGCTGGATGTACCCGTAACTTCAGACAACTGTCTAGACCCCTCAAACGACCCCGTATTTCCCAACCAAGCAGCTGACGGCAAAGACCCCCTGCTAAGACCGGACCCCCACAAGCCCGCTAGCTCCCCTAAACCTCTAAGGATTAAACCCATACCCCCGCTAGCAACTCCCGAAGTAATGTCACTATTCCTAGCTTCAGGGGAAACTATGCCTGGCAAATTAAAGATAGGGAAAATGTTCTCACCTAGCTGCCTGGGTGCTGTGAGCCCAGCAGCCGAAGATCCAGCTCCCAGCCGAAGGTGTCCTGCATCCCGACCGGCTTGATCCGCGATGTTGCCCGCCGAACTCCTGGCGGCCGTATCCGTGTCCTGGCGACTCGGTGATGCCGTCGACTGCCCTGGTGCTGCGGAAAGGGAAAAGGCCGAGCCAGCATCCTGCCGCCCGATGGAAGATGTGCGGCTCCTTGCCACGGATACGTCCCCGGCACTGCGTACCGAAGCGACGGAATGTCGCCTGCCGGAATCCGGAAAATTTCCGCCACCACCAGCAGAGGACGCAGATCCAGGAAAGTTCCGGCCATCACCAGCAGAGGGCGCAGATCCAGGAAAATCCCGGCCATCACCAGCAGAGGGCGCAGCTGCAGGAAAATCCCGGCCAACACCAGCAGAGGGCGCAGAACTTGCAATATCCAGGCCACCACCAGCAGAGGGCGCTGCTGCGTTGAAGACTCCAGAGCTGTGCACTGCAGAAGGCCGCACGCTGATGCCAGGGCCAGCCGACTGCCGCCCGCATAATCCTCGGCGCTGAGGGGCCACCGCACCTGACCCCCGTCTCCTCGGCTGTCGCTGCCTCCCACGCTGAGCGGCGCCAGCGGGCATGCTGGCGGCCGCCGTACCGGCTCCTGCTCCTGCCGCCCCACGTCGCCCGGACACTGAAGGAGGGGAGGAAGGATCCACCCCCCGTTGTAGGCCCCGCCGCACTGGAGGATTCCTCCCGGCGCCGCGCTGTGAGGTGGAGGGAACAGCGCTGCTTACCGGAGGGTCCGCAGAGGGGCTCCTATTTCGGCGCCGGGCCCTGGGGATGATGTCCGGGCTTAGGCGCGCCGGAGGCCTAGTCCTCCGCGGCCGGCGCCCGTCCTGCGGTGCCTGCGATGGTGCTCCCGATGTCCCCTGGAGAAGGCTGTTAACGGATGCATTCAGCCAATCTGTCCCCTGGGAGCTGGCTGCCGTCCGGAGACGCTGGAGGATCGCTTCAACGTCCATTCTGGTAAGTGTGACAGAGATTCCTCACTTGTCACGCAGGCACCTAAAATGGATGCCTGCGTGAGGAGCGTGCCCCTTTTTATGTGCCCCCTCCCCACAGTCCCCTAGTTCCACCCCTTATTTTCAAAAAATGCCCCTAAAGCCACCCCTCAAGTTCCCAGTTAACCCCTTACCACCGTATCCCTTCTAACTGCTCCAGCTCCCCAGGTCCCACGTAACCCCGTCATGGCGGCCTCCCTTTACGTGCCGTGGGCCCCCAGTACGGCCTTTCTAGACTGTTGCCATGGGCTATCAAGTGTGATATGATCTTTGTCCTCCCAGCAATGTATACGGATGACAGTTTAAAGGTGTTTTTCACTTCTTGGACAACCCATTTTCAATCACCATACTTTCCCCATGTAAAATAATAGCAGCTATATTTGTCTCAGGTGTGGTTGCCATTCTAGCTATCTTGGCACCTGTTCTTCTGGGACTCGAGTGACATTTATGTCAGGCAAGCGCTGCAGCCAATCAGTGGCTATGTCCATCTCACTTCCTTCACAAGTAACTGACATTCGGAGGAAGTCAGAGAGCAGCAGTCTTGTCCGGAAGAAGTGAGAGGGAAGTGACCACTGAATGGCAGCAGTGCTCACATGGCATAAAAATGTCACATGAACCCCCAGGAGAGCAGGCATGACATCGCTGGAACCGCACCCGCACCAGAGGTGAGTAGAGCTGCTATTATTTTACATGGTGGAACTATGATGATTGCGAAGTAGTTGTTCGCTTTGTGGACAACCTCTTTAAAGGGAACCTGTCATCTGAATTTGGCGGGACTGGTTTTGGGTCATATGGGCGGAGTTTTTGGGTGTTTGATTCACCCTTTCCTTACCCGCTGGCTGCATGCTGGCTGCAATATTGGATTGAAGGTCATTCTCTGTCCTCCATAGTACACGCCTGCGCAAGGCAAGATTGCCTTGTGCAGGCATGTACTATGGAGGACAGAGAATCAACTTCAATCCAATATTGCAGCCAGCATGCAGTCAGCGGGTAAGGAAAGGGTGAATCAAACACCCAAAAACTCCGCCCATATGACCCAAAACCAGTCCCGCCAAATTCAGGTGACAGAGTCCCTTTAATTCTGATCATATGCATTAGATCACTATTAGGTATGTTCTCAATACAATAAGTTCCAAATTATTATAGAAATGCTATTTTTCTCTTATTTTCCTAAATGATGGATATAAATGAGTCAGTATAATCATGTTTTAGAGTATAAATTAAATTTTGTTGGGTATTGTGCAAACCTCACAAAACATTGCTTTTCAAAACTAAAAAAAAAAAAAATCAAAATGCACTGATTCAAATTATTATGCCCAACATCATTTCCAAACATTTTTTGGCTGTAATTAACAGAAAATGGTGATTTGTTGAATTTGCCACATTAAGAGGTCACATTTACTGAAATCAGAAGTTTTTTCAATCAAAAACATCCTAACAAGCCAAGTTTCATGTTAGGGATAGGACCCCTTCTTTAATATCATCTTTACAATTCTTGCATCCTTTGAACTTGTGAGCTTTTGGATAGTTTCTGCTTGAATTTCTTTGCAAAATGTCAGAATTGCTTCCCAGAGTTGCTGGTTTGATGTGAACTATCTCTCACTCTCATAGATCTTTTGCTTGAGAATACTGCAAAGGTTCTCAATAAGGTTGAGCTCAGGGTGTAATGGTGACCACAGCATGATTTTCTCTCATTTTATGCCCATAGCAGCCAATAACTTCGATATTCTTTACAGTATGAGAGGGTGCATTGTCATGCATGAAGATGATTTTGCTACAGAAGCACGGTTATTCTTTTTGTAGAAGAAAGTGGTCAGTCAGAAACTCTCTTAACCAGCTCTCACCACATGATTCCAGCCCAAAACATGACCCCGCCACCTCCTTGTTAACATTGCATTCTTGTTGAGACATAGTGTCCCTCCATCAAGCATCCACTACTTCATCCATCTGGACCATCCAGGGTTGCATGGCACTCATCAGTAAAAAAAAAAAAAAGTTTTAAAATTAGTCTTCATATATGTCTGTACCTACTGCAACCGTTTCTGCATGTGAGCACTGTTTAGGGGTGGCCGATTAGTAGGTTTAAGCATAACTGCAAGCCTCTGGAGGATTCTCCAATTTGAGGTTCACGGGACTCCATAGGAATTCTTCAAATTCGCATTTGCTGTTTTGTAATGGTATTTTAGCAGTTGCTCTCTTAATCTGATAAATTTGACTGGTGGAAATCTTCATTATGCCTGTATCTGCACAAACCATCTGTGCTCTGTAGTGATGAGCGAGTGTACTCATTGCTCGGGTAGTCTCCGAGTATTTGAAACTGCTCGGAGATTTAGTTTTTGTTGACGCAGCTGCATGATTTACGGCTGCTAGCCAGCCTGAGTACACTTGGGGGTTACCTGGTGGCTAGGGAATCCCCACATGTATTCAAGCTGTCTATTAGCTGTAAATCATGCAGCTGAGGCAACGAAAACTAAATCTCCGAGCAGTTACAAATACTCGGAAACCACCCGAGTGTGCTCGGGAAAAACCCGAGCAATGAGTAAAATGTTTAATTTTTTCATATCTTGTCCAAGGCATTGCATTTTTCCAAGGCATTTTATATTTTAAGCACCAGAGATTCTTTTTCTTTCCCATATTGCTTGAAATCTGTGGCCTGCTTAATGTGAAATGACCTTCTTCAGTAGTTTTCCTTTAATTGCGCTCACCTGGCAGACTAATTATCGCAGGTGTTTTAAATTGATTTCAATGATTCAAAGAGCCCAGAGACACAATGCCATCCATGAGTTTATTTGAATAACAAAAAATTACACCTTTATGACACTTAAATCCAATTTGCATAATAATTTGGAACACGGTATAAAGAGAAATGCTCAGAGAAAACAGATCATGCTAGCTCTGCTTTCCCCTTCCCTTGGTCACTTAATATTTACAAAGTTAAATAAGTTAGTAAAATTAGTAAATGCATAAAATTAAATTCAAAATAAAAGATATGCGCCTTAAAAAAGAAAATCAAACTAAAGAAATATAAATACACTAGATGGTGGCCCGATTGTAACGCATCGGGTATTCTAGAATATGTATGTAGTTTATTTATGAAGTTTTCGGAACAATGCATTTTATACACAGGATTCGGCCGGCCGCGACCAATTAGCGAAGCCAGGGCCGGCTCCAGGTTTTTGAGGGCCCCGGGCGAAAGAGTCTCAGTGGGCCCCCCTCTTTAACACATACCACGATTCATAATGCACAGATACAGCAGAGAAATATTGCACAGCCAAGTAGCGTACAGCCCACGTAGTATATAACACAGCCCACGTAGTATAATTCAGCGCCAATTCGCGGGCGGACTGCGCCTGTCACTGATTGGTCACGCTCAGCCGCGAACAATCACTGAAGCCAGGGCCGGCTCCAGGTTTTTGAGGGCCCCGGGCGAAAGAGTCTCAGTGGGCCCCCCTCTTTAACACATACCACGATTCATGATGCACAGATACAGCAGAGAAATATTGCACAGCCAAGTAGCGTACAGCCCACGTAGTATATAACACAGCCCACGTAGTATATTACACAGCCACATAGTATATAACACAGCCCACGTAGTATATAACACAGCCCACGTAGTATATAGCACAGCCATGTAGTATATAACACAGCCCACGTAGTATATAGCACAGGCACATAGTATATAGCACAGCCCACATAGTATATTGCCCAGCCACATAGTATATTGCCCAGCCACGTAATATATAGCACAGACACGTAGTATATTGCCCAGCCACATAATATATTGCACAGCCATGTAGTATATAGCACAGCCACGTAGTATGTCGCACAGAGACGTAGTATATAACACTGCCCATGCAGTATATAACACAGGCCACATAGTATAGAGCACAGCAATGTAGTATATTGCCCAGCCACGTAATATATACCGCAGCCAAGTAGTATATAGCACAGCCCACATAGTATATAACACAGCCCACGTAGTATATAGCAATGTGGGCACCATATCCCTGTTAAAAAAAAGAATTAAAATAAAAAATAGTTATATACTCACCTTCAGTCGGCCCCTGGATCCAGCCAAGGCGTTTACCGATGCTCCTCGCGACGCTCTGACCCCAAGAGTGCATTGCGGTCTCGCGAGATGATGACGTAGCGGTGAAGGTGAGAATATAATGATTTTTTATTTTTTTTAATTATTTTTAACATTAGATCTTTTTAATATTGATGCTGCATAGGCAGCATCAATAGTAAAAAGTTGGTCACACAGGGTTAATAGCAGCGTTAATGGAGTGCGTCACACCGCGGCATAACGCGGTCCGTTAACCCTGTGTGAGCGCTGACTAGAAGGGAGTAGGGAGCAGCCATTTTGCCGCCGGACTGTGCCCATCGCTGATTGGTTGTGGATGTTTCTAGTGATGAGTGACCATACTCAGATAAGGTGTTATCCAAGCACACTCATGTAGAACAGTATCTTCGGCATGATCAAATACTATGTTTGAGTAGTCGTGGCTGTATGTTTCACAGCTGTTATACAAACAGGCAATCCCTCCATGCAGGGCCGGCGTCAGCACCCGGCATACGGGGGCAAGTTCCGGGGCCCTGGCGAGACAGGGGGGGGCCCATTCAGGGCCGTTGTTAAGGGCAGGCAGCTGCCAGTGCCTAGGACCACCGGGAGGGGGAGCGGCCGGAGACTGTCTAATTATACTCACCTACCTACTCCTGGCGTGGTGCAGTCCCTGCAGGTCCCTGGCTCCCCAGCTTCTTCCTGTACTGAGCGGTCACATGGTACAACTCATTACAGTAATGAATATGCGGCTCCACCTCCCATAGGGTGGAGCGGCATATTCATTACTGTAATGAGCGGTAACGGTGACCGCTCAATACAGGAAGAAGCTGCCGCGCCGGGAAGCAGGGACTGCACCGCGCCAGGAGCATGTGAGTATACAGGGAGGGGAGTGCTGCGCTGCGCGATAGTCACCTGCTCCTCATTCCAGCTGCCGCTCCATTTTCTTCAGCATCTTCTGCAGTGACGCTGAGGTCAGAGGGCACGGTGACGTGGTTAGTGCGTGCCCTCTGCCTGGCGTCAGTGCAGAAGACGCTGAAGAAGATGGAGCGGCGGCTGGAACGAGGACAGGTGAATATTGAAAGTGCCGGGGATCTTAGCGACGGAGAGGTGAGTATGTGATTTTTTTTTATCGCAGCAACAGCAAATGCGGCAAGTGTCTGTATGGAGCATCTATGAGGCCATAATGTTTGTGCAGCATTATATGGGGCAAGTGTCTATATGGGGCCATAATGTTTGTGCAGCATTATATGGGGCAAGTCAAGTCTATATGGAGCCATAACGTTTGTGCAGCATTATATGGGGCAAGTGTCTATATGGGGCCATAACGTTTGTGCAGTACTATATGGGGCAAGTGTCTGTATGGAGCATCTTATGGGGCAATAATGTTTGTGCAGCACTATATGGCGCAAGTGTCTGTATGGAGCATCTATGGGGCCATAACGTTTGTGCAGCACTGTATGGGGCAAGTGTCTCTATATACTACATGGCTGTTCTATATACTACATGGGCTGTTATATGCTACGTAGGCTGTGCTATATACTAGATGGCTGTTCTATAAACTATGTGGGCCGTGTTATATACTACCTTGTTTCCCCGATAGTAAGACACCCCCGAAAGTAAGACGTAGTGGGGGTTTTAGCGGGGTCGGCTAATGTAAGACGTACCCCGAAAGTAAGACGTAGTAAATACCGTAGTGCTGAGTAGTGTCGGGGTCGGCCGAAACTCGATGGTTCCCATGGTCTGAAGGAGAGGAAACTCTCCTTCAGGCCCTGCGATCCATATTTAAGTGTAAAATAAAGAATTAAAATAAAAAATATTGCTATACTTACCCTCTGACGCGCCCTGGTACTAACCGGGAACCTTCCTTCCTTCGAATCAGCGCTTCCAGGACCTGCGGTGACGTCGCGGTGACGTCACGGCTTCTGATTGGTCGCGCGAGCGGTCACATGGTCGGTCGCGCGACCAATCACAAGCCGCGACGTCACCGCAGGTCATGGAAGCGCTGATTCGAAGGAAGGAAGGTTCCCGGTTAGTACCAGGGCGCGTCAGAGGGTAAGTATAGCGATACTTTTTATTTTAATTCTTTATTTTACACTTAAATATGGATCGCAGGGCCTGCAGGAGAGTTTCCTCTCCTTCAGATCCTGGGAACCATCCAGGGATACCTTCCGATACTTGTGTCCCATTGACTTGTATTGGTATCGGTATCGGCGATATCCGATATTTTTCGGGTATCGGCCGATACTATCCGATACCGATACTTTCAAGTATCGGACGGTATCGCTCAACACTAGTACGGTAGTAAACTGTACATTGGAAAAAAAACGCAGCGTTTTTTTTTCCAATGTAAGACATACCCCGAAAGTAAGACATAGTGGGACTTTTGAGTGGTAAAAGAATGTAAGACACTGTCTTACTTTCGGGGAAACACGGTATGTGGCTGTGCTATATACTATATGGGCTGTTATATGCTACGTGGGTTGTGCTATATACTACGTGGCTATGTTATATGCTAGGTGGCTGTGCTATATACTACGTGGGCTGTGTTATATACTACATGCCTGTGTTTATATGTGATCATGAATCGTGGTATGTGTTAAAGGCGGGCCCACTGAGACTCTTTCGCCCGGGGCCCTCAAAAACCTAGAGCCGGCCCTGCCTCCATGTGTTTGGCTGTCGAACAACCACGAGACATGCAGCCTCAGTGACTTGAAAATAGCATTCAAGCTCACTGAAGAGACTGTATTGGAACACAAGCGTGCTCGGATAACACCTTATTCGAGCGCAATCGCTCATCACTTCAAAGCAATACCACACGAGCAGGTCGAGAGACACTGGTGCTTCACAGCACACATGCTGCAATGCAAAGCCACCAGCAGCAACGCTAAGTGAAAGGAGGGAAAACAAAAAACATCACATTATGTTCACCAAGAACCTTGTCTTTAGTTTTGTAAATTTTTGCTTAGTCGGAATAAATCAATGTATATGTTTTGCATGAGCAGACCATGTTTGTTTGTTTTTTTTTACAATTGTCGCATTTTGCAACTTTCCCTTCTTTTTTTTTGTTTAATTTGATACCAACACAGCCCAGGTATTTTTAAATTAGCAGTAGACGGCAAGAGGGCTACCGCCTATTTTGTGCTCAGCTTTTTGACTAAGACCATGTGTAAGAGGAGGGTTTTTTATGCTCTTTTCACCTGGTGTTGGTGCTGTGTGGCAGCCATTCTTTTTGCTCTGGTGTTGTGTAGGGATCCAATAAGAGGTTTGCTGTGATGTGACAATTGGCTGCATACATTCTGATCATAATGCCAGCAGAGTCGAGTTTTGTACATTTTTGCTTAGTCATAGTAGGCCAATCTATAAATTTTCGATATGTTGTCTGTCTTTTTTTTTACAGTTATTGCAGTATGAAATGTTCTTCCTTGTAATAATATGTCAATATCATGCAAGTATTAAGCCCAAATACATGTGTTACGACCGACAAGGTTAAGACCAGTGGACGACACAACTTATACCTACAACGGGATGAAATGGGGTGAGGATGGCCCTAACCGTAGGGAACAAGGGATGGGGGCACCTCCTGAACTTCAACCTGAACCTGTCCCTACACTCCCCTAATGCCCTAATCGGGTCCTTCCCCCCACCACCGTCACGTGCCTGAAGCCTGATTGTCACCTCACTAATCCCTGGCTAGTGCTCTGGCCGGCAAGGACACTAGCCTCACCACTGCAAATGATGAACAACACAGGGAGAATGACACACACAAGACAAATAGAGAGGAACTTAACAACTGTCTCTGCTGCAAAGCACCACACAGCAGAGGAAAGGCACCAGGACCACAAACTCAGCAGATTCACCACTACAACCAGAGAGCTCCTTATTCCAGGCTTGTCAACTTGGATTACTCTATCACCGACAGTCAGCTAATGCATCAGGTAACTATTTAAAAGATGATGGGAGTGGTCACCACTCACATCAGCTGACCAGCAATGCAGCAGCTGTCAGCAAGGAAACAGTCATTAACCCTTGCTACATTTAAATTATAGCGGATCAAGAGCTGCCACGAATCCAAACCTGAATTGTGACACCATGCAAAAGATTACCATAATGTGCATCTCTCCGTCTTGCTGTGACTGCCCTTACCACCTGGAATAAACATGTCTGTTTACAGGTAGTTTGTTCGCTGACGTATCTAATATACCAGGTTATGGTGGGGGACATGATAGAACGAATATGGGGACCCCTGTTCTAGGGTGTTATAACAACTACATTGTAAAAAGAATATAAATTTGGCATTGCTATATATGTTAGATTGTGAGAATTATACTGTACTATGAAGTTTTTAATAGGCCTCCACTATATACGGTAGTTGTCAATAGGGAGTTATCATGTTGAAAGAAAAAAGAAAGCATACTTACCATGGGAAACGGAGTCCTTCTCTATCACTGCTGGCCTAATGGTCTCCATATGATCATGTCACAACCATCAGTGACCTGACTGATGTAGCCACTGATTGACTGTAGGGTCGACTAACTGGTAGTTAGAATGTCATCACTTTGGTCCAGAAGAGACCATTTGTGCAGCAGTACTAGACTGTGGAGCAGATTCCCTTATTAAGTACGTTTTCTTTTAATCTTCAACATGATATAGGGGGAAAACCCCTTTAAATTTAATAATATAATTTTTTTAAATATCATTTTCTGCATATGTAAAAGCTAAAAAAGAAAATTCTGTTTTTTTGTTCTGGTGACATATTAATCCATTCACGACCTTGGACATATTAATTCGCCTGCGATCGCCGCCAGGCGTCAGCAGATTCTGACAGCTGACACTCAGTGCCAGGGCTGGTTCGCACAACGTTCCCAGCACTTTAACTCCCTAAATGCTGCGATCAATATCGATCACAGCATTTAGAAGGCAAGCAGAGGGAGGGAGCCCCTCTGTCCTCCTATCGGCACCCCTTGTGACTTCATTGGGGGGCCCGATCCTTGCCACAGTGACCCAACATTTGGGTCACCAGACACTAGGAAGTTAGTTAGATCATGGGCATGATCTAATTAACTTGTGTTTGTAGAGCTGACAGGTTATAAAAATGTATTGTACCAATAAATTAATATTTTTATGAGAAAAAAAAAACAAAAAAACTTAAAACTATACGCTTGGTATCACCACTTCCAGAACGACCCGACCTGTAAAACTGTCCCACTAATTAACCCCTTCAGTGAACACAGGAAAACATTTAAAAAAACAAAACAAGGCGAGACACAATGTTTTATTATCTTTTTGCTGAACAAAAAGTGGAATAAAACGCTATCAAACAGAAGAATGTAAGTAAAAATGGTATAGCTGAAAACGTGATCTTGTCCCTCAAAAAACAAGCTGCAATATGGCTCAAGCAGCTGAAAACTAAAAAAGTTATAGCTCTCAAAAATACAGTGATGCGAAAATATTTATTTGCTCCTCAAAATTAGTTTTATTGTGTAAAAGCGCCAAAACATTAAGAAAAAACTATGAATGTAATATCACTGTAATCGTACTGACCTGAAGAATAAAGCTGCCTTTTAAATTTTACCACATGCACAATGGCATAAAAAAAGTACAATTCCTGAATTGCTGTTTTTTGTTCATCTTCCCAAAAATCGTAATAGAAAGTTATAAAAAAACTTCCGAAAATGGTACCAATAAAAATGTCAACTTGTACCACAAAAACAAGCCCTCACATAACTCTGTAGATGGATTGTTGGTGACTTCTGACTAGTGTGGAAAAATTATATCTCAAAATATAGCAATGCAAAAACATGTTTTTGCAATAAAATGCATTTTAGTGTGTGACAGCTGGTAAACATAAGAAAACTATATAAATCTGGTATCTGTGTAATTGCACTGACTCGAAGAATAGAGTCGTCTAATCACTTATACCGCATGAGGAACGGCATAAACAATAAATAAAACCAATTCTTCACATGTTGTTGACTTTTTCATTCTGCCTTCCAAAGATCACAGTAAGGCATGGTTCACATTTATCCTGCGCTCTATGCTGAGCGTTTATACCGGAGTTTCCATGTAAATTTCGGAAATATTTGAGTCAGAACCCTCTGCAGAAGATTCGCTATAATGAGACAAATGAAAGCAATGTGGACACCATCTATGAACTGGCGGTCTTTTTAGGCATGCATAAAAGCGTGGTCCTCCACAATTTTGTGCACTTCTGAAAAGGACAGAGGCCAGACACAGTCCAGAGTAAGTCTGCTGCCTCATTATAGTGAATGGATCCCTTGGAGATTTAGATGGAACTCTGAAGTGCTCAGGGTAGACCTCAGGATAAATGTGATCCAAAATGTTATGTAAGATGTTCTAAAAGAAAAGCTTCAAATCAATCCACAAAAAATCCCCAGTCAGGTCCGTCATCTGTTATATATATATATATCGCGAGACCGCTAAGTCTTCTGGGTAATTTCGCAATGCATCTATAGGAACAGAAGATGGCGGAGGCTGCGCGCGGCTCGGCAGACTACGGAGGGTGAGTGTAGCAGTTTTTTTGTTTTTTTATTATTTTTAACATTACATCTTTTTACTCTTGTAAAAAGTTGGAGACACACAGGGTTAATAGCAGCGGTTACGGAGTGCGTTACCCGCGGCATAACGCGGTCCATTACCGCTGGCATTAACCCTGTGTGAGCGGTGACTGGAGAGGAGTATGTGGGCGTCGGGCACTGACTGAGGTGACTGGAGGGGAGCATGTGGGCACCGGGCACTGACTGCGGTGACTGGAGGGGAGCATGCGGGCGCCAGGCACTGACTGTGGTGACTGGACGGGAGCATGCCGGGCACTGACTGCAGGGGAGTAGGGAGGGACTAATCGGACTGTGCCCATCGCTGATTGGTCACGGCAGCCATGACAGGCAGCTGGCGAGACCAATCAGCGACGCGGGATTTCCGTTACGGAAGTTACAGACAGAAAGACGGAAGTACCCCTTAGACAATTATAGATATAGGTGGCTTACATGTTCCGGGTAGTACAAAGGCTCTGGAAAAGCAAAATGGCTCCCCACCCCTTCAAAAGAAATTCATCAAATTATGTGCTCGCAAATCGCAATGCCCCCTCCCTTCTGAGCCCCATTGTGCCTAAACCACATTTTGTGTCCACATGGTTGGAATTTCTGTTGCAATGACAGCACGCATAATTTACAGGTGCATGCCTCCAGAAGCATAAGTTGGTCACTACAGCATACTGGTCACTACAATGTATTGGTTACTACAACTTACTGGGCACTACAATGGCAGTTTTGGCACGGCTTTTTATTTCTGTAAAACACCCATGGAGTCAAAAAGGTATAATTTCCAAAATGGATTCACTTGCAGGGGGAATCTGCTTTTCTAGCACTTAAGGGCTCTGTATATGGAGTCCACAAGCTATTCTAGCAAAATCTGCGCTCCAGGAGCAAATAGCGCTCTGTGCCTCCCGAATCTCGCCGTGTGGCTAAGCAGTACTGTACAGCCATATATGGGGTACATCTGCATTCAGCAGAAATTGTGGGACAAATTTTGGTGCCATTTTTGCCCATTTCCCCTTGTGTATATGTAAAATCTGGGGCTAACACTAAATTTTTGTGGTAAAAATGTAATTATTTATTCTTCATTGCCCAATGGTATAAAATTCTGTAACATACCTGTGGTGTCAATATGATCACTGCACCCCCTAGATGAATGTATTGATAGGTGTAGTTTGTAAAATGGGGTCATGTATGGGGGGATTTCTGCTGTTCTGCATCTCAGGGGCTCTCCCAATGAGACATGGCACCCTCAAACTAGTCCAGCAAACTCTGAACTCCAATATAGCGCTTCTTCCCTTCTGAGCTTTGCACAGCTAAAAGGGGATTGGGCGCACTGCCATATAATTATATAAAAACATTTATGAGGGTGCGGTAACAGTAATAAACACTATACTGAGAATCCAAAGAGAAAAGCATTACTGCAACAAGTCGCAAACCTGCAATTAATGAGCAACAAAATACATAAAATGGTTGTAGATGACGAGGAAAAAGCTAACATATTAAACACCTTCTTCTCCACGGTATTCACGGTGGAAAATGAAATGCTAGGTGAAATCCCAAGAAACAATGAAAACCCTATATTAAGGGTCACCAATCTAACCCAAGAAGAGGTGCGAAACCGGCTAAATAAGATTAAAATAGATAAATCTCCGGGTCCGGATGGCATACACCCACGAGTACTAAGAGAACTAAGTAATGTAATAGATAAACCATTATTTCTTATTTTTAGGGACTCCATAGCGACAGGGTCTGTTCCGCAGGACTGGCGCATAGCAAATGTGGTGCCAATATTCAAAAAGGGCTCTAAAAGTGAACCTGGAAATTATAGGCCAGTAAGTCTAACCTCTATTGTTGGTAAAATATTTGAAGGGTTTCTGAGGGATGTTATTCTGGATTATCTCAATGAGAATAACTGTTTAACTCCATATCAGCATGGGTTTATGAGAAATCGCTCCTGTCAAACCAATCTAATCAGTTTTTATGAAGAGGTAAGCTATAGGCTGGACCACGGTGAGTCATTGGACGTGGTATATCTCGATTTTTCCAAAGCGTTTGATACCGTGCCGCACAAGAGGTTGGTACACAAAATGAGAATGCTTGGTCTGGGGGAAAATGTGTGTAAATGGGTTAGTAACTGGCTTAGTGATAGAAAGCAGAGGGTGGTTATAAATGGTATAGTCTCTAACTGGGTCGCTGTGACCAGTGGGGTACCGCAGGGGTCAGTATTGGGACCTGTTCTCTTCAACATATTCATTAATGATCTGGTAGAAGGTTTACACAGTAAAATATCGATATTTGCAGATGATACAAAACTATGTAAAGCAGTTAATACAAGAGAAGATAGTATTCTGCTACAGATGGATCTGGATAAGTTGGAAACTTGGGCTGAAAGGTGGCAGATGAGGTTTAACAATGATAAATGTAAGGTTATACACATGGGAAGAAGGAATCAATGTCACCATTACACACTGAATGGGAAACCACTGGGTAAATCTGACAGGGAGAAGGACTTGGGGATCCTAGTTAATGATAAACTTACCTGGAGCAGCCAGTGCCAGGCAGCAGCTGCCAAGGCAAACAGGATCATGGGGTGCATTAAAAGAGGTCTGGATACACATGATGAGAGCATTATACTGCCTCTGTACAAATCCCTAGTTAGACCGCACATGGAGTACTGTGTCCAGTTTTGGGCACCGGTGCTCAGGAAGGATATAATGGAACTAGAGAGAGTACAAAGGAGGGCAACAAAATTAATAAAGGGGATGGGAGAACTACAATACCCAGATAGATTAGCGAAATTAGGATTATTTAGTCTAGAAAAAAGACGACTGAGGGGCGATCTAATAACCATGTATAAGTATATAAGGGGACAATACAAATATCTCGCTGAGGATCTGTTTATACCAAGGAAGGTGACGGGCACAAGGGGGCATTCTTTGCGTCTGGAGGAGAGAAGGTTTTTCCACCAACATAGAAGAGGATTCTTTACTGTTAGGGCAGTGAGAATCTGGAATTGCTTGCCTGAGGAGGTGGTGATGGCGAACTCAGTCGAGGGGTTCAAGAGAGGCCTGGATGTCTTCCTGGAGCAGAACAATATTGTATCATACAATTAGGTTCTGTAGAAGGACGTAGATCTGGGGATTTATTATGATGGAATATAGGCTGAACTGGATGGACAAATGTCTTTTTTCGGCCTTACTAACTATGTTACTATGTTACTATGTAAAATACAAGCTGATTTTATTGACAGATCAAAGAAAAAACACCATAAACAATAAAAACATAATTAAAAACATATAAGCACCATCAAAAACACACAGGAAAAACGGACCATAATAATGATCTTCCCTGACGAAGCCTGGTCCGCCGGGCGATACGCGTGGGGCATCACCACACCAGGTTGTATCTTTGTGGGAGGTTATCTCCCGTTTACCTTCTGTGACCCAGTGATTTCACCATATATAGGTTTCCCATTAGCCATTGTTTGGGCTCGCCTCTTTTTACTTCTGCTTGGGACATATTGTTGTGCCTACTATTGTTTTGTTGGCCTGGCACTGTGTGCATCCTGGCTTACTATTTTGGCACCGTCCCGCTATTTACAATTTTGCGCTGTACCCCATGAGCCATTTGGGTTTATTTTGGGTTACCTTATTACACTGTATTATGGTCCGTTTTTCCTGTGTGTTTTTGATGGTGCTTATATGTTTTTAATTATGTTTTTATTGTTTATGGTGTGTTTTTTCTTTGATCTGTCAATAAAATCAGCTTGTATTTTATGTATTTTGTTGCTCATTAATTGCAGGTGTGCGACTTGTTGCAGTAATGCTTTTCTCTTTGGATTCTCACTTCTGAGCTTTGCACGGCACCTCAAAAGTAATTTTCGGCCACATATGGGGTATCCATGTACTCAGTAGAAATTGCACAACAAATGTTGGGGTCCATTTTCTCCTGTTACCCTCGTGAAAATAATTTGAAGCTAAAATAACATTTTTGTGGGAAAAATGTTATATTTTTTTCACAGGTATACGTTGTAAACTTCTGTGCAGCACCTAGGCGTTCAAGGTGCTCACTACACATCTAGATATGTTCCTTGAGGGGTCTATTTTCTCAAATGGGGTCACTTGTGTGGGGTTTCCACTGTTTAGGCACATCAGGGGCTCTCCAAACCGGACATGACATCCGCTAATTATTCCAGCAAATTTTGCATGCATTAAAGTCAAATTGGGCTCTTTCCCTTCCGAGCTCTGCTTTGCTCCCAAAGAGTAGTTTTCCTGTACATATTGGGTATCGACGTTCTCTGGAGAAATTGGACAACAAATTGCATGGGGCAATTTCTCCTGTTACTCCTGTGAAAATGCAAAATTTGAGCCGAAAATTTTTTTTTTTAGCAAAAATGTCATTTATTTTTTTATTTTCACTGCTCATCTTTATAAACTTTTGTGAAGCACCTGGGTTTCAAGGTGCTAATTACCCATCAAAATAAGTTCCTTGCTGTAAAGTAGACATGTGGGAAATGTTATTTATTAACTATTTTGTGTGACATACCTCTATAATTTAAGGGCATAAAAATGTTAAGTTTGAAAATTGCTAAATTTTTAAAATTTTCACCAAATTTCCGATTTTTCACAAATAAACGCAAGTCATATCGATTAAATTTTACCACGTAATAAAGTATATGTCATAAAAGCAATCTCAGAATCACTGGCATCTGCTGAAGCATTCCCGATTTATTACCACAGAAAGCGACACTGGTCAGAATTGTAAAATTTGGCCTGGTCATGAATGTGAAAACGGGCTTGGGGGGTGAAGGAGGTAATTAGATTGACTGCCTGTCCTGCTGAAATGGGCAGGTTCAACTAGTGGTCATCTAGTAGTTATGATCCCAACTAGGGCCGACGTCACCACCCGGCGCACCTGTGCAAGTGCCGGGGCCCTCAGCAAGCGAAGGGGCTCACTTGCCATCAGGGACACGGCACGCAAGCGCTTCCACCAGGCCCCCCGTTGTGCTTTAAACTGTTTTTAAATAATTGCCTCTCCCTGTTCCTCCTCAGCTCCAGTCTCTTCTCCAGTGGGCATGATGACGTCACTACAGTGTGCCCTCTGCGCTGAATAGAGCAGAGGGTTACAATATGTTGAAGAGACCGAAGCTGCAGCCACAAGGAACAAGAAGCGGTAACTATTTGATTATTTTTTATGTATGGAGCAATATAAGGGGCCCATTCTGTAAGGTGCATTATATGGAGCCCATTCTGTATGGAGTATTATATGGGGCATTGGGGCCCATTCTGTATAGAGCATTAAATGGGGCCCACTCTGTATGAAGCATTATATGGGGCCCATTATATTGTATGGAGCAATATATAGGGCCATTACATACTGCATGGAGCATTATATGGGGCCCATTCTGTGTGGAGCAATATATGGAGCATTGGGGTCCATTCTGTATGGAGCATTATATGGGGCATTGGGGTCCATTCTGCGTGGAGCAATATATGGAGCATTGGGGTCCATTCTGTATGGAGCATTATATGGGACATTGGGGCCCATTCTGTGTGAATTATATACGGCCCACTTTGTATGGTGCATTATATGAATCCCATTCTGTATGGAGTATTATATGGAGCCCATTCTGTATGGAGAATTATAGAACGCCTATTATTCTGTATGGAGCATTATAAGGGGTCCATTAGTCTGTATTTTTTTCCTTTTAATTGTTCATGATACTATAATTTTTTGATCATTCTACTAATACAATGACAAATAATTGCATTTGTACATGAATATATATTTAGTACACTGAGGAAGGTCACTGTATGACCAAAACGTTTGTTGTACTAAATCTTCTCATCAAAACGCCTAAGTTGAGTACCAAGTTTATTATATTACTAGATGGTGGCCCGATTCTAACGCATCGGGTAGTCTAGAATATGCATGTCTACGTAGTATATTGCCCAGCGACGTAGTATATTGCCCAGCCACGTAGTATATTGCCCAGCCACGTAGTATATTGCCCAGTCACGTAGTATATTGCCCAGTCACGTAGTATATTGCCCAGCGACGTAGTATATTGCCCAGCCACGTAGTATATTGCCCAGTGACGTATTGCCCAGCCACATAGTATATAGCACAGCCAACGTAGTACGGTATATTGCCCAGTCACGTAGTATATTGCCCAGCCACGTAGTATAGAGCACAGCCACATAGTATATAGCAGAGTCACGTAGTATATTGCCCAGCCACGTAGTATATTGCCCAGTCACGTAGTATATTGCCCAGCGACGTAGTATATTGCCCAGCGATGTGGTATATTGCCCAGTCACATAGTATATTGCCCAGCCACGTAGTATATTGCCCAGCGACGTAGTATATTGCCCAGCCACGTAGTATATTGCCCAGCGACGTAGTATATTGCCCAGCCACGTAGTATATTGCCCAGTGACGTATTGCTCAGCCACATAGTATATAGCACAGCCCACGTAGTACGGTATATTGCCCAGTCAAGTAGTATATTGCCCAGCCACGTAGTATAGAGCACAGCCACATAGTATATAGCAGAGCCACGTAGTATATTGCCCAGCCACGTAGTATATTGCCCAGCCACGTAGTATATTGTCCAGCCACTTAGTATATTGCCCAGCCACGTAGTATATTGCCCAGTGACGTATTGCCCAGCCACGTAGTATATTGCCCAGTCACGTAGTATATTGCCCAGCGACGTAGTATATTGCCCAACCACGTAGTATATTGTCCAGTCACGTAGTATATTGCCCAGCGATGTAGTATATTGCCCAGTCACGTAGTATATTGCCCAGCCACGTAGTATATTGCCCAGCGACGTAGTATATTGCCCAGCCACGTAGTATATTGCCCAGTGATGTATTGTCCAGCCACATAGTATATAGCACAGCCCACGTAGTACGGTATATTGCCCAGTCACGTAGTATATTGCCCAGCCACGTAGTATAGAGCACAGCCACATAGTATATAGCAGAGCCACATAGTATATTGCCCAGCCACGTAGTATATTGCCCAGCCATGTAGTATATTGCCCAGTGACGTATTGCCCAGCCACATAGTATATAGCACAGCCCACGTAGTACGGTATATTGCCCAGCCACGTATTACATTGCCCAGCCACGTAGTATATTGCCCAGTGACGTAGTATATTGTCCAGCCACATAGTATATAGCACAGCCCACGTAGTACGGTATATTGCCCAGTCACGTAGTATATTGCCCAGCCACGTAGTATAGAGCACAGCCACATAGTATATAGCAGAGCCACGTAGTATATTGCCCAGCCACGTAGTATATTGCCCAGCCATGTAGTATATTGCCCAGTGACGTATTGCCCAGCCACATAGTATATAGCACAGCCCACGTAGTACGGTATATTGCCCAGCCACGTATTACATTGCCCAGCCACGTAGTATATTGCCCAGTGACGTAGTATATTGTCCAGCCACATAATATATTGCCCAGCCACGTAGTATATTGCCCAGCCACATAGTATATTGCCCAGCCACGTAGTATATAGCAGAGTCACGTAGTATATTGTCCAGCCACATAGTATATTGCCCAGCCACATAGTATATTGCCCAGTCATGTAGTATATTGGCCAGCACAGAGCCACATAGTATAGAGACTTAAAAAAAAAATAAACATATACTCACCTATAGCCCGTTGAAGTCCTGCTATACTCACCATCCGCCGCCTTTGCCGCTCCTCGACACGCTCCCGGGATCGCTCCATTGCAAGCGGCAGTTTGCGGTCCCAGGGCTGGTGTGAGCAGGACCTATGATAACGTCGCGGTCACATGACCGACCGTGACATCACGGTAGGTCCTTGTCGCACACCAGCCCTGGGATGGGAGCGGAACCTGCCGCTTGCAATGGAGCGGTCCCGGGAGCGTGGCGAGGAGCGAGAAAGGCGGCGGAGGGTGAGTATAGCAGTTTTTTTTTTTTAATAATTTTTAACATGACATATTTTTACTATTGATGCTGCATAGGCAGCATCAATAGTAAATAGTTGGGGACACACAGGGTTAATAGCAGCGGTAACGGAGTGATGTACACCGCGGGCCGTTACCGCTGCCATTAACCCTGTGTGAGCGGTGTGTGGAGGGGATTACGGAGCGGGCGCCGGGCAGTGAGTGCAGGGGAGTAGGGGAGGGACTAATTGGACTGTGCCCGTCGCTGATTGGTCGCGGCAGCCATGACAGGCAGCTGCCGAGACCAATCAGCGAACGAATAACCGTGACAGACAGAAGGACAGACAGACAGACAGAAGTGACCCTTAGACAATTATATATATAGATACTAAAATACAGAATTAGAAAAGATATATAGGTAGATTTAATTGTCCAAAATAATAATCAAAGCCAAGTATAAATATTTGCCATAACACCCCTGACTCAAAATCATCTCAACATTATGTTTAATTAGGTCTTTCTATGGAAACGTTTTGGTATGATGAGTTGATTTTTTTTTTTTTTTTACAAAACTTAAATCTTTAGTAAACGCTCGGGTCTATTCTGCTGATTCTGTGTAAATACCTTGTCAGAAAAAGAAGCAGAGACAAATGTTTACATTGACAACAGAGAAAAACAACAGAGAAAAAAATGTTTACATTGCAAATTGTATACATTTTTTTCTCGTTTGGAAATGTTTCGTTTTATTGATCACTTTTCACACCCGTCTATCCTTGTAGATATTTGGTATATTTTAGATTGTACGTTGTACTTTGAACATCGGACAAGTCCTGATGGACGAAGGATGATAAAGAGTTCTACATTTTCTGTCAAGCAATTTATTAATCGCTAGTGGTTGCACATATAGACAAAACCACATTCTTATCCAACATGAGGACTTAAGGTACCTTCACACTAAACGACGCTGCAGCGATCCAGACAATGATCCGGATCGCTGCAGCGTCGCTGTTTGGTCGCTGGAGAGCTGTCACACAGACCGCTCTCCAGCGACCAACGATGCCGGTAACCAGGGTAAACATCGGGTTACTAAGCGCAGGGCCGCACTTAGTAACCCGATGTTTACCCTGGTTACCATCCTAAAAGTAAAAAAAACAAACGCTTCATACTTACCTTCCGCTGTCTGTCCTCGGCGCTCTGCTTCTCTGCTCTGGCTGTGAGCACAGCGGCCGGAAAGCAGAGCGGTGACGTCACCGCTGTGCTTTCCGGCTGCTGTGCTCACAGTGAGTGCAGGAAAGCAGAGCGCCGGGGACAGACAGCGGAAGGTAAGTATGAAGCGTTTGTTTTTTTTACTTTTAGGATGGTATCCAGGGTAAACATCGGGTTACTAAGTGCGGCCCTGCGCTTAGTAACCCGATGTTTATCCTGGTTACAAGCGAAGACATCGCTGAATCGGTGTCACACACGCCGATTCAGCAATGTCAGCGGGAGATCCAGCGACCAAAGAAAGTTCTGGCCTTCTAGCCCCGACCAACGACATCACAGCAGGATTCTGATCGCTGCTGCGTGTCACACTGAACGATATCGCTAGCGAGGACGCTGCAACGTCACGGATCGCTAGCGATATCGTTTAGTGTGAAGGTACCTTTACTAACAGCACCCAAGCTATCTACAAATGGACTTTTCAATTTTAAGAGATTCATATGTGACATCATTATTGCACATGTTGTTACAGAATTCTGCATCAAACGTCTACAGCAACTCACAGTATAAGTCAAGTGTTGGTTTTAAAAATTCTATAGAAACATTTGTACTTTAAGAGAGTCTTAAGTATATGAAATCTGTAGTATGCTCTATACCCGTGATGGCAAAGCTATGACACATGTGTCAGAAGTGACATGCCGGAAGCAGGGCAACTCTCCTGCTCAGAGCGCGGCGCGAATGGCGGCCATCTTACCTCCATCAGTAAAGGATAATAGTTAGGCAATGAAGCCAGAGCTCCCATCTGCACTAAGTTTATTACGGACTTGCACCCAGACAGCTGGGAACACTAAAACTGTGTCCCACAGCTGCCTTGTTAATTCCAGTAACTACAGGGGGATAGGTGAGAGTCATATCTGGTGTGTGCTCCTTACACCCCGGCCATTATTTTAAACCAAAATCTCACCCTACTGCCAGTGTTCACACCACAGTTACCGCTCTGCAGAACTGGGGGAAGAGAACACCCCATCAGAGACCGTTAACCCTGCCAATACCTCACTGTGCTACCACTGTACCTCAACATAGTTACTGCTCAACAATTCTGGGGCAAGGGAATACCTCATCCAAAACTCTAGTTAACCCTTAACCCCTTTCTGATGTCAGACGGAATAGTACATCCGACATCAGAAGCCCCGCTTTGAGGTGGGCTCCGGCGGTGAGCCCACCTCAAAGCAGCGACATGTCAGCTATTTTTAACAGCTGACATGTGCCCGCAAAAGGTGCGGGCAGAATCGCGATCTACCCGCACCTATTAACTAGTTAAATGCTGCTGTCAAACTCTGACAGTGGCAATTAATGTGCGCTTCCGGCCATTGGGCCGGAAATAAGCGCAGCGTTGACCACGTCACGTGATTGGGGGTCAGCAGTGCATCGGCATGACAACCAGAGGTCTCCTTGAGACTTCTATGGTTGTTGATGCCAGTTTACTGTCAGCGCCACCCTGTGGTTGGCGCTCATAGCAATGCAGTAATTCTTCTACATAGGGGCGATCTGAGCATCGCCTCTATGTAGCAGATGCGATCGCGTTGTGGCAGCTTCTAGCCTCGAAGCATGCCAAAAGTTAAAAAAAAGTTTAAAAATATGAAAAAAATAAAAAAAACATAAAAGTTCAAATCACCCCCCTTTCGCCCGATTCAAAATAAAACAATAAAAATAAAATCAAACCTAAACTTATTTGGTATTGCTGCATTCAGAATCACCCGATCTATCAATAAAAAAAGTTGACCTGATTGCTAAACGGAGCAGTGAGAAAAATAATCGAAACAACCAGAATTACATTTTTCTGGTCGCTGCAACCTTGCATTAAAATGTAATAATGGGCGAGCAAGAGAATGTATCTGCACAAAGGTGGTATCATTAAAAAAATAAGCCCTCACCCAACTCCAGATCACGAAAAATAGAGACGGTACGGGTCTCGGAAAATGGCGCAATTTATTTATTTTTTTATCAAACTTTGGAATTTTTTTTCACTACTTAGATAAAAAAGAACCTAGACATGTTTGGTGTCTATGAACTTGTAGTGACCTGGAGAATCATAATGGCTGGTCAGTTTTAGCATTTAGTGAACCTAGCAAAAGAGCCAAACAAAAAACAAGTGTGGGATTGCATTTTTTTTGCAATTTCACCACTCTTGTAATTTGTTTCCCATTTTCAAGTACACGACATGGTAAAACAAATGGTGTTATTCAAAAGTACAACTCGTCCCACAAATAATAAGCCCTCACATAGCCATATTAATGGAAAAGTAAAAAAGTTATGGCTCTGGAAAGAAGGGGAGCGAAAAACGAAAACGCAAAACCAAAAAAGTTCCGATCATGAAGGAGTTAATTGCCTGCACGGCTAACAGGCTATCTATCCCCTGTCACGGCTCCCTTGATGGAGAACCCAAAAAATAAAAAAGATTAAATGAAGGAAGTGGTAGTAGCATTAGCCGACCCTTTCAAGAAATATGGACCGAGATGTATGGTATTCTCAACAAAAACAGCAGATCACTTTGCGTACTGTGTGACAAAATGGCAGTAATCAGAACGTGGAATATAAATAGACATTTTGAAACTAATCCTCAGCTCCTGTCAAAAAGTAAGGATGAAAGAATGGAGCATACATTTCAGGCATCTACACCTCTAAGAGTCAATCAAATGCTAACCTTAGGGTATGTGCACACATTGCGGATTTCCTGCGGACCCGCAACGTTTTTTGCAGTGCAGAAACGCTTCAGATCCACAAGTGATTTATAGTACAATGTAAATCAATGGTAAAAAAAAAACACGCTGTGCTGATGGTGCGGAAAATTCCGTGCGGAAACGCTGCGGATTCAAAGAAGTAGCATGTCACTTCTTTTTTGCGATCTGCAGTGTTTTTGTACCCATTCCATTATAGAAATCCGCAGGGGTAAAAAACGCTGCAAATCCGCACAAAATACGCGTCAAATCCGCACCTGCGTTTTCTGCCAGCAGTTGCAGAATCTGCACCAAAAATTCCTAAGCCTAATCCGCAACGTGTGCACATAGCCTTGAATTTGTAAGAGGCTCTGCAAATTTAACCCCTTCACACCAAGCCTGTTTTCACCTTCCTGACCGTGCCAATTTTTACAATTTTGATCACTATCAGTTTATGAGGTCATAACTCTGGAATGTTTCAATGGATCCCACTGATTCTGAGACTGTGATAAAATTTATTTGATATGACTTGTGTTTATTTGGGGAAAAAAAACGAAATTTGGCGAAAATTTCACAATCTTGAAACTTGATTTTTTATATCCTAGTAGAGAGTCATATTGCACAAAATAGTTAATAAATAACATTTCCCACATGTCTACTTTACATCAGCACAATTTTTGAAACATAATTTTTTCGTTAGGAAAATATAAGGGTTAAAGAATTCTCATTTTTACAAGAAAATTTGCAAAACCATTTTTTAGGGATTATCTCACATTTGAAGTGACTTTGAGGGGTCTTTATGACAGAAAATACCCAAAAGTGACACTATTCTAAAAACTGCACCCCTCAAATTGCTCAAAACCACATTCAAGAAGTGTATTAACCCTTCAGGTGATTCACAGGAATTTTTGTAATGTGGAAGGAAAAAAATGAACATTTACTTTTCTTTCAGAAAATTTTTCCTTTAGACCCAATTTTTTTTACTTTTGCAAGGGCAACAAGAGAAAATGGATCATACATTTTGTTGTACAATTTCTCCTGAGCATGCCGATACCCCATATGTGGGGGAAATCTACTGTTTGGGCACACGGCAAGGCTCAGAAAGGAAGGAGCGGCATTTTACTTTTTGAATGTAAAATTTGCTGGCATAATTAGCGGACACCATGTCATATTTGGAGAGCCTCTGATGTGCCTAAACGGTGGAAACCCCCCCAACAAGTGACACTATTTTGGAAACTAGACCCCTTAGGGAACTTTTCTAGATGTTTATTGAGCACCTTGGACCCACAGGTGCTTCACAGAAGTTTATAATGTAGAGTGGTGAACAAAAAAAATAACATTTTTCACAAATACATCTTTTTTAGCTCCAATTTTTGCATTTTCATAAGGGTAACAGTAGTGTTTTCAAGAAACATGCAGCAGTGAATGTTGCTGATTGAAAATTGCAAACTGCTGTTGGAGTCACCAGTAAGTTATGCCCAGCTCATGCTTCTGGAGACATGCACCTGTAAATTAGGCGGTCTGTCATCACTACAAAAAATGCCAAACATGTGGGCGCTAAACGTGGTTTAGGCACACTACGCTCAGACGGGAGGGGGGCATTTGGATTTGGGAGTGGAGAATTTGCTGAATTTCTTTTGGTACCATTTCTGTCGGTCACACTAGGTTACTGTCCTGATGAAGAGGTCTGCGTGGCCTTGAAACATGACTCTGCAAACCTATTCAATAAATCATTCAATATATCCCATTGGATATACTGTGGTTTCATCATCGGCAGTGCATGAGGGGCTCCTCCGTCACATTGTCTTCATCCAATTTGGTTCTTTCAAGACTGGTGTCCTTACAGCAGCCATATGATAATTATATATGCGAGATACATGTTGCTTTGTAGCAACCATACTAGGTGAGTGGAGTCCCTTCCTTCACATGTCATTTTTTATCGGTTAAGACCCTATTGCATTTTTTTTCCAGTTTTCTCTACTCCCATTTGTAGAAATTAAGGTATTTCTAGAGGATCTGGAAAACGTTCCTCAGGTCAATGATCATAAGTGGGTCAACACTGATATTTTTTTCAGCTCTCTCTGGTCAAATGAATGAAGTGAACTTAAAGTTACAAGGTTTTAGCAAAAGTATTGACTTAAAGTTTGGATACATAATAGCTTTTGAAACTAAACTGAAAATTTTTAAGTGCGATGTAGAAACTAAAAGTTATAAGTATTTTAGTCGAGTAACAAAGTATTTTGAAAAGGACGGTGCAACTGTGCAAAATGAAATTGAGACCTTGCATATAAAGTACCAGCATATTTTAAACTCATTACTTGACCAGTTTGGCGAAAGATTTAATCAATTTAGAAGCCTGGAACAGAAAATGAAAATAATTAAGTATCTGGATGCAGTAGTCTACAGTAGTTTGAAATGAAATGGTTTCCAATGGATGCAAATTGATGATTTGGGGATGCAACTTGCAGAATTTCAAGACAGCATCTGGGCTCAGGTGTTTGTCGACTTCTGGTCAAAGCTTGAGAGTCTGGAAAGGATTCGCTTGGAGAATCAAGAGGAGTACAACTACGAACAGGAAATTTGGAGCGCTTTCAACCAATTACCGGACACTTTTAGCACCCTGAAAAATCTATCGATGGCTTACTCACAAATTTTCCCTCTACATACTTTTGTGAGACCTTATTATCAGCATTAAATAATATTAAAATTAATTTAAAAAAACGACCGACAGATGAAGTTAGTAGTGCTTGCTTGGGCTTAAAGTGCACGAAATAGCAACCTTCAATTGAAGATTTATAGTAAATAAAATTCAGCAAGAAAAAAGTCACTAAGGTAAAGTAATTATTTGTTTTTGCTTTATTAAATACAGTACATATTAACCCCTTAGTGACAGAGCCAATTTGGTACTTAATGACCGAGCCAATTTTTGCAATTCTGACCACTGTCACTTTATGAGATTATAACTCTGGAACGCTTCAACGGATCCCGCTGATTCTGAGAATGTTTTTTTGTGACATATTGTACTTCATGTTAGTGGTAACATTTCTTCGATATTGCTTGCGATTATTTATGAAAAAAACGGAAATATGGCGAAAATTTTAAAAATTTAGCAATTTTCAAACTTTGTATTTTTTTGCCCTTAAATCAGAGAGATATGTCACGAAAAATAGTTAATAAATAACATTTCCCACATGTCTACTTTACATCAGCACAATTTTGGAAACAAATTTTTTTTTTGTTAGGGAGTTATAAGGGTTAAAAGTTGACCAGCAATTTCTCATTTTTACAACACCATTTTTTTTTAGGGACCACATCACATTTGAAGTCATTTTTAGGGGTCTATATGATAGAAAATGATGAAGTGTGACACCATTCTAAAAACTACACCCCTCAAGGTTCTCAAAACCACATTCAAGAAGTTTATTAACCCTTTACGTGCTTCACAGGAACTGAAACAATGTGGAAGGAAAAAATGAACATTTAACTTTTTTTTGCAAACATCTTAATTCAGAACCATTTTTTTTATTTTCACAAGAGTAAAAATAGAAATGTAACCATAAATTTTGTTATGCAATTTCTCCTGAATACGACAATACCCCATATGTGGGGGTAAACCACTTTTTGGGCGCACCGCAGAGCTTGGAAGTGAAGGAGCGCCGTTTTACTTTTTCAATGTAGAATTGGCTGGAATTGAGATTGGACGCCATGTCGCGTTTGGAGAGCACTTTGAACCCCCATGTGCTTCACAGAAGTTTATAATGTAGAGCCGTGAAAAAAAAAATCGAATTTTTGCTACAAAAATGATCTTTTTGCCCACAAATTTTTATTTTCACAAGGGTAACAGGAGAAATTAGACCACAAAAGTTGTTGTGCAATTTCTCCTGAGTACGCTGATACCCAATATGTGGGGGTAAACCACTGTTAGGGCGCACCGCATAGCTTGGAAGAGAAGGAGTGCCGTTTTACTTTTTCAATGTAGAATTGGCTGGAATTGAGATTGGACGCCATGTCGCGTTTGGAGAGCCCCTGATGTGCCTAAACAGTGGAAACCCCCCACAAGTGAAACCATTTTGGAAACTAGACCCCTTAAGGAACTTATCTAGATGTGTCGTGAGCACTTTGAACCCCCATGTGCTTCACAGAAGTTTATAACGTAGAGCCATGAAAAAAAAAATCGCATTTTTTCTACAAAAATGATCTTTTTGCCCACAAATTTTTATTTTCACAAGGGTAACAGGAGAAATTAGACGACTAAAGTTGTTGTGCAATTTCTCCTGAGTACGTCGATACCCAATATGTGGGGGTAAACCACTGTTTGGGCGCACCGCAGAGCTTGGAAGAGAAAGAGTGCCGTTTTACTTTTTCAATGTAGAATTGGCTGGAATTGAGATCGGACGCCATGTCGCGTTTGGAGAGCCCCTGATGTGCCTAAACTGTAGAAATCCCCAAGTGACCCCATTTTGGAAACTAGACCCCCATGGAACTTATCTAGATGTGTGGTGAGAACTTTGAATGCCCAAGTGCTTCACAGAAGTTTAGAATGCAGAGTCGTGAAAATAAAAAATATTTTTTTTCCACAAAAAAGATATTGTAGCCCCCAAGTTTTTATTTTCACAAGGGTAACAGGAGAAATTGGACTGCAATAGTTGTTGTCCAATTTATCCCGAGTACGCTGATGCGCCATATGTGGGGGTAAACCACTATTTGGGCACACGGCAGAGCTCGGAAGGGAAGGAGCGCCTTTTTGGAATGCAGACTTTGATAGAATGGTCTGTGGGCATTATGTTGCGATTGCAGAGCCCCTGATGTACCTAAACTGTAGTAACCCCCCACAAGTGACCCCATTTTGGAAACTAGACCCCCTAAGGAACTTATCTAGATGTGTGGTGAGAACTTTGAATGCCCAAGTGCTTCACAGAAGTTTAGAATGCAGAGTCGTGAAAATAAAAAATTTTTTTTTTTTCACAAAAAAGATATTGTAGCCCCCAAGTTTTTATTTTCACAAGGGTAGCAGGAGAAATTGGACCACTAAAGTTGTTGTCCAATTTATCCTGAGTATGCTGATGCCCCATATGTGGGGGTAAACCACTGTTTGGGTGCACGGCAGAGCTCGGAAGGGAAGGAGCGCCGTTTTGGAATGCAGACTTTGATAGAATGGTCTGTGGGCATTATGTTGCGATTGCAGAGCCCCTGATGTACCTAAACTGTAGTAACCCCTCACAAGTGACCCCATTTTGGAAACTAGACCCCCCAAGGAACTTATCTAGATGTGTGGTGAGAACTTTGAATGCCCAAGTGCTTCACAGAAGTTTATAATGCAGAGTCATAAAAAAATATATATATATATTTTTCCACAAAAAAGATTTTGTAGCCCCCAAATTTTTATTTTCACAAGGGTAACAAGAGAAATTGGACCCCAGAAGTTGTTGTCCAATTTATCCCGAGTACGCTGATGCCCCATATGTGGGGGTAACCCACTGTTTGGGCACACGGCAGAGCTCAGAAGGGAGGGAGCACCATTTGACTTTTTGAGTGCAAAATTGGCTGTCGTGTTTGGAGACCCCCTGATGTACCTAAACAGTGGAAACCCCCCAATTCTAGCTCCAACCCTAACCCCAACACACCCCTAACCCTAATCCCAACCTGATCCATAATCCTAATCACTAACCCTAACCATAATCACAACCCTTACCCCAAAACAACCCTAATGTCAACTCTAACCATAACCCTAATCAAAACCCTAAATCCAACACACCCCTAATCCTAATCTCAACCCTAACCTCAAACCTAACCCTAATCCCAATACACCCCTAATCACAACCCTAACCTTAACCCTAATCCCAAACCTAACCCTAATCCCAAGCGTAACCCTAATGCCAACCCTAACCCTAATACCAACCCTAATCCAAACCCTAACCCTAATCCCAACTCTAACCGTAACTTTAGCCCCAACCCTAGCCCTACCTTTAGCCCCAACCCTAACCCTAGCCCTAAGGCTACTTTCACACTTGCGTCGTTTGGCAGCATTCCGTCGCAATCAGTCGTTTTGGACAAGAAACGGATCCTGCAAATGTGCCCGCAGGATGCGTTTTTTGCCCATAGACTTGTATTGCCGACGGATCATGACGGATGGCCACACGTCGCGTCCGTCGTGCACTGGATCAGTTGTGTTTTGGCGGACCGTCGGCACAAAAAAACGTTCAATGAAACTTTTTTTTGTACGTCACATCCGCCATTTCTGACCGCGCATGCGTGGCCGTAACTCCGCCCCCTCCTCCCCAGGACATAGATTGGGCAGCGGATGCGTTGAAAAACTACAGCCGCTGCCCACGTTGTGCACAATTTTCACAACGTGCGTCAGTATGTCGGGCCGACGCATTGCGACGGCCCCGTACCGACGTAAGTGTGAAAGAAGCCTAACCCTAAATTTAGCCCCAACCCTAACCCTAAATTTAGCCCCAACCCTAGCCCTAACCCTAGCCCTAACCCTAGCCCTAACCCTAACCCTAATTTTAGCCCCAACTGCTGTTTTCCTGCCGGCCAGCAGATGGAGACAGATGGCGGGCGCACTGCGCATGCGCCCGCCATTTTCTTTTGCCGGCGGCCAGGAGGAGCAGCAGGAGGATCCAGGGACACAGGTGAGTATGATAGGGTCCCCGAATCCCCCTATTTCTCTGTCCTCTGATGTGCGATCACATCAGAGGACAGAGAATTACACTTTACTTTTTTTTTTTTTTTGCGGTCGCCGGTAAACAGTTAATTACCAGCGATCGCAAAACAGGGGTCGGTAAAACCGACCCCGATCATGCTCTTTGGGGTCTCGGCTACCCCCAAAGATTCTCGCGGGGCCGGCCGGCGGGCGCACTGCGCATGCGCCTGCCATTTTGAAGATGGCGGCGCCCACCGGGAGCCACGAAGAGCACCGGGGGAGACAGGTAAGTATTGGGGGGCTACCTGGGACCCCTTTTCTCTGTCCTCCGATATGCGATCACATCGGAGGACAGAGAAATTAAAAAGAGATCGCATTTTTTTTTTTTTTTTGCGATCGCCGGTAAACGGTTAATTACCGGCGATCGCAAATTCGGGGTGGGTAAAAAAAACCCCGAATCATGTTCTCTGGGGTCTCGGCTACCCCCGGCAGCCGAGACCCGGGAGAAAATCCGACTCTGGGGGGCGCTATTTACTTTTTCCACAGCGCCGTTAATTAACGGCGCTGTGGTTTAAGTACCCTTAGCGGCCGCCGTTAAAAGGCGTATCGGCGGTCGCTAAGGGGTTAAAAATATAACTTTTTGTTATTAAACTACAAATATCAGAAAATTATGGGTTTTTCTAGACGTGACACACCACCTGAGTTATACTTGTATTTTTTTATAAATTTTCACACACTGAGCTCAAAGGTTAGCCATCACTGCTCTATACAGTATGTATTCTGCATACAGCTGATTGCTGTGTAAGGAGATAGACCGGACCGCAGGTACCTGCATGCCGGGTCTGGAACTGAGAGAACTGCATCTTCTGTTCCCAGGGGGAAGCCTGAGTGGGGCAGACCTTCCCTCGCTGTCTGGGGGAAGCCTGAGTGAGACAGGGCTTCCTGCTGTCCCAGGAGGGCAGGAAGAGCTAAAGAAGTGCACACAGCAAAGGAGTAGGAGAGGAGGAAAGTGCGTGAAGCAGAGCAGTCTGGTGCTGGCAGAGAGCAGCACAGAGAACAGAGTGCAGAATGGTGAGCGGCGCGCCCTGCTTCCCCCACCTGAGAGGACTGATGTGGCGACGCGCCATATAAGAGCCCCCGTTGCCTGTGGAGAGAGCCGTGCAAAGCAGAGCTGTGCGGAGCAGAGTCTTGCAGAGCCGTGCCCGCAGAGCAGAGCCAAGCCGGGTGCTGCAGCAGCCAAAGAGAGGAGTGCCCTGTCCAGGGAGCACCAGTGCCACACAGACCAGTGACAGTTGACGCCCGCCATCAACAGCGGAGACCAGAGAGAGAGATGGGCAGTGTGTGCCTGGTGACCGCCATAATGACAGGTGCCAGTTGCTCCAGGATAGTGAGTACCATGCGCATGCTGCTTGACAGAGACCGGAGCATGACTGTCAGCTACTAGAGGTACCCTGACTGCTATGAGGTACCAGGATGAGATCCTCAGACACATTGCAAGACCATATCCAATCGAGCACATCTGGGACATCATGTCTCATTCCATCCACCAATGCTACTTTGCACCACAGACTGTCCAGGAGTTGATTGATGCTTTAATCCAGGTCTTGGAGAATATCCACTGCCTAATAAGGACCATGCCCAGGCATTGTAGGGAGGTCATACAGGCACGGGGAGGCTACACACACTACTGAGCATCATTTCCTTGTCTTGAAGCATTTCTACTGAAGATGGATCAGCCTGTAATTAAATTTTCCACTTTGATTCTATCATTCCAAATCCAGACCTCCATGTGATATTAATTTTGATTTATATTCATCACTTTAATGTTTTATTATTTTCAACACATTCCACTATGTAATGAATAAAGATTTGCAACTGGAATATTTCATTTATTGATATCTAGGATGTGGTATTTTAGTGTTCACTTTGTTTTTTGAGTAGTATACATAAATATGTATAGTACAACGCAAACGTTTTCAGAAAATGTGATAAAATGCTGCAATGTAAGAATGGTTTAAAAAATAGAAGAGTTAACCCCTTCATGACCCAGCCTATTTTGACCTTAATGACCTTGCCGTTTTTTGCAATTCTGACCAGTGTCCCTTTATGAGATAATAACTCAGGAATGCTTCAACGGATCCTAGCGGTTCTGAGGTTGTTTTTTCGTGACATATTGGGCTCACGTTAGTGGTAAATTTAGGTCGATAATTTTTGCGTTTATTTGTGAAAAAACTGGAAATTTGGCTAAAATTTCGAAAATTTTGCAATTTTCAAATTTTGCATTTTTATTGTTAAACGAGAGAGTTTTGTGACACAAAATAGTTAATAAATAACATTACCCACATATCTACTTTACATCAGCACAATTTTTGAAACAAATTTTTTTGCTAGGAAGTTATAAGGGTTAAAATTTGACCAGTGATTTCTCATTTTTACAGCAAAATTTACAAAACCTTTTTTTTAGGGACCACCTCACATTTGAAGTCAGTTTGAGGGGTCTATATGGCTGAAAATACCCAAAAGTGAGACCATTCTAAAAACTGCACCCCTCAAAACCACATTCAAGAAGTTTATTAACCCTTCAGGTGCTTCACAGCAGCAGAAGCAACATGGAAGGAAAAAATGAACATTTAAATTTTTAGTCACAAAAATGATCTTTTAGCAACAATTTTTTTATTTTCCCAAGGGTAAAATAAGAAACTGGACTCCAAAAGTTATTGTACAATTTGTCCTGAGTACGCTGATACCCCATATGTGGGGGGAACCACTGTTTGGGCGCACGACAGGGCTCGGAAGGGAAGGAGCGCCATTTGACTTTTTCAATGACAAATTGGCTCCAATCTTTAGCGGACACCATGTCGCGTTTGGAGAGCCCCTGTGTTCCTAAACATTGGAGCTCCCCCACAAGTGACCCCATTTTGGAAACTAGACCCCCCAAGGAACTTATCCAGATGCATAGCGAGCACTTTGAACAAACCCCAGGTGCTTCACAAATTGATACGTAAAAATGAAAAAGTACTTCTTTTCACAAAAAATTTCTTTTAGCTTCAATTTGTTCATTTCCACATGGGCAACAGGATAAAATCTGTTGGGCAATTTCTCGTGAGAACACCGATACCTCATATGTGGTCACAAACCACTGTTTGTGCAAAAGGCAAGGCTCCGAAGGGAAGGAGCGCCATTTGACTTTTGAATGAAAAATTAGCTCTAATCGTTAGCGGACACCATGATGCGTTTGGAGAGCCCCTGTGTGCCTAAACATTGGAGCTCCCCCACATGTGACCCCCATTTTGGAAACTAGACCCCCAAGGAACTTATCTAGATGCATAGTGAGCACTTTGAACCCCTAGGTGCTTCGCAAATTGATCCGTAATAATGAAAAAGTACTTTTTTTTCACAAAAAAATTGTTTTAGCCTCAATTTGTTCATTTCCACATGGGCAACAGGATAAAATGGATCCTAAAATTTATTGGGCAATTTCTCCTGAGTACACTGATACCTCACATGTGGGGGTAAACCACTATTTGTGCACACGGCATGGCTCGGAAGGGAAGGAGCGCCATTTGACTTTTTGAATGAAAAATTAGCTCCAATCGTTAGCGGACACCATGTCGCGTTTGGAGAGCCCCTGTGTGCCTAAACATTGGAGTTCCCCCACATGTGACCCCATTTTGGAAACTAGACCTCCCATGAAACTAATCTAGATGTGCGGTGACCACTTTAAACCCCCAAGTGCTTCACAGAAGTTTACAACGCAGAGCCGTGAAAATAAAAAATAATTTTTCTTTCCTCAAAAACGATGTTTTAGCAAGCAATTTTGTTATTTTCACAAGGGTAACAGGAGAAATTGGACCCCAATAGTTGTTGCCCAGTTTGTCCCGAGTATGCACGTACCCCATATGTAGGGGTAAACCACTGTTTGGGCGCACGTCGGGGCTCGGAAGTGAGGGAGCACCATTTGACTTTTTTAACGCAAGATTGGCTGGAATCAATGCTGGCGCCATGTTGCATTTGGAGACCCCTGATGTGCCTAAACAGTGGAAACCCCTCAAGTCTAACTCCAACACTAACCCCAACACACCCCTAACCCTAATCCCAACTCTAGCCATAACCCTAATCACAACCCTAACCCCAACACAGCCCTAACCCAAACACACCCCTAACCCTAATCCCAACTCTAGCCATAACCCTAATCACAACCCTAGCCCCAACACACTCCTAACCACAACCCTAACCCCAACACACCCCTAACCCTAGTCCCAACCCTAACCGTAACCATAACCCTAACCACAAGCCTAATCTTAACCCTATTTCCAACCCTAGCCCTAATTCCAACCCTAACCCTAAGGCTATGTGCCCACGTTGCAGATACGTGTGAGATTTTTCCGCATCATTTTTTAAAAATCCGCAGGTAAAAGGCACTGCGTTTTACCTGCGGATTTACCGCGGATTTCCAGTGTTTTTTGTGTGGATTTCACCTGAGGATTCCTATTGAGGAACTGGTGTAAAACGCTGCGGAATCCACACAAAGAATTGACATGCTGCGGAAAATACAACGCAGCGTTTCCGCGCGGTATTTTCCGCACCATGGGCACAGCGGATTCGGTTTTCCATAGGTTTACATGGAACTGTAAAGCTGATGAAAACCTGCTACGAATCCACAGCGGATCTGCAACCAAATCCGCACCGCGTGCACATAGCCTAATTCTAAGGGTATGTGCACACGCAGCAGTTTCCCATGAGTTTACAGTTCAATGTAAACCTATGGGAAACAAAAAACGCTGTGCACATGCTGCGGAAAAAACTGCGTGGTTTACATTCCGCAGCATGTGACTTCTTTCTGCGGATTCCGCAGCAGTTTTACAACTGCTCCAATAGAAAACCGCAGTTGTAAAACCGCAGTGAAATCCACAGAAAAACCGCAGAAAAAACGCGATAAATCTGCAGTTTTGATCCTGCCTTCCTCTATCTCTATTTTTACATCCAAAAATGAAAACATGTGGGACGGAGGAGAACGCAAGTTTAACGATTTTGTCAGCTTCTTAAATAATAATAACGATCAAAATATGAAATTTACGTCTGTATTTGGAGATAAACAACTAGAATTTTTGGATGTAAAAATAGAGATAGAGGAAGGCAGGATCAAAACTAGTGTCCACAGAAAAACAACGGCGACCAATAATGTGTTGCATTTTCAGAGCGCTCATCCAGTTCACACTAAGTGTGGCATCCCATATAGCCAGATGGTAAGACTAAGAAAAATTAATAACTGTGAGGATAGCTATAAAAAGCAGCTGGACGATCTCAAATTGCGCTTTAGAAATAGAGGTTATCCTAATCACATACTGCAAAAGGCAGAACAAAGGGCTGCCAATTTAACCCAAGTTGATCTTTTAAAAAAAGGGAGAAATAAGAGTAGAGGGTATAATAGTACGCTGAATAATCGTAAAGAAAACGGGACTTTTACTTTTTTATTTAAACATAGCCCACTTGATGATAACATCCATGCAGCCATCCGAAAAAATTGGCACGTGATTAAAAATTATACCGATTTTCGCGATTTAACCACTTGTATCCCTCGTTTTGCCTATAAATGAACAGTAAATTTAGGCGACTTGGTAGTAAAACACCGGCTGTCTGCTGATACCAGCAGCTGGATGAAAAAATCGCTCCCGCAAGGTAATTTCAGGTGCGGTGGTTGCAGTATGTGTCACCTCCATAATATTACTAACCCCCTCAAAATAGGCACTTTCTTTCATTTCGTAAAAGACTTCATAACATGTAAATGTAAATTTGTGGTATACGTTATCTACTGCCCTTGTCACCGATTTTATATCGGTAAAACCATAAGACCCCTATTTGTTAGGTTTCGCGAGCACTATAATTCTGTGCTCACAGGGAAGGGGCGTGTGCGCCTAGTAAAACACATACATGACGCGCATGGTGGCGACCCTAGTTCCCTTTGTTTTGCCGGCTTAGAGGTAGTTAAATTCCCTCAGCAAGGAGGCAATCATAATAAATTATTATTACAGCGCGAAGCTCATTGGATTTTAAAAACTGATGCACAAGGAGCTTGGGGTCTTAATGATAAATTAGACATGGCGGTTTTTCTCTAGATCCGTTAGTAAACTGAGATTGTAGAATGAGTTAAGTTGTTTTTACTAATTGTTAATTGCACACATATGTCGTAAGCAGTACGTCGACTCCTATAAGAGGATATGACGTTACTAACACAACTCACTGGACCCGTTGAAGCGATTGTTCGCGAAACGGCCGTCGTCTGTCTCGTCTCTGCACCCTCCCTCACCGCTCCCTCCTCATGTCGTAGCCTGCCTTGTCCCTAGCTGGGAATGTTGAGCCACGGTCAATAAAGGACTATATTATCATTGAAGATAACGGGTGAGTGCTGCTTTCATTCATTTCTTCATGTATTGGTGATTCTTTATTTTATTATTGTCCCTACCTATGGGGGTGATAAAGGGGGAGGTTAATTTACTATTTTTTTTATTTTGATCACTGTGATAGGTTTTATCACAGTGATCAAAATGTATATGGAACGAATCTGCCGGCTGCGCATGCGTCTGTCATTTTGGAAGATAACGGCACCCATGGAGAAGACGGACGGACACCAGGAGGCTCGGTAAGTATGAGGGGGTGGGGGAGAGCACGGGGGGTGGATCGGAGCACAGGGGGGGGTGGATCAGAGCACAGGGGAGCGGACAGGAGGATGGGGGGAGCGGACAGGAGAACGGAGGGGAGCGGACCACAGAACGGAGGACTGGGGAGGAGATCGGTGAAGGTGGGGGGGGGGGGGGGGCAGATCAGGGTTTCCAGCCATGGCCAATGATATTGCAGCATCGGCCATGGCTGGATTGTAATATTTCACCACTTTTCATAGGTGAAATATTACAAATTGCACTGATTGGCTGTTGCACTTTCAACAGCCAATCAGAGCGATCGTAGCAACGTGGGGGCAAAGCCACCCCCCCTGGGCTAAAGTACCACTCCCCCTGTCCCTGCAGATCGGGTGAAATTGGAGTCAAACCTCTTAAGTCATCTATATGGGTATGTAGGTTATATGCCAATCAGAGTCTAGCCCATAGCCCTGAACAGATCTTTTATATGTAAGAAAAACATGGATTTCCCTAGAATAAGACTGCAGATATCAAGGTATCAATTTGTTCATATACAATGAGGTAAAGGGGAAAAATATGAATTAAAATATAACTTTTAATTACCTGATAAGATTAATAAAACAGGTTGCTGAGTTTATCTGATATATAAAATCAGTGGCTTACTTAATCTGCCATATTAGTTATAAGAAATTCTCAGTATAATCTCATAGATGACTATAGAAATTTTTGGTCAATCTGTGTATGGTACAAGGCACTATGCCTTTAATATAAAGTGGGTATATAAACCATAACTTGAAAGGGTAGCCAGCCAGTTACATCAGATTGTAGTAAACTAAACCATAAAAATATGGATTAATATTCCTATTAAACTAATAGGCTAACAATGACTATAAAATTCTGAGTTTAATAGTGATCCGTTTGAGATCATATGGCTAGGTCACTGCACTTACAATTATGAATAAGATCTAAATCCCCTTCCAGTCAGTAAAAATCACTTAGAGTTCCCAAATTTTGCTATTAAACTGACCTGCTTAACTAGGAATTACAGAGCTGATATAAGTACTAAGTGCAGACAGCGTTCCACGTAATGAAGTCATTGTGCTTATAAATAAAAGTATGTGCAGTGATATAATTGTATAGCTCTGATAGTAGATGACCGTTATCTTAATATATTCACCGACCTCCATATTGGGACACCGAATTGATGTGTGTCTCAATATGGAAACTGCTGGTGGTACCAGCCTCTTGCGCGGTACCACCAGCGGAACACCGTCACGCCACACACACACACACACACTGTATAACCCGTAGGCATCACACACACACCAACACACACTGTATATGCCGTACGCAACACACACACTGTATATGCCGTATGCACCACACACACACTGTATACACTGTACGCAGCCTCTTGCACGGTACCACCAGTGGAACACCATCGCAAACACACTGACACCCGGATCAGCCGAATGATTCACTGACCGCCGCCATCTTTGTACAGGAGGAACGCATGTGCAGTTTTAATGTGACCGCCGCTGTCTGCACAAAGATGGCGGCGGTCTGATTTACTGCATCTGCGTGAATTCCACGCAGGCACAGTGAATCATTCGGCTGATCCCGGCGGCAGATGCGCGACGTGTCTACAGGCAGAGGAAGCCGGTCACATTAAAGGGGTTTTCCCACAAACGAAAGTTCATTTTAAAAACTGTCTGTGTCTGACCGTGTATGGAGCATACCACATCTCCTGGGCAGGGGAGGAAGCAAAAGACAATACTGACATTACAGCAGGGGATCACAGAGGATTTCTTTTGTCAGGTAAAATATTTCACTGACTGTGTTTAAGCAATATTTTACCTCACAAAATGTATCCTCTGCGATCTCCTGCTGTAATGTCAGTATTGTCTTTTGCTTCCTCCCCTGCCCAGGAGCTGTGGTATGTTCGGTACATGGTCAGACACAGACAATTTTTAAAATGAACTTTCGCTCATGGGAAAACCCCTTTAAAAAGCAAATATCAACGCCAACATGGCTCCTCCTAAAAAGTACGCCAGTGACAATGAAAGGAAAGCAGCAAAGGCACAACGTTGAAGACAACAAAAGGCAAATGAGACTCTTGAAGAGCAACAGAATCGCTGGGACAAAAACAATGCATATAAGCGTGAGCACATGGGGTAGAGATTCTCAACGCTGCAAAGCCTGCCCCCAACGTGACATTACCGCCCTCCCGATGCGATGGCATCGGGCCTCCATATAGTCAAAAATAATTCTAGAAACTCTCTGAAGCCATAATTATTATTATTATTATTTATTTATATAGCACCATTGATTCCATGGTGCTGTACATGAGAAGGGGTTACATACAAGTTACAAATATCACATACAGTAAACAAACTAACAATGACGGACTGATACAGAGGGGCGAGGACCCTGCCCTTGCGGGCTTACATTCTACAGGATTATGGGGAAGGAGACAGTAGGTTGAGGGTTGCAGGAGCACTGTATAGAGAGGTAAGGATAGATAGCATCTCAAGAGTTAATACCAGTCATCAATTCTTGTGCAAAAGAATGTATGGCTGGAACACAGTATCAGAAAAATGAGATCTTGACAGCACTAGGGCATAAGCTGTATGCAAAGCTAAATGCTGGTGGTGTCCCATGTGTTAATGGAGCCACTGTCCTTGTGTGAAGGGGCTGTTTCAATGGTGTGTATGTGACTGTAGAAACTGTCACTAAAGTACAAGACAAATGGCTGAAAGGAAACTGCTGCATTCATTGTGTGGACATATAGAACGGTATCCGTCACAGCATCTAGCATAATTCAGATCGTGCAGATAAATGCTAATTAAGTCAGCTTCTATCTAACCAGGGCTTTCTAGAGGGACAATCATTCCCTACTGCTGTACGTTCCCTAGCTCAAATTTTGCTAGCTATCCATAAAACTGAGACCTGGTCCCTGGCACGTGTTTCGCTAATATGTGTCGGCTTTTTCAATTTATTCCATTTTCTTTGACCTGCATACCTATACAAACAGCTTACTGATTCTACTGGTAGATTCCATTTAACAAGTTGCAAAACGAAAGAACAAACAAGAAATCTAAATCAAATCAATATTTGGTGTGACCATCTTTTGCATTCAAAACCGCATCAAACCATCAGTTCTTCTAGATACATTGCACACAGTTTTTGAAGGAATTTAGCAGTAGGTTGCTTCAGACATCTTGGAGAACCAACAACAGATCTTCTGTGGTTGCAGGCTTGATCAAATCTTTTTGCTCTTCATGTAATTTCAGTTCTGTGGGGCCATATAATCACTTCAAGAACTCCATTTTTCAGCTGAAGATAGTTCTGATTTTGGCTGTATGTTTGGGGTCACTGCCCTGCTGCATAATAATTTTGGAGCTAGTCAGACTCCCCCTTATAAGATTGCCTGATGTATAAGAGCCTGCCTGTATTTCTCAGCATTGAGGACACCAAGAAATGCAGCAGATGAAAGGCCTATCATATTTTCCTTCTAAATTGGAAGCTGTCCAGTTGTATCAGCTCAGAACTGGTAGCAACAAGTGGGGCCTAGCTACACCCACCTCCTGTTCACAGAACTCTGGCCAGAACTGGTATTCATAAATCAATGACTGAGGTGAAATCTCTCACAGCAGCAAAGTGAAGGACAGCATCCAATCCACATACCGCAGCAAAGTGAAGGACAGCATCCAATCCAGGTGAAGTATAAAAAGTCCTTTATTGTGCCAAATGCAACGTTTCAACCATATAGGTCTTTGTCAAGCTTGAAAAATACCTATATGGTTGAAACGTTGCATTTGGCACAATAAAGGACTTTTTTTACCTCACCTGGATTGGATGTTTCCTTCACTTTGTATGTACTTTTCCATTTAGGTCCAGTGGAACTAGGACGGGCATCCCTATATCAGTTGTGCTGTCGGCTATATTCTAATATTCAGGTGAAATCTCTATCTTTAAAAATCACTTTTATCCCAAATAATTAACATTGCCAATTTTACCACCATTCCTTATGCGCAGTATTTCCACTCTGCACCATAACATGTCAGAATTGGATACAAATACAAAAAAAACGATCTGATGTGCACACATATATACTCATTGGCTGTAAACCATAATCATCTACATTAACAGAAATAAAGACTTGAAATAGGTCACTCTGTTTGTAGTTACTAATATATGAGTTTCACTTTTTGTATTGAAGAACTGAAATAAATTATCTTTTGGATGATATTCTAATTTTGTGAGAAGAACTTGTATATTCCTCCTACGTCTCAATATTTCCACAATGCATATATTTTCGAATCCTCCATTTTTGCACTTGCCCTCAGATATTGCTATTGGACATCAAATCTTGTATGATTCCTGTGTACCTCCTTCTATTTCTCGCAACCCTAAATCCTTTGGTGATAAATGGATATTGGAATCCCCTACCATTGCACTTTGCCCTCATTCAGACAACGAACTACCAGAATAAATTCAATCATATATTATAGCAGTTTCTCATTCTTGAACATAACTGCTACAGATGACATAGTAACATAGTAACATAACTGCTACCGATGACGCTTCTCTAGATCAGACAATACCCTACACAATCAGTCAATATATTAAGACTGCTCTTATCGTAGCACCTTCCTAAATCAATGTGCTCTTTATTTATCAATGCTTCTCCGTTGTATTAGGTCATCACACTCTCCGTTATTAAGCACTCGGTGAGCCATATCATTTCCACCCATCCAATGCTAATACAGACTTTCTATTGGTTAAAGGGACACCGTCACCTGAATTTGTAGGGAACAATCTTCAGCCATGGAGGCGGGGTTTTGGGGTTTTTGATTCACCCTTTCCTTACCCGCTGGCTGCATGCTGGCTGCAATATTGGATTGAAGTTCATTCTCTGTCCTCCGTAGTACATGCCTGCACAAGGCAATCAGGTGTGTGTTGTGAATTCCGCTCTTGGGCTCCCTCCGGTGGTTGTAAGTGGCACTTTTGTGAGTTCTGCTCTTGGGCTCCCTCTGGTGGTTTCAAGTGGTATGGCTGCTCCTTGGATTTAGCTGTAAGCAGCTGCTTCTACTGATTGTCTTTTCTGCTCGGCTATTTATGCCTGGCTCTTTCCTTCAGCCAGTGCCACTTGTAAATGGTTCCTGGTTGGATTCACATCTCTTTGGATTTCACTGTTATCCTGACCAGTTCAGCAAAGCTAAGTTCTTGCTTGCTCTTTTCTGTCCACAGATTGTGGACTTATCCGCTCTGTGCTTTCTATGTTTGTCCAGCTTATCAGTATGAATTAACGCTGTGTTGCTGGAAGCTCTGGGAAGCAGATTTACCCTCCACACCTTTAGTCAGGTGTGGAGATTTTTGTAATCTCTGCGTGGATTTTTGTAGTGTTTTATACTGACCGCACAGTATTCCATCCTGTCCTATCTATCTAGCTAGACTGGCCTCCTGTGCTCATCCTGGTTTCATTCTGTGTATGTCTTTTCCCTCTCCACTCACAGTCATTATTTGTGGGGGGCTAATCTATCCTTTGGGGATTTTCTCTGAGGCAAGATAGTTTTCCTGCTTCTATCTTTAGGGGTAGTTAGCTCTTAGGCTGTGTCGAGGTGCCTAGGGAGAGTTAGGAGCATCCCACGGCTACTTCTAGTGTTGTGTTGAGCTTAGGGACTGCGGTCAATACAGATACCACCTACTTCAGAGCTCATTCCATGTTGCTCCTAAACCACCAGATCTTAACAGTACAAGTGGCCATAAATGAATTAAATGCATCTCAAAAAGAAGGAAAAAATTCTGAGCCATTTTTTTTTCTGTGCTCTCTTTTTGTCTTTTTTTTCCTCTTGACCTTTGGGTGGTGCAGGATTTGTGCTCTGGCATGGATGTTCAGGGTTTGTTTTCTCGTGTGGATCAACTTGCTGCAAGAGTACAGAGTATCCAAGATTATGTTGTCCAGACTCCGGCTTTGGAGCCTAAAATTCCTACTCCTGATTTGTTTTTTGGAGACAGATCCAAGTTTTTGAACTTTAAAAATAACTGCAAATTGTTTTTTGCTTTGAAACCCCGTTCTTCTGGCGATCCCACTCAGCAAGTAAAAATCATCATATCCTTGCTGCGTGGTGACCCTCAGGACTGGGCATTCTCCCTTGAATCAGGGGATCCGGCATTGCTGAATGTAGACGCATTTTTTCAAGCGCTCGGATTATGGTATGATGAACCTAACTCTGTGGATCATGCAGAAAAAACCCTGTTGGCCTTGTGTCAAGGTCAGGAAGTGGCAGAATTATACTGCCAGAAATTTAGGAAATGGTCTGTGCTTACTAAATGGAATGAGGATGCTCTGGCTGCTATTTTCAGAAAGGGTCTTTCCGAAGCCCTTAAAGATGTTATGGTGGGCTTCCCTACGCCTACTGGTTTGAGCGAGTCTATGTCTCTAGCCATTCAGATTGATCGGCGTTTGCGCGAGCGCAAAGCTGTGCACCATATGGCAGTGCCCTCTGAGCAGAGTCCTGAATCTATGCAATGTGATAGGATTTTGACTAAAACAGGACGGCAGGAATTCAGACATCAGAATAGGCTGTGTTTTTACTGTGGTGATTCTGCTCATGTTATTTCTGAGTGCCCTAAACGTACTAGGAGGGTCCCTAGGTCTGTTACCATTAGTACTGTACAGCCTAAATTTCTTTTATCTGTGACCCTGATTTGCTCATTGTCGTCCTTTTCTGTCATGGCATTTGTGGATTCAGGCGCTGCCCTGAACCTAGTGGACTTAGAATTTGCCAGGCGCTGTGGTTTTTCCTTGCAGCCTTTACAGAGCCCTATTCCTTTGAGGGGCATTGATGCTACTCCATTGGCCAAGGATAAACCTCAGTACTGGACGCAGATGACCATGTACATGGCTCCTGCACATCAGGAAAATTGCCGTTTTCTGGTGTTGCATAACCTGCATGATGTTGTTGTACTGGGTTTTCCATGGTTACAGGAACATAATCCGGTGCTGGATTGGAAAACTATGTCTGTGACTAGTTGGGGTTGTCAAGGGGTATATAGTGACGTTCCTTTGATGTCAATTTCCTCTTCCACCTCTTCTGAGGTCCCTGAGTTTTTGTCGGATTTCCAGGATGTATTTGATGAGCCCAAGTCCAGTTCCCTTCCTCCACATAGGGACTGTGATTGTGCTATTAACTTGATTCCAGGTTGTAAGTTCCCTAAAGGCCGACTTTTCAATCTGTCTGTGCCAGAGCATGCCGCCATGCGGAGCTATGTTAAGGAATCTTTGGAGAAAGGGCATATTCGGCCGTCTTCATCACCATTGGGAGCGGGTTTCTTTTTTGTTGCTAAGAAGGATGGCTCCTTGAGACCCTGTATAGAATATCGTCTTCTTAATAAGATCACGGTCAAATTCCAATACCCCTTGCCTTTGCTTACTGATTTGTTTGCTCAGATTAAGGGGGCTAGTTGGTTTACTAAGATTGACCTCCGAGGGGCATATAATCTTGTTCGTATTAAACAGGGTGACGAATGGAAAACTGCATTTAATACGCCCGAAGGCCATTTTGAATACCTTGTGATGCCATTTGGGCTCTCTAATGCTCCATCTGTGTTCCAGTCCTTCATGCATGATATTTTCCGCAATTATCTTGATAAATTCATGGTTGTATATTTGGATGATATTTTGATTTTTTCCGATGATTGGGAGTCTCATGTGAAGCAGGTCAGGATGGTGTTCCAGATCCTTCGTGATAATGCTTTGTTTATGAAGGGGTCTAAATGCCTATTCGGAGTTCAGAAGGTCTCTTTTTTGGGTTTTATTTTTTCTCCCTCGTCTATAGAAATGGATCCTGTTAAGGTCCAAGCTATTCATGACTGGATTCAACCCACATCTGTGAAGGGCCTTCAAAAATTTTTGGGCTTTGCTAATTTCTATCGCCGTTTCATTGTCAACTTTTCCAGTGTGGTTAAGCCCCTTAATGATTTGACGAAAAAAGGCGCTGATGTGACGAATTGGTCCTCTGCGGCTGTTGAGGCCTTTCAGGAGCTTAAACGCCGATTTACTTCTGCCCCTGTGTTGCGTCAGCCGGATGTTTCTCTTCCTTTTCAGGTTGAGGTCGATGCTTCTGAGATAGGGGCAGGGGCCGTTTTGTCTTAGAGGGAATCTGATGGTTCTTTGATGAAACCGTGTGCTTTTTTTTCCAGAAAGTTCTCGCCTGCGGAACGCAATTATGATGTCGGCAATCAGGAGTTGTTGGCTATGAAGTGGGCGTTTGAGGAGTGGCGACATTGGCTTGAGGGAGCTAAGCACCGCGTTGTGGTCCTGACTGATCATAAGAATCTGATTTACCTCGAGTCGGCCAAGCGGCTGAATCCTAGACAGGCTCGATGGTCCCTGTTTTTCTCCCGTTTTGATTTTGTGGTCTCGTATCTTCCGGGATCTAAGAATGTTAAGGCTGATGCCCTCTCTAGGAGTTTTTCGCCTGATTCTCCTGGAGTCCTTGAGCCGGTTGGCATTCTTAAGGAAGGGGTGATTCTTTCTGCTACCTCCCCTGATTTGCGGCGGGTGCTTCAGGAATTTCAGGCTGATAGGCCTGACCGCTGTCCTGTGGGGAAGCTGTTTGTTCCTGATGGATGGACAAGTAAGGTGATTTCTGAGGTTCATTGTTCAGTGTTGGCTGGTCATCCTGGGATTTTTGGTACCAGAGATTTGGTTGCTAGGTCCTTTTGGTGGCCTTCCTTGTCGCGCGATGTCCGTGCTTTTGTGCAGTCCTGTGGGACTTGCGCCCGAGCCAAGCCTTGCTGTTCCCGCGCTAGTGGGTTGCTTTTGCCTTTGCCGGTCCCTGAGAGGCCCTGGACGCATATTTCCATGGATTTTATTTCGGATCTTCCTGTTTCCCAGAAGATGTCTGTTATCTGGGTTGTTTGTGACCGGTTCTCTAAAATGGTCCATCTGCTGCCTTTGCCTAAGTTGCCTTCTTCCTCAGATCTGGTTCCATTATTTTTTCAGCATGTGGTTCGTTTGCATGGCCTTCCGGAGAATATTGTGTCTGACAGAGGTTCTCAGTTTGTCTCTAGATTTTGGCGGGCCTTTTGTGCTAGGATGGGCATTGATTTGTCTTTTTCGTTGGTGTTTCATCCTCAGACTAATGGCCAAACTGAGCGAACTAATCAGACCTTGGAGACCTATTTGAGATGCTTTGTGTCTGCTGATCAGGATGATTGGGTGTCTTTCTTGCCGTTGGCCGAGTTTGCCCTTAATAATCGGGCTAGTTCGGCTACTTTGGTTTCACCTTTCTTTTGTAATTTTGGTTTTCATCCTCTTTTTTCTTCTGGGCAGGTTGAGCCTTCTGATTGCCCTGGTGTTGATTCTGTGGTGGACAGGCTGCAGCGGATTTGGACTCATGTGGTGGACAATTTGACGTTGTCTCAGGAAAGGGCTCAACGTTTTGCTAACTGCCGTCGGTGTGTTGGCTGTTATGACCTGGTGGTCAGGACAATAATGGACCTGGTGGTTAAGAGCACACGGAATGACTTGATAGTTACTGATAATAAGGACGAGCTCTGGGACGTGGGAACTCTGCTGACCGCAATCCCTAAACCTATCAAACACACTAGAAATAGCCGTGGATTGCGCCTAACGCTCCCTATGCAACTCGGCACAGCCTAAGAAACTAGCTAGCCCTGAAGATAGAAAAATATAGCCTACCTTGCCTGAGAGAAATTCCCCAAAGGAAAAGGCAGCCCCCCACATATAATGACTGTGAGTAAAGATGAAAATACAAACACAGAGATGAAATAGATTTAGCAAAGTGAGGTCCGACTTACTGAACAGACCGAGGATAGGAAAGGTTACTTTGTGGTCAGCACAAAAACCTACAAAAAGACCACGCAGAGGGCGCAAAAAGACCCTCCGCACCCTCTGCGTCCCAGAGCTTCCAGCAAGCAAGACAACAAATTAAATAGCAAGCTGGACAGAAAAATAGCAAACCAAAGAAATACAAGCTGGAACTTAGCTTCTGATGGGAAGACAGGTCACAAGAACGATCCAGGAGTGAACAGACCAATACTGGAACATTGACAGGTGGCATGGAGCAAAGATCTAAGTGGAGTTAAATAGAGCAGCAGCTAACGAATTAACCTCGTCACCTGTGAAACTCAGAAACACCCACCAGAGGAAGTCCATGGACAGAACCAGCCGAAGTACCATTCATGACCACAGGAGGGAGCCTGACAACAGAATTCACAACAGTACCCCCCCTTGAGGAGGGGTCACCGAACCCTCACCAGAGCCCCCAGGCCAACCAGGATGAGCCAAATGAAAGGCACGAACCAGATCAGCAGCATGAACATCAGAGGCAAAAACCCAGGAATTATCTTCCTGACCATAACCCTTCCACTTGACCAGGTACTGGATTTTCCGTCTCGAAACACGAGAATCCAAAATCTTCTCCACCACATACTCCAACTCCCCCTCAACTAACACCGGGGCAGGAGGATCAACGGATGGAACCACAGGCGCCACGTATCTCCGCAATAACGACCTATGGAACACATTATGGATGGCAAAAGAAGCAGGAAGGGCCAAACGAAATGACACAGGATTGATAACCTCAGAAATCTTATACGGACCAATGAAACGAGGCTTAAACTTAGGAGAGGAAACCTTCATAGGAACATAACGAGACGACAACCAAACCAAATCCCCAACACGAAGTCGGGGACCCACACAGCGCCGGCGGTTAGCGAAACGTTGAGCCTTCTCCTGGGACAATGTCAAATTGTCCACCACATGAGTCCAAATCTGCTGCAACCTATCCACCACAGTATCCACACCAGGACAGTCTGAAGACTCAACCTGCCTTGAAGAGAAACGAGGATGGAAACCAGAATTGCAGAAAAACGGCGAAACCAAAGTAGCTGAGCTGGCCCGATTATTAAGGGCGAACTCAGCCAACGGCAAAAAGGACACCCAATCATCCTGATCAGCAGAAACAAAGCATCTCAGAAATGTTTCCAAAGTTTGATTAGTTCGTTCGGTTTGGCCATTTGTCTGAGGATGGAAAGCCGAGGAAAAAGACAAATCAATGCCCATCCTAGCACAAAAGGATCGCCAAAACCTTGAAACAAACTGGGAACCTCTGTCAGAAACGATGTTCTCTGGGATACCATGTAAACTAACCACATGCTGAAAAAATAATGGCACCAAATCAGAGGAGGAAGGCAATTTAGACAAAGGTACCAAATGGACCATCTTAGAAAAGCGATCACAAACCACCCAAATGACCGACATCTTTTGAGAGACGGGGAGATCCGAAATAAAATCCATAGAAATATGCGTCCAGGGCCTCTTCGGGACCGGCAAGGGCAAAAGCAACCCACTGGCACTAGAACAGCAGGGCTTAGCCCGAGCACAAGTCCCACAGGACTGCACAAAAGAACGCACATCCTGCGACAAAGACGGCCACCAGAAGGATCTAGCCACCAAATCTCTGGTACCAAAGATTCCAGGATGCCCAGCCAACACTGAACAATGAATCTCAGAGATAACTCTACTAGTCCATCTATCAGGGACAAACAGTTTCTCCGCTGGGCAACGGTCAGGTCTATCAGCCTGAAATTTTTGCAGCACCCGCCGCAAATCAGGGGAGATGGCAGACAAAATTACCCCCTCTTTGAGAATACCCGCCAGCTCAGGAACACCCGGAGAGTCAGGCACAAAGCTCCTTGACAGGGCATCAGCCTTCACATTCTTAGAGCCCGGAAGGTACGAAACCACGAAATCAAAACGAGAGAAAAATAACGACCATCGAGCCTGTCTCGGATTCAACCGTTTGGCACACTCAAGATAAGTCAAATTCTTGTGATCGGTCAAGACCACCACGCGATGCTTGGCTTTTTCCAGCCAATGACGCCACTCCTCGAATGCCCACTTCATGGCCAACAATTCTCGATTACCAACATCATAGTTACGCTCAGCAGGCGAAAACTTTATAGAAAAGAAAGCACATGGCTTCATCACCGAGCCCTCAGAACTTCTTTGCGACAAAACAGCCCCTGCTCCAATCTCAGAAGCATCAACCTCAACCTGAAACGGAAGCGAAACATCTGGCTGGCACAACACAGGGGCAGAAGAAAAACGACGCTTCAACTCCTGAAAAGCCTCTACAGCCGCAGAAGACCAATTGACCACATCAGCACCCTTCTTGGTCAAATCGGTCAACGGTTTAGCAACAGTAGAAAAATTAGCGATGAAGCACCGATAAAAATTAGCAAAGCCCAGGAACTTTTGCAGCCTCTTCACAGATCTCGGCTGAATCCAATCGTAAATGGCCTGGACTTTAACAGGGTCCATCTCGATAGTAGAAGGGGAAAAAATGAACCCCAAAAATGAAACCTTCTGAACTCCAAAGAGACACTTTGACCCCTTCACAAACAAGGAAATCGCACGAAGGACCTGGAACACCATTCTGACCTGCTTCACATGAGACTACCAATCATCCGAAAAGACCAAAATATCATCCAAATACACAATCAGGAATTTATCCAGGTACTCTCGGAAGATGTCATGCATAAAGGACTGAAATACTGATGGAGCATTGGAAAGCCCGAATGGCATAACCAGGTACTCAAAATGGCCCTCGGGCGTATTAAATGCTGTTTTCCATTCATCGCCTTGTTTAATACGCACAAGATTATACGCCCCTCGAAGATCTATCTTGGTGAACCAACTAGCCCCTTTAATATGAGCAAACAAATCAGACAGCAACGGCAAAGGATACTGAAATTTGACTGTAATTTTATTAAGAAGGCGGTAATCAATACAAGGTCTCAAAGAACCATCCTTCTTGGCCACAAAAAAGAACCCTGCTCCTAACGGTGATGACGACGGGCGAATATGGCCTTTCTCCAAGGATTCCTTTATATAACTCCGCATAGCAGCGTGTTCTGGCACAGATAAATTGAACAATCGGCCCTTAGGAAACTTACTACCAGGAATCAAATTAATTGCACAATCGCAATCCCTATGAGGAGGTAGGGCACTGGCTTTGGGCTCATCAAATACATCCCGATAATCCGACAAAAACTCTGGAACTTCAGAAGGAGTGGAAGACGAAATAGACAAAAATGGAACATCACCATGTACCCCCTGGCAACCCCAGCTGGACACAGACATAGATTTCCAGTCCAATACTGGATTATGAACCTGTAGCCATGGCAACCCCAAAACGACCATATCATGCAGATTATGCAACACCAGAAAGCGGATATCCTCCTGATTTGCAGGAGCCATGCACATGGTCAATTGGGTCCAATACTGAGGCTTATTCTTGGCCAAAGGCGTAGCATCAATTCCTCTCAATGGAATAGGATACTGCAAGGGCTCCAAGAAAAAACCACAGCGCCTAGCATACTCCAAGTCCATCAAATTCAGGGCAGCGCCTGAATCCACAAATGCCATAACAGAATAGGATGACAAAGAGCAAATCAGAGTAACAGACAATAGAAATTTAGACTGTACCGTACCAATGGTGGCAGACCTAGCGAACCACTTAGTGCGCTTAGGACAATCGGAGATAGCATGAGTGGAATCACTGCAGTAAAAACATAGCCCATTCCGACGTCTGTGTTCTTGCCGTTCAGCTCTGGTCAAAGTCCTATCACATTGCACAGGCTCAGGCCCATGCTCAGATAGTACCGCCAAATGGTGCACAGCTTTACGCTCACGCAAGCGTCGATCGATCTGAATGGCCAAGGACATAGACTCATTCAGACCAGCAGGCATGGGAAACCCCACCATGACATCCTTAAGGGCTTCAGAGAGACCCTTTCTGAAGATTGCTGCCAGGGCACATTCATTCCACTGAGTGAGCACAGACCACTTTCTAAACTTCTGACAATATATCTCCGCTTCATCCTGACCCTGACACAGAGCCAGCAAGATTTTCTCTGCCTGATCCACTGAATTAGGTTCGTCATAAAGCAATCCAAGCGCCAGGAAAAACGCATCAACATCACGCAATGCCGGATCTCCTGGCGCAAGGGAAAATGCCCAGTCTTGAGGGTCACCACGTAACAAAGAAATAATGATCTTTACTTGTTGAACAGGGTCACCTGAGGAGCGAGGTTTCAAGGCAAGAAACAATTTACAATTATTTTTGAAATTCAAGAACTTAGATCTATCACCAAAAAACAAATCAGGAATTGGAATCCTAGGCTCTGACATCGGATTCTGAACCACAAAATCTTGAATGTTTTGTATCCTTGTAGTGAGATTATCCATCCAAGAGGACAGACCTTGAATGTCCATGTTTACACCAGTGTCCTGAACCACTCAGAGGTAAAGGGGAAAATAGAGACAAAACACACTGCAAAGAAAAAAAAATGGTCTCAGAACTTCTCTTATCCCTCTATTGAGATGCATTAGTACTTTGGGCCACCTGTACTGTTATGACCTGGTGGTCAGGACAATAATGGACCTGGTGGTTAAGAGCACACGGAATGACCTGATAGTTACTGATAATAAGGACGAGCTCTGGTACGTGGGAACTCTGCTGACCGCAATCCCTAAACCTATCAAACACACTAGAAATAGCCGTGGATTGCGCCTAACGCTCCCTATGCAACTCGGCACAGCCTAAGAAACTAGCTAGCCCTGAAGATAGAAAAATATAGCCTACCTTGCCTGAGAGAAATTCCCCAAAGGAAAAGGCAGCCCCCCACATATAATGACTGTGAGTAAAGATGAAAATACAAACACAGAGATGAAATAGATTTAGCAAAGTGAGGCCCGACTTACTGAACACCCTATTAGCGGTGGATACCGCATTTATCCCTAGTGTCCTGGCGTACTGACAGCTCTTTTGAGCCTCAGCGCCACCCATTATTCTGACTCACCGTCAGTTGACCAGCCTGGTTCTGTTTCTTCCCGGCTTGTTGCTTTTTTTCCAGCATGTCTGATTGATGCAAATCCGAGTAGTCTATTGTTTTTGGGGCCATACAAGTATACAATTATACCTAGCACACTGATGAAGGTCCAGTATCGACCGAAACGTTTGTGATTTACTGTATGTAATAAATCCCCACTTTTTTGCATCACAACACCCTGGAGTGTGCTAGTCACTTTATATTGTATACGTTCAGGTTTGGGCACCTATGACTGTGCACCTCCCCTATTTAGGCTGTGCTTAGCATCTTCTATATCACGACTTACTGAACAGACCGAGGATAGGAAAGGTTACTTTGTGGTCAGCACAAAAACCTACAAAAAGACCACGCAGAGGGCGCAAAAAGACCCTCCGCACCCTCTGCGTCCCAGAGCTTCCAGCAAGCAAGACAACAAATTAAATAGCAAGCTGGACAGAAAAATAGCAAACCAAAGAAATATAAGCTGGAACTTAGCTTCTGATGGGAAGACAGGTCACAAGAACTATCCAGGAGTGAACAGACCAATACTGTAACATTGACAGGTGGCATGGAGCAAAGATCTAAGTGGAGTTAAATAGAGCAGCAGCTAACGAATTAACCTCGTCACCTGTGAAACTCAGAAACACCCACCAGAGGAAGTCCATGGACAGAACCAGCCGAAGTACCATTCATGACCACAGGAGGGAGCCCGACAACAGAATTCACAACAGTTGGCCCCCGGCTTCGTGTGGGGGATTTGGTTTGGTTGTCTTCTCGTCATGTTCCTATGAAGGTTTCTTCCCCTAAGTTTAAGCCTCTCTTTATTGGTCCTTATAAAATTTCTGAAATTATTAATCCGGTGCCTTTTCGTTTGGCTCTTCCAGCCTCTTTTGCCATTCATAATGTTTTCCATAGATCTTTGTTGCGGAGATATGTGGTGCCCGTTGTTCCCTCGGTTGACCCTCCTGCCCCGGTGTTGGTTGAGGGAGAGTTGGAATATGAGGTTGAGAAGATTTTGGATTCTCGTTTTTCGAGGCGGAGGCTTCAGTATCTTGTCAAGTGGAAGGGTTATGGCCAGGAGGATAATTCTTGGGTTGTTGCCTCCGATGTCCATGCCACCGATTTGGTTCGTGCTTTTCACTTGGCTCGTCCTCATCGGCCTGGGGGCTCTGGTGAGGGTTCGGTGACCCCTCCTCAAGGGGGGGGGGGTACTGTTGTGAATTCCGCTCTTGGGCTCCCTCCGGTGGTTGTAAGTGGCACTTTTGTGAGTTCTGCTCTTGGGCTCCCTCTTGTGGTTTCAAGTGGTATGGCTGCTCCTTGGATTTAGCTGTCAGCAGCTGCTTCTACTGATTGTCTTTTCTGCTCGGCTATTTATGCCTGGCTCTTTCCTTCAGCCAGTGCCACTTGTAAATGGTTCCTGGTTGGACTCACATCTCTTTGGATTTCCCTGTTATCCTGACCAGTTCAGCAAAGCTAAGTTCTTGCTTGCTCTTTTCTGTCCACAGATTGTGGACTTATCCGTTCTGTGCTTTCTATGTTTGTCCAGCTTATCAGTATGAATTAACTCTGTGTTGCTGGAAGCTCTGGGAAGCAGATTTACCCTCCACACCTTTAGTCAGGTGTGGAGATTTTTGTAATCTCTGCGTGGATTTTTGTAGTGTTTTATACTGACCGCACAGTATTCCATCCTGTCCTATCTATCTAGCTAGACTGGCCTCCTGTGCTCATCCTGGTTTCATTCTGTGTATGTCTTTTCCCTCTCCACTCACAGTCATTATTTGTGGGGGCTAATCTATCCTTTGGGGATTTTCTCTGAGGCAAGATAGTTTTCCTGCTTCTATCTTTAGGGGTAGTTAGCTCTTAGGCTGTGTCGAGGTGCCTAGGGAGAGTTAGGAGCATCCCACGGCTACTTCTAGTGTTGTGTTGAGCTTAGGGACTGCGGTCAGTACAGATACCACTTCTTCAGAGCTCGTTCCATGTTGCTCCTAAACCACCAGATCATAACAGGCGTGTACTATGGAGGACAGAGAATGAACTTCAATCCAATATTGCAGCCAGCATGCAGCCAGCGGGTAAGGAAAGGGTGAATCAAAAACCCCAAAACCCCGCCTCCATGGCTGAAGATTGTTCCCTCCAAATTCAGGTGACAGTGTCCCTTTAAGCAGCTCCCAAACAATACACTATAGACACCTCGATGCATTTCACCTATAGTTATCATAGGCACATCAGGAGATTTACGTGATCATTTAATGTAATGAAGTGTGCTGTCATAATCTTAATACGTGCATAGGAGCCCATTACTCCTGGCCACGATGCAAGCCTCTGATTCAATACTGGTGCTCATTGAAAAATTGCAACCAAGAACCATACCTTCAATAAGGATACAAGGCTGACTCAACTATGCATAAAAATAACGGATGCAGAAAAATTGCAGCAGGTGCTCTGAACTGATGAGTCAAAATGTGAAATATTTAGCTGTAACAGAGACCGGTTTGTTCACCTAAGAACTAGAGAGCGGTACAATAATAAGTTTCTGAAGGTAACAGTGAAGAATGGTTGAGGGTCCTTGCAAGTTTTGGGCTGCATTTCAGCAAATGGAGTTGATGATTTGGTAAGTATTAGTGATGTCCAGCTCCTTAATGCTAAGAAATATTAGAGGGTACTTATCCATCATGCAATACTCCAAAACAATCGCCTGATTTTCTACATATTCTGTAGCAAGACAACAACAACCTCAAACATATACAGGTGCATGTCACAAAATTAGAATATCATCAAAACGTTAATTTATTTCAATTCTTCAATACAAAAAGTGAAACTCAAATATTAGATAGTCATTAAAAATAGAGTGATGTATTTCAAAGGTTTATTTCTGTTAATGTTGATGATTATGGCTTACACCCAATGAAAACCCAAAAGTCATTATCTCAGTAGATTAGAATACTTTATAACACCAGTTTGAAAAAATGATTTCAAAATCTGAAATGTTGGCCCACTGAAATGTATGTTCAGTAAATGCACTCAATACTTGGTCGGGGCTCCTTTTCCATCAATTACTGCATCAATGAGACGTGGCATGGAGGCGATCGAGGGTACGTTCACATTTGCGGTTTGCGCCGCAGCGTCGCCACCGCAACACAACGCATGCGTCGTGCGGCCCTATCTTTAACATTGGCGCCGCATGGGGCCGCATGTGCATGCGTTGTGTTGCGTTTTACGCCGCATGCGGCGTTAGGGCGCACCTGTCTGGGCGCGGCAAACGCAACATGTTGGATTTTTTGTGCGGCGCCGACCTTTTCAAAAACGCATGCGTCGTGCGGCCCTATCTTTTAACATTGGCGCCGCATGGGCCGCATGTGCATGCGTTTTGCTGCGTTTTTGTTTGCGTTGTGCGTTGCGGCGACGACGCTGCGGCGCACAACGCAAATGTGAACTTAAACTGTGGCACAGCTGAGGTGTTATGGAAGCCCAGGTTGTTTTGATAGCAGCCTTCAGCTCATCTTCATTGTTGGGTCTGGTGTCTCTCATCTTTCTCTTGACAGTACCTCATAGATTCTCTATGGGGTTAAGGTCAGACAAGTTTGCTGGCCAATCAAGCACAGTGATACTGTTGTTTTTAAACCAAGAATTGGTACTTTTGGCAGTGTGGACAGGTGCCAAGTCCTGCTGGAGAATGAAATTTCCATCTCCAAAAAACTTGTCGGCAGAGGGAAGCATGAAGTGCTCTAAAATTTCCTGGTAGACGACTGTGCTGACTTTGGTCTTGATAAAACACAGTGAACCTACACCGGCAGATGACATGGCTCCCGAAACCATCATTGATTGTGGTATTGTTAATACAGTTGATAATCTACCCACTGTATTAACAATAGTCTAATACCAGAGATGTACCCCTAAAGTAAGAAAAATCTGAGCACTTAGTATCTCTATTCCTGTGTACTGCTGAAAAATGCCCAATTTGTGACTAAAGTGCAAAAACAGTGCAATAAAAAAGACTATTTGGGTTGTTTTGGGCACACTTATGGATAAAATGCTTATACTCGAATATCTTTGTTGACTGGATAAAATGCTTATACTGTAATGCCTTTGTTGACTAGAAGCCTTCAGTAGACATCAAGAGTGAAGGAAAAGTAGGGGCCTATAGTTGCATTAATAAGCCCTGTTGCCACTCCCTGCCTGACTGTGGAGTTTGACACCCTACTGCGTATGGTGCCCTCGCTCAATGTTGGCAGCCCTAAATACCCTAGGGTATTGCCCTAAACTGATACACTCTGTGCTAAAGAGATGATGGTACCCTATTTAGCACACAGTGGTGAGTCACCCATGTGCAGAGGATGCAACAAAAGATATATGGTAATCACTACTGATAGATAAAGGAGGAATAACACTGCATTAGCACAGAGTGTATCAGTCCTCATAGTTCATGGTGTATTACTTCTATCATATTTTGGCTTAGGGCTTATTAGGGTATTTAGAGCTGCTGATGTTGAGCCATAACATTTCACAGTAGGGTGCCAACCTCCGCAGTCAGGCAGGGAGAGGCCGCAGGGCTCATTAAGGGGACTATAGGCACCTACCTCTCCTTCACTCTTGATGTCTACTGAAGTCTTCTAGTCAACAAAGATATTTGAGTATAAGCATTTTATCCATACGTGTGCCAAAACAACCCAAATAGTCTTTTTTATTACACTATTTTTGCACTTTTGTCACGACTTGGGTAGTTTTCAGCAGTACGCAGGAATAGAGTTACTAAGTGATCAGATTTTTCTTACTTTAGGGGTACATCTCTGGTATTAGACTATTGTTAATAGATTCATACCCTATTTTTATCCTGTCGTACACTGTGTTGATTTGTGTGTGGATTGTTTTGTTTAGTCCTTTTAAATTATCAATAAAAGTTATATTTTGTTAGGGTCACCCCCCTTTTTTTCCTCTATTTTTTTTCTGCATATGAGACACTGTCTTATACTTTACTAGGTGTTTTTCACCCAGTGAGCAGCCAGTCACAGAAAATTGTACTTTTGTTGACCCTGCTATTGTTTTAGCCAGTGATCACCAGCTGTACAGTATTGGGACACCACATATCTTTCTTTCCTGAACCGCTGTGTTACATAAGAATACGGAGTTACTAGAACTGTGCAGGTTGTGTTAGGTGTGAAAAATAAATGCAAACAGTTAATGGAGTTTTCCATTTTAAAAAAAGTGGACCACATGCATTCTGGCCTGCTTAAAATATTCAGAGCAGCTACTCACCCTCCGCAGGTTCAGTGTCGGCTCCCTGCTGCTTGCATAACAGGTTTTTGGCTGGAATGGTGATATAACATTTACAAGGCGCATCACTGCTTCAGTCAGCAGCTATGCTGAGGTACATGGCAACGAGACCCAAGCAGCAGCTAAGTGCAACCAATGGACCCGAGGAGGGTGACAACTCGCTCCTTTTGGTATTTTAGGTATAAAAAAGCTTTAGGAGTTTACTTTTCGTAAGGTGGAAAGCCCCTTTTATATATTTATTATATAACTCTATATCTTGAATATGTTTTGGTAAACCGCTAAAATGCCAAAACTTATTTCACTGTCCAAATATTTCAGTTATATAATAAATATGGGCGTAATGGGAAGATTCTCAGCTTTAATTTGAGGGCATTTACATCCTAATTGAAGTATGAGTTTAGGAATTACAGTTCTTTAATATGTAGCTTCCTGTTTTTAAAGGGACCTAAAGTAATTGGACAGTTATCTCAAAACCTTTTTAATGGGCTGCATGGGCTATTCCCTCGTTAATCCATCAAGTAAGCAAGTAAAAGGTCTGAAGCTGATACCAGATGTAGAATTTGCATTTGGAGTCTGCGAACCCACAACATGCGATCAAGGAAGCTCTCAATATAAAAGAAACAGACCATGATTAGGCTGAAAAAAAGAAATCCATGCTTTCTATGGTGAATAAAAACCCTTCACAACATCAATCCACATGAAGAACGCTCTCCAGGAAGTATGTATTTCAGTATTTAATTCGTAGCATAAAGAGGAAACTTAATGAGAGCAAATACAGAGGTTTCACCACAGGGTGCAAACTATTAATCAGCCTTAAAAATAGACTAGACCGGATTATACTTTGCCAAAAAAAATCTAAAGAAGCCAACCTAGTTCTGGAAAAGCATTTTTTTGAACAGATGAAACTAAGATCAACTTGTATTAGAATGATGGAAAGAAGAATGTATGTCGAAGGCTTGGAAGAGCTCGTGATCCAAAGCACACCACATCCTCTGGGCATGCATGGCATCCAGTTGTACTGGATTACTAGAGCTTATTGATGATGTGACTGAAGACAAAAGCATGAATTCTGAGTGTACAGGGCAACACTTTCTGCTCAGATTCAACCCAATGCAGCACAGTTGATTGGGCAGCGCTTCACCGTACAGATGAACAATGACCCAAAACATACTGCAATAGTAACCCAAGAGTTTTTTAAGGCACAGAAGTGGAATATTCTGCAATACCCATGTCAATCACCAAATTTCAACCCTATCAAGCATACATTTCACATGCTTAAGGCAAAACTTAAGACTGAAAGACCCACAAATAAGCAACAACTGAAGTCAGCTGCAGTAACATCCTGTTAAAGCATCACAGTGTTTAGTGACGTCCATGCCTTCCAGACAGGGCCAACGTTAGGGAAGAAAAACACTGGGCATTTGTTCAAAGTCCGCACTCCCTACAGGGCCCCCAAATTTTACAGTTTGAGCTACACTAATGGCTTTATCACTGTAGTTTCTTATGTGGAGACTGCTTCAGGACATTTGGTGACATCACGATCATGTGCCTAGTCATGTGAACCTGATGTCACCACAGTTCTTGTACTCTTTGGGACTTCAGGAACTTTGATGATATCACAATCACGTGATCAATCATTCGACAGTGATGTCACCTCAGGCCTTGCACTCTGCGGGACTTTAGGACCTTTGATGACATCACAATCATGTGGCGAGTCATGTTACCGTGATGTAATCACAGGTCCTGCACTATGTGGGAGTCAGAAGAACTGAAGAGGAGATGGACTAGTGGCAAGTCCTCTATTCTCTGTGTGTCTGTCTGTCTTTGTATCGATCTGTGTGTGTTTGTGTGGTTGAACCGAGAATGTATAGGTTCCTAGTAGGTATATATTAGTGAAGTCATCAGAATGTATGGGCTCCTGGTAGGTATTTTTTACATTTTAAAAATTACAAAAAGGAAAATGGTCCGATGCAAAAGTTTGAGCACCCTTGGAGATTTGTGTGCTCAAATAACTTTGATCAAGATTTCAGACCTTAATTAGCCTGTTAAGGTCATGGCTTGTTCACTATCATTTTTAGGAATGGCCAGGTGATGCAAATTTACCAGCTTTATAAAAACCCAGCCTCCTTTCACCTTGTGCCAAAAAACTGCAGCCATGGGTTCTTCTAAGCAGCTGCCTAGCACTCTGAAAATGAAAATGGTGGAGGACCACAAAACATCTGAAGGCTTTAAGAAGATAGCAAAGGGTTTTCAAGTTTCTTTTTCATCAGTTCTAAATATAATTAAGAAATTTCAGTTAACAGGAACAGTGGAGGTGAAGATAAGGCCTGGAAGAGCTAGCTAAATTTCAGTGAGAGCTACTTGTAGGCTTGCTAGAGAGACAAATCAGAACCCATGCATGACCGCAAAAGACCTTTAGAAAGATTTGCCAGACTCTGGAGTTGTGGTACATTGTTCTACTGTTCAGAGACACCTACATAAATATAGCCTTCATGGAAGAGTCAGGAGAAGAAAACCTGCATCCTCATCATAAAATGCAGACGAATTCAACAGAGCATCTAAACAAACCTGATGAATTTTAGAAACAAGTCCTGTGGACTGATGAGGTTAAAATGAAACTCTTTGGCCACAATGATCAAAGGTATGTGTGGAGGAAAAAATGACACAAAATTTCAGGAAAAGAACATCTTGTCTACCATTAATCATTGGGGTGGATCAATCATGCTTTTGGGGTTGTGTTGCAGCCAGTGGCACAGGGAACATTTCAAGCGTGGAAGGAAGAATGGATTCAATTAAATATCAACAAATTATTGATGCAAACGTAACAGCATCTATAAAAAAAGCTGACGTTCAAAAGAGGATGGCTTCTACAAATGGATAATTATTCAAATCACACGTTAAAATCCACTATACACTGTGTTCCAAATTATTATGCAAATTGGATTTAAGTGTCATAAAGATTAAATTTTTTTTGTGTCTCAGGGCTCAATGGATCACTTAAATTCCACATTATTAAGCAGGCCACAGGTTTCAAGCAATATGGGAAATAAAAAGGATCACTCCGCTGCTGAAAAGCGTTAAATAGTGCAATGCCTTGGACAAGGTATGAAAAAATTAGATATTTCATGAAAACTTAAGTGATCATCATCCTGTGAAGAGATTTGTGACTGAAACAGAGCACAGACAGAGTTCATGCAGATAAAGGCATAATCAGGAAGGTTTCTGCCAGACAAATTCATTGGATTAAGAGAGCAGCTGCCAAAATACCATTACAAACCATTGCAAACAGTTATTTGAAGCTGCTGGTGCCTTTGGAGTCCCTCGAACCTCAAGGTGTAGGATCCTTCAAAGGCTTGCCGTGGTGCATAAACCTACTATTCGGCAAACCCTAAACAGTGTTCACAAGCAGAAATGGTTGCAGTGGGCCCAGGCATACATGAAGACTAATTTTCAAACAGTCTTGTTTACTGATGAGGGTCGAGCAACCCTGGATAGTCCAGATGGCTGGAGTACTGGATGGTTGGTGGATGACTACCATGTCCCAACAAGGCTGCGACATCAACAAGGAGGTGGAGGAGTCATGTTTTGGGCTGGAATCATGGGGATACAGCTGGTAGGGCCCTTTAAGATTCCTGAAGGTGTGAAAATGACCTCTGCAAAGTAAATAGAGTTTCTGACTGACAACTTTCTTCCATGGTATAAAAAGCAGAAATGTGCCTTCAGGAGCAAAATCATCTTCATGCATGACAATGCACCATCTCATGCTTCAAAGAATACCTCTAAGTCATTGGCTGCTATGGGCATAAAAGGAGAAACTCATTGTGTGGCCACCATCTTCCCCTGACCTCAACCCTATAGAGAACCTTTGGAGTATCATCAAGCAAAAGATCTATGAGGGTGGGAGGCAGTTCACATCAAAACAGCGGTTCTGGGAGGCTATTCGGACTTCATGCAAAGAAATACAAGCAGAAACTCTCCAAAAACTCACAAGTTCAATGGATGCAAGAATTGTGAAGGTGATATCAAAGAAGGGTTCCTATGTTAACATGTAACTTGGCCTGTTAGGATGTTTTGGAGTTAAATAGCTTTTTTGTTCAGTGAATGTGACCTCCTAATGCTGCAAATTACACAAATGAGCATTTTCAGTTCTTTAAAACATACTGTAGCAAATGTTTAGAAATTCTACTGTGCCTAATAATTTGGAACAGTGCATTTTGAGGTTTTATTCATTTTGGAGATTATACTGTTATCATTGGGAGGTTTCTTTAATAAAATTCGATGTATACCCTAACGGGTGATGACTTTTATTAGACTGACTGTCATTTGCACCGACCATTTAGGAAAATCCAAGAAAAATATAATTTGCATAATAATTTGGAACATGGTGTAGACTACCTCAAAAGGTGCAAGCTGAAGGTTTTACAATGGCCCTCACAGTCCCCTGTTCTGATAATCATTGAAAATCTGTGGCTAGACCTCAAAGTAGCACTGCATGCAAGACACACCAGGAATCTCATAGAGAAGGATGAAAATTCCTCAAAGAAGAATTGAAAGCCTCTTGTCTGGCTACTAAAAGCACTTACAAGCTGTGATGCATTGAAAAGGGGGTGCTACTAAGTACTAACCATGAACTAAACTTATGCATTGGCCCATTTTTCTTTTTGTAATTTTTAAATTGTAAATTTGACTATATACCATATATTCTCATGTATAAGCCGAGATTTTCAGCACTTTTTTTGTGTGCTGAAAATGCCCCCCTCGGCTTATACACGAGTCATTGAGTCCAGAAAGCCAGCGGAGGGAGTGGGGAGCTGGCGGCTGTAGCACTGTGACAGCTGCAGCCACAGGATTCCAGAAGGCATCAATACTTACCATCCGTCGCTGCTCAGCGGTCAGGTGGTACCGCTCATTAAGGTAATGAATATGCCTGCGTCTCCACTCCCATAGGTGGAGCGCATATTCATTACCTTAATGAGCGGTACTGCGTGACCGCTGAGCACAGGAACAAGGAAGAGCTGGGACAGAGATGCAGGTATGCGCGAGGAGGGTGAGTAGGACGGAGGGGTGTGAGCCATGTGGGACCGTGGGAGCCATGTGGGACCAGGGGAGCCATGCGGGACAGTGGAGCCATGCATACAATAGGGGGAACCACACATACCAGGACAAAACGGGGGAGCCACATACCAGGACAAAATGGGGGAGCCACACAGGGGCGGATTATAAGAGGGTCAATGTGGGCGGTAGCCCAGGGCCCAGTGGTGTGGGGGGGGCCTGGGCTACTGTACAGATTGACCCTCTGATAATCCGCCCCTGAGTGTGGTGGTGAATGCCCGCTGGCATTTGTGTCCCCACACCCGGTGGGCAGAGAGAGGGGGCCCGCATCAGGCCCCGTCTCGTCTGCTCACCAAGCCCCTTCCGGCGCTGTGGCGGTTTCCTATTGACGTGCGGCCGCGCGCCCGCACATCAATAGTTAACAACAACAGCCGCCAGCCAATTGGAGGCTGGCAGCTGATGTCGGCCGCAGCGCACACGTCGCTGGCGTCTGACGTCATTGTCAGTCGCCGGCCAGTGTGCATTACTGGAGGGAGCTCGCCGCTGGAGCGCCAGGTCAGGTGAGGAGACTCGTTTTTTGGGGGGGGTTTTGTAAGCTAACGGTGGACACACTGGGGGCAATGCTGGAGGACACACTGGGGGCAATGCTGGAGGACACACTGGGGCAATGCTGGAGACACTGGGGCAGATTGCTGGACACACTGGGGGCAATACTGGAGGACACACTGGGGCAGATTGCTGGACACACTGGGGCAGTTGATTGCTGGAGACACTGGGGCAATGCTGGAGACACTGGGGCAATGCTGGAGACACTGGGGCAATGCTGGACATACTGGGGCAGATTGCTGGACACACTGGGGGCAGATGATTGCTTGAGACACTGGGGCAATGCTGGAGACACTGGGGCAATGCTGGAGACACTGGGGCAATGCTGGAGACACTTGGGCAATGCTGGAGACACTGGGGCAATGCTGGAGACACTGGGGCAATGCTGGAGACACTGGGGCAATACTGGAGACACTGGGGCAATGCTGGAGGACACACTGGGGCAATGCTGGAGACACTGGGGCAGATTGCTGGACACACTGGGGGTAATATGCTGGACACACTGAGGTAGATTGCTGGACACACTGGGGGTAATATGCTGGACACACTGGGGCAGATTGCTGGACACACTGGGGGTAATATGCTGGACACACTGAGGTAGATTGCTGAACACACTGGGGGTAATATGCTGGACACACTGAGGTAGATTGCTGGACACACTGTCTGGGGGCAATTCTGGAGACACTGGGGCAATGCTAGAGACACTGGGGCAATGCTGGACACACTGGGGCAGATTGCTGGACGCACTGTGGGCAATGCTGGACACACTGGTGGTAATATGCTGGACACACTGAGGTAGATTGCTGGACACACTGTCTGGGGGCAATGCTGGAGACACTGGGGCAATGCTAGAGACACTGGGGCAGATTGCTGGACATACTGGGGCAGATTGCTGGACACACTGGTGGTAAAATGCTGGACACACTGGGGCAGATTGTTGGACACACTGGTGGTAATATGCTGGTCACACTGGGGCAGATTGCTGGACACACTAGGGCAATATGCTTGACATACTGGGGCAGATTGCTGGACACACTCTCTGGGTGCAATGCTGGACACACTGGGGCAATATGCTGGAGTCGGACACACTGGGGGCAATGCTGGACACACTGGGGCAGATTGCTAGACACACTGGGGGCAGGACTGGAGGCATGGGCAGAATGTAGATGCGGGGCATGATTGGAGACACGGGGCAAAATGAAAGACATGGGGCAGGATTGGATCATGGGGCAGGATGGATACGATGGCGACAGATGGGGCAGGATGGGGAGATCATATAGGGTAGAAATGTAGAATGGATACTCATGAGTGCAGGATGCGAGAACATATGGCTGGAGCCAGGAATGAGATAAACGGGGCCAGGATGGGGAATATTATTACCATAGGAGCTAAGTAAGGGATATTATTACTGCAGTGATGTATTTATTTTATTTTTGAGGACTCTGTTTTAAATGGGGGGGTGGTCCTGTTACTGTGCAGGGTGACACTATATTGCCTTTTTTTCTTCATGTGGGGTAATGTAGAAGTTGTGAAAAATTAAGTAATGTGTTCTGCAAGCGGCGCTCGAGATAACTGTGTTATTTCCTGCACAAACGAAATGATGGCGGTCTGTGCTGGATGAAAGATGAAGGACTTCACATAGAGACGTCACTGGTGAGTCAGTGTTACCTATACACTGACACTATACACTGTATACTATATACAGAGGTCCTGTGTACAATGTCACCAGTGATCACTGTATTACCTATACATTATATACAGAGCTCCTGTGTATAATACCACCAGTGATCTCTGTATTACCTCTACACAGACACTGCATACTAAGTACAGATCTCCTGTGAATACTGGCACTTATGGTGATAGTATTGTGTGACCCCCGTCACATGACCCGTCACATGACCCCCATCACATGACCGGGGGGGCCCACAGTGTCTGAACAGCCCGGGGCCCTGGCTACCCTTAACCCCTTTACCCCAAGGGTGGTTTGCACGTTATGGACCAGGCCAATTTTTACAATTCTGACCACTGTCCCTTTATGAGGTTATAACTCTGGAACGCTTTAACGGATCTTGGTGATTCTGACATTGTTTTCTCGTGACATATTATACTTCATGATAGTGGTAAAATTTCTTTGATATTACCTGCGTTTATTTGTGAAAAAAATGGAAATTTGGCGAAAATGTTGAAAATTTCGCAATTTTCCAACTTTGAATTTTTATGCAATTAAATCACAGAGATATGTCACACAAAATACTTAATAAGTAACATTTCCCACATGTCTACTTTACATCAGCACAATTTTGGAACCAAAATTTTTTTTGTTAGGGAGTTATAAGGGTTAAAAGTTGACCAGCAATTTCTCATTTTTACAACACCATTTTTTTTTTAGGGACCACATCTCATTTGAAGTCATTTTGAGGGATCTATATGATAGAAAATACCCAAGTTTGACACCATTCTAAAAACTGTACCCCTCAAGGTGCTCAAAACCACATTCAAGAAGTTTATTAACCCTTCAGGTGCTTCACAGGAATTTTTTGAATGTTTAAATAAAAATGAACATTTAACTTTTTTTCACAAAAAATTTACTTCAGCTCCAATTTGTTTTATTTTACCAAGAGTAACAGGAGAAAATGGACCCCAAACGTTGTTGTACAATTTGTCCTGAGTACGCTGATACCCCACATGTGGGGGTAAACCACTGTTTGGACGCATGACAGAGCTCGGAAGAGAAGGAGCGCCATTTGACTTTTCAATGCAAAATTGACTGGAATTGAGATGGGACACCATGTTGCGTTTGGAGAGCCACTGATGTGCCTAAACATTGAAACCCCCCACAAGTGACACCATTTTGGAAAGTAGACCCCCTAAGGAACTTATCTAGAGGTGTGGTGAGCACTTTGACCCACCAAGAGATTCACAGAAGTTTATAATGCAGAACCGTAAAAATAAAAAATCATTTTTTTTCACAAAAATTATCTTTTCGCCCCCAGTTTTGTATTTTCCCAAGGGTAACAGGAGAAATTGGACCCCAAAAGTTGTTGTTCAATTTGTCCTGAGTACGCTGATACCCCATATGTTGGGGTAAACCCCTGTTTGGGCACACAGGAGAGCTCGGAAGGGAAGGAGCACTGTTTTACTTTTTCAATGCAGAATTGGCTGGAATTGAGATCGGATGCCATGTCGCGTTTGGAGAGCCCCTGATGTGCCTAAACAGTGGAAACCCCCCAATTATAACTGAAACCCTAATCCAAACACACCCCTAACCCTAATCCCAACGGTAACCCTAACCACACCTCTAACCCAGACACACCCCTAGCCCTAATCCCAACCCTATTCCCAACCATAAATGTAATCCAAACCCTAACCCTAACTTTAGCCCCAACCCTAACTGTAGCCTTAACCCTAACCCTAACCCTAGCCCCAACCCTAACCCTAACCCTAGCCCTAACCCTAGCCCTAACCCTAATGGGAAAATGGAAATAAATACATTTTTTTAAAAATTTTAATTTTTCCCTAACTAAGGGGTTGATGAAGGGGGGTTTGATTTACTTTCATAGCGGGGTTTTTAGCGGATTTTTATGATTGGCAGCTGTCATACACTAAAAGACGCTTTTTATTGCAAAAAATATTTTTTGCGTTACCACATTTTGAGAGCTATAATTTTTCCATATTTTGGTCCACAGAGTCATGTGAGGTCTTGTTTTTTGTGGGATGAGTTGACATTTTTATTGGTAACATTTTCAGGCACGTGACATTTTTTGATCGCTTTTTATTCCGATTTTTGTGAGGCAGAATGACCAAAAACCAGCTATTCATGAATTTCTTTTGGGGGAGGCGTTTATACCGTTCTGCGTTTGGTAAAAATTAATAAAGCAGTTTTATTCTTTGGGTCAGTACGATTACAGCGATACCTCATTTATATCTTTTTTTATGTTTTGGCGCTTTTATACGATGAAAACTATTTTATAGAAAAAATAATTATTTTTGCATCGCTTTATTCTGAGGACTATAACTTTTTTATTTTTTTGCTGATGATGCTGTATGGTGGCTCGTTTTTTGCGGGACAAGATGACGCTTTCAGTGGTACCATGCTTATTTATTTCCGTCTTTTTGATCGCATGTTATTCCACTTTTTGTTTGGCGGTATGATAATAAAGCGTTGTTTTTTGCCTCGGTTATTTTTTTTTTCTTACGGTGTTTACTGAAGGGGTTAACTAGTGGGACAGTTTTATAGGTCGGGCCGTTACGGACGTGGCAATACTAAATATGTGTACTTTTATTGTTTGTTTGTTTGTATTTAGATAAAGAAATGAATTTATGGGAATAATATTTTTTTTTTTCATTATTTAGGAATTTTTTTTTATTATTTTTTTTTACACGTGTGGAAATTTTTTTTTTAACATTTTTACTTTGTCCCAGGGGGGACATCACAGATCGGTGATCTGACAGTTTGCACAGCACTCTGTCAGATCACCGATCTGACTTAGAGCACTGCAGGCTTCACAGTGCCTGCTCTAAGCAGGCTCTGTGAAGCCACCTCCCTCCCTGCAGGACCCGAATGTCGCGGCCATCTTGGATCTGGGCCTGGAGCAGGGAGGGAGGTCATCAGACCCTCACAGCAACACGATCCCATCGCGTTGCTGCGGGGGGCTCAGGGAAGCCCGCAGGGAGCCCCCTCCCTGCGCGATGCTTCCCTGTACCGCCGGCACACCGCGATCATGTTTGATCGCGGTGTGCCAGGGGTTAATATGCCGGGGGTGGTCCGTGACCGCTCCTGGCACATAGTGCCGGATGTCAGCTGCGATAGGCAGCTGACACCCAGCCGCGATCGGCCGCGCTCCCCCCGTGAGCTCAGCCGATCGCACTGGATGTACTATTCCGTCCTTGGGAAGTAGGTCCCACCCCACATGGACGGAATAGTACGTCCAATGACAGAAAGGGGTTAATCCACCCCTGGAGCCACACATAGCACGACAAAACGGAGGAGCTACATACAGGACAAAATGGAGGAGCTACACATACCAGCACAAAACACGGGAGCCACATACCAGGACAGGATGGAGTTGCCACACATGCAAGGAAAAAATGGGGTAGCCACATACCAGGACAAGATGGGGAAGCTATGCATAGCAGGACAGGACTGGAGAAGCCACGCATAGCAGGACAGGACGGGGGAGCCACACATAGCAGGACAGGGATGAGGGGACAATGCAAAAAAAGAATTAAAATAAAAAATAGGGATATACTTACCTTCTGATGGCCTCCGGAGTCCTCCTGGCTCTCAGTGGTGCACACGGCAACTTCCGTTCCTAGGGATGCTTTGCGCGAAGGACCTTTGGGACCTCAACGTCATCTCGGGTGATTCACGCAATGCATCCCTGGGAACCGAAGCTGCCGCGCGCACAGCTGAGAGTCGGCAGGACTCCGGGGGTCACCAGAAGGTAAGTATATCCCTATTTTTTTATTTACAGGAATATGGTACAGGAATATGGTACCTAGGGCCTGGAGGAGAGTATCCTCTCCTCCAGACCCTGGGTACCATCCGGGACCACTCTCCGCACCATATGTGGTGACCGCAGAGTTCCGCACACGCCGTATAAGACGCACACCAGGCGTATAAGAAGACCCCCGACTTATACAGCGAGTATATCCCAAACTCTATATTTTAAATGGAAAAGTTGGGGGTCGTCTTATTCGCCCAGTCGTCTTATATGCCGGAAAATACGGTAATTTTTCCCAAACTGTTACGTGCCACCGTATGTGTCTGCATGTATGTGCTGTTTGTATGCATGTGTCTGTATGTAGGTGCTCTTTTCATATACATGTCTATATGTATGTATGTGCTCTGTGTATACATATATGTCTATGTATGTGCTATGAATACATGTATGTATATGTGTTCTGTGTATACATGTGTGTGTGCTCTGTGTATATATGCGTGTATGCTATGTGTGTAAAAATATGTGTGTGTAACATGCAGCGTTTGTGTCATGTACTGTGTTCGTAGCATCCATTTGTAAATTAGTTCTGCACAGACAAACATTAACAGGCGAAAATATGTTGCCAATAACTTAAGAACAAGCAAACTGCTGCTCATTCATCAGGTGATTGAATTGCTTATGGCGGAACAAAAAATAAAAATCATTGTTTTCAGTGCACATCACTGTGTGATGTGACGGTGTAAACTGCAGATTTGCTGCTGATAACATGAAATATGAGGACAGTTTGATCTTATTCTGATCGTTCTGTGCCCGTCATACTTCGTCACGCTGTCAAAGGGCCTGGAAACAAATGCCGAACGACCTCAATATTGTCAATAGTGCTTGATTAATGGCCTGAACTCAGCATATGTAAATGCAAACCTAAATGTTTGAGTGTGATGGTACAATATGTGAGCATTTGGGGCCCAACTTTAGACTTTTTCCCAGGTCCCCACTTTGCCAAAACCGTCCCTGCCTCCAGACATTAGGCAGTCATTGCCTGCAAAGGATTTTCTACAAAGTACTAAAATTGAACATTTTATTTATGGTAAAGTTAATTTTGTCCACTTACTTCAGAGCCCCTGAATTGAGGAGGCATTGTACAAAAATGGCTGCAGTTCCTAAACGTTTCACAGAATATTTTTGCTTGACGCTTTTAATCATATGTGAAAGTCTACACTTCATTTGCATCTGTTGATTCATTTTATAAAAAATAGTGGCATGCAAAGCCCAAATCACAAAGATTCAGCCACTGTCCAAACATTTCCGAACCTAACTGTATATGTGTGTGTGTGTCTATGTATATAGCAGAAAACCCATTGATACAATTTTCTCAAATTACAGTTTACCTATTCTTGCAAGAAATCTAAAATTGATGCGCTTATGCTGCACATATTTATAAAGCGCCGATCACATTTCAATCACGAATGTTCACATGCATTATAAGACTGATTTATGCTCATATACATTAGACTATATTATATTTCTTAGTTAATGAAAAAGTCTATATATGAAATTACATTAACATAGCATAATATATAATTAACATAATATAGCAGTTCTAAGTTTGTGGTTTAAAGCTCAACTTTTCATAGGACTGTAGGTGACAAATGACAAGTGTAACTCTGCCACGTCTGTACCATAGGTTTGTGTCTCTCATAGATTTGTGGTGAATCACTGCTTTGTAGCTCATGGATAGAGAACACAAAGTTACAATACCTATGAGGACGAGTATGGAGTGAAGAGGAGCCGGAAACCCATACATCTTAGAGCCTGGTGTGAAGGTCATCAAGGATTGAAAACTGAATGTGAAAAGGAGAGAAAAGAGCAAGTTTGCATAATAAAAGCCATACCTGTGGAAGCTTCACATCATTAATGTCCCAGTTAAGAACTTTGCTTTGGGAAAGCAGGACATTCTGTTCCATGGTAGACTGGCTAACTTTGAGCATGCTGTGATTGCCGGGGGTCCGTGGACAGAATGTGAGCTTTTAGCTAGAGCTGACCACTTCCAAGCAGTTATGACAAGGAAGTCACTTCCTAACTCTACTGCAATAAGTGACACAAACAAGATAGTTTAGAGGTAGAAACCATCTTGTCTTGCCTGAAAAACTAGTTTCAGACGTTACTTCGCAAAACTGAGGCAAATGTACAGATAACATAAATGTGATGACAAACTGTGAAGAAAACACTTGGACTAGTGGTGAACAACAAGTAACATTCATTTTGATGAACTTCATTGACGTCATGTTCTACCTGAAGTCGCTTTGAGAAATGCAATAAAGAACTTTATCTGAGCATGTACCTTTAGCTATAGACTGAAGTACTGAACATATTGACAGCACCCTAGATGTAAAGTGGTTCATGATTTTTGTTATTTATATGAGTTCAATTGAGAGATGACAGCAATCTACTCCATGTATGGGGGGGATAGGTATGAAAGAATGAATTCAAAACAGATATTATTCAAATCATGTGAAAGCGTAACCTAGAGCATCTTTAAAGGGCTTTATGATGCCAAGTGGAATTTAAGGTGAAGATTTAAGCCCCTCAAAGAGAAGGTGGGACTTTCATTCTCATGTTACATTTACTTTTACAATCCAGAAACCAGTAAAAGGATGTTCCCAAAGGTTCCATGGTTTTACAAAAAATAGAGTTTAATCACTACAAAGTTTGCAACCTAACAGACTTTGTATGAGGTTTATAAAGTTTATCTTGCATCTTCCATTATCATTGGTGTTATCACACAAAGCTTCTCACTGGGTTTGCCAAGCTAATGTAAAGGGAAAAATTGAACTCTAGCTCCATCTATTAGATGTAGCAATTCCAAAAGTCTATTTTGACCTTTTAGTGATAAGAAGTCATATGGCAAGGCTAGTCATGTGGCAAATCTTACTAAAGGGTTAGTATTGCTACATCCAATAACAATTTAATAGAATTTATTATCTTATAATAATAATAATATAATAATTTTTATTTATATAGCGCCAACATATTCCGCAGCGCTTTACAAATTATAGAGGGGACTTGTACAGACAATAGACATTACAGCATAACAGAAATACAGTTCAAAACAGATACCAGGAGGAATGAGGGCCCTGCTCGCAAGCTTACAGACTATGAGGAAAAGGGGAGACACGAGAGGTGGATGGTAACAATTATCTTATTTGAAAAGGCTATTTGCATATGTAAAATTGTAGAGTAGCATTGCATGGTCCTCTTATGCCAGCTTTCCCCTCTTCACAAGGAGAAGCGTTTCCCTTTAGACCACCTGTGAGAAGCCTTTGACCCAGCCAAATCAGCTCTCCTGCTTTGCACTGATGAGGGTAAACACCTCGAAGCACGTCTGAAAATTGAGTTTAAATTTCTGCTTCTTATTCTAAGCCATATGGCAAGGCTTGTTAAAAGGTCGATAGTGACTTTTAGGATTGCTACATTCAATAAGTGGTGCTAGAGTTGAGGTCCTCTTTGTCTCTTAAGAGGCTATTTGGATACAGTACAGACCAAAGGTTTGGACACACCTTCTCATTTAAAGATTTTTCTGAATTTTCATGACTATGAAAATTGTAAATTCACACTGAAGGCATCAAAACTATGAATTAACACGTGGAATTATATACTTAACAAAAGAGTGTGAAACAACTGAAATTATGCCTTATATTCTAGGTTCTTCAAAGTAGCCACCTTTTGCTTTGATGACTGTTTTGCACACTCTTGGCATTCTCTTCATGAGCTTAGTCACCGGGAATGGTTTTCACTTCACAGGTGTGCCCTGTCAGATTTAATAAGTCGGATTTTTTGCCTTATAAATGGGTTGGGGCCATCAGTTGTGTTGTGCAGAAGTCTGGTGGATACACAGCTGATAGTCCTACTGAATAGACTGTATGTAAGTTTCCAGGGGAGCATTGCATGGCCTATTAGTCTCCTTACGCCGGCTTGGCACTATCTACAAACGTTCCTCTTTAGACTGTCTGTCAGAGGTCTCTCACCTGGTGAAATCAGATCTAATGCGTGATGAGGGGTAAACATCCCAAAATAAGTTTCTGTAAATCGAGTTTCTGGTTGGGCCTCTTATCGAAAGTCATGTGGCAAAGGCTATTTACACATTTAAGCTATTTTCCAGCGCTGACAGCTTTACTGTGTTGTGTGATTTTTTTTTTTTTACTTAGAAACCCAATAGCTACTTCTAGTCAGCAATAAAAAGTGAAATGTGAGTTCTTGTAATATGAATCCTTTGCATTCAAGAATTGTGTCTGCCAGTCATTGTAACATTTCTGAAAAGCCTATGGGTAATTATTAAAAGAAGATTGCCAAACTTTCTCATTTCTTTCACTACAAGGGAAAATGTAAAGTGAACTAAATAGTTGCCCAACACCTGATTAAAGGTACCTGGTTAACCTATGGGGGGCAACAAACATAAGTCCTAAGGATCCTCATTACACAGTATGAATTATTTATAAATTCTGGCATGAGGGGTAATTATAATGCACAATGCTATGTACTCCATAGTTACCAACACTCATGATGGCAATTTTGGGAAGCTTTAGTCCTGCCCTGACTCATTTTGTTGGCCCCATTTTATGTAAGCCCAGCCCTTTTTTGCATGGGACACTGCAAAGTTGTTGAAACTGTTTTCGAAATATTAAAACAGTCACAGCAAATTCAGTTGACCACCTTTATGGTATTTCCCAAGAGGGTTCACATGTGTTGAGGAATACAAAGCAATGTCAAAATAGTAAAACTTAAGAATCACTGCCCCTTTTATTGTAAGGCTCAAACAAATGGCAAGGGTGCTTAAATCTATGATGTTTATGGAAATACACCATAAAACTGCTGTAATGGAATTAATTAACTTTCCTCATTATATTTATTTTTGCCAAGGTGACAAGCTATTTTCTTATATAAATTAGAAAATTACATTTGTGTTCTTTTAATGGTACACCCTTTCCATCATTCTATTTTCTCAGACCATGAAAACTGCATTCACATTAACTGCATTTGTGATCTAACCATTAATATTTAAACACAGCTTCTTTTAAGAAGAAATACTGTCACATGAGGCAATATGAGGAACATTTTTAAGGAAAATTGGCAAATGATCATTGAAAAACCATGACAAAAATGCATGTATGAAAGGTCACATGGCAATTTCTCAAAACAGTAAGTGGAGCCCAATCATGACAGCTAAAGATGATGCCTGACCTGGAAAACCCCTTTAACCCCTTCATGACCCAGCCTATTTTGACCTTAAAGACCTTGCCGTTTTTTGCAATTCTGACCAGTGTCCCTTTATGAGGTAATAACTCAGGAACGCTTCAACGGATCCTAGCGGTTCTGAGATTGTTTTTTCGTGACATATTGGGCTTCATGTTAGTGGTAAATTTAGGTCAATAAATTCTGCGTTTACTTGTGATAAAAACGGAAATTTGGCGAAAATTTTGAAAATTTCGCAATTTTCACAATTTGAATTTTTATTCTGTTAAACCAGAGAGTTATGTGACACAAAATAGTTAATAAATAACATTTCCCACATGTATACTTTACATCAGCACAATTTTGGAAACAAATTTTTTTTTTGCTAGGAAGTTATAAGGGTTAAAATTTGACCAGCGATTTCTCATTTTTACAACGAAATTTACAAAACCATTTTTTTAGGGACCACCTCACATTTGAAGTCAGTTTGAGGGGTCTATATGGCTGAAAATACCCAAAAGTGACACCATTCTAAAAAATGCACCCCTCAAGGTACTCAAAACCACATTCAAGAAGTTTATTAACCCTTCAGGTACTTCACAGCAGCAGAAGCAACATGGAAGGAAAAAATGAACATTTAACTTTTTAGTCACAAAAATTATCTTTTAGCAACAATTTTTTTATTTTCCCAATGGTAAAAGGAGAAACTGAACCACGAAAGTTGTTGTCCAATTTGTCCTGAGTACGCTGATACCTCATATATGGGGGTAAACCACTGTTTGGGCGCACGGCAGGGCTTGGAAGGGAAGGAGCGCCATTTGACTTTTTGAATGAAAAATTGGCTCCACTTTTTAGCGGACACCATGTCACGTTTGGAGAGCCCCCGTGTGCCTAAAAATTGGAGCTCCCCCACAAGTGACCCCATTTTGGAAACTAGACGCCCCAAGGAACTTATCTAGATGCATAGTGAGCACTTTGAACCCCCAGGTGCTTCACAAATTGATCCGTAAAAATGAAAAAGTACTTTTTTTTCACAAAAAAATTCTTTTTAGCCTCAATTTTTTCATTTTCACATGGGCAACAGGATAAAATGGATCTTAAAATTTGTTGGGCAATTTCTCCTGAGTACACCAATACCTCACATGTGGGGGTAAACCACTGTTTGGGCACATGGTAAGGCTCGGAAGTGAAGGAGCGCCATTTGACTTTTTGAATGAAAAATTATCTCCATCGTTAGCGGACACCATGTCGCGTTTGGAGAGCCCCTGTGTGCCTAAACATTGGAGCTCCCCCACAAGTGACCCCATTTTGGAAACTAGACCCCCCAAGGAACTTATCTATATGCCTAGTGAGCACTTTAAACCCTCAGGTGCTTCACAAATTTATCTGTAAAAATGAAAAAGTACTTTTTTTTTTCACAAAAAAATTATTTCGCCTCAATTTTTTCATTTTCACATGGGCAATAGGATAAAATGGATCCTAAAATTTGTTGGGCAATTTCTCCCGAGTACGCCGATACCTCATATGTGGGGGTAAACCACTGTTTGGGTACACGGCAGGGCTCGGAAGGGAAGGCGCGCCATTTGACTTTTTGAATGGAAAATTAGCTCCAATTGTTAGAGGACATCATGTCGCGTTTGGAGAGCCCCTGTGTGACTAAACATTGGAGCTCCCCCACAAGTGACCCCATGTTGGAAACTAGACCCCCAAAAAAACTTATCTAGATGCATATTGAGCACTTTAAACCCCCAGGTGCTTCACAGAAGTTTATAACGCAGAGCCATGAAAATAAAAAATAATTTTTCTTTCCTCAAAAATTATTTTTTAGCCTGGAATTTCCTATTTTGCCAAGGGTAATAGGAGAAATTGGACCCCAAATATTGTTGTCCAGTTTGTCCTGAGTACGCTGATACCCCATATGTGGGGGTAAACCACTGTTTTGGCACACGGCAGGGCTCGGAAGGGAAGGCACGCCATTTGGCTTTTTAAATGGAAAATTAGCTCCAATCATTAGCGGACGCCATGTTGCGTTTGGAGAGCCCCTGTGTGCCTAAACATTGCAGATCCCCCACAAATTACCCCATTTTGGAAACTAGACCCCCAAAGGAACTAATCTAGATGTGTGGTGAGCACTTTGAACCCCCAAGTGCTTCACAGAAGTTTATAACGCAGATGTTAGGGTTGGCGGAACGCACCAAATATATAGTTTATTAAATGGAATTGGTGCGTTCGCAACCCGGGATCCACCGTGCAGGAAAGTACCTGCTGCTAAGTAAGACGGACTATATGGCGGTACTATAAGTATACATACAAGGGTTAACTTCACCCTGCGTGAAGGAAGCGATCCTGTTGCGTCACAGGACCGCGGTACCGCACATAGAGCGCGAGCAATAAGTCAGCGAACACAACCCCAACTAGGATTGAAGTCCGATTAGACCACTGCTGGCACAACACCGCAACTGGGTGTGTAAGGACACTATTGAAATAGTAAATAAAGGCACGAGAGTGCGTGCAGTGCCGCACAGACGGACGCCACTAACCACCCAGGCATGGGTAAGGAAAGCGCAGAGGAAGCGCACGGCGCCATACTGGCTGACACAGCAACTGGACGCTGTGATGTGTGTTACGTGCTGTTGGATAAGTCGGGCGCTAGATAGCAAACATACACCTTCCGCGCACAGACATTCAATAGGGAGGGTTGTTTAAAGAGCGACTTTCACTCACAACACACACACATATTTACAAGACAATACTAGCGCATGGCCGTGCGGTCATGCGCAGTTTATATAGTTGCAGCACAGGAAGCAGCTACCGAAGTTTTGCCCTTTCAGGACCTTCCTGGAGGACCAATGGAATGTGCTGCAGTACCTGAGCATGTGACCCTTGATCTCCAACGGGAGATCTTGCCCTGGGCATGCTCAGTGTGTGAAAATAAGGACTTAGTCCCAGAGAAGCCTGCTCGCCGCAGATGAGTGCAGGGTACAACAGGAGAGCCAGAAAAGGCAGTAGTAACCCTCTGCACAGAATCAGTCCCAGCAAGACGCTGGGAGCGACGCCTCCGCTGAGCAGACCCCACTGCGGCCGATGCAGAATGGGAGACCGCAGCAGACACGGATCGAGATTCCTCCTGTGCAGCAGAGGAAACTCGACTCCTAACATTACCCCCCCTAGGGCCCCCCCCTCCTTGAGCCTCACTATGCTCAAAAGCTGCAATAAGCAGCGGAGCCCGAATGTGCTCTACAGGCTCCCAGGTTCTATCCTCTGGGCCGTGACCCTTCCAGTCCACCAGATAAAATTTCTTGCCACGTACCACCTTGCACCCCACAATAGCATTCACCTCAAACTCATCCGTGGATGAACCCGATGTCCCAGCAGATGACTCAGAAAACCGGGACAAACGAACGGGCTTTAAGAGGGAAACGTGAAAAGTATCGGTGATACCAAGGCGTGGAGGAATAGCCAAACGGTAGACCACAGAGTTGACCTGTTCCAGAACCTTAAACGGGCCAATGTAGCGAGGAGCAAACTTAGTGGATTCAACTCGCAGCCTGATGTTACGGGCGGAGAGCCACACTAAGTCGCCAGGAGCAAAGACCGGAGCGGGGCTCCGGTGTGTATCATCCGAAACCCTCATTCTCTCCTTGGAGGCCCGGATGGCATCCTGTGTGCGGTCCCAGATGTCACGTGCCTCCACCGCCCAGTCTGCCACCCTAGAATCGGTGGATGACACGGGCATGGACACAGGGACACGCGGATGCTGTCCGTAATTAAGGAGAAAAGGAGTCTGACCAGTGGAATCGACTACGGCGTTGTTCAAGGCAAATTCCGCCCAAGGTAGCAAAGATGCCCAGTCGTCCTGCCTAGCAGAGACGAGATGACGCAAATATGTCACCAGAGTCTGGTTGGTTCTCTCCACCAACCCATTCGTCTCGGGATGGTATGCAGAGGAGAGGTTTAACTCTATGCTGAGTAAACGGCAGAGCTCTCTCCAAAACCGAGACGCGAACTGGGGACCCCGATCGCTGACAATCTTATCAGGCATACCATGCAATCGGAAAATGTGCTTAATGAACAACACCGCCAAGGCCCGTGCTGAAGGTAACCGAGGAAGCGGCACCAAATGCACCATCTTAGAGAAATGGTCGGTGACAACCCAAATAATGGAGCAGCCACGCGACTTGGGTAAGCCCACCACAAAAGTCCATCCCGACCATCTCCCAGGGCCTGTCTGCCACCGGTAGAGGGTAAAGCAACCCAGCAGGCCGTTGCCGAGGAGACCGATTCTGGGCACAGGAAACACACGCCTGAATATAGTCCTTGACATCTCGGGCCATATGCGGCCACCAGCATGTTCTCGCCAAAAGCTCAGATGTCCTCTTGGTCCCAAAATGCCCACCCACTCTGGAGGAGTGAGCCCAAGAGAGAACCTCCGGTCGCAAGTTAGCTGGTACGAAAGTCTTGCCCGGGGGCACAGACTCTAGCGAAACCGGAGCTACAGTTCTCAGGCTCTCAGAAGGGACAATAAGCCGAGGCTCCTCCTCCTCCGATGACACTACGGAGCGGGAGAGAGCGTTAGCAAGAACGTTCTTCTCCCCGGAGAGGAAATGGAGAGTAAAATGGAACCGGGAGAAGAACAGGGACCATCTAGCCTGGCGAGAATTCAGCCGCTGGGCCGTTTGCAGATACACCAAGTTCTTGTGGTCAGTGTAGACTTGGAAGGGAAAGCGAGCTCCCTCCAAGAGATGTCTCCACTCCGAAAAAGCCAACTTCATGGCCAGCAACTCCCTGTCCCCGATGGAATAATTCCTCTCCGCTGGTGTGAAGGTCTTGGAGAAGAAGAAGCAAGGATGCTTCCGACCTTGAGCATCCTTTTGGAAAAGGACTGCTCCAGCACCAACGGATGAGGCATCCACCTCCAAGATAAATGGCTTATCAACATCGGGGCGATGTAGGATGGGAGCGCTAGCGAAGTGTGACTTGATCGAGAGAAAGGCTTTGGAGACCTCCTCTGACCACAACTTGGGATTTGCTCCCTTCTTGGTGAGGGCAACCAAGGGAGCTACCAAAGTTGAGAAGTGTGGAATGAACTGGCGATAATAATTAATGAACCCCATAAAGCGCTGCACCGCTTTAAGAGAATGGGGTTCCTGCCAGTCCATTACAGCCTGTAGCTTGGCAGGATCCATAGCCAAACCCTGGGCTGAGATGATATAACCAAGGAAAGGCAAGGACTCCTGCTCAAACACACACTTCTCCAACTTGGCGTAGTGGGAGTTTGCCCGTAAGAGGTCGAAGACTTTGCGAACATCTCTCCGATGGGAGTCAATATCTGGAGAGAAGATGAGAATATCATCCAGATAGACTACAACCGAGGTGGTGAGCATATCCTGGAAGATGTCGTTCACAAAGTCTTGGAAAACGGCTGGGGCATTACAGAGCCCAAAGGGCATTACCAGATATTCATAGTGCCCATCCCTGGTGTTAAAAGCCGTCTTCCATTCATCCCCCTCACGGATGCGAATCAGGTTGTAGGCACCCCGCAGATCTAACTTCGTAAATACCCTCGCTCCCCGTAGCCTATCAAACAGCTCAGATATCAGGGGTAATGGGTACTTGTTCTTAACGGTGATGGCGTTAAGACCCCTGTAGTCTATGCATGGACGTAAGTCTCCAGTCTTCTTCTGTACGAAGAAGAACCCAGCCCCTGCCGGTGACACTGACTTCCTAATGAATCCTCTTGCCAGATTCTCTTGGATGTACTGAGACATTGCCTCTGTCTCCGGGAGAGATAACCGATAGACTCGACCCCGGGGAGGCTCAGCACCAGGCAAGAGGTCAATAGGACAGTCATAGGGGCGGTGAGGCAGAAGGGTCTCCACAGCTCTTTTGGAGAACACGTCTGCATAGGGCCAATAGTGCTTGGGGAGAGAGGAAAGATCTGCGGGTACCTGTGTAGTAGCAACCTGAACGCACTACCTCTGACATCTACCCTCGCAGGATTTACTCCATCCCAAAATTCTCCCAGAGGACCACTCAATATGAGGAGAATGGTAGCGAAGCCATGGTATCCCCAACAGGACCTCATCAATTCCCTCAAGAATGACTAATAGGGAGATTATCTCCTGATGAGATGGAGACACAGAAAGCGTGAAAGGAATGGTTTGGCGGGTAATCTGTGAGGGTAGTGTTGACCCATTTACCACTCGAACGGTCACAGGCTTGGCGAGCATCACCAAGGGTATTGCGTGACGCTGGGCAAAAGAGGAAGACATAAAATTACCCTCTGCCCCAGAACCCACGCATAGCTCGACCATAAGAGTGGATGGGCCTATGGTAATTGTCCCCTTGAAGGACAACTTTGAGGCAAACGTCGCCGTGTCTAGTGTACCTCCTCCAACCGCCACTAAACGCTGACGTTTCCCCGACCGCTGAGGACCCTTGGAGGCAAGATGTCCTGACTGCCGGTAAACATGACGGACCTTATGTGCACGGGCGGACTGAGACTTGGATCCCGCTCGTGTCACCTCTAAGGCCTCATGTGACTCGGACGCCTGGACTGGAGATTCCAAAGGTTTGGCGAAGGTGGGAGCCAGCCGAAACCTCTGCCTACACTGGGCTCGCTCCAACCTTCGCTCGTGAAAACGAAGGTCTATGCGAGTAGATATGGCTATGAGCTCCTCCAGTGTGGCGGGAATCTCCCTAGTGGCCAAAGCGTCTTTCACATGGTCAGCCAGCCCCCTCCAAAATACGGGAATGAGGGTTTTATCTGACCATTCCAACTCAGACGCTAATGTCCGGAAGAGAACAGCAAGATGGCTGACCATGGTTGAACCCTGAGTCAAAGCCAGTAGCTGGAGCGCTGTATCATGGGTGACTTGAGGTCCTAAATAGACCTGTTTCAGAGAGTCCAGAAACCGAGGAACACTCCGCACCACATGATCGTTGCGCTCCCACAGCGGCGTAGCCCACTCCAACGCTCTGTCCGACAAGAGGGAGATTATGAATCCCACCTTTGCCCGCTCAGTAGGGAAACGTGCAGCCAGGAGCTCGAGGTGTATACCACATTGGCTCACGAAACCCCTACAGGACTTACTGTCCCCAGAGTATCTCTCAGGCAAAGGAAGGTGAGATAGGGTCAGAACAGAGGTGGCAGTGGGTAAAGCTGCTGCAGCCACGCTAGCAGCCTGAACAGCTATTGCGGTAACATCCACCGCCGAGGTTGCACGCTCAAGAGACGCCAACCGGCCCTCCAGCAGCTGGATGTACCCCTGCAATCGCTGTTCATCCGCCATTACTTAGCCAGATCCTGGCGCTAGTATTCTGTTAGGGTTGGCAGAATGCACCAAATATATAGTTTATTAAATGGAATTGGTGCGTTCGCAACCCGGGATCCACCGTGCAGGAAAGTACCTGCTGCTAAGTAAGACGGACTATATGGCGGTACTATAAGTATACATACAAGGGTTAACTTCACCCTGCGTGAAGGAAGCGATCCTGTTGCGTCACAGGACCGCGGTACCGCACATAGAGCGCGAGCAATAAGTCAGCGAACCCAACCCCAACTAGGATTGAAGTCCGATTAGACCACTGCTGGCACAACACCGCAACTGGGTGTGTAAGGACACTATTGAAATAGTAAATAAAGGCACGAGAGTGCGTGCGGTGCCGCACAGACGGACGCCACTAACCACCCAGGCATGGGTAAGGAAAGCGCAGAGGAAGCGCACGGCGCCGTACTGGCGGACACAGCAACTGGACGCTGTGATGTGTGTTACATGCTGTTGGATAAGTCGGGCGCTAGATAGCAAACATACACCTTCCGCGAACAGACATTCAATAGGGAGGGTTGTTTAAAGAGCGACTTTCACTCACAACACACACACATATTTACAAGACAATACTAGCGCATGGCCGTGCGGTCATGCGCAGTTTATATAGTTGCAGCACAGGAAGCAGCTACCGAAGTTTTGCCCTTTCAGGACCTTCCTGGAGGACCAATGGAATGTGCTGCAGTACCTGAGCATGTGACCCTTGATCTCCAACGGGAGATCTTGCCCTGGGCATGCTCAGTGTGTGAAAATAAGGACTTAGTCCCAGAGAAGCCTGCTCGCCGCAGATCAGTGCAGGGTACAACAGGAGAGCCAGAAACGGCAGTAGTAACCCTCTGCACAGAATCAGTCCCAGCAAGACGCTGGGAGCGACGCCTCCGCTGAGCAGACCCCACTGCGGCCGATGCAGAATGGGAGACCGCAGCAGACACAGATTGAGATTCCTCCTGTGCAGCAGAGGAAACTCGACTCCTAACAGCAGAACCATGAAAATAAAAAAAAATTTCTTTTCTCAAAAATGATTTTTTAGCCCGCAATTTTTTATTTTCCCAAGGGTAACAGGAGAAATTTGACCCCAAAAGTTGTTGTCCAGTTTTTCCTGAGTACGCTGATACCCCATATGTGGGGGTAAACCACTGTTTGGGCACACGTCGGGGTTTGGAAGGGAAGTAGTGATGTTTTGAAATGCAGACATTGATGGAATGCTCTGCGGGCATCACGTTGCGTTTGTAGAGCCCCTGATGTGGCTAAACAGTAGAAACCCCCCACAAGTGACCCCATTTTGGAAACTAGACCCCCAAAGGAACTTATCTAGATGTGTGGTGAGCACTTTGAACCCCCAAGTGCTTCACAGAAGTTTATAACGCAGAGCAGTGAAAATAATAAATACGTTTTCTTTCCTCAAAAATAATTTTTTAGCCCAGAATTTTTTAATTTTCCCAAGGGTAACAGGAGAAATTTGACCCCAGTAGTTGTTGTACAGTTTCTTCTGAGTACGGTGATACCCCATATGTGGGGGTAAACCACTGTTTGGGCACATGCCGGGGCTCGGAATTGAAGTAGTGACGTTTTGAAATGCAGACTTTGATGGAATGCTCTGTGGGCGTCACGTTGCGTTTGCAGAGACCCTGATGTGGCTAAACAGTAGAAACCCCCCACAAGTGACCCCATTTTAGAAACCAGACCCCGAATGGAACTTATCTAGATGTGTGGTGAGCACTTTGAACCCCCAAGTGCTTCACAGAAGTTAATAACGCAGAGCCGTGAAAATAATAAATACGTTTTCTTTCCTCAAAAATAATTTTTTAGCCCAGAATTTTTTATTTTCCCAAGGGTTACAGGAGAAATTGGACCGCAAAAGTTGTTTCCAGTTTCTCCTGAGTACGCTGATACCCCATGTGTGGGGGTAAACCACTGTTTGGGCACACGTCGGGGCTCAGAAGGGAAGTAGTGACTTTTGAAATGCAGACTTTGATGGAATGGTCTGCGGGCGTCACGTTGCGTTTGCAGAGCCCCTGGTGTGTCTAAACAGTAGAAACCCCCCCAAGTGACCCCATTTTGGAAACTAGACCCCCCAAGGAACTTATCTAGATATGTGGTGAGCACTTTGAACTCCTAAGTGCTTCACAGACGTTTACAACGCAGAGCCGTGAAAATAAAAAATCATTTTTCTTTCCTGAAAAATGATGTTTTAGCAAGCAATTTTTTTATTTTCACAAGGGTAACAGGAGAAATTGGACCCCAGTTATTGTTGCACAGTTTGTCCTGAGTATGTTAGTACCCCATATGTGGGGGTAAACCACTGTTTGGGCACACGTCGGGGCTCGGAAGTGAGGGAGCACCATTTGACATTTTGAATACAAGATTGGCTGGAATCAATGGTGGCGCCATGTTGCGTTTGGAGACCCCTGATGTGCCTAAACAGTGGAAACCTCTCAATTCTACCTCCAACACTAACCACCCCACACCCCTAACCCTAATCCCAACTGTAGCCATAACCCTAGTCACAACCCTAACCACAACCCTAATTCCAACCCTAACCCTAAGGCTATGTGCCCACGTTGCGGATTCGTGTGAGATTTTTCCGCACCATTTTTGAAAAATCCGCGGGATTTCCAGTGTTTTTTGTGCGGATTTCACCTGCGGATTCCTATTGAGGAACAGGTATAAAACGCTGCGAAATCCGCACAAAGAATTGGCATGCTACGGAAAATACAACGCAGCGTTTCCGCGCTCTATTTTCCGCACCATGGGCACAGCGGATTTGGTTTTCCATAGGTTTACTTGGTACTGTAAACCTAATGGAAAACTGCTACGAATCCGCAGCGGCCAATCCCCTGCGGATCCGCAGCCAAATCCGCACCGTGTGCAGATAGCCTAATTCTAAAGGTATGTGCACACGTTGCGGAAAACGCTGCGGATCCGCAGCAGTTTCCCATGAAACCTATGGGAAAAAAAATCGCTGTACATATGCTGCGGAAAAACTGCATGGAAACGCAGGGGTTTACATTCCGCAGCATGTCACTTCTTTCTGCGGATTCCGCAGCGGTTTTACAACTGCTCCAATAGTAAACCGCAGTTGTAAAACCGCAGTGAAATGCGCAGAAAAACCGCAGTAAATCCGCGATAAATCCACAGCGGTTTAGCACTGCGGATTTATCAAATCCGCTGCGGAAAAATCCGCAGAGGACCAGAATACGTGTGCACATACCGAAACCCTAACCCTAGCCCTAACCCTAGCCCTAACCCTAACCCTAATCCCAACCTTAGTGGAAGAAAAAAATTCTTTATTTTATTATTGTCCCTACCTATGGGGGTGACAAAGGGGGGTCATTTACATAGTAACATAGTAACATAGTTAGTAAGGCCGAAAAAAGACATTTGTCCATCCAGTTCAGCCTATATTCCATCATAATAAATACCCAGATCTACGTCCTTCTACAGAACCTAATAATTGTATGATACAATATTGTTCTGCTCCAGGAAGACATCAAGGCCTCTCTTGAACCCCTCGACTGAGTTCGCCATCACCACCTCCTCAGGCAAGCAATTCCAGATTCTCACTGCCCTAACAGTAAAGAATCCTCTTCTATGTTGGTGGAAAAACCTTCTCTCCTCCAGACGCAAAGAATGCCCCCTTGTGCCCGTCACCTTCCTTGGTATAAACAGATCCTCAGCGAGATATTTGTATTGTCCCCTTATATACTTATACATGGTTATTAGATCGCCCCTCAGTCGTCTTTTTTCTAGACTAAATAATCCTAATTTCGCTAATCTATCTGGGTATTGTAGTTCTCCCATCCCCTTTATTAATTTTGTTGCCCTCCTTTGTACTCTCTCTAGTTCCATTATATCCTTCCTGAGCACCGGTGCCCAAAACTGGACACAGTACTCCATGTGCGGTCTAACTAGGGATTTGTACAGAGGCAGTATAATGCTCTCATCATGTGTATCCAGACCTCTTTTAATGCACCCCATGATCCTGTTTGCCTTGGCAGCTGCTGCCTGGCACTGGCTGCTCCAGGTAAGTTTATCATTAACTAGGATCCCCAAGTCCTTCTCCCTGTCAGATTTACCCAGTGGTTTCCCGTTCAGTGTGTAATGGTGATATTGATTCCCTCTTCCCATGTGTATAACCTTACATTTATCATTGTTAAACCTCATCTGCCACCTTTCAGCCCAAGTTTCCAACTTATCCAGATCCATCTGTAGCAGAATACTATCTTCTCTTGTATTAACTGCTTTACATAGTTTTATATCATCTGCAAATATCGATATTTTACTGTGTAAACCTTCTACCAGATCATTAATGAATATGTTGAAGAGAACAGATCCCAATACTGACCCCTGCGGTACCCCACTGGTCACAGCGACCCAGTTAGAGACTATACCATTTATAACCACCCTCTGCTTTCTATCACTAAGCCAGTTACTAACCCATTTACACACATTTTCCCCCAGACCAAGCATTCTCATTTTGTGTACCAACCTCTTGTGCGGCACGGTATCAAACGCTTTGGAAAAATCGAGATATACCACGTCCAATGACTCACCGTGGTCCAGCCTATAGCTTACCTCTTCATAAAAACTGATTAGATTGGTTTGACAGGAGCGATTTCTCATAAACCCATGCTGATATGGAGTTAAACAGTTATTCTCATTGAGATAATCCAGAATAACATCCCTCAGAAACCCTTCAAATATTTTACCAACAATAGAGGTTAGACTTACTGGCCTATAATTTCCAGGTTCACTTTTAGAGCCCTTTTTGAATATTGGCGCCACATTTGCTATGCGCCAGTCCTGCGGAACAGACCCTGTCGCTATAGAGTCCCTAAAAATAAGAAATAATGGTTTATCTATTACATTACTTAGTTCTCTTAGTACTCGTGGGTGTATGCCATCCGGACCCGGAGATTTATCTATTTTAATCTTATTTAGCCGGTTTCGCACCTCTTCTTGGGTTACATTGGTGACCCTTAATATAGGGTTTTCATTGTTTCTTGGGATTTCACCTAGCATTTCATTTTCCACCGTGAATACCGTGGAGAAGAAGGTGTTTAATATGTTAGCTTTTTCCTCGTCATCTACAACCATTCTTTCCTCACTATTTTTTAAGGGGCCTACATTTTCAGTTTTTATTCTTTTACTATTGATATAGTTGAAGAACAGTTTGGGATTAGTTTTACTCTCCTTAGCAATGTGCTTCTCTGTTTCCTTTTTGGCAGCTTTAATTAGTTTTTTAGATAAAGTATTTTTCTCCCTATAGTTTTTTAGAGCTTCAATGGTGCCATCCTGCTTTAGTAGTGCAAATGCTTTCTTTTTACTGTTAATTGTCTGTCTTACTTCTTTGTTTAGCCACATTGGGTTTTTCCTATTTCTAGTCCTTTTATTCCCACAAGGTATAAACCGCTTACACTGCCTATTTAGGATGTTCTTAAACATTTCCCATTTATTATCTGTATTCTCATTTCTGAGGATATTGTCCCAGTCTACCAGATTAAGGGCATCTCTAAGCTGTTCAAACTTTGCCTTCCTAAAGTTCAATGTTTTTGTGACTCCCTGACAAGTCCCCCTAGTGAAAGACAGGTGAAACTGCACAATATTGTGGTCGCTATTTCCTAAATGCCCAACCACCTGCAGATTTGTTATTCTGTCAGGTCTATTAGATAGTATTAGGTCTAAAAGTGCTGCTCCTCTGGTTGGATTCTGCACCAATTGTGAAAGATAATTTTTCTTGGTTATTAGCAGAAACCTGTTGCCTTTATGGGTTTCACAGGTTTCTGTTTCCCAGTTAATATCCGGGTAGTTAAAGTCCCCCATAACCAGGACCTCATTATGGGTTGCAGCTTCATCTATCTGCTTTAGAAGTAGACTTTCCATGCTTTCTGTTATATTTGGGGGTTTGTAACAGACCCCAATGAGAATTTTGTTACCATTTTTCCCTCCATGAATTTCAACCCATATGGACTCGACATCCTCATTCCCTTCGCTAATATCCTCCCTTAAAGTGGACTTTAGACAAGACTTTACATAGAGACAAACCCCTCCTCCTCTCCGATTTTTACGATCCTTTCTAAACAGACTGTAACCCTGTAAGTTAACTGCCCAGTCATAGCTTTCATCTAACCATGTCTCGGTTATTCCCACTATGTCAAAGTTACCTGTAGATATTTCTGCTTCTAGTTCTTCCATCTTGTTTGTCAGGCTTCTGGCGTTTGCGAGCATGCAGTTTAGAGGATTTTGTTTTGTTCCAATCTCCTCACTGTGGATTGTTTTAGAAATGTTCTTACCTCCCTTCTGAGTATGTTTTCCTGGGTCGTCTTTGTTCGAGTCTAATGTTTTTCTTCCCGTCCCCTCTTCTTCTAGTTTAACGCCCTCCTGATGAGTGTAGCGAGTCTTCTGGCGAATGTGTGTTTCCCAGGTTTGTTGAGGTGTAGTCCGTCTCTGGCGAGGAGTCCATCATACCAGTAATTCACACCGTGGTCCAGGAATCCAAATCCTTGTTGTCTGCACCATCGTCTTAGCCAGTTGTTTGCATCAAGGATCCTGTTCCATCTCCTGGTGCCATGCCCGTCTACTGGAAGGATAGAAGAAAAAACTACCTGTGCATCCAGTTCCTTTACTTTCTTCCCCAACTCTTCAAAGTCTTTGCAGATTGTCGGTAGGTCCTTCCTTGCCGTGTCATTGGTGCCAACATGTATCAGAAGAAATGGGTGGATGTCCTTGGAGCTGAAGAGCTTTGGTATCCTATCGGTCACATCCTTGATCATCGCACCTGGAAGGCAGCATACTTCTCTTGCAGTTATGTCCGGTCTGCAGATGGCTGCTTCTGTGCCTCTCAGTAGTGAGTCTCCCACCACCACCACTCTTCGTTGCTTCTTGGCTGTACTTTTTGCTGTCACTTGTTGCTGTGTGCCCTTTTCTTTTTTGCTTGCTGGTATTGCTTCATTCTTAGGTGTGCCATCTTCATCCTCTACAAAGATTTGATATCGGTTCTTCAGTTGTGTGGTTGGTGATTTCTCCATGGTCTTCTTGCTTCTTTTGGTCACATGCTTCCACTCATCTGCTTTTGGAGGTTCTCTGACACTTTTTTCACCTTCTGTGACCAGTAGAGATGCTTCTGTTCTGTCTAGAAAGTCTTCATTCTCTTTGATGAGTTTCAAAGTTGCTATTCTTTCTTCCAGACCCCGCACCTTTTCTTCTAAAAGGGCCACTAGTCTACACTTCTGACAGGTATTTAGTATTTTTTTTATTTTGATCACTGTGAGGTTTTATCACAGTGATCAAAATGCACTTGAAACGAATCTGCCAGGTGGCAGATTCGGCGGGCGCACTGCGCATGCGCCCGCCATTTTGGAAGATGGCGGCGCCCAGGAAAGAAGACGGACGGACCCCGGGAGGCTCGGTAAGTATGATGGGGTGGGGGGGAGCACGGGGGGGTGGATCGGAGCATGGGGGGGTGGATCGCAGTGCGGGGGTGGATCGGAGTGCGGGGGGGTGGATTGGACTGCAGGGGGTGGGATTGCAGCACGGGGGGGTGGATCGGACTGCAGGGGGGTGGGATTGGAGGACGGGGGTGGGATTGGAGCACGGGGGAGCGGACAGGAGGACGGAGCGGAGCACAGGATGGAGGGGAGCGGACTACAGATCGGAGGGCTGGGGGGCGATCGGTGGGGTGGGGGTGGGGGGGCACTTCAGGGTTTCCAGCCATGGCCGATGATATTGCAGCATCGGCCATGGCTGGATTGTAATATTTCACCAGTTTTTAGGTGAAATATTACAGATCGCTCTGATTGGCAGTTTCACTTTCAACAGCCAATCAGAGCGATCGTAGCCACGGGGGGGGGGGGGGGCTAAAGTACAACTCCTGCTGTCCCTGCAGATCGGGTGAAATGGGAGTTAACCCTTTCACCCGGCCTGCAGGAGCCCAATCCGGCCATGACGCATATGCTGCGTCACAGGTCGGAATGGCACGGGTTTTCATGACTCATACGGTGCGTCAAGGGTCGGGAAGGGGTTAAATAAAATTACTGAGTGATTTATGTATTTATGTATTTTTAAATATATATGGCAAAATGTATAAGGGGGTTTCCAAGATAATAAATGAGCTGCATACAGACAGTGAAATAATTATAGAATTGATATTCATCATTTTAGTCCCGGTACATCACAGACTATAAACAACAGGGTCGATTCAATGAGACTTGCGTAGCCCACATTTGTGCTGAAACATTCTTACTGGAGTACAAAGCATCGACTTCATTAGGAGGCACACACCACTTAATAAGTTACGGGCGTCTTCTGAGTAGCATGCACTTCATGCCAAAAATGCTACTCCAGTCACTTTTCTGTGTACAAAATGCTGGTAATTTTGATTAATTGAACAGGAGGGTGTGCATGGCCATGCCCCATCTCTGCCTCTTCCAAGCTTCAATAGCGCTCATTCAAATTGGGTTGAAAAAAAGCCAAAAGTTGCAAAATTTGCAAAGCTTTTATGCCACTTTTCTGGTGTAAAAATTTTGATGAATCAGACCCATAGCTTGGAAAGTCAGAGGCTATAAGGACAGACCTGTCAATCAACTGGAGAGGGGTGTGGCGCCCCAGGGTCCTGGTCATCACAGTAGCATTGTTTCCCTCATGGGGTAGAGTGATGTTACGTTTGGAGGCAAGAAGGGATAACTGTAACCAGGTAAACACAAGCATGCAACACATTCACACTCCAGGCCACCAGTAGGAGCTTTTGATCCTATTCACTAGGTGACTCCCCATATATATGTTAGCCTGTAGGGAAAGTCAGTCAGTTCTTGCCAGGAAACAGACTGGAGCAGTTTGAGGCAGAAGAGGGTTTACAGAGCTGTGTAGCCACAGTGCTGTAGCTCTTTGAAAGAGACACACAGAGAGCCAAATATATTGCAGTAGAGCGAAGCACAGGAGAGGAACACCAGTTGGAGACAAGCCATGAGGAGGCTGCCTCCTTCAGAGGTGCAGAGACCGGTAGCCAGAACACCAAGGTTGTAAGGGCCTCTATGACTTACATCAGAGCCCGGAAGGACAGCTGAACTCCAAGTTATCTGTCCGCCTTAGTACCCAGGAGGCACGGTGACACCCTTAGAGCCTGGGGCATGCTAGAGTCCCTATAAATCGGCTCAAGTCGCCAGTCATATGGGTCATGTCCTATCCTATACAGGGGACACAGAGAGAGAACATCTGTGAGGACCTTATCTGAAGCCATAGGCAGAAAGGGACTACAACACCACAGCACTAGAGGAAGGCTTTGATTTCCACCTGGATATCTTCCATCTACACACCAGAAGCCCTGGGGATATACTTCACCTGTGGGAAGGTATACCATCTAGCTGCCATAACATCACCCCAGAGGACCCCTTAAAGCAGCGTCGGTCCCCACTGACCGAATACCACAGGTGGAGTCACGAACATAAACTTTATTCCCCTTAAAGACCTTTACCTTTTACATGGGCACCCAGGGCCACGGATCGGGTCACCACCTCCCTGTGAACTCAGAACCCGTACCGAGTACCCCACGGCCCTGGCGGGCGACTCAGGGACGGGGAGAATTAACATGCAAACCACCTTGGGGGTAAAGGGGTTAAAAACATGTATGTATAGATAGGCCTATCACCTCAACTCTCTAACCTAACTCTCCCTGATTCCTCCTTCTAAATGTGAATCATAATCCCCCCCCCCCCCCGTTCATCGGTCTGCACATCCTCCATGCACCCAATAGCAAATGGTAACTGCATTCGGACAGATCGTGGCTGATGGCGGATCAAGCAGCTTAATATGAAAACCGTGATTTATTATAATGATGGCTGGACTGTACATAATAAGCACAGTCTACCTACAGTGTCCCCCTATTTCCTTATAGATTGTGAGTAATTGTTGAAATGTGTTACATTGTATGGTTTTTATTGTCTGTACTTGTCCCTGCTTAATTGTTAAGTGGTGCGAATATGTTGGCGCTATATAAATAAAAATAATAATTAGTATTATTTATTATTGGTACCTTTTTGGGCACATACAATTTTTTGATTGCTTTTTATTCTGATTTTTGCGAGGCAGAATTAACAAAAAAACAGCAATTCAAGACTTGTTTTTCGAGTGTTTTGTTTTGCCGTTCACCGTGTGGTAAAATTGATAAGACAGCTTTATTCTTTGGGTCAGTAAGATTACAGTGACACCCTATTTATATCATTTTTTTATGCTTTGCCTCTTTTACACAATAAAAAAAAATTTGTAAAAAAAGAATTGTGTGAGTATATCTATATTATGAGAGCTATAGCTTTTGTATTTTTCTGCTGATGGAGCTGTGTGAGCTTTACTTTTTGCGGGACAAGATGATGTGTTCAGTGATATCATTTTTATTTACATTCAAGCTTTTGATAGCTTTTTATTCCACTTTTTTCTTGCAGTATGATCAAAATACGTAATTTTTTTGCCATGTTTTTTAGTTTATTTTTTTGTACGGTGTTCACTGAAGGTATTAACTAGTGTGACAGTTTTATAGATCGGGTCGTTCTGGATGTGGCAATACAAACTATGTGTAGTTTATTTTTGCTTTTATATTAATATATGTATTTTTTTTGTTTCTTTTTTTATACTTTTTTTGAGATTTTTTTTTATATTTGTACAATTTTTTTAAACTTTTTTTTTTTTTTTTACTTTTTTACTTTGTTCCATTATGGGACATCAATTTTCCTGAAGTTGTACCATTATTACCAAGCAGCTTAACTTTGTTACAGACAGACAAAATCAGTATCAGCGGAGCAGCCTCAATTGGAAGAGGGGCTCAGTCTCAGTTAAATGAAATAATAAATCCAGTGAAGGTCTTCTTTCAGTCTTGTTGTAGAGCAGGTTTTAGATTCCAAGAGCGCTGGGCTGACTTTCCATTGGGTTACAATCTTTGTTCTGCTGATAATTTGCTTCTTAATAGAGGGGGGTCTGCTGTGTGGGGGAAGATAATTGCAGCAGGGGTGGCAGAGTATAATGACGGGGAATGGAGAAGGTGGAGAAACAAGGTAGAAAATAAAGGGATAGGGGTTAGACTATATACAATCACTAAATAATACCTATATATTGTATTGTATGTAACAAGCATAATCACCTCTACACCATACTGTTACTGAACAAAATCCAGTATACCAATATACCAAGACCAATATTACCATTAACACCACATATAAGTAATAAATATTAACATCACATCATAACAGCATATTATCATCACATAGTGGCCGAATAACACCACCATGCTGATCACTAATAAGAACCACTGTACCAAGACCAAAACTACCTTGAATATTGCATTATAAGGGCCAAATAATACCACAAGACCATTACAACATATTACCAGCATATTCACACTATACTATTTCTGAAAAAAATCCAGTATACTAGGCATCATGGTGACGTAGTTGTTGGTACTATTGATTTGCAACACTGGGGTACTAGGTTCAAATCCCACCAAGGACAACAGCTGGAAGGAATTTGTATGTTCTCCCCGTCTTTGCGTGAGTTTCCTCCCACACTCCAAAGACTTACTGAGAGGGATTTTATATTGTGAGGCCCAATGGGGACGCTGATGTGGAATTAATGACGCTATATAAGTGAGTAAAATAAATAAATATACCAAGACCAATATTAGATGAAGAAAGCAATAAATGTTGTACAACTACCAATGGTTAGAATGATCCCACCAAACAATGAATATAATACAGCATAGGTGGAAATTAAAACATAACTTTTAATGTGTGCATTAAAGATATCAAATAAGAAAAAGGGTCACCCTAAGTGAAATAAAACACAAGGGATTAAGTTTCAATCATGATAAACCAAGATGATTAAGAAACGATAACCCCCTTAAGATAAAAAGGATTTCTCTTGCAGTGGCTATAGCGAAATCAATACAGACCAGGGTATGGTATCTAGAACGTTAATGCACATGCAAATCACTTATGCAAGTAACAATAATAATCCTTATACCATTGACTGCATAAATAATTAACAATCAGGATGGCTGCATTATTGGTACTATTGCACCTGTGCTTCTGTCATCCACCATCTTAACTTGGGTCCGCTGCACTTTGGTTAGTGTAATTGTTTGGGGGCCTTGAACAGGTAAGCATCTCTGCCTGTGTACTGGGTTTTTTTCTGTCAAGAATAGTGGAGGTTTTCTTCTTATGGTGTGTTTTTGTTAGCGTAGGACTGGCAATACATAAGGACCCTTGGCGTGGGTTGCCAGCTTAAATATTATGGCCATAATACCAACCAATACCTTACATACATTGTTATGTTTTTGGGCACGTCATTTTTTCAGAGTGCAGCTGGGCCCTAGATGGCTCTGTAAACTGTGGCCTCTGTTCACACAGGATGCATTATAGCAATGGCTGGCCTGCTTTGTGGCATCATTAATAGGCCTTGAGCCATATGCTCTGCATTTCTGTGTGAACATGTGCAGCGCCCCAGAGATCTGGTCGTTGCAGTAACGTCGCTCTGCCACTAAGGGGAGTGATGGTACGTCTGACTGCACTAAAGGAGTTCTACTGACCAGGTATCACCAGTACACATTACACTTCACACTCTGGCCACTAGGGGGAGTAAAAGGCTTTACTTATTGGGCCACTCCTCACATTGGTAAAACTAGGGGTTGGACAGGAAGTTAGGCAGAACGAAGCCTGGGAGAGTTCCAGGGAGGACCTGTCAGAACTGGGAAATCTGGCAGGTACCTAGCGAAAGGACAGATTGTTACGGAACCGCGCCTGCACTACCTTGCGGCGGTATCTAAAGAAAGGACACAAAGCGAATGATATTGTGGACAGTGAGAAAATGAAATCAAGTACATAGGAGAGCCAGTAGGAGTCATGCCCCAAGAACGGCAACATCCTACTGAGGCGCATAGCCGGTGGCCGGAGCACCAAGGAAGTAACAGTCTCCACGCATTACTTCAAACAGCAGCAGGACAGTTAATTACAGGTTGGCTGTCTACCATACAACACCTAAGAAGGACATAGGAAGGAATCGTGGGAGAGGAGCGACACTAGGGTTCCAGAATAACTCCAGGCCTACCTGTCAATAAGGTGCGTCCTAGCCATGACATCCCTGGGGGACGGAGAAGAGAAAGATCTAGAAAGAACGAGGACAGAAGTTGTGAGGACTATCCTGAATGCTCAGCAGGGAAGCACTACAACACACAGGCGCTAGTGGGTAGACACTGATTTCCACCTGCAAAGGGAACTCTGGATGTGCCTACGGACCGGCCGGTCTCAGACAGCCCTGTGGACAGTGTCCTGGACTGAGGATCCTGAAACCTTCAGTAAAAGGTAAAGAAACTGCAACCCTGTGTCCTCGTTATTCCTCGCACTATGCACCATCACCCTTCTATTGGACGCCCCTTAGCAGGGTCACTGGCCGGGTCTAGCCACCGTGACAACCCCGGACCGAGTACCCCGTGGCCCTGTGTCTGGGGGCGATCCAACTTGGCGTCACGAACAGGATCTACTTAAGCCTGAGGAATCAGGTCATGTGTGCCTTGGAACTGTGATTGAACTGTGACTTATTGCAAAGACTGTGTATTGCTATTTGCCGCCAAAAATCCGCCGTGTGGAGCGCGAAGGGAGGAGCCATAGCTTCGTGGGTGGAGCCGGCTGGAAAAGCGCGTGGAGCGGAAGACGCGGTGAGGCACCGACCCCGGAAGGAGAGCCCCGACAGATTAGCAAGGGGAAGGAACGGCCATGTCGGATTCCAGAGGAGCGGAGGCAGCGGCCACAGCTGCAGACCCGGGAACACTTCTGGATTCCGCGGTAAGCGCAGCCACAAACCCGGTATCACCGCTAGAGGCCGTGGGGCTTACCGCTCCCACCAACCAGCCGGATACTGCCGCCGCTACAGCAGCCATAATGCCCTTCTCTATGCCGTACCTACCAGGGGCCGCCTGGCTCCCGCGATACTTTGGAGAAGCTCATACGTTAACTGACTTTAAAGAGGGGATTTGTAGCCTGCTCGAGTTTTATCCCTTGACGGAGCCTCAGAAGGTTCATATGATAATCGGCCAACTCTTTGGAGCGACATTGAGGGAAGTAAAGTCCTGGCCCGCTGCGGACAAGAAAACTGCGCAACAAGTATTTGCCAAGCTTAAAGCCATCTTTGACACCCGCACCGCTACGGAAATTAAATTGACGTTCTATGGGTGCAAGCAGCGGCCGCAGGATAGCTTACGGGACTATGCCCTTAATCTGCAGGAGGCACTGCAGCCATCAAGCAAAGTGACCCAAACAGCATGCAAGATGAAGATAAACTCCTGAAAGAGTGGTTCGTTGAAGGGCTCCTGTGCAGTAACCAAAGGGCCCAGCTACACTTCCTGGCCATGCAGAATCCAGCTCTGACTTTCGCGCAATTCAAAGATAAAGCTATCCAGGCACTACCGGAGCGGCAGCCCAGCCGTGCCACACTTTCCAGGCGGCAGGCCCTCACATACCACCAGGAGGTGGCGCCGGACGCACCTGTCTCCGCCGAGGCCGATGCCCAGATCCTGGAAGACGACTCCCCTGCAGGACTGCGCCTCCAGGTACAGGAACTGACCAGGAGCGTTGCTGCCCTAGCCCGGACCGTCCAGTCCCTACAGGAGGCCCCCAAGGAGAAGATCCAGCTGGCTTCCCGACCGGAGGATGTCCCCTGGCAACGACCAAGGAGGGTTCCATCGACCAGAGGCAGAGACAACGATCGTTTTCATCAGGATGGACAACCTATCTGCCGCCGCTGCCACCAGGTGGGCCATCTTGCAAGGTACTGTCAGTTAAACGAGCAACCCCTGGGGCCAAGGGCCAACCCCCAGGAGTAGAACGCCCAGGCCCGCAAAATTGGAGAGCCAAATACCTCGGGGGGCGTCCTGTTCTCCCCATCGTGATGAACGGTATCCCCATGAACGCTTTGCTGGACACCGGTTCCCAGGTGACAACTATGCCCTACATTCTGTATAGGCGTTATTGGGAGGACACTGATATTACCCGTGCCCCTGATGATGATTTCACAATAATAGCTAGCAATGGTCAGCCACTGCCGCAAGTGGGATATAAAGAGGTCACTATTAAGGTGGGGCTGGTAGAATTGGAGGCCCAAGGAATTGTCATTGTTCATATTGACCGACGTGAACGTTACCCCATGATGACCATCGGTACTAATGTCATAGAAAATTGTCTTGCAGAAGTTATTATCTTGTTGCAGCAAGTAGCAGAGACAGCTGGTCACAGTGAGCAACGTGCTTTGCAGAAAGAAATCAGAGCCCTAATGCGGAGACAGCAAGTGGAGCTGACTGGTGGTGAAATTGGCCGGGTCACAGTGAGTGATTCGAATCCTATTGCAATACCCCCCAGGAGTGAAAAGTTAATATGGTGTTGGGCAGCCATAGGCCTCGGGGGTAAGGACTATCAGGCCCTGGTAGAACCTGTGTATTCAGAGAATAGGCCTACCCTCCTGACAGCCAGAGGGGTGGTTGACGTCCGCAAGGGGAGGGTGCCAGTGCGTGTTCTTAACTGCGGGGAGGAGGAAGTCCACCTAACCAAATATGTCACACTTGCCAAGCTGTTTACTGTTAATAATAGTGTGATACACGCACCCGGGCCCTTGGCTCCGTCTAAGTCGGTGGAGGACAACGGCTCTGCAGAGCAACCAAAAGATTGGTGTCAGGAATTACATGTGGGCACTGATGCTACTCCATCTCACCAGATACAGGGGGCCTACAGGGTGGTTCACGAGTATGAGCGGGTATTCAGCAAACACCCCCTTGATTTTGGGCGGGTAAAAGGGATTCAACATCACATCCCCCCGGAGATCACCCACCCGTAAAAGAAAGATACCGTCCTGTACTCCCAGCTCATTATCAGTGTGCCAATGACATGTTACGAGAGATGAAGGAGGCTGGGGTAGTGAGAGACAGCTGTAGCCCCTGGGCAGCTATGTTAGTCCTCGTTAGGAAGAAAGATGGCACCATGAGGATGTGTGTGGATTATAGGCAATTAAACCGCATTACACATAAGGACGCATACCCCCTGCCTAGGATAGAGGAGTCCTTGGCTGCGTTAAAATCTGCTAATTACTTCTCTACTTTAGATCTCACCAGTGGGTATTGGCAGGTTCCCGTGGCAGAGGCAGACAAGGAAAAGACAGACTTCACGACGCCGATGGGTCTCTCCGAGTTCAACTACATGCCCTTCGGATTGTGTAACGCCCCGGGGACGTTCCAGAGGATGATGGAGTGCTGTTTGGGACACAAGAACTTTGAGACCGTGCTGCTGTATCTGGACGATGTCATTGTCTTCTCTAAGACCTATGAAGACCATCTGAAGCACCTGGCCGAGGTATTTGAAGCGCTGTCCAACTTTGGCTTAAAGGTGAAACCGTCCAAATGCCATCTGCTCAAACCCAAAGTACAGTACCTGGGCCATGTGGTGTGTGCCGAAGGAGTGGCCCCAGACCTCGACAAGGTCACGGTGATCAAGGACTGGCCACAGCCCAGTAACCTTCATGAGGTCTGGCAGTTCCTTGGGTTGGTGGGTTACTACCGGAGGTTTATCAAGGACTTCACCAAGAAGGCCGCGCCATTGCAAGACCTGTTGGTGGGCCAGCCCAAGAAACCCAAGGGTAAGAATACCCCGTTGGATTGGAACGACGGACTGGAAGGATCGTTCACTTGCTTAAAATCGGCACTAACGGGAGAGGAAGTACTAGCCTACCCGGAATACGACCAACCGTTTGTATTGTATACAGACGCCAGCAACGTGGGGCTGGGAGCGGTGCTGTCCCAGGTCCAGTAGGGCAAGGAACGAGTAATCGCTTATGCCAGCAGAAAGCTTCGCCCCACTGAAAGGAACCCAGACAACTACAGTTCCTTTAAGCTGGATTTCCTCGCAGTCGTTTGGGCCGTGACGGAGAGGTTCAAGCACTATCTGGCCTCAGCGAAATTCACCGTCTTCACGGATAATAATCCACTTACGCACTTGGACACAGCGAAACTCGGCGCCTTGGAGCAGCGGTGGCTGGCCCGGTTGTCCAATTACGACTTCACCATCAAGTACCGGGTGGGGCACAAGAATGTGAATGCCGATGCATTGTCCCGAATGCCTCACCTACCCGAAACGGAGGAGACCCAGAAGCATTTGAAGAAGTGGAGCTGCCCGCTTTCCATCATCCCAAGGCAACTCAGTGTTCCCATCAGGTGGAGAACAGGCGCAGAAACAAACAGGGCGCCCCGTTGAATCCCCTGCCCCACCATGGGTGGACAGAGAACCAGGATGGTGACCCTGCGGTCCGTCAGGTGAAAGAGCTCCTGACGCAGGCAGGTTTGCATCCTGGCCCGGATGATCCACCGGAGACATTACAGTTGTGGAAGGAGAGGGGCAAACTGTTTCTTCACGATGGCAAGCTGTGCCGAAGGAGCATCGACCCTCGCACTCACGAATTAGTGTGGCAGATTGTGGTCCCCAGACAAGATGTGCCCATGGCCCTGGGAGCGTACCACGATGGGGCAGGACACTTCGGATGGAGGAAGCTGGAGAGGCTACTCCGTGGGAGGTTCTACTGGATCGGCATGAGGAAGGCCATCGAGAGGTGGTGTCGAGAGTGTGGTCCCTGTAGCCTACGCCGGAAGGATCGTGACAGCCAACGGGCTCCCTTGCAGCCAATCATCACCAAACGGCCGCTCGAGTTGGTCGCGCTGGATCACGTAAAGCTAACACCTAGCCAGTCAGGGTATATCTACGCTCTCACCATTGTGGACAACTATTCCAGATTCCTGGTAGTCATACCAGTCAAAGATCTGACAGCCAGGACGGCTGCCAAAACCTTCCAGCAGTACTTCTGTCGACCCCATGGGTACCCAGAGAAGGTGTTGACCAATCAGGGGCCGGCATTTGAAGCGGAGGTGTTCCAGGAGTTCTGCAATTTGTATGGGTGTAAGAAGATCAGAACCACACCGTACCATCCACAGACCAACGGGATGTGCGAGAAGATGAATCAAGTGGTGATCGACTTACTGAAAACCTTACCTGTAGAGGAGCAGAACTTGTGGCCTACAAAGTTACCAGATGTGAGGAAGGTCTAGCAAGTTACCCGTCGATCTGGACATGGGGGTTCTGACCCCCAAAGATATATCACCAGATGCGGATTGGGATACCGAGAGGCAGCAGAGGTACCGCAAAGTACAGGAATGTGTGGAAAAGAGTCTCGCTCAGGCCAGACAGAAGCAAGAGAGGGACTACAACCAGCATGCTCCCGCGGCTCCATTGGCACCTGGTGAGCAAGTACTCAAAAGAAAGAGGAGACTACACAAGTTTGATGATCAATGGGAAGCGGAACCGTATACCATTCTCCCGTCCGACTTCGACAATACAAAGGTCTGTCTCATCAGTAAGAGAGGAGGGGAGACCTCAGCGGCCATATCCAGAGACCACCTGAAAATATGCCCTGGTAAGCTGAAAGATGGGGAAATAGATCCCAGGACTTCTCCGCCCGTGGAAGAAGAGAAGATGATACACACTGTTCTTGGCAATTTTCCCCAGTCCTGGACTCAAATAAATCAGGCCATTGTGGTACCTGTCCTAACGTTCCGTCAACCGAGACCGCCAGAACTAAATGTGGTGCCAGGGCAGCTGGACCCGCCAGCGCAGCTAACCCCGACAGAAGATGCGATGCCAATGGTCGAACTAGCGGGTCCTCCATCTGTCATCGGTGAATCTGCCATGCCCACCACGAATAGCGGTAGCACTGAGGACTCCAGTGTGCCAGTGCTGCCCAGACTCACTAGAAGTGTAGCTAGAAGACAGTGCACTACACTAGCGATAGCAAGCGTAGCGGGTCCTGTCAGGCCAGTAGCAGCCCCTGCGCTGCGGAGGTCCACGCGTAGCACCAAGAATCAGACTCCACTTCGTTATAGACCTTGGCGATATTAACGATAGTTGCTATTTGGTTGAAAATGCTTGTGTCAATATCTGTGTTATAGGTTAAAAATGGACAATGGTGTGATGGACAGTGAATCACTCCAAACCTTTCACAGGGCCCCTTTGTTTACCCGGGGTCCCTGCTATTCTATGGTTGCACCTACAGAACTGGGAGTCATGGACTGTGCATGACCAATCTTTTGCAACGTTCAAGCGTCCTTACCTTCCATAACGGAAAGCACTGTTATATTTATTTGTTCATAGTATATATATAAGAATTTTTGTGTGTTTTCTATTAACATGTATTGTTATTCTTCTTTTCCCAGTCCGGGAGTACTGGATTTAACCGGGGGGGAGTGCAGCGCCCCAGAGATGTGGTCGTTGCAGTAACGTCGCTCTGCCACTAAGGGGAGTGATGGTATGTCTGACTGCACTAAAGGAGTTCTACTGATCAGTTATCACCAGTACACATTACACTTCACACTCCGGCCACTAGGGGGAGTAAAAGGCTTTATTTATTGGGCCACTCCTCACATTGGTAAAACTAGGGGTTGGACAGGAAGTTAGGCAGAACGAAGCCTGGGAGAGTTCCAGGGAGGACCTGTCAGAACTGGGAAATCTGGCAGGTACCTAGCAAAAGGACAGATTGTTACGGAACCGCGCCTGCACTACCTTGCGGCGGTATCTAAAGAAAGGACACAAAGCAAAGGATATTGTGGACAGTGAGAAAACAAAATCAAGTACATAGGAGAGCCAGTAGGAGTCGTGCCCCGAGAACGGCAACATCCTATTGAGGCGCATAGCCGGTGGCCGGAGCACCGAGGAAGTAACAGTCTCCACGCATTACTTCAAACAGCGGCAGGACAGTTAATTACAGGTTGGCTGTCTACCATACAACACCTAAGAAGGACATAGGAGGCAATTGTGGGAGAGGAGCGACACTAGGGTTCTAGAATAACTCCAGGCCTACCTGTCAATAAGGTGCGTCCTAGCCATAACATACCTGGGGGACGGAGAAGAGAAAGATCTAGAAAGAGCGAGGACAGAAGTTGTGAGGACTATCCTGAATGCTCAGCAGGGAAGCACTACAACACACAGGCGCTAGTGGGTAGACACTGATTTCCACCTGCAAAGGGAACTCTGGATGTGCCTTCGGACCGGCCGGTCTCAGACAGCCCTGTAGACAGTGTCCTGGACTGAGGATCCTGAAACCTTCAGTAAAAGGTAAAGAAACTGCAACCCTGTGTCCTCGTTATTCCTCGCACTACGCACCATCACCCTTCTATTGGACGCCCCTTAGCAGGGTCACTGGCCGGGTCTAGCCACTGTGACAACCCCGGACCGAGTACCCCGTGGCCCTGTGTCTGGGGGCGATCCACATGCCACATACAGATCATTTGTCACAGGTGTGCCAGGCGGCTAGATACAGGGACATAAAGTCCTGCCACCCTCTATGCTGTACTGCAGAGGCAGGGAGTAACAGAGTATTGTCTTCCCCACGCATGGTTTCATCTCCCTTTCCTCCAGTCAATCAATACTTCAGTCACTACGAATCGTTGCAGGATGTACCATATCAAACAGCCATTATTTTGGCTTATTGCTTTTCTGGCACCCTCTTCATTTTTCCTGTCTTCTATACAAACTTAAAGCTAACTTGTCAGGATTTTGATAAGTAAAGGCATTGTAATGTTGGTGTTGTTACACCGATTAAAATTATATCTAGGATCACCTAGCCAAATTAGTTCTCATGCTTCGCACTGATGAGGGCCAACAGCCCGAAACACCGTGTCTGCGAATTGAGATACTAATTTGGCTCTTATCCTAAGTCATATTGCACGACTCGTTAAAGAGTTGATTGTGACTTGTAGGATCGCTACTTCCAACAGGTAGCGCTATAGAGTTTAAGTCCTCTTTTTCTCAGAAGAGGCAATTTGCATATCTAGGATGAAGAAATCCATATTGTGTTTCCTGTCTAATCAGTGTTAGAAGTGTTCAGTTAATGAGATGCCCGTGCTCTGGGGCAGCCTGTGGGCAGAGTCTTATCTCTGTGCTCTAGGCTACAGAAACCAAGGAAAGACCTGCCCACAGGCAGACCTGAAGCACAACCATGTTCCACATCATAGAGACAGAGAGGCACTGCACTTTAGTACTGTTATAACCAGCCATATTGCCCTAGATAGTAATAATGTTGAAAGTTGCCCCCCCATACCTCCATATAGTAGTATTGGCATCTCAGTGCCTGCATATAGTAATAGTGCCCTTCATGTGCTTCTACATGGAAATAATGCCCTGATTGTGCCTCCATATAGTAATAGCGCCCCCAAAGAGTAATATTGCTCCTAATATGCCTCCACATTATTAACACTGTGGTTACATATAGTAATAGTATCCCTTCTGGCTTTCCATATGGTAATAATACCCCCATCTGTGCCTCCATATAGTAACACTGCTCATCTTTCTTCCTCCATATGGTTAAAGTAACCTGTGTGTGAGGTTACAGATGCCATAACAAGGAGTGTAAACCCAAGTGGCCCATTGCTAGACCTGCCCACCTGGCATTTACCAGAATTGCTAGATGGGCAGTCTTGACCTTACCACAGAAGTTAATTTCCTTCTGATTCCTTATGTTTTTAGATGACGTTTGTTAAGAGTTGGTGCGACTCTAAACATAAACTGTTAGCAAGTTTTTGCTATTTAATCTTTTAAACAACCCTAAACCCACAACTCTAAACAGCTCTTCAACACTTTCAATTCTCTACTCCGTCCCTGAGCACCTCCTCCCTCTCCTCTCATTTCTGCTGAAGACTTTGCCTCTTTCTTCAAGCAGAAGATTGATAAAATCAGACAAAGCTTTGGCCTGCAGCCCCCAATTCTCCTCCTCTTGATTGCTCAGCCCTGTTCTTCCAAAGTCAGCTTCTCCACCAAGGCAGACAATAAGCTCTCCACCCTTCTGTCAAGATCACATCTCACCACTTGCACGCTTGACCTCCCACCTCATCCCTAACCTCACCAAACTCTTCATCCCAACGGTGTCTTCCCCTCTTCCTTCAAACATGCATCAATCACACCTATCCTCAAAAACCCTCCCTCGACCCATCCTCTCTGTCCAGCTATTGCCCGATATCCCTTCTCCCTTATGCCTCAAAACTACTGGAACAGCATGCCCATTTTGAACTGTCCTCCCACCTCTCCTGCTCCCTCTTTGACCGGTTACAATCTGGCTTATGACCACATCACTCGACTGAAACTGCCCTAACTAAAGTGAACAACGACCTACTAACCGCCAAGAGCAACTAACACTATTCTGTCCTCCTCCTCCTGGACCTGTATTCTGCCTTCAACACTGTAGACCATTCCCTCCTGTTACAGATTCTCTCATCTCTTGGCATCACTGACTTGGCTCTATCCTGGATCTCATCATATCTAACAGACCAGATATTCAGTGTCTCCCTCTCCCACACCACCTCCTCATCTCGCCCCCTGTCTGTCCGTGTTCCCCAAGGCTCAGTTCTAGGACCCCTGCTCTTCTCCATCTACACCTTCGGCCTGGGACAGCTCATAGAATCCCAAGGTTTACAATATCATCTCTACGCTGATGACACGCTGATTAACCTATCTGGACCTGACCTCAGTTCCTTACGAACCAAAATCCCACAATGTCTCTGCTATCTCATCTTTCTTTTCTGCTCGCTGTCTAAAACTGAACATGGACAAAACAGAATTCATCATCTTTCCCCCACCTCACTCTACCCCTTCACCCGACCTATCCATCAATGTCAATGGCTGCTCGGTGCCTCGGGGTGATCCTTGGCTCTGCCCTCTCTTTCAAGCCATATATCCAAGCCCTTGCCTCCTCCTGCCAATTCAAACTCAAAAACATTTTCCAGATCCATACATCCCTTGACCATCAAACAACAAAAACACTAGTGCATGTCCTTATCATCTCCAGCCTTGACTATTGCAACCTCCTACTCTCTGGTCTCCCCTCTAGCACTCTGGCACCACTCCAATCCATCCTAAACTCTGCTGCTCGACTAATCCACCTGTCTCCCCGTTATTCCCCAGCCTCTCCTCTCTGCCAGGCCCTTCATTGGCTTCCTATTGCCCAGAGGCTACAGTTCAAAACGCTAACAATGACATACAAAGCCATTCAGAACCTGTCACCTCCATATATCTGTGACATGGTCTTCTGGTACCTACCTACACGCAACCTTCGATCCTCTCAGGATCTCATTCTCTACTCTTCTCTCATCTCTTCCTCCCACAACTGCATACAAGACTTCTCCCCTGCTTCCCCTATACTCTAGAACTCTCTACACCAACACATCAGGCTCTCGCCTACCACGGAAACCTTCAAAAGGAACCTGAAGACCCACCTCTTTTGACAAGCCTACAACCTGCAGTGATCCTCTGTCTGCTGAACCGCCACATGACCAACTCTACCCTCTCCTAGTGTATCCTCACCCATCCCCTGTAGACTGTGAGCCCTCGCGGGCAGGGTCCTCTCGCCTCCTGTACTTTTGTGTGCCTTGTTTTATTCCTGTTTATTGCACTTGTCTATATTTACCCCGTTCACATGTAAAGCGCCATGGAATAAATGGCGCTATAAAAATGTATAATTATAATAAAGCATGATTTAGTTGCAGAGAGCCCAATTGCAGGAATGTGTCACATATTGGGCTGTGTGTTGCTGTTTCAGTAAATCAGTAAAACCAGTGTTTTACTAGGAGGAGATTATTATTACTTGCCTCATGACATGTAGTTCTCCTGCTCTGTGTAACAGCATCCTCACCACTGATTAGCATCTTCCTGCTAATCAGTGGTGTGGTTAGGGTTATACAGAGATCAACATTCAGAGAACTGCTAAATCCGGGAAGCACAGTGGCTCAGTGGTTAGCACAACATCTGCAAGGAATTTATATGCTCTCCCTGTCTTTGCTTGGGTTTCCTCAGTGTGCTCCAATTGTGAGCCTAAATGGGGACAGTGATGATAATGTCTGTAAAGTGCTGTGGATTTAATAATGCTATGTAAGTGAGTTAAATCTAATATATAAAGCTGAATGTGTGTATGTGTGTGTGTGTGTGTGTGTATGTGTGTATGTCCGGGATTGGCATCTGCACCGTCGCAGCTACAGCCACAAAATTTTGCACAGTCACACGTCTGGACCCCGAGAGCGTCATAGGCTATGTTGTGAGGCGAAATTTTAACCCCGCGCGTTCCAATTCACCAAACAATTTTGCCCCTATCTACATAATGGGGAAAAAAGTGAAAGGAAAAGTGTTGGAAGCGTCGCAGCTACAGCAACAAAATTTTGCACAGTCACACGTCTGGACCCTGAGAGCGTCATAGGCTACGTTGTGAGGTGAAATTTTAACCCCGCGCTTTCCAATTCACCAAACAATTTTGCCCCTATCTACATAATGGGGAAAAAAGTGAAAGGAAAAGTGTTGGAGGCGTCGCAGCTACAGCCACAAAATTTTGCACAGTCACACGTCTGGACCCTGAGAGCGTTATAGGCTATGTTGCGAGGTGAAACTTTAACTCCGCGCTTTCCAATTCACCAAACTATTTTTCCCCTATCTACATAATGGGGAAAAGTGAAAGGAAAAGTGTTGGAGGCAAATTGACAGCTGCCAGATGTGAACAAGGGGGACTTAAAGAATGAGAGCAATGGCGCCAAAGAGTATATACCGATCAGTTGCTAAGGTGGGGCCCCGACATGGGATACTCACCACACACGGGGATATGAACACACACACAAAATGCGCCACACACTACCACTTGCTTGAACACGTATACCACCCTCAGCACACATTTCACCACACATACACCAACCTCGCCACATAAAAGTCGAAACACAAAAGTCGCCGCTCAAAACTCGCCACGCGCAAAACTCGCCACATGCAAAAACTAGGCTCACGCAAAACTCGCCACAAGTGCAAAACTCACCTCATGGAAAACTCGCCACACGCAAAACTTGCACACGCGGAAAAATTGCCACATGCACAAAATTTGCAACATATGCAAAAGTTGCCTCACACAAAACTTGCACATACTCAAAAGGCACCAGACATAAAACTCACCACGCGCAAAACTCGCCATGCGCAAAACTTGCTGCACACAACTTGCTACACTAACCTGTCACATGCAACTCGACACACAAAAAGTTGCTACACGCATGTTGCCACACAAAACTCATCTCACAAAAGTCGCTACATGCATGTCGCCACACACAACTCAACACACACAACTTGACAAGCGAAACTCGCCCTAAAACACACACAAGTCTGGTATTAGCCTTCAAAAATAAAAATCTGATTAATAAGCAGACAAACTACAAGAGCAACAAATGTACCATATAGGAAATCCAGCAGCTGTCAGTCACATGACCTGTCTATTATGTGTATGTGTGAGCTAATATATACTGCCAGGGGGGAGGGCTTCCTGTTGGCTGGGGATTTATCAGGCTGCCAATTTAGCTTACAAATACTGAGGTAAAAATACTGAGCAAATAACGTGTTAACAAGGTCTAATACAGGAGATCACACAGGTATATACTATATACAGGGGAGATGACACACAGATATATACTATATACAGGAGAGATAACACACAGGTATATACTATATAGAGGAGGAGATGACATACAGGTACATACTATATACAGGAGGAGATGACATACAGGTATATACTATATACAGGAGATGACACACAGGTACAGTATATAGAAGGAGATGACATACAGGTATATACTATATATAGGAGGAGATGACATACACGTATATACTATATATAGGAGGAGATGACATACAGGTATATACTATATATAGGAGATGACATACAGGTATATACTATATACAGGGGAGATGACACACAGCAGGTATATACTATATACAGGGGAGATGACATACAGGTATATACTATATACAGGAGATGACATACAGTTGTATACTATATATAAGGGAGATGACAAACATGTATATACTGAGGTGAAAATGAGAGGTGTGAGGTGAAAATGAAAAGGTGTGAGTGCAAAATGAGAGGAGTGAGGGAAAATAGTGTAGTGATCGGAAAATGACAGATGTGAGGTCGAAATGACAAGTGTTAGGGGGGAATGAGAGGAGTGAGGGAGAAAATGAGAGGTGTGAGGGAGAAAATGAGAGATGTGAGGGGGAAAATTAAAGATGTGATTGGGAAAATGAGAGGCGTGATGGGAAAATAAGAGAAGTGACGTGCTATAACTAACCACAGATATTTACTATGCCCAGGCAACGCCGGGCTCTTCAGCTAGTAAAAAATAAAATCTGTAGAAATGAAAACTGGAATTTTATCAAAACTGCAGCAATCAGCCCCAGTATGTTATACATTATTTGAACCTGGTCTCTGCCCCTCTATTATGCAGCTCTCAGATGTGACAGCAAAACAATGGTCACAGAATCCGCTTTCTATAGTAACTGTTGTTTCAATATACAGTATTTCCATAAATCAATAGTCCATGTGAAGATGATAAACTTTGCAATATATCTTACCAGAGAAATCTGCTTCTTTCTCCTCCCGGATTGATCTTTCACTCTAAAGCCCTGTGTAAAATCTATTTTCATTGTGTTCAGATTAGTCTTTAATGGAAAGTGTAGAGGAGGAAGAAAATGGCTGATCTGCAGTGAATGACATAGGAATTTCTTTATATTATTTCTCAGTATTTATTGCATTTTGAGATAGGATCAAAGGACAGGAGACATTTTTATTTTCTTTTATATTTTCATTTGATTAGACTTTGTTCACATTTTCATTTGATAGTTCTGTTTGTTATATTTTAGCAACAGACAAATGGAGTTCATGCCCAAAGCAGACTCTGTTCCTAGAATGGAACAGAAAAGCAGAACTCCCAAATTTACATATGCAGTGGTATACTGCCAATGGCAGCAGACCATCTGGGCGCTATAGCGTCTGCATTCTGGATGCAGATACAGTTGACGCGCCCTCCTCCATCATTTTCAATCCGCGTCTGACCTCTCAGCACAGTAGACGCCATGACATCATTACAGTGTGCCTGCTGCTCTAAGCAGTGAGGAGCTGCAGAAGACACGCTGAAGAGACCTGAGCAGTGGAAAACGAGGAGAGGTGAGTATTTGTTTTTAATCAATCAGAACATTGTGGGACCCTTTATGCTTTGTGGAGGACTATGTAGACCCATTATACTGTATGGAGGACTATGTGGGGTCTATTGTACTGCATGGAGCACTATGTGGGTGCACATTATACTGTATGGAGGACTGTGTAGGGACCATTATACTATATGGAGGACTATGTGGTGCCTATTATACTGTGTGGAAGACTATGTGAGGCCCATTATACTGTATGGAGGACTATGTGGGGCCCATTGCCCTTTATGGAGGACTTTGTGGGCCAATTATACTGTATGGAGAACTAAGTGAGGCCCATTATACTGTATGGAAGACTATGTGGGGCCCGTTATACTGTATAGAGGACTGTGTGGGACCCATTATACTGTATAGAGGACTATGTGAGGCCCATTACACTGTATGGAAGACTATGTGAGGCCCATTATATTGTATGGGGGATTGAGGCAGCCATTGTACTGTATGGAGGACAATGTGCAGCCCATTATATTGTATAGAGCACTATGTGGGCCCATTGTACTGTGTGAATGCCTATGTGGGCCCATTATACTGTATGGTGGAGTATGTGGGGCTCATTATATTGTACGGAGGACTACGCAGTGACCATTATACTGTATGGAGGACTATGTGGCACCCATTGTACTGTATTGAGGACTATATGGGGACCATTATACTGCATGGAGGACCACGTGGGGGCCATTATACTGTATGGAGGACTATGTGAGGCCCATTATACTGTATGGAGGACTATATGGAGCCCATTGTAATAAATGGAAGGCTATGTGAGGCCTATTATATTTTATGAAAGGCATTGTGGGTGCTATTATACTGTTTGGAGGGCTATGTGGGTGCCATTATACTGTTTGGAGGGCTGTGTTGTGGTCACAGTTGGTCACCATACTTGCCAGGTGGGTACAGTAGGGTCATCATGCTATGTGTGTGGGGGGTACTATCGGGCCTCATGACTTCTATGTACGCTCCAGTACATATGGACTTAACCTTAGCTTTTTTTATTAATTTAAAATGTGAGCCTGCTAATATACGGTAATGTAAATGTGGTGGACATAAGTATGAGCTTCGTACATTCTCGTCTTTGTTCATGTAGCTTCACAATACCTTTCATGTTATTTTACACTTTATATGTGTTTTCATTTTTTTAAGCTTGAAGAAAAGTAAAACTTGAGCAATACTGTAGACTAAGATAACATCACATTCTCCTTTTTATTTTCAGTGTTAGATCTCTTCAGCTTTTCCTCTAAAATACTTTCACCAAGTGCTTAATTTTAGACCAGCAACTGACATGGCAAAACCAACAACTTTAATAGGTAATGCAATTTGTTTATTAAAGTGTTAGAAAATAAAAGGCATCTGATTACAGCCCCTAATGTACAAATGTAATCTGAGGTCAGCGTAAGTAAAAGAAGTGTTAGGCCTACATGAAATAAGATAATGTTTTTGTTGTTAGCAGTTTCTCATATGGTTAAGTGAAGGTGCTCTGTCTTTTGATTGATTTTGATATTTGATGTGTATAAGCCAGGAGTATGCTTAGCCACGTGAAGATAACAATTTGCTCAAGAAAATCAGTAATTTTACAAACTAAAAATGTAAACAATATACCTGGGCAGAATGGTTAGCTCAGAGGTTACCGCTGGGGTGCTGGGTGCAAATCCCACCGTGGTCAATACTGAATACATCTTCAAGGAGTTTGTATGTTTGAGTGGATTTCCTACAAATACATAGTGGATGGAAATTTATATTGTGAGCCCCAATGGATACAGAGATGATGCCTGTAAAGCGCTGCAGAATATGATGGCATTATCAATGCAAAGCATAACAACAATAGCGCTCTACAGTCTTCCCAAGCAGACTTGGAACACCAACTATGCAACATTGCAAACCACTTCAAACCTTTTAAAGGGAATCTGTCAACAGGATGAGCCCCTCTAAGCCACCTATAATGGCATATAGATCATAGGAAGCTTCCTTTTATTTAAAAAAGGCTCTGAATGCAGATTCTCATGTAAATCTATGTTCATCCCATAGCCCTGTCCAGCTCATTTAAATATAAGAAAGACATGGATGTTTCTGGAATATCATTTTATTCAGCTTCCTATGACCTATATACTCATATAGGCTTAAGAGGCCTACTGACAGATTCCCTTTGATCAGAATATGGTTTAAAAGCATAAAAGGAATCTCTTTAGATGTATATATCATTTTTAACTTGTTTTTCTGAGATGAGTATAATTGAAAAGTGGCATATAATCAACCCAAATCACTGACCCCCCCACCTAACCCCAACAAAACAAATTCATAAGTTAGTTAAAGAGGTCTTTCCCTTTCATTTAAGTTTCTACCCATGCAGGCATTTACTATATAATAACAAACTACGCTGAACTTGCCTTCTCTGGGTCCACCGTTGAGTCGCCGCCACTGCTCTCAGTACCTTACATTGGCTGTAACGCTAACATCACAAGGACAGCATGGCAGACAATCATTGAGTTCAGAGGCTCTAATGAAGGCATTCTATCTACACTGGCAGAGCCATTGAGCTCACAGATTAGCTGCCGCACTGGCATGATGTGTGATGTCAGTGCCACAGTCAATACCATACACCAGGAGCAGTGGCAGAGTGTCACGACAGTAACTCGCATGCGTTCCCAGCGCCATGTTACTCAATGTGTATGCCACTCTGCTCATTCCTGTGTCAGACCATCATATTTCAGATTCTCCACCTGGTTATAGGGAGGCATGGCCAGATCCTGCAGGAATTTAACTCGATTTTCAAATTCACAGAATATAAATTACACTGGGGAACACAATTTTTTAGGAGTTAGGTCAGACAACTGTTCTTAACTAATTTTTGGATGCTGAATCCAGAAATGATCTCAGTTTTTCTCTATCACGTCAAGTTTTTAAACTATAGGATTTTTGTCTTCTCAAAAATATGTAAACTACTGTACCTAAAAAGTGTTTTGTTTTTTTAAATAGTACAAATAGGCATTTATGACGAGAGGAAGAAGGAGCAGACATGATCTGAAACAAAGGAAATATGTACATATGTAAATAAAACACTGAGATGGAAAGTTACAAGCTTTGAAAACTAACAAAGAAAAAAATCATAAAATATATATAAATTACAACTAAGCGCCCAATGTTAAGAGAAAAGCTATCACAAATCCTATTTATTCCTACTATGATACATTTTTTTGTAAAGATATTGATAATTATGACGTATTGGGAGCGTGTCCACAAAGGACATTTCCTCTCTGAACCCTGCTCATACAGGTATTGTACAGATGACCAGGTGTTTAAATACATCAGATAGGGATTACATACATCAGTTAGGACTGCTCTGATATGGGTATACCTTGACGTTTGGTAGAGCGGCTTAGTATACATTGTTTGCAAAAAATGTACCAACCAAATACCCTGTTTTTTCCATCTTTGTACTAGCACTTGCTTTTCACTGTGATTTTTTGCAACAGAGTATTTTTGGTTTTACTATGCTTTTTTGTGTTTTCAAGTCTCTTGGTGGTGTGAACATGTCTACAGGCTTGTTCACTGTGCGCACGGCTCATGTATTCCTGTTTTTCATTAAAGGGTTGATTGTGACTTGTAGAATCGCTACTTCCAACAGGTGGCGCTATAGAGTTCAAGTCCTCTTTTTCTCTGAAGAGGCAATTTGCATATAAAATTTCTCAGAGGAGCATTGCACAGAGAATAAGCCTCCTTACCTTGAGAAGCCAGAGCTGGTATGTCACTCTCCACAAGGAGAAACTGTCATGAACATGAGGTATTTGATTGTGCATTATAGCGCACACTGAGCTCTGCTACATCCAAGAGCAGGGAACAGACACGCGGTGGGCCATTCCGATCCTCCCTCTTCTCTCTCTGCCTGCTGCTTGTGTGTGTGTGTGAATCCTAAACCCCTCCCTGAAGAATTTTTATGGTTCTATGCTGCAGGCAGAGCAGTCTCCCTAAAACTACTCATTCCCCCTCCAACTTGGTACTAGTTGAAACTGGTGTAGCCACCATGAGATTCTTTGTTCTATTAAAGTGACATATTCTGGCACTGATCCGGGCTAGAGATATAAGAATTGTATATTCCGGATGTCCATCAATAGATCTATCACTCACTGAAACCGCTAGCAGCTAAACACAACGAGGGCAAAGTGCGGATTTCTCAGTAAACGGTTCAGGAAATTGCTCCATGTTTACACTTAAAAGAATCGCCCTGATGTGGCGCACCTCGTGATCTGGGTGTATTCCAGATACGAGATTCCTACAGCGAGCTAGACATAAAAATAGTTTTCCTATGTCTAAGTAAAGGGGAGGTTTTAGCCCCTAAGTGATGTCACCGCAGGGGGAGTGCCTTGGTTTTAGGCTAAGAAACAAGTAGTGAAGCGAGCAGTCTTCTGAAGTCTTTTGTCTGGGGTCTTGCTGCTCTATAGATGTGACATGCATCTTGATGTATCTCCTGAGCACATGGGCAACCAGGAGGGGAAATGATCTGAACGACCTGTAAATGTTCTTTTCAATTTTAATCCTTTTTTTATTTGTAATTGTATTGTACACATGATTTGTCTTCTTTATATTTTTTTTTATACTTTGCAAACACTGCCTACCTTTTTTTGAAGTAAAATATGCAATTTATTAGCTTGTCTCGCCTTGTTTTATAACGAACTGTTGGGTCCTCTGAGGTGAATTACGCTACCGATTTGGGTTGGCTCCGGAACCCGTTAATACTTGGAAAATTGGAGCTGGTGGCAGCATACTTTGTCCTGTGCAATCGGGTGTCTTTGCGGCAACCGGCAGCATTGATAAATATTGTTCCCGCCAGTGTGGGAGTAGTTATATCGCCCTCGCTGCAGCTTGCCCAATAGCCGGTACATAGCAGGCAGCCTCTCTGGCGACTAATTATCCTAGGTGCAGTACCCTGACTGACCTGAGGGTAAGAAGGCGCCAGAGAGCTGCAAGTTCCAAACTGGAACTGAGAAGTGAGATATAGATAAATCTTCAGAAGTAACCAGGGGTAACCAAACAGCACAGTTTTGTGACAAATTGGTGTGAGTGGTGAGGATGATAAAGGTATCTTCCCTGCGAACCGTGACATATTGGTGGGATCCCGGGGGGATCCGTGACATATTGCTGGCAGCATGGGGGGATCCGTGACATATTGGTGGCAGCGGTGGGATAATAGAGCATTAGTGATCTGGTTTGAGCAATCATTCCTCTCACTAAAAACTTGCACAGTTCTTGCGAGGACTTGGCGCAAAAAAGATTTGGAGAACAAGCTCAGTGTTTACTAGTCTTGAGACAATAGTGTGCACTTGCAATTACTCCCTACGCTGTTGTGAATTCTGCTCTTGGGTTCCCTCCAGTGGTTGTAGGTGGGAATGCAGTTGTCTCTGAGTCACAATCCTGGCCAGGTGTATCTGCTAATTGCTGTTCTGACTGGGATATTTAAGTGTGCAGGATTCATTAGCCCTTGCCAGTTGTCAATGTTTCTTTCGAAGTATTGGATCTCTGCCTGGCCTCACCTGCTTAACTGCCAGTTCAGCAAAGATAAGTGTCTGTTTCTTTTTCTGAAGCACACATGTTGTGTGCTTATTTTCAGTGCTGATCTTTTGTTTCTATTTGTCCAGCTTAGACTGTGTCAGTTGTTTTTCCTCAGTCTGGTTGGATTCTCTGGAGTTGCAGTTATACTCTCCACATCTTTAGTTAGGTGGTGGAGTTTTGTATTTTCTGCTGTGGATAATTTTGTAGTATTTTTATGCTAACCGCTTAGTATCCTGTCCTGTCCTTTTCTATTTAGCTAGAAGTGGCCTCCTTTGCCAAGCCTGTTTTCTGCCTGCGTGTGTCTTTTCCTCTCCAACTCACAGTCATTATTTGTGGGGGGCTGCCTATCCTTTAGGGTCTACTCTGAGGCAAGATAGTTTTCCTATTTCCATCTTTAGGGGTATTTAGTCCTCCGGCTGTGTCGAGGTGTCTAGGTTTTGTTAGGCACACCCCACGGCTACTTCTAGTTGTGGTGATAAGATCAGGGTTTGCGGTCAGTATAAGTTACCACCTACTCCAGTGAAGGTTTTCATGCTGCTCCAAGGCCACCTGATCATAACACTACCCATCTCTTCGTTTTTCTATCCTATCTTTTATTTGGCAATGATGGCCGTAAAAGGAGAAGCCTGGTACACCCAGCAGAAGAAGGACACTCTTGTTGGAATATGCACATACCATGGCCTGGACCCCAGGACAAAATTAAGGCTCAAATGGTCACGGAACTGGTGCAATTTGAGAATGCCTCAAGACAGTATCGGCTGCCGGATGGCGAATGGGCCCCATACCTGACCCCAGGGCTAAAAGGCAAAGCTCTGGAGGCGTTTGGTGCTCTCCCTCAAGATCAAGATGGTGACTATGAGGCCATCAAGCAGGCCCTGATAACCAAGTACCAGCTTAAACCTGAGGTTTACCATTGAAAGTTCCGGAACCTCCAACGTGGCCCACACAACAGCTATGGCGATGTGGCGCATGGACTCAGGACCCACTTTAACCAGTGGATCCAAGGACTGTCAGTGGCCACCTTTGAGCAGCTGGGAGACCTGATGATCAAAGACCAATTTCTGCATCTTTGCCCAGCTGAGGTCCAACAGTTCATGATGGACAGAGAGCCCAAAGGCGTGACTAAAGCAGCACAGATTGTCGATGCCTATGAGGTCTAGAAGAAGAGGGGACGGGAAGAAAAACATTAGACTTGAACAAAGGAGACCCAGGAAATCATACTCAGATGGGAGGTAAGAACATTTCTAAAACAATCCACAGCGAGGAGATTGGAACAAAACAAAATCCTCTAAACTGCATGCTCGCAAACGCCAGAAGCCTGACAAACAAGATGGAAGAACTAGAAGCAGAAATATCTACAAGTAACTTTGACATAGTGGGAATAACCGAGACATGGTTAGATGAAAGCTATGACTGGGCAGTTAACTTACAGGGTTACAGTCTGTTTAGAAAGGATCGTAAAAATCAGAGAGGAGGAGGGGTTTGTCTCTATGTAAAGTCTTGTCTAAAGTCCACTTTAAGGGAGGATATTAGCGAAGGAAATGAGGATGTCGAGTCCATATGGGTCGAAATTCATGGAGGGAAAAATGGTAACAAAATTCTCATTGGGGTCTGTTACAAACCCCCAAATATAACAGAAACCATGGAAAGTCTACTTCTAAAGCAGATAGATGAAGCTGCAACCCATAATGAGGTCCTAGTTATGGGGGACCTTAACTACCCGGATATTAACTGGGAAACAGAAACCTGTGAAACCCATAAAAGCAACAGGTTTCTGCTAATAACCAAGAAAAATTATCTTTCACAATTGGTGCAGAATCCAACCAGAGGAGCAGCACTTTTAGACCTAATACTATCTAATAGACCTGACAGAATAACAAATCTGCAGGTGGTTGGGCATCTAGGAAATAGCGACCACAATATTGTGCAGTTTCACCTGTCTTTCACTAGGGGGACTTGTCAGGGAGTCACAAAAACACTGAACTTTAGGAAGGCAAAGTTTGACCAGCTTAGAGATGCCCTTAATCTGGTAGACTGGGACAATATCCTCAGAAATAAGAATACAGATAATAAATGGGAAATGTTTAAGAACATCCTAATTAGGCAGTGTAAGCGGTTTATACCTTGTGGGAATAAAAGGACTAGAAATAGGAAAAACCCAATGTGGCTAAACAAAGAAGTAAGACAGGCAATTAACAGTAAAAAGAAAGCATTTTCACTACTAAAGCAGGATGGCACCATTGAAGCTCTAAAAAACTATAGGGAGAAAAATACTTTATCTAAAAAACTAATTAAAGCTGCCAAAAAGGAAACAGAGAAGCACATTGCTAAGGAGAGTAAAACTAATCCCAAACTGTTCTTCAACTATATCAATAGTAAAAGAATAAAAACTGAAAATGTAGGCCCCTTAAAAAATAGTGAGGAAAGAATGGTTGTAGATGACGAGGAAAAAGCTAACATATTAAACACCTTCTTCTCCACGGTATTCACGGTGGAAAATGAAATGCTAGGTGAAATCCCAAGAAACAATGAAAACCCTATATTAAGGGTCACCAATCTAACCCAAGAAGAGGTGCGAAACCGGCTAAATAAGATTAAAATAGATAAATCTCCGGGTCCGGATGGCATACACCCACGAGTACTAAGAGAACTAAGTAATGTAATAGATAAACCATTATTTCTTATTTTTAGGGACTCTATAGCGACAGGGTCTGTTCCGCAGGACTGGCGCATAGCAAATGTGGTGCCAATATTCAAAAAGGGCTCTAAAAGTGAACCTGGAAATTATAGGCCAGTAAGTCTAACCTCTATTGTTGGTAAAATATTTGAAGGGTTTCTGAGGGATGTTATTCTGGATTATCTCAATGAGAATAACTGTTTAACTCCATATCAGCATGGGTTTATGAGAAATCGCTCCTGTCAAACCAATCTAATCAGTTTTTATGAAGAGGTAAGCTATAGGCTGGACCACGGTGAGTCATTGGACGTGGTATATCTCGATTTTTCCAAAGCGTTTGATACCGTGCCGCACAAGAGGTTGGTACACAAAATGAGAATGCTTGGTCTGGGGGAAAATGTGTGTAAATGGGTTAGTAACTGGCTTAGTGATAGAAAGCAGAGGGTGGTTATAAATGGTATAGTCTCTAACTGGGTCGCTGTGACCAGTGGGGTACCGCAGGGGTCAGTATTGGGACCTGTTCTCTTCAACATATTCATTAATGATCTGGTAGAAGGTTTACACAGTAAAATATCGATATTTGCAGATGTTACAAAACTATGTAAAGCAGTTAATACAAGAGAAGATAGTATTCTGCTACAGATGGATCTGGATAAGTTGGAAACTTGGGCTGAAAGGTGGCAGATGAGGTTTAACAATGATAAATGTAAGGTTATACACATGGGAAGAAGGAATCAATATCACCATTACACACTGAATGGGAAACCACTGGGTAAATCTGACAGGGAGAAGGACTTGGGGATCCTAGTTAATGATAAACTTACCTGGAGCAGCCAGTGCCAGGCAGCAGCTGCCAAGGCAAACAGGATCATGGGGTGCATTAAAAGAGGTCTGGATACACATGATGAGAGCATTATACTGCCTCTGTACAAATCCCTAGTTAGACCGCACATGGAGTACTGTGTCCAGTTTTGGGCACCGGTGCTCAGGAAGGATATAATGGAACTAGAGAGAGTACAATGGAGGGCAACAAAATTAATAAAGGGGATGGGAGAACTGCAATACCCAGATAGATTAGCGAAATTAGGATTATTTAGTCTAGAAAAAAGACGACTGAGGGGCGATCTAATAACCATGTATAAGTATATAAGGGGACAATACAAATATCTTGCTGAGGATCTGTTTATACCAAGGAAGGTGACGGGCACAAGGGGGCATTCTTTGCGTCTGGAGGAGAGAAGGTTTTTCCACCAACATAGAAGAGGATTCTTTACTGTTAGGGCAGTGAGAATCTGGAATTGCTTGCCTGAGGAGGTTGTGATGGCGAAGTCAGTCGAGGGGTTCAAGAGAGGCCTGGATGTCTTCCTGGAGCAGAACAATATTGTATCATACAATTATTAGGTTCTGTAGAAGGACGTAGATCTGGGGATTTATTATGATGGAATATAGGCTGAACTGGATGGACAAATGTCTTTTTTCGGCCTTACTAACTATGTTACTATGTTAACCGTAGATCTGAAGTGCAGAAGCCAGTCACCACCAGCTGGAGAGGGGGTAAGTCTGCAACCAACGACAGTACCCCTGCCAGCCAACTCATCAGAGGCCCTGTCCCTGTTGCCAACAGCACCAGACCTACCAATGACCCTCGCCAGTATTTTTTCTGCAAATGGACTGGACACATCAGTGCCCACTGTCCAGAGAAGCAGAAGAACCCCCCAGCCAAGGCTCCAGGGCCTAATGCAGCAGCTCTTTTGGTGGGTGGGGCAGTTGGGAGGGTTCATGACAACGTGCAGTACGTCACCATGGGAGGCCATGTCGCTTCAGGCCTCAAGGACACCAGGGCTGAACCCTCATCCGACCCGAACTGGTGGAAGAGATTATTCTGGGGAAAACCCTGACTGTCACCAGGATTGGGGGCATCAGCGGTCCCCTGCCAATAGCCCCGGTGTATGTAGATTGGGGTGCCAGGAGCAGGGTGAAGCAAGTAGGGCTGTCCGATAACTTGCCCACTGATGTTTTATTGGGGACTGATTTGGGGAGGATGGTTGCATACTATGTCCCTGACTCCCCTCCTCGATCAAATGCTGATGATAGCAATGGGAAATTGCATGTGTTAATTTTTATGAAAATGTCGAGGGTAATACTGATAATGCTGATGATGAAAATGTGCATGTGTTACCTGCCAACCATTTATGTCCCAAGGATGAGGTGTTCACAGGTGCAGGAATGATCAGTCACGCCACTCCACGGGGTGGGATGGCTGAGGAACCCCTAATAGGAGCAAGAGATGATGCTATGGGAAATGGGGAGATGCATGGAAACCGTGAGGAAGGTGATGCCGTGCAAGTGACCAGTGCCACAGAGGAAGGTAAATGCCCCAGGTGTAGCACTGCTCCTGGGATGTTGGGGGTGGATGGGGAGGTAATACCCATAGCAGTGTCGGCTGATGGGTCTGTGGAAATCCCCGGGGAGACAGCCTACGTAGCTGCTGTCACCCGCAGTCAGAGTGCCCAGAACGCAGATAACATTCTGCCTTCTGGACTCTCCTCAGTCACAGGTGTGGCTGAACCAGAGATGGACCCAGAGCAGGTCCCAGAGGGTTCCCGTAGGAGGGGACCCTGACGTCGCTTATGGCTGCCCCTAGCCAGGAGTTCCAGGCCGCTCTGCACTCAGATGCAAGCCTGGAGAATTTGAGACACTTCACTGAGACACCCACGTCAGTGATGGATAAGGAGAGGGTGTTCTGGGAACGAGGGAGATTGTACCGGGAGACAGTACCCGGAAAATCGCAAAAGGAGTGGTTGAGGGAAAGATAGCTGGTCATCCCGCACCAATTCATGAGTGAGTTGTTGTGGATTGCCCATGAGATCCCGCTCGCCAGACACTTGTGGATCAGCAAAACTAAGGCCCGCTGTCTCAACACTTCTATTAGCTGTTATGATCCGGTGACCTTGGAGCAGCATGAAACTTTCTCTTGAGTAGGTGGAAACTATACTGACCGCAAATCCTGAACTGACACCGCAACCAGAAGTAGCCGTGGGGTGTGCCTAACAAATCCTAGACACCTCGACACAGCCGGAGGACTAAATACCCCTATAGATGGAAATAGGAAATCTACCTTGCCTCAGAGCAGAACCCCAAAGGATAGGCAGCCCCCCACAAATATTGACTGTGAGTGGTAGAGGAAAAGACACACGCAGGCAGGAAACAGGATTTAGCAAAATAGGCCACTCTAGCTAAAATAGGAAAGGATAGGACAGAATATTAAGCGGTCAGTATTAAAACCCTTCCAAAAATATCCACAGCAGAAAATACAAAAAATTCCACCATCTAACTAAAGATGTGGAGCGTATATCTGCAACTCCAGAGAATCCAACAAGACTGAGAAAACACTGACACAATCTAAGCTGGACAAGAGAAAACAAATGAATAGCACAGAATTATTAAGCACACAACATGTGTGCCACAAATACTAAAACCAGACACTTATCTTTGCTGAATTGGCAGCAAGGCAGGAGGAACCAGACAAAGATCCAAAACCTCCCAGAATCATGGACAACTGGCAAGGACTAATGAATCCTGCACACCTAAATATCCCAGTCAGAACTGCAATCAGCAGATACACCTGGCCAGGACTGCAACTCAGGGACAACTGCATTCCCACCTACAACCACTGGAGGGAACCCCAAAGCAGAATTCACAACAGTACCCCCCCCCCTTGAGGAGGGGTCACCGAACCCTCACCAGGGCCCCCAGGACGATCAGGATAAGCCAGATGAATGGCACGGACCAAATCAGCAGCATGGACATCAAAGGCAAAAACCCAAGAATTATCCTCCTGGCCATAACCCTTCCATTTGACAAGGTACTGAAGCCTCCGCCTCGAAAAACGAGAATCCAAAATCTTCTCAACCACATACTCCAACTCTCCATCAACCAACACAGGGGCCGGAGGATCAACGGAGGGAACAACGGGCACAACATATTTCCGCAATAAAGGTCTATGGAAGACATTATGGATAGCAAAAGAGGCCGGAAGCGGCAATCGAAAAGACACCGGATTGATAATCTCAGAAATCTTATAAGGACCAATAAACCGAGGCTTGAACTTAGGGGAAGAAACCTTCATAGGAACATGACGGGAAGACAACCAGACCAGATCCCCAACCCAAAGCCGGGAACCAACACACCGACGACGGTTAGCAAAACGTTGAGCCTCCTCCTGAGACAACACCAAATTGTCCACCACATGAGCCCAAATCTGCTGCAACCTGTCAACCACAGAATCCACACCAGGACAGTCAGAAGGCTCAACCTGCCCAGAAGAAAAACGAGGATGAAAACCAAAATTACAAAAGAAAGGCGAAACCAAAGTAGCCGAACTAGCCCGATTATTAAGGGCAAACTCGGCCAATGGCAAGAAGGCCACCCAATCATCCTGATCAGCAGACACAAAGCATCTCAAATAAGTCTCCAAAGTCTGATTAGTTCGCTCGGTCTGGCCATTTGTCTGAGGATGAAATGCAGAAGAAAAAGACCCTCAAGCCAATGTCGCCACTCCTCAAACGCCCACTTCATAGCCAACAACTCTCAATTGCCGACATCATAATTGCGTTCAGTAGGCGAAAACTTACGAGAAAAGAAGGCACACGGTTTAATCAAGGAACCAACAGGATCCCTCTGAGACAAAACGGCCCCTGCCCCAATCTCAGAAGCATCAATCTCAAACTGAAGCGGAAGAGAAACATCCGGATGGCGCAACACCGGAGCAGAAGCAAATCAGCGTTTAAGCTCCTGAAAGGCAGAGACAGCCGCAGAGGACCAATTCGCCACATCAGCGCCTTTGTTCGTCAAATCGGTCAAGGGTTTAACCACACTAGAGAAGTTAGCAATGAAACGGCGATAAAAATGAGCAAAACCCAAAAATTTCTGAAGGCTCTTCACGGATGTGGGTTGAATCCAATCATGAATGGCCTGAACCTTAGCCGGATCCATCTCCATAGATGAGGGACAAAAAATGAAGCCCAAAAAAGAAACCTTCTGCACCCCAAAGAGACACTTAGACCCCTTCACAAACAAAGCATTGTCACGAAGGATCTGAAACACCATCCTGACCTGTTGCACATGAGACTCCCAATCATCGGAAAAAATCAAAATATCGTCCAAATATACAATCAAGAATTTATCAAGATAAGTCCGGAAGATATCATGCATGAAGGACTGAAAAACAGATGGAGCATTAGTGAGCCCGAATGGCATCACAAGATATTCAAAATGACCTTCGGGCGCATTAAACGCAGTTTTCCATTCATCACCCTGCTTAATGCGAACAAGATTATATGCCCCCCGAAGGTCAATCTTAGTAAACCAACTAGCCCCCTTATTCATAGCAAACAAATCAGAAAGCAAAGGTAAAGGGTATTGAAACTTGACCGTGATCTTATTCAAGAGGCGATAATCAATACAGGGTCTCAAGGAGCCATCCTTCTTAGCAACAAAAAAAAATCCCGCTCCCAACGGTGAAGAAGATGGCCGAATATGCCCTTTCTCCAAAGACTCCTTAATATAGTTCCGCATGGCGGTATGTTCAGGCACAGACAGGTTGAAAAGTCGGCCTTTAGGAAACTTACAACCTGGAATCAAGTCAATAGCACAATCACAGTCCCTGTGTGGTGGAAGGGAACTGGACTTGGGCTCATCGAATACATCCTGAAAATCAGACAAAAACTTAAGAATTTCAGAAGAGAAAGAAGAGGAGATTGACATCAAAGGAACATCATTATGAATCCCCTGACAACCCCAACTAGTCACAGACATGGACTTCCAGTCCAACACAGGATTATGTACCTGCAACCACGGAAAACCCAGCACGATAGCATCATGCAAATTATGCAACACCAGAAATCGACAATCTTCCTGATGGGCTGGCGCCATACGCATGGTCACCTGTGTCCAAAACTGGGGATTATTTTAGCCAAAGGTGTAGCATCAATGCCCCTTAAAGGAATAGGGTTCTTCAAAGGCTGCAAGGAAAAACCACAACGCCTGGCAAATTCAAAGTCCATTAAGTTCAAGGCAGCGCCTGAATCCACAAACGCCATGACAGAAAATGATGACAATGAGCAGATCAAGGACACAGATAACAGAAATTTAGGTTGTACAGTACTGATGGTAAATGAACTGGCGATCCTCTTTGTCCGCTTAGGGCAGACAGAAATGACATGAGAAGCATCGCCACAATAATAACACAACCTATTCTGACGTCTGAAACCTTGTCGTTCCGTTCTAGACAGAATCCTATCACACTGTATTGGCTCAGGAATTTGCTCTGAGGATAACGCCATGGTTCTGCGCTCCCGCAAACGCCGGTCAATCTGAATGGCCAGAGACATAGAATCACTCAGACCGAAAGGCGTGGGAAACCCCACCATAACATCTTTAACGGATTCAGAAAGACCCTTTCTGAAAATTGCCGCCAAAGCATCATCATTCCATTTAGTCAACACAGACCATTTTCTAAATTTCTGACAATACAATTCTGCCGCCTCTTGACCCTGAGACAGGGCCAACAAGGTCTTCTCCGCTTGATCCACAGAATTCGGTTCATCATATAATAATCCTAAAGCCTGAAAAAAGGAGTCTACATTAAGCAAAGCCGGATTCCCAGATTCCATGGAAAATGCCCAATCCTGTGGATCGCCACGCAGCAGGGAGATGATGATTTTAACCTGCTGAATGGAATCACCGGAGGATCGAGGTCTCAGAGCAAAAAACAGTTTACAGTTGTTTTTAAAACTCAAAAAATTTGGACCTGTCACCAAAAAACAAATCAGGAGTAGGAATCTTCGGCTCTAAAACAGGAGTCTGAACAATATAATCAGAAATACCCTGTACACTAGCAGCAAGCTGGTCTACACAAAAAGCTAATTCCTGAACATTCATGCTAGCACAAGACTCCTCAGTCACCCAGAGAAAAAGAGGGAAGAAAAAAAAAAAACAGACTGCAGAAAAAAAAATGGCTCAACACCTTTCTTCCCTTCTTCTGAGATGCATTTAACTCATTATAGGCCAGTTGTACTGTTATGATCCGGTGACCTTGGAGCAGCATGAAACTTTCTCTGGAGTAGGTGGAAACTATACTGACCGCAAATCCTGAACTGACACCGCAACTAGAAGTAGCCGTGGGGTGTGCCTAACAAATCCTAGACACCTCGACACAGCCGGAGGACTAAATACCCCTATAGATGGAAATAGGAAATCTACCTTGCCTCAGAGCAGAACCCCAAAGGATAGGCAGCCCCCCACAAATATTGACTGTGAGTGGTAGAGGAAAAGACACACGCAGGCAGGAAACAGGATTTAGCAAAATAGGCCACTCTAGCTAAAATAGGAAAGGATAGGACAGAATACTAAGCGGTCAGTATTAAAACCCTTCCAAAAATATCCACAGCAGAAAATACAAAAAATTCCACCATCTAACTAAAGATGTGGAGCGTATATCTGCAACTCCAGAGAATCCAACAAGACTGAGAAAACACTGACACAATCTAAGCTGGACAAGAGAAAACAAATGAATAGCACAGAATTATTAAGCACACAGCATGTGTGCCACAGAAACAAAAACTAGACACTTATCTTTGCTGAATTGGCAGCAAGGCAGGAGGAACCAGACAAAGATCCAAAACCTCCCAGAACCATGGACAACTGGCAAGGACTAATGAATCCTGCACACCTAAATATCCCAGTCAGAACTGCAATCAGCAGATACACCTGGCCAGGACTGCAACTCAGGGACAACTGCATTCCCACCTACAACCACTGGAGGGAACCCAAAAGCAGAATTCACAACAATTAGCCCAAGATGGGGACAGATGTGACAAACTACTGCCACTCCTGTATCACCTGCCAAAGAGTGGGGAAGGCGGGGCCTGCTCTTAAGGCTCCCCTGATCCCTTTGCCGTTCCAGAGGATCACTGTAGACATTGTGGGCCCGCTGGCCATCCAGAGCAGCTCTGGAAAGCAATACGTCTTTACTGTGGTAGACTACGCTACCCAGTACCCAGAGGCAGTGGCTCTGTCCTAAACTAGGCAAAAAAATTACTTGGCACTTAATATTTGAAAAAAATTGATTCCGTCTTTATTGTACATCCAGACCAAATAAATTAAATGTTTTCGGTCCGTCATAGGACCTTAATCAGAATATCCTTATTGGAGAAAACTGGATGTGTTTGACATCCAGTTTTCTCCAATAAGGATATTCTGATGAAAGTCCTATGACGGATCAAAAACGTTTAATTTAATTTATTTGGTCTGGATGTACAATATAGAAGGAATCATTTTTTTTTTCAAATATTAAGTGCGAAGTAATTGTTTTGCCTAATTGTATGGGTTGGGCACCCGACTTGAGCACCACCAGCAGTATTATTCTAGAGTGCCGTGTTATTTATTTCCTCTGTCCTGAACTAGGGCAGATAAGGTGGCAGATGCACTGTTAGCTATCTTTTCACGGGTAGGATTTCCCAGGGAGATGCTTACTGATCAAGGGACCCAATTCATGTCTTGCCTAATGGAGGCTCTCTGTAAGAAAAGGCAGGTGAAGCGTCTGGTATCGAGTGCGTATCACCCTCAGACCAATGGCTTGTGTGAGCGCTTCAATGGTACTCTCAAACAGATGCTATGCATGCTGGTTGAGACCCAAGGACGTGACTGGGAGTGGTACTTCCCATACCTGCTATTCGCTTACCGAGAGGTTCCGCAGGCCTCGACGGGGTTCTCCCCCTTCAGGCTCCTGTATGGGCTTCGACGGGGTTCTCCCCCTTCAGGCTCCTGTATGGCAGGCGAGTCCAGGGACCCCCTGGGTGGGTAAAGGAATCCTGGGAAGAGGAGCTGAACCCTTCTGAAGTGTCCATAGTGGAGTACATCATGCGCTTCCGTGACAAAATGCAGACCTTGACGCAGTTGGTCCATGACAACATGATGCATGCTCAGGCTGATCAGATGCACTGGTACGAGCAGAACGCCTGGGAGCGGAACCTACCACGTAGGTCAAAAGGTGTGGGTGCTGGTCCTCGTACCAAAGGATAAGCTTCAGGCAGCCTGGGAAGGCCCGTACGTCATCCACCAACAGCTCAACCAAGTCACCTACGTGGTCACGCTTGACCATGCTTGGGGTAGGCGTAAGGCCTTTCACGTCAACATGATGAAGGCTCATCATGAACGTGAAGCCTGCGTCCTACCAGTCTGCAGCCTGCTCAAAGACGGGGAGGAAGACCCCCTCCTGGACCTGCTGGCCCAAGCCAAGGCCAGTGGGTCCATCGAGGACGTGGAGGTAAGCGCCTTGTTAACCGAACCCCAGCAGTCGCAGTTGCGGACCACGCTGGAACCCTTCCGGGCCATGTTCTGCAACCGACCTGGAAGGACCATGTTAGCGGTCCACGAGGTGGACACCGGGAATTATGCCCCACTATGCAAACACCTTATCGGATCTGACGAGGTGCAGCAGGTTATGTACCAGGAGATCGATGAGATGTTACAGCTGGGGTGATTCAACGGTCAAAAAGTGCGTGGGCCTCGCCTGTAGTTCTCATGCCGAAGAAGGGTCGGACCACGCGATTCTGCATGGACTACAGGGGGCTCAATACCATCACAGCCTCTGACGCGCACTCAATGCCGCGCATCGAGAAGCTGCTTGAGCAGTTAGCCGGCACAAAATATCTGACCATAAAGGAACTGAGTCGCGGATACTGACAGATTCCCCTTAGCCCCTAGGCAGGAGAAGTCCACATTTATCACACCCTTCGAACTGTACTAGTCAACGGTCATGTCGTTCGGCATGAAGAATGCCCCTGCCACTTTCCAGCGGATGGTCAACCACCTACTTCAGGGACTGGAGAATTATGTGGTGGCGAACCTGGATGACATTGCCATCTTCAGTTCCTCCTGGGATGAACATCTGCAGCATCTCCAGAAGGTGCTCAGGCGAATTCACTGAGGCGGTCTGACCATCAAGCCGGGAAAGTGCCAGATGGGCATGAGAGAAGTCCACTAACTGGGGCACCGGGTAGGTAGGAAGTCCATAAAACCAGAGCCTGGGAAAGTGGACGCGATCGTGTCCTGGCCCACTCCCAGGACCAAGAAACAGGTGATGTCCTTCCTGGGCACTGTACTGTAGGTGCTTCGTACAGAACTATAGTAGTCTGGCAAAACCCTTGACAGACCTCACCAGGAAGAAGCTACCTTAAATAGTTGCCTAGACCGATGGTTGTGAGGGGGCCTTCCAGGTGTTGAACGTTGTGCAACGCTCCTGTGTTGAAAGCAGTCAACAGCAGTCGACCCTTCTTGGTGCAGACCGACGCCAGCGAGTTTGGCCTCGGTGCTGTGCTCAGCCAGGTCGACTCGGGGAATCACGAGCACCCCTTATTGTACCTGAGCCGGTAGCTTCTGCCGAGGGAAGTGGCCTACTCCATCGCCCTTGCTGTAGCATGCCCAATAGCCAGTACATAGCAGGCAACCTTTCTTGCGAATAATCATCCAAGGTGCAGTACCCTGACTGACCTGAGGGTAAGGAGGCGCCAGAGAGCTGCAAGTTCCAAACCGGAACTGGGAAGTGGGATATAGATAAATTCCCCGTGAACCGTGACAGATTGGTGGGATCCCGGAGCGATCCGTGACAGAAACCTTACCCCTTAGACCTCAGTCCAGAGTCTCTCACCTAGCCAAATCAGTTCTCATGCTTCGCACTGACGAGGGCCAACAGCCCGAAACACCGTGTCTGCGAATTGAGATACTGATTTGGCTCTTATCCCAAGTCATATTGCAAGACTCATTAAAGGGTTGATTGTGACTTGTAGGATCGCTACTTCCAACAGGTGGCGCTATAGAGTTAAACGCAATAGCTGGGATTATTCACAATAATAAGATTCCTGCTGCATGGAGAAATAAGCATAGACATAGCAATTATCCCATTGAGGGAAATATTGAAATAAATTACAACAACTGATTTGCAGGGAAACATAGAAACATGAGGAACCTAAGTATAAGTATAATGAAAATCCCATAAGGTGTAATAACGAAAAGGTGTTAGCAAAGTGAGAGTTAAGTTCCAGACATACTAATGAAAAAGGAAGGCACCAGATAGGCAGTCAGCCAATAAAGAATACCCCCTATGTTCCCTACGCACGTTTCGCGCTTCACATCATGGTGGACTATGTGATAAATTACCTGACAGGACCTTTTATTACCATAGAAACTGGTCACATGGTTGGACCGATGTCCAATGAAAGATGATGCGCACCCAAGTATCCGCGTCATGATTCAACCCCAAACAGATGTCGTGTGTGGAGCGGAGCGCATGTGTGGGAGCGTATCCATAGCTCCCAAGCATGCATGCCACACCGAAAAGATACCGCGGGGAAGAAAGGGAACAGGCAGATGAATGCACACATGATCAACAGAAAAAATATTTTTGTACAGGAGCAAATGCTCCGCATTAGCCAAGTGCACAAATATTTATACAAACACCAGAGCAAATATACACATGTTGAAAGTTATACAAGTAAACACAGACACAATGAGATAGGAGCATACAAGGATTTCTTCTTAATGGTACCAAATATTAAAAAATCATTGATTCCTTCCATACTTTGCCGTTTCATATTACACTATATTGACATGGCAAAAAATTCCACCATCTAACTAAAGATGTGGAGCGTATATCTGCAACTCCAGAGAATCCAACAAGACTGAGAAAACACTGACACAATCTAAGCTGGACAAGAGAAAACAAATGAATAGCACAGAATTATTAAGCACACAACATGTGTGCCACAAATACTAAAACCAGACACTTATCTTTGCTGAATTGGCAGCAAGGCAGGAGGAACCAGACAAAGATCCAAAACCTCCCAGAATCATGGACAACTGGCAAGGACTAATGAATCCTGCACACCTAAATATCCCAGTCAGAACTGCAATCAGCAGATACACCTGGCCAGGACTGCAACTCAGGGACAACTGCATTCCCACCTACAACCACTGGAGGGAACCCCAAAGCAGAATTCACAACAGTACCCCCCCCCTTGAGGAGGGGTCACCGAACCCTCACCAGGGCCCCCAGGACGATCAGGATGAGCCAGATGAATGGCACGGACCAAATCAGCAGCATGGACATCAGAGGCAAAAACCCAAGAATTGTCCTCCTGGCCATAACCCTTCCATTTGACAAGGTACTGAAGCCTCCGCCTCGAAAAACGAGAATCCAAAATCTTCTCAACCACATACTCCAACTCTCCATCAACCAACACAGGGGCCGGAGGATCAACGGAGGGAACAACGGGCACAACATATTTCCGCAATAAAGATCTATGGAAGACATTATGGATAGCAAAAGAGGCCGGAAGCGGCAATCGAAAAGTCACCGGATTGATAATCTCAGAAATCTTATAAGGACCAATAAACCGAGGCTTGAACTTAGGGGAAGAAACCTTCATAGGAACATGACGGGAAGACAACCAGACCAGATCCCCAACCCAAAGTCGGGAACCAACACACCGACGACGGTTAGCAAAACGTTGAGCCTCCTCCTGAGACAACACCAAATTGTCCACCACATGAGCCCAAATCTGCTGCAACCTGTCAACCACAGAATCCACACCAGGACAGTCAGAAGGCTCAACCTGCCCAGAAGAAAAACGAGGATGAAAACCAAAATTACAAAAGAAAGGCGAAACCAAAGTAGCCGAACTAGCCCGATTATTAAGGGCAAACTCGGCCAATGGCAAGAAGGCCACCCAATCATCCTGATCAGCAGACACAAAGCATCTCAAATAAGTCTCCAAAGTCTGATTAGTTCGCTCGGTCTGGCCATTTGTCTGAGGATGAAATGCAGAAGAAAAAGACCCTCAAGCCAATGTCGCCACTCCTCAAACGCCCACTTCATAGCCAACAACTCTCAATTGCCGACATCATAATTGCGTTCAGTAGGCGAAAACTTACGAGAAAAGAAGGCACACGGTTTAATCAAGGAACCAACAGGATCCCTCTGAGACAAAACGGCCCCTGCCCCAATCTCAGAAGTGTCAATCTCAACCTGAAGCGGAAGAGAAACATCCGGATGGCGCAACACCGGAGCAGAAGTAAATCAGCGTTTAAGCTCCTGAAAGGCAGAGACAGCCGCAGAGGACCAATTCGCCACATCAGCGCCTTTGTTCGTCAAATCGGTCAAGGGTTTAACCACACTAGAGAAGTTAGCAATGAAACGGCGATGAAAATGAGCAAAACCCAAAAATTTCTGAAGGCTCTTCACGGATGTGGGTTGAATCCAATCATGAATGGCATGAACCTTAGCCGGATCCATCTCCATAGATGAGGGACAAAAAATGAAGCCCAAAAAAGAAACCTTCTGCACCCCAAAGAGACACTTAGACCCCTTCACAAACAAAGCATTGTCACGAAGGATCTGAAACACCATCCTGACCTGTTACACATGAGACTCCCAATCATCGGAAAAAATCAAAATATCGTCCAAATATACAATCAAGAATTTATCAAGATAAGTCCGGAAGATATCATGCATGAAGGACTGAAAAACAGATGGAGCATTAGTGAGCCCGAATGGCATCACAAGATATTCAAAATGACCTTCGGGCGCATTAAACGCAGTTTTCCATTCATCACCCTGCTTAATGCGAACAAGATTATATGCCCCCCGAAGGTCAATCTTAGTAAACCAACTAGCCCCCTTATTCATAGCAAACAAATCAGAAAGCAAAGGTAAAGGGTATTGAAACTTGACCGTGATCTTATTCAAGAGGCGATAATCAATACAGGGTCTCAAGGAGCCATCCTTCTTAGCAACAAAAAAAAATCCCGCTCCCAACGGTGAAGAAGATGGCCGAATATGCCCTTTCTCCAAAGACTCCTTAATATAGTTCCGCATGGCGGTATGTTCAGGCACAGACAGGTTGAAAAGTCGGCCTTTAGGAAACTTACAACCTGGAATCAAGTCAATAGCACAATCACAGTCCCTGTGTGGTGGAAGGGAACTGGACTTGGGCTCATCGAATACATCCTGAAAATCAGACAAAAACTTAAGAATTTCAGAAGAGAAAGAAGAGGAGATTGACATCAAAGGAACATCATTATGAATCCCCTGACAACCCCAACTAGTCACAGACATGGACTTCCAGTCCAACACAGGATTATGTACCTGCAACCACGGAAAACCCAGCACGATAGCATCATGCAAATTATGCAACACCAGAAATCGACAATCTTCCTGATGGGCTGGCGCCATACGCATGGTCACCTGTGTCCAAAACTGGGGATTATTTTAGCCAAAGGTGTAGCATCAATGCCCCTTAAAGGAATAGGGTTCTTCAAAGGCTGCAAGGAAAAACCACAACGCCTGGCAAATTCAAAGTCCATTAAGTTCAAGGCAGCGCCTGAATCCACAAACGCCATGACAGAAAATGATGACAATGAGCAGATCAAGGACACAGATAACAGAAATTTAGGTTGTACAGTACTGATGGTAAATGAACTGGCGATCCTCTTTGTCCGCTTAGGGCAGACAGAAATGACATGAGAAGCATCGCCACAATAATAACACAACCTATTCTGACGTCTGAAACCTTGTCGTTCCGTTCTAGACAGAATCCTATCACACTGTATTGGCTCAGGAATTTGCTCTGAGGATAACGCCACGGTTCTGCGCTCCCGCAAACGCCGGTCAATCTGAATGGCCAGAGACATAGAATCACTCAGACCGAAAGGCGTGGGAAACTACACCATAACATCTTTAACGGATTCAGAAAGACCCTTTCTGAAAATTGCCGCCAAAGCATCATCATTCCATTTAGTCAACACAGACCATTTTCTAAATTTCTGACAATACAATTCTGCCGCCTCTTGACCCTGAGACAGGGCCAACAAGGTCTTCTCCGCTTGATCCACAGAATTCGGTTCATCATATAATAATCCTAAAGCCTGAAAAAAGGAGTCTACATTAAGCAAAGCCGGATTCCCAGATTCCATGGAAAATGCCCAATCCTGTGGATCGCCACGCAGCAGGGAGATGATGATTTTAACCTGCTGAATGGAATCACCGGAGGATCGAGGTCTCAGAGCAAAAAACAGTTTACAGTTGTTTTTAAAACTCAAAAAATTTGGACCTGTCACCAAAAAACAAATCAGGAGTAGGAATCTTCGGCTCTAAAACAGGAGTCTGAACAATATAATCAGAAATACCCTGTACACTAGCAGCAAGCTGGTCTACACAAAAAGCTAATTCCTGAACATTCATGCTAGCACAAGACTCCTCAGTCACCCAGAGAAAAAGAGGGAAGAAAAAAAAAAAACAGACTGCAGAAAAAAAAATGGCTCAACACCTTTCTTCCCTTCTTCTGAGATGCATTTAACTCATTATAGGCCAGTTGTACTGTTATGATCCGGTGACCTTGGCGCAGCATGAAACTTTCTCTGGAGTAGGTGGAAACTATACTGACCGCAAATCTTGAACTGACACCGCAACTAGAAGTAGCCGTGGGGTGTGCCTAACAAATCCTAGACACCTCGACACAGCCGGAGGACTAAATACCCCTATAGATGGAAATAGGAAATCTACCTTGCCTCAGAGCAGAACCCCAAAGGATAGGCAGCCCCCCACAAATATTGACTGTGAGTGGTAGAGGAAAAGACACACGCAGGCAGGAAACAGGATTTAGCAAAATAGGCCACTCTAGCTAAAATAGGAAAGGATAGGACAGAATACTAAGCGGTCAGTATTAAAACCCTTCCAAAAATATCCACAGCAGAAAATACAAAAAATTCCACCATCTAACTAAAGATGTGGAGCGTATATCTGCAACTCCAGAGAATCCAACAAGACTGAGAAAACACTGACACAATCTAAGCTGGACAAGAGAAAACAAATGAATAGCACAGAATTATTAAGCACACAGCATGTGTGCCACAGAAACAAAAACTAGACACTTATCTTTGCTGAATTGGCAGCAAGGCAGGAGGAACCAGACAAAGATCCAAAACCTCCCAGAACCATGGACAACTGGCAAGGACTAATGAATCCTGCACACCTAAATATCCCAGTCAGAACTGCAATCAGCAGATACACCTGGCCAGGACTGCAACTCAGGGACAACTGCATTCCCACCTACAACCACTGGAGGGAACCCCAAAGCAGAATTCACAACAATTAGCCCAAGATGGGGACAGATGTGACAAACTACTGCCACTCCTGTATCACCTGCCAAAGAGTGGGGAAGGCGGGGCCTGCTCTTAAGGCTCCCCTGATCCCTTTGCCGTTCCAGAGGATCACTGTAGACATTGTGGGCCCGCTGGCCATCCAGAGCAGCTCTGGAAAGCAATACGTCTTTACTGTGGTAGACTACGCTACCCAGTACCCAGAGGCAGTGGCTCTGTCCTAAACTAGGCAAAAAAATTACTTGGCACTTAATATTTGAAAAAAATTGATTCCGTCTTTATTGTACATCCAGACCAAATAAATTAAATGTTTTCGGTCCGTCATAGGACCTTAATCAGAATATCCTTATTGGAGAAAACTGGATGTGTTTGACATCCAGTTTTCTCCAATAAGGATATTCTGATGAAAGTCCTATGACGGATCAAAAACGTTTAATTTAATTTATTTGGTCTGGATGTACAATATAGAAGGAATCATTTTTTTTTTCAAATATTAAGTGCTAAGTAATTGTTTTGCCTAATTGTATGGGTTGGGCACCCGACTTGAGCACCACCAGCAGTATTATTCTACAGTGCCGTGTTATTTATTTCCTCTGTCCTGAACTAGGGCAGATAAGGTGGCAGATGCACTGTTAGCTATCTTTTCACGGGTAGGATTTCCCAGGGAGATGCTTACTGATCAAGGGACCCAATTCATGTCTTGCCTAATGGAGGCTCTCTGTAAGAAAAGGCAGGTGAAGCGTCTGGTATCGAGTGCGTATCACCCTCAGACCAATGGCTTGTGTGAGCGCTTCAATGGTACTCTCAAACAGATGCTATGCATGCTGGTTGAGACCCAAGGACGTGACTGGGAGTGGTACTTTAGAACCAATCGAGAAAAAGACATGTTGTATGGGAGATCAACAGGACTCAATAGTGACTAGATATCAAAGATATATATTTTATTTTAATTTTAATTAAACAGTCTAATAAGCACAAAACACAATTAAAAACAATTAAAAGCACAAAACATGCCCATAATGACAAGGAATACAAACATAGCCCACAGAAAGAAATATATAGTATATGGCACCTGAGGAGGCTGAGACAACAGTGAGGGCGTACCCCCCAAAAAAAGTGGAATCAGAGTGGTACATACATATATCTAAAGAATATAAATATATAATACTTCAACCATACTAAATATCCGTCCTAGTAACAAGATAGACTAGCACCACATACGGAGATATAGAAGACTGATGACTAATAAGCAATAGGGGCAAAAACTGCCAACATATTGTCCCCCAGAGAAAAAATTATTATGTGTATTTATAAGGACCACTGTAGGTTAGGTAAGGTAGCCAAACCCAAAATAAGGATAATCTCATAGCAAGAAAAGCATGTATATGCATACCAAAAAATGAGAGATATCCGAGGCCCAACAGGACAATGGCAAAAAAGTAATCAGTCCAAGTCATAGGTCCAGTCCATGCTGTCAGTCAGGATACCAGTCTGCATGTCAGAGCCAATCTGTGGGGCTTCCCATACCTGCTATTCGCTTACCGAGAGGTTCCGCAGGCCTCGACGGGGTTCTCCCCCTTCAGGCTCCTGTATGGGCTTCGACGGGGTTCTCCCCCTTCAGGCTCCTGTATGGCAGGCGAGTCCGGGGACCCCCTGGGTGGGTAAAGGAATCCTGGGAAGAGGAGCTGAACCCTTCTGAAGTGTCCATAGTGGAGTACATCATGCGCTTCCGTGACAAAATGCAGACCTTGACGCAGTTGGTCCATGACAACATGATGCATGCTCAGGCTGATCAGATGCACTGGTACGAGCAGAACGCCTGGGAGCGGAACCTACCACGTAGGTCAAAAGGTGTGGGTGCTGGTCCTCGTACCAAAGGATAAGCTTCAGGCAGCCTGGGAAGGCCCGTACGTCATCCACCAACAGCTCAACCAAGTCACCTACGTGGTCACGCTTGACCATGCTTGGGGTAGGCGTAAGGCCTTTCACGCCAGCATGATGAAGGCTCATCATGAACGTGAAGCCTGCGTCCTACCAGTCTGCAGCCTGCTCAAAGACGGGGAGGAAGACCCCCTCCTGGACCTGCTGGCCCAAGCCAAGGCCAGTGGGTCCATCGAGGACGTGGAGGTAAGCGCCTTGTTAACCGAACCCCAGCAGTCGCAGTTGCGGACCATGCTGGAACCCTTCCGGGCCATGTTCTGCAACCGACCTGGAAGGACCATGTTAGCGGTCCACGAGGTGGACACCGGGAATTATGCCCCACTATGCAAACACCTTATCGGATCTGACGAGGTGCAGCAGGTTATGTACCAGGAGATCGATGAGATGTTACAGCTGGGGTGATTCAACGGTCAAAAAGTGCGTGGGCCTCGCCTGTAGTTCTCATGCCGAAGAAGGATCGGACCACGCGATTCTGCATGGACTACAGGGGGCTCAATACCATCACAGCCTCTGACGCGCACTCAATGCCGCGCATCGAGAAGCTGCTTGAGCAGTTAGCCGGCACAAAATATCTGACCATAAAGGAACTGAGTCGCGGATACTGACAGATTCCCCTTAGCCCCTAGGCAGGAGAAGTCCACATTTATCACACCCTTCGAACTGTACTAGTCAACGGTCATGTCGTTCGGCATGAAGAATGCCCCTGCCACTTTCCAGCGGATGGTCAACCACCTACTTCAGGGACTGGAGAATTATGTGGTGGCGAACCTGGATGACATTGCCATCTTCAGTTCCTCCTGGGATGAACATCTGCAGCATCTCCAGAAGGTGCTCAGGCGAATTCACTGAGGCGGTCTGACCATCAAGCCGGGAAAGTGCCAGATGGGCATGAGAGAAGTCCACTAACTGGGGCACCGGGTAGGTAGGAAGTCCATAAAACCAGAGCCTGGGAAAGTGGACGCGATCGTGTTCTGGCCCACTCCCAGGACCAAGAAACAGGTGATGTCCTTCCTGGGCACTGTACTGTAGGTGCTTCGTACAGAACTATAGTAGTCTGGCAAAACCCTTGACAGACCTCACCAGGAAGAAGCTACCTTAAATAGTTGCCTAGACCGATGGTTGTGAGGGGGCCTTCCAGGTGTTGAACGTTGTGCAACGCTCCTGTGTTGAAAGCAGTCAACAGCAGTCGACCCTTCTTGGTGCAGACCGACGCCAGCGAGTTTGGCCTCGGTGCTGTGCTCAGCCAGGTCGACTCGGGGAATCACGAGCACCCCTTATTGTACCTGAGCCGGAAGCTTCTGCCGAGGGAAGTGGCCTACTCCATCGCCCTTGCTGTAGCATGCCCAATAGCCAGTACATAGCAGGCAACCTTTCTTGCGAATAATCATCCAAGGTGCAGTACCCTGACTGACCTGAGGGTAAGGAGGCGCCAGAGAGCTGCAAGTTCCAAACCGGAACTGGGAAGTGGGATATAGATAAATTCCCCGTGAACCGTGACAGATTGGTGGGATCCCGGATCGATCCGTGACAGAAACCTTACCCCTTAGACCTCAGTCCAGAGTCTCTCACCTAGCCAAATCAGTTCTCATGCTTCGCACTGACGAGGGCCAACAGCCCGAAACACCGTGTCTGCGAATTGAGATACTGATTTGGCTCTTATCCCAAGTCATATTGCAAGACTCATTAAAGGGTTGATTGTGACTTGTAGGATCGCTACTTCCAACAGGTGGCGCTATAGAGTTAAACGCAATAGCTGGGATTATTCACAATTATAAGATTCCTGCTGCATGGAGAAATAAGCATAGACATAGCAATTATCCCATTGAGGGAAATATTGAAATAAATTACAACAACTGATTTGCAGGGAAACATAGAAACATGAGGAACCTAAGTATAAGTATAATGAAAATCCCATAAGGTGTAATAACGAAAAGGTGTTAGCAAAGTGAGAGTTAAGTTCCAGACATACTAATGAAAAAGGAAGGCACCAGATAGGCAGTCAGCCAATAAAGAATACCCCCTATGTTCCCTACGCACGTTTCGCACTTCACATCATGGTGGACTATGTGATAAATTACCTGACAGGACCTTTTATTACCATAGAAACTGGTCACATGGTTGGATCGGTGTCCAATGAAAGATGATGCGCACCCAAGTATCCGCGTCATGATTCAACCCCAAACAGATGTCGTGTGTGGAGCGGAGCGCATGTGTGGGAGCGTATCCATAGCTCCCAAGCATGCATGCCACACCGAAAAGATACCGCGGGGAAGAAAGGGAACAGGCAGATGAATGCACACATGATCAACAGAAAAAATATTTTTGTACAGGACAGGGCTGGCGTCAGCACCCGGCGTACCCGGGCAATTGCCGGGGCCCTGACAAGACGGGGGGGCCCACTCATACTGTCTGGGATCAGGGCCGCCATCAGGGCATTACTGCCCTAACTGGTGTATGGGGCCCGATGAGCAGAGGAGGCCCGCATCGGGCCCCCTCTGCTCATCGGGCCCCAGCGGCAGGATTCAGTTAAACACTACAGTTAAAAGCTGAAGAAGGAACCCGGCGTTGGAAAGTGGTTTGGTCCTCATCACATCCTGTACATGCTGTGGTGTGGTCACATGGGCATCATGTGCTGACTGACGTCATGCAGGTCCTACACTTGCTCTCAGGACGCTGCACTTACACACCGTGACCGGCTCACTGCGGACTACTGGAGCGAGGCACACGGAGTAGCTGTCACCAGCGGGACAGCGCTCCCATCCATCAGTCTTATCTAGACTGCAACATCTTCTTACTATGTCAGGAATACAATTTACAGAACACAGAGGGGATTTTGCTACAAAGACAAAGGTACTGCCCCTCCTCTAACTTTTTATTGCCTTGCTAATAGTGGTTAGAGATAACCCTGACCTCTTCTTTGCTGTATACAGCTATCTATTTTTTGGAGTCTGCACCAGTGCACTTTAGAAGTGGATGTCTCATGCTAATTGCACCATCTATGGGACACTAACCCTATGTACTGAGGTCTGTGCCCGATTATTGCCTGCTACTAGCCATCTCTCTACCTGACCGCCAATCTAACCAACATTTTAATGTATTTAAGCTACTGACTGGTATCTGCCGTAACCTACATATGGTCTTATATGTTTTAACTGTTTTAACCCTATTTGCATTAAATTGTTTTAATTCCATAGGAGGATAAGCGCAAACACTCTTCATTGAATGGTTAAAAGCCGTCAGCCAATCAGCATCTGGCAGGTGACGTTAGTGCGCACATCGCCAGTGTATGATATCATTGTCATCTGCCAGCAAGTGCGCACTTGAATTGCGTGGAGGGATCATCGCCGCAGGAGCGCGGCCATTTAAGTAGACAGTTTTTGTTTTTTTTCATTGAAAGCAGCAGGGGGCAGGATGGGAGACACAGGGGGAAGAATAGAGACACAAGGGACAAGAATCCTGTATATATACACTGATGCAATGCAAGGCTTGTGCATCGCTCTCACATAATTGGCATATTGGGGGTTGACTTATATAAAGCCCCTCTGCTGTATGGTATTGTGGAATTTACAATAGCTATCACTCATGTAAGAAGTGAAATCTTTGGCATTGTACTATAGCCATATTTCTCTGCTGTATCTGTGCATCATGAATCGTGGTATGTGTTAAAGGGGTAGGGCCCACTGAGACTCTTTTGCCCGGGGCCCTCAAAAACCTGGAGCCGGCCCTGGTACAGGAGCAAATGCTCCGCATTAGCCAAGTGCACAAATATTTATACAAACACCAGAGCAAATATACACATGTTGAAAGTTATACAAGTAAACACAGACACAATGAGATAGGAGCATACAAGGATTTCTTCTTAATGGTACCAAATATTAAAAAATCATTGATTCCTTCCATACTTTGCCGTTTCATATTACACTATATTGACATGGCATCACACGTAGCCCCTAATACCACATGATTCAGCAAATCCTAGTAGATTGAGCCAAGCCAGTAAGATAAGTCATGATGAAAGCTACTTTGGCCCAATCTGAGGCACTGGCAGGAGCAGACTGGTACTGCTGATACACAGGTTAGCACAGCAAGTGCTGACTGGACTGGCTGTATGTACAGACTGGCATAGCAGGTGCAGGTGGGTCCGGCTGATATACAGATTGGTATGGCAAGTGCAGGCAGATACCACTGATAAACATACTGACATGGCAGGTGCTGGAGGACCCGACTGATGCACAGAATGGCAAAGCAGGTGCTGGCAGATCCAGCTGATGTACAGACTGGCACAGCAGGTGCAAGTGGATCCGGCTGATATACAGATTGGTATGGCAAGTACATACTGGTCCGGATGATATACAGTCTGCCACACCAGGTGCAGGCGGGTCCGGCTGATGTACAGACTGGCACAGCAGGTGCAGGCGGGTCCGGCTGATGTACAGACTGGCACAGCAGGTGCAGGCGGGTCCGGCTGATGTACAGACTGGCACAGCAGGTGCAGGCGGGTCCGGCTGATGTACAGATTGGCACTGCAAGTGCAGGCAGGTACTGCTGATATAGACTGGCATGGCAGGTGCTAGAGGATTCGGCTGATGTACAGACTGGCATGGCAAGTGCTGGTGTACCTGGCTGAAATACAGACTGACAAGGAAAGTACTGGCAAGGAGGTTAGGAACAGACAAACACTAGCGCGAAATAGTGGACTGGGACCTGAGAATTTGCAAATGTGTTTGGGAACAGACTTACAACGTTTTCTCTGTAGTTAGCTACTGAAACAAATGTTACAATGGCATATAGAATAGTCTACTGCTGGATATCTTTAAAGCTTTATGTGAGTTTCATATTTTAAGAGTATGTGCCAAATGTCTACAAAAAAAAACACACCAAACAGATCCCCAGTTTACCTGGAGCCAGGCTGATGGTAGCGAATAAACAATTCCTAAATAAATGTGGTGAGCCCACAAATTCCACAATGGCACCCAGTCATATAATCTCTGACTAGTGCTCTGCAAATATGAAGAGATTGTTTATTGACAAAATACAGGTAAATAGATAGGATGAATGCAATACGGTAAGTAATTCTTGTTTTTGGCACAGGCAGCCTCGAAACTGGATGAAAGCCCTGTACATGGCTGCACCCAGCTAAGACAGCAAAGCTGTAACATTCATAATGCACATCCATGTTACCCAGTCTTTTCTTATTATAGGTGAGCTTAGGTACTATTTTAAAATCTTTGGGAAAATATTGGCTAACCATTTAAATTAACTTTTATATGTGAAATGTTCAATATTTAGGAACAGCTTTGTGCCAGTATTTTGATTTCAATTTCTGGAGCATCGACATAGTATGCGCCAAATTTATCAGGTTGAGGAGCTATATTTCCCTCATTGTACAGTAGGAGACTTGATTTTAAGGCTATGTGCACACGTTACGGATTTCTGTGCGGATTTTTCCGCTCAGTTTTTGAAAAATCAGCGTTTTTTCTGTGGATTACCAGCATTTATTGTGCAGATTTCACCTGCGTTTTACCACCTGCGGATTCTTATAAAGGATCAGGTGTAAAACGCTGTGGAATCCTCACAAAGAATTGACATGCTGTGGAAAATACAACGGATTCGGTTTCCCATAGGTTTACATGGTACTGTAAACCTGATGGAAAACTGCTGTGAATCCGCAGCGGCCAATCTGCTGCAGATCCGCAGGCAATTCCGCAACGTGTGCACATACCCTTAGACTTGCGTATGAAAATGCTAAAGTAAAATCTACGTAAATTGCCCCCATCATCGTTAATATTAACAACCAAACTAACCACATCATTGATGATGTTCATTCAGGTCACGGTGCCATCATTTTGGCTAGTAAAATGCTCGTATAGCCACAATATGGTCATGTGAACCTTCCTTTTAGAGATTCCGAGGAGGAGACGCATGCAGCACAGCTCGAACAATGAGAGTAGGGAGAGTGAATATTCATCACAGAGAACACTCACCAACCTTGCAGATTTACTGCAGGTCACTAAAAAAAGAATAACCATAATAAAATGAATCTTAAACCTTTGTAGGCAAACATAATTTAGATTTACAATTTTATTTTATGCTAAAGGTGCACATATGGTTATATTTACCATCTGATAATCTAGAAATTGTGTTTTTTCCAGCACAGAAGTTTTAACATTTTGAGTGCTGCATTCTAGAACTAGTAGACCGATGAGATAGTTGCATCTTCTGTAATACCATTTTTGGGGAGTTTTTCTAGAACTTAGCTTCTTAATAGCTGCCAATATTTTGATCGTGGGCAGTATAGGTCCGAAGTTTTTATTTGACATTGTTCATGATCGCCATTTGTCGCCTAGCAAAGGAGACCTGCTGGGCATTGACAGATGCAAATCAGTTCTGCCACTGACTGATGTCATTTAAGGGTGATGTTTTCCTATTGATGCCCAAAAACATTGTCATTCGTTGCAACTTTTTTGTGCAACTTACAAGTTGCACAAAATTTAGTAGCGACATTTGTCCTAACTTGCCAGCTGTGCCAAAATAGGTATAACATGGGCAGGACAGGGTGTACTTGTCTAATTTATTAAAACGTATGCTACCTTGGTGGCATAAATTTCACCAGTAATGTACTTTTAATTAATTCAGCGCATTGCACTCCAGAGAGACGGCTCGTTAAGACTGGCATGCACAACGCCAGTTTGATTAATCGGGTCCTCAGTGTGCACATACTGATAGAGAATGCTTTCTGCAGAATGTCTTCTTCTCAAAAGCTAAACAAATACTGCATAACAAATTTGGCACTCCAGATAATGATGCAAAATAAATTATTTCATGGAGTAACAACTCTATTGCAAAAAAATTGACGTTTCGGCCACAAACAGCCTTCTTCAGAACAGAGAGTGGCAAGAAGTGTGAATGGCTGGAGTTACACAGCATAAGATCATACAGGCCAAACGAATTGAACAAAGTTGTACCAAGCCAATCAAAGAATAAAAGAAAAAGTAAATATCTATAAAACAATGAATATATGTAATATTAATATCAATAAATTCATATATATATATTAATATACTAAGATATGGCCCATACACTAGAGCAAAGAGTGGCAGACCACTCGGGATAGTAGGTAAAAACACTACCAAAAGAAACCCAGACAATACAGAACCAAATGGAAAAATATAGAAGACACATATATGAAAAATAAGCCTTTATTATAATAATTATGGCAATGGCACTAACAATGTGCCTGTATATGGAGTAAAGAAATATATATAATTGTACATAAATAAACGGACGGAACTAACAGTAAAAAATACTAAGAGATGGTATATGTAAAGGATATATATATATATATATATACTGAAAAAGTCTAAGAACCCAATGTAACTAGAAACAGACACACCCTAAATCTAGTCCATATATCCCTATGTACACAGCCATAAAAGATCGGTGCGTATAAAAAGAAAAATAAGCAAGTAAAAATAAAACACAAAAGTGTGAACGAATATATGTGTAAGGAAATATATGTAAAAAAAATATATATATATACAGAGTAAAAAATGTATAACAACAATATGTGCAAAGAAAGTATAGTGACCTATAAATATGTGTTCACTAATAAAACATCATGATGCTTATATAGAAGGAAAATATAAATGTGTGTACAAGTGAATGAAATATATAATACACAAGCTAATTTAGCTAATTACGCACAGGAGACCTATATGGCTATGTGTACATAGTACTACTAGGGAATATATGTCAATATAAATCAGTATATGGCTGATTTATATACAGGTGTGCTGCAGGGCAAAATATAGGGTAAAATATAGCTGATTTATATATAGGTGTACTGCAGGGCAAAATATACCCACCGGCCAGGGCATATATACTAAAGTGCCTGATATATTGCAGGGCCCGGACTTATATATAGGTGTGTTGCAGGGCAAAATATACCCACCGGCCAGGGCGTATATACTAAAGTGCCTGATGGATTGTAGGGGCAGGACGCAGTATCAGCGTCTCCGTAAAACCAGCGCACAAAGGGTCAGACTTTAAAGTTAAAGAGATATACCTGATTCAGTCCGTTCCTCCAATACAGGACACCCCGACGCGCGTTTCGGACGCTAGTCCTTCGTCAGGGGGTGATGTATGGATGGAACCGGGGTGGCTTTTATACCTAACAATAGGGAGCCGATAGGAGGAAGCTGGAGCGTAGGCGGCGCATGCGCCGTCAGGAGGACCCGGAAGTCGACAGCGCCCGCGTCATAAGCCAGAGGACAGCAGAGCCGCTGTCATGGCAACCCTGACGCGGGATGTGCGGCCAACGAGACACAGGCTGCGCAGGCGCACCGCCCCAGCTCACCCGTAATCAGCAGCCTATGGGACAATATGGTGGTATATGGATTAGCTGATTATGAAACAAGGGAATAAGCAGGAGGATATTTAAGAAGATATTTGACCACAGAGGTGTAACGGGGAGTAATATATATGATGTAAATGAAAAGAGACTTGTGTAGAAATAAATAATAAGATGAAATGGGAAGTAAATAATATGAAGATAAAAAATAAGATATACCAAATAATAAAAAATAAAAATAAATATAGATAAGTGAATAAAAAAAGGAAAGAAAAAGAAAAAGAAGGAAAATCAATAAGAAAAAAATTATAATAGATACAATACCAGATATGACACACAAAGCACATATAGGTAAAAATGACAAAACCTATTGAAAATAGAGTACGATGTTTTTATGTATAGAGAATTATTTTTCATATATGTGTCTTCTATATTTTTCCATTTGGTTCTGTATTGTCTGGGTTTCTTTTGGTAGTGTTTTTACCTACAGGCCAAACGAATGTAGAAACAGCATTTTTTCATTTTTTGACTAGCACTTGCTTATTTACTGTGACTTTTTTTTACAACAGAGTATTTTTTTACCTCTCTGTGCGTTTTTGTGTCTTCAAGTTCTTTGGTGGTGTGAACAGGTTTCTACAGACTTGTTCACTATGCAAGTAGCCCATGTGTTTTTGGTTCTATAATTGTTCTCTTGTTTCTACAAGACTGGGGAGTCCACCACTCCTCTGTGGTCATTTGCATTGTAGCTGTGCCATCCTGCATGTCCACATGCATATTTTTTCTCTCTGAACCCTGCTTATACAGGTACTATACAGATGATCAGGTTTTTAAATACATAAGATAGGGATTATATACATTAGATAGGACTGCTCTATTATGGGTATACCTTGGCGATTGGTGGAGCAGCTTAACATACTTTTTTTTGCAAAAAACGTATTAACTAAATACCCTGTATTTTTCTTTTCTTAATTTTTTGACTAGCACTTGCTTATTTACTGTGACTTTTTTACAACAGAGTATTTTTGACCTCTCTGTGCGTTTTTGTGTCTTCAAGTTCTTTGGTGGTGTGAACAGGTTTCTACAGACTTGTTCACTATGCAAGTAGCCCATGTGTTTTTGGTTCTATGAATGTAGAAACAGCGCAGGAGAATGGCATCATGGAAGCTTCTCTCCTATGCACCAGGAGAGAAGGAGAAGCTTGGCCATTTTTAAGTCAGATTAAGTCTCAATGAGAATAACTGTTTAACTCCATATCAGCATGGGTTTATGAGAAATCGCTCCTGTCAAACCAATCTAATCAGTTTTTATGAAGAGGTAAGCTATAGGCTGGACCACGGTGAGTCATTGGACGTGGTATATCTCGATTTTTCCAAAGCGTTTGATACCGTGCCGCACAAGAGGTTGGTCCACAAAATGAGAATGCTTGGTCTGGGGGAAAATGTGTGTAAATGGGTTAGTAACTGGCTTAGTGATAGAAAGCAGAGGGTGGTTATAAATGGTATAGTCTCTAACTGGGTCGCTGTGACCAGTGGGGTACCGCAGGGGTCAGTATTGGGACCTGTTCTCTTCAACATATTCATTAATGATCTGGTAGAAGGTTTACACAGTAAAATATCGATATTTGCAGATGATACAAAACTATGTAAAGCAGTTAATACAAGAGAAGATAGTATTCTGCTACAGATGGATCTGGATAAGTTGGAAACTTGGGCTGAAAGGTGGCAGATGAGGTTTAACAATGATAAATGTAAGGTTATACACATGGGAAGAAGGAATCAATATCACCATTACACACTGAATGGGAAACCACTGGGTAAATCTGACAGGGAGAAGGACTTGGGGATCCTAGTTAATGATAAACTTACCTGGAGCAGCCAGTGCCAGGCAGCAGCTGCCAAGGCAAACAGGATCATGGGGTGCATTAAAAGAGGTCTGGATACACATGATGAGAGCATTATACTGCCTCTGTACAAATCCCTAGTTAGACCGCACATGGAGTACTGTGTCCAGTTTTGGGCACCGGTGCTCAGGAAGGATATAATGGAACTAGAGAGAGTACAAAGGAGGGCAACAAAATTAATAAAGGGGATGGGAGAACTACAATACCCAGATAGATTAGCGAAATTAGGATTATTTAGTCGAGAAAAAAGACGACTGAGGGGCGATCTAATAACCATGTATAAGTATATAAGGGGACAATACAAATATCTCGCTGAGGATCTGTTTATACCAAGGAAGGTGACGGGCACAAGGGGGCATTCTTTGCGTCTGGAGGAGAGAAGGTTTTTCCACCAACATAGAAGAGGATTCTTTACTGTTAGGGCAGTAAGAATCTGGAATTGCTTGCCTGAGGAGGTGGTGATGGCGAACTCAGTCGAGGGGTTCAAGAGAGGCCTGGATGTCTTCCTGGAGCAGAACAATATTGTATCATACAATTATTAGGTTCTGTAGAAGGACGTAGATCTGGGGATTTATTATGATGGAATATAGGCTGAACTGGATGGACAAATGTCTTTTTTCGGCCTTACTAACTATGTTACTATGTTACTATGACTCATTTGTCCATGAAGTCTTTCTCTGAGAATGACTCCAAAGCTGAGACCCCGAGCAGCAGCCGGAGAAGGAGGACGAAGTGAGGGACAGGGGCCGTGTCAGTGAGTGAGTTGGCATCCCTGTTGGGGATAGAGAGTAGGGATACTGGCACAGCTTTCAAATGCCATGAGATATTAGTCCTTTAGCAGTAGCTTCCTGCTATTGTAGAATTATATTCTCAATGGAGTCCACAGGGAATATTTTGCTACGGTCATTTAGACGTATCTCCCTGGAATCTGGAAGGCTTTAATCAGTCAGTTAAACTAACAGCTTGAACTATGGCCCTCATTATTGTCATTAATAGAACAGCCATATATAAACATGCTGTGTGTAGCGCCAGTGTCTCTGTGAGCAGTCCCTCTCTCCTTGAAGATGCAAGCGTACTCACCACCGTGGCCCCCATCCTGCTCCTTCTGGGTCTGCTGCTACTTGGGGTTCATGCTTAGAGCAAACGCGCACTCTTCCCCTTTCTTAAATGAGCCATTCCTCAAAAGTTGTGAGTTCTCAGGTCCCAGTGCTCATATCCAAGCTTGCTTGTACCTCCCAGTGCTTATCTCTACATCAGCAGGTTCCGCTGCACTTGCCAGTGCTCATCTCGACAGCCGGTCCAGCTGCACCTGCTAAGGCTTATCTCAATGGCAGCTGGTCCCGCTGCACCTGCCAGCACTCATATCAATGGCAGCCGGTCCAGCAGCACCTGCGAGTGCTCATCTCTGTGTCAGATGGTCCTGCTGCACCTGCCAGTGCTCATCTCGACAGCTGGTCCAGCTGCACCTGCCAAGGCTTATCTCAATGGCAGCCGGTCCCGCTGCACCTGACAGAGCTCATCTCTAAGGCACCTGGTCCAGTTACACTTGCCAGTGCTCATCTCTCTGTCAGCTGGTCCCGTTTTCTGTGGTACCTGTCATCTTACTACGCCTACCTGCATCTATAGGACATTATCTTGGGCCACTCCAACTACCCGTACCTAGGGGGTCAGCTGCCATCTACCCAAGGTTAGTCCTTGAGTAGCACCTGGACCACCTCACTTATCTCTCCTTGGATGTCGGTGTCGTTAGCTGCTGCGTATCTGTGATTGATTTGGTGAGACTCCTAGTCACACCCCTCCAGATCTTCCCTGGGCTTCGGCACAGTGATTCCACCACCCAGCACGATACACTGTGTTACTGAGTTCCCAATTGGATGATCTCATGGAGAACTTGTCCAATGAAAAAGGCCATTCCAAGCCCAACTATTTCTATTCTATTTGTTTACTGCAGAAGATCTATCATTTTTTTGTATCTTCCTAAGTAAAGCTTTCCAGGGCCTAAGATAATCTTGATATTTATTAGTTACAGTCTTATACAGTAATATCTTCCCGAGTGCCACAATATATATTTCTCCTCTCATTGTAAATTCTACACAAAGCCGTGATTTCCTCTTGCCTGTTCTAGGGGACTGGCAGCTAATTTACGCAAAGGATTCAGGTTCAAGTACTTGGAGGACGCACTTGGGTAGAAGTAATAAGATGTAGAACTATGTGCTTAATTCTAAAACTCTGGGCAAAACCGTCAATGAAAAAGACCTGAGTGTATGGGTGGATGACAAACTCATATTCAGTGACCAGTGTCAGGCAGCTGCTACTAAGGCAAATAAAATAATGGGATGCATTAAAAAAGGTATAGCTGCTCATGAGGAGAACATAATTTTACCTCTATACACGTCACTTGTTCGACCACACTTAGAATACTGTGCACAGTTCTGGTCTCCGGTGTATAAGAAAGACATAGCTGAACTAGAGCTGGTGCAGAGAAGAGCGACCAAGGTTATTAGAGGACTGGGGGGTCTGCAATACCAAGATAGGTTATTACACTTGGGGCTATTTAGTTTGGAAAAACGAAGACTAAGGGGTGATCTTATTTTAATGTATAAATATATGAGGGGACAGTACAAAGACATTTCTGATTATCTTTTTAATCATAGACCTGAGACAGGGACAAGGGGGCATCCTCTATGTCTGGAGGAAAGAAGGTTTAAGCATAATAACAGACGCGGATTCTTTACTGTAAGAGCAGTAAGACTATGGAACTCTCTGCCATATGATGTTGTAATGAATGATTCGTTACTTAAATTTAAGAGGGGACTGGATACCTTTCTGGAAAAGTATAATGTTACAGGATATATACACTAGATTCCTTGATAGGGCGTTGATCCAGGGAACTAGTCTGATTGCCGTATGTGGAGTCGGGAAGGAATTTTCTTCCCCAATGTGGAGCTTACTCTTTGCCACATTGTTTTTTTTTGCCTTCCTCTGGATCAACATGTTAGGGCATGTTAGGTTAGGCTATGGGTTGAACTAGATGGACTTAGTCTTCCTTCAACCTTAATAACTAAAATATTGCTTGACCCAGTGACTACATTAATGACCAAATGTTTTGAGACTTACACATTTTAGTTTTTTTTTACAGAGTTTGCTGCTTCAGTGTTTTTAGATCTTTTAGTCAGATGTGTCTTTGGTTACTGAAGTACAATTATAAGAATTTCTTAGGTATTTAAACTTTTATTGACTAATACATTAAGTTAAAAAAAAAACACAAAATTGAGCTTAAATTGAGTTGGTACACATGCAGAGGTTAAATGCATGTTCACATTGGCCACAAAACATTGAAACCAACAAGAGAAAAAAGTAAACCAAAACTCTGATGTAACTAAGTAAAAAAGCAAAAGTGCATTTAAATAACACAGAGTTTTTAGTAATACTTTTTTTTTTATAAAAAAAATAGCACAAAAGTCATCCCACCTCGTCACGGTAACTCTGATCGGGACAGTCCTACACTGTCTAATATTAAAACCTTACATTGTGTCAATGTTGACCTCAGTGTGAATAAGGGCAGACAAAAGGACTGGGCCCAACCAGTGAAACTCTAGACTGGGGAAGCCTTATATAGTCTCTAGCTCAGAAACAGGGAGGCCACACCCCGGCTTGGGTGTGGCCTCCCTGTTTCTGAGCTAGAGACTATATAAGGCTTCCCCAGTCTAGTGTTTCACAGGTTGGGCCCAGTCCTTTTGTCTGCCCTTATTCACACTGAGGTCAACATTGACACAATGTAAGGTTTTAATATTAGACAGTGTAGGACTGTCCCGATCAGTTACCGTGACTAGGTGGGATGGATTTTTTTTTTGCTATTTTTTGATCAAAAAATAGTATTACTAAAAACTCTGTGTTATTTAAATGCACTTTTGCTTTTTTACTTAGTTACATCAGGGTTTTGGTTTACTTTTTTCTCTTGTTGGTTTCAATGTTTTGTGGCCAATGTGAACATGCGTTTAACCTCTGCATGTGTACCAACTCAATTTAAGCTCAATTTTGTGTTTTTTTTTAACTTAATGTATTAGTCAATAAAAGTTTAAAAACCTAAGAAATTCTTATAACTTATACTTTTTTCTCTTGTAGGTTTCAAATATATTAAGTTGATGCTTTTCTGGCCTAATCAGTACTTAGAGTTTATCGCAATTTCTACATTTTTGTTCTTCGACACAATTTTAAAGATTGACTGCAGGTTACCAATGGTACTGAGATCTGGGGAGTTTTGGGACCATAAATCCAATCTTTAAATGTTTGGTTCACCGAGCCACGTAGTTATCACTTTTTCCTTGTGATAGTGTTCAGTCATTCTGGAGAAACCAATGTTCATTACCAAACTGCACCTGGATCATTGAGAGAAGTTGCCTTTGGAGGATGTTCAGACACCAATCTTTATTCATGGCACCGTTCTTAGGCAAAATTATGAGTGAGCCCACTCCTTTGGATGAAAAACAAACACACACATAAATGGTCTCAGGTTGCTTTACTGTTGGCACACACAAAATAAAAATTGGAAAAAATAGGGCCTGCATACCTTTAGTATTAAATTAATGCACAGCTGCACAAACATTTTATATGAACGTATACATACACGATGCACCAGCACACTTTGATGAATACATGAACTCCACTATTGCGGTATGGGCTCATAAACACTTGCGAGAAACTCAGATGAGTCTTGCATGTTAATACCCGACGCTGCTGCCGGCACTCAGATCAGAGCGTGCGACCGCATACAATACATGCTCCTGAGTGTGGGGTGCAGTGCCGGGTATTGCCGTGCGAGACTCATCCGAGTTTCTCGCAAGTGAGTATGATTCCTAAACGTTACCCTAGAGGTAGGACATATAGTGGTTAGGCTTATGTGTAGTACATTTCGGTGGTGTTGCATCCTTGAGAGCTTATCACCCTTATTCACCTATCTTTCCCATTCAAGATTTTAATTGTGAGCTACGGCTGGTTTCCTTTTCACTTCCCATTCACATAAGGCTGATTTGTCACATGGAGAGGAAGGATATATAGTGGCTAGGCACCCTCTATATTAAAAAGTACACCTTGACGTAGTTGGATGGGTTTTGAGCTCTTTAATCAAAAAAATGCTAACTAAGTATCTTACGTTTTTAATGTTTTACAGCAATATTGGATTTCATGTATTCTTTAGTCTCAGTGTGCTGGCGCATGACGTATGTATATGCTTTACTGTCGGCATGGCACAGGCTGATGGTAGCGCTCACCTTTTCTTTTCCGGACAATCATTCTTCTACAATAAATGTTCCAAATAGTCTGAAGGGGGCATCATCAGAAAAAATATCTTTACCCCAGTCCACAGCAGTCCAATCCATGTACTTCCTGTAGAATGTCATTTTGTCTTTTATGTTTTCCTTGGAAAAAAAGTGGCTTCTTTGCTGCCTTTCTTGACATCAGGCCAGCCTGCAAAAGTCTTCGCCTCATTGTGCATGCAATTACACTGACACATGCCTGCTGCCATTCCTGAGCAAGCTCAGAAAGCAGGCAAGCAGCCTCTTTAGAAGTCGGTTCTGGCACTTGCTAGACTTTCTTTGGTGCTCTGATGCCTTCTTCACAGCAACTGAACCTATCACTGTAGTTCTTAATGATAAATGGTTGATATAAGGGTAATATTACAAGCAGCAAAGCCCTTTCCTGTAAAGCCTTTTTGATGCAGAGCAATAATAATTGCACGTTTCCTTGGAGGTAAAAGTGGTTAGCAAAAGAAGACGACAATTTTGACCACCAGCTCCCTATTAAAGCAACCAGTCTGTTCTTATAATACAATAAGTATGACAGAGGGATATTAGCTGCCTTGTCCTTATTAACACTTTCTCCTGAGCTAACGAGAGGATTGCTGAAATTATCTAAGCAGGTCATTTTGCGGCAGAACTAAAATTCAGTGGAAAGGAGTTTTGTTTAAGTTCATTTTCATGGCAAGGAATGGCTTCACAATTTTTTGCAATTCTTTTGATCACTGTTCTTAATTTAGAGACAATGCAAATCTCCACTATAGAAACTGAAAAGCAGCAAATTTGCGGAAACCAAAATTTGTTTTGGTCTAAAATATTTTGTCCGTAACTGTACTGTGACTGATATTTAGAATATGCAGATTTGAAATGTTGTGTCCTCAAACAAGGGAATCCTGTTGGGTTGACCCCATTTCCTGTTGGTATCATTTTTAAAGAATATTGTTGCCATTATTCTTTAGACCCGATCCTTGGTGCTACTAAGTCTCTTTCTTTTGGCTTTCTCTTGTGTGTCCAAAGGTATGATAGCAGAAACAAGCTTTTAAAAGAAGATTGCGGAGTAATCCTGCACTGCTAGTTCATAGCTTTGTGCTTCGGAATCCAAACAACTCCACTTTCTGTTTCCAACATAGTGACATATAGTGGCAGAATGAAAGCTGTGTCCAATTTTGTGCCAGAGAGACAGTTATCAGAAATTATACATTTTCTTACCACCTTAAGCGTTTGGACAGCAGAATAAAGATGCTTTTTCTCTAACAGCAAGGAAATGAAAGCCACATCATCTTCTGTAAGGCTTGGTTGTCCAGGTACGGTCTGAGAACACAACCACAATGACATACATAAATTGGTAGGGTATAGCAGTATCTCTGTGCATCCTTAAAGCAACACTGATTCTGAATTGGGCAGGTGCATATATGAATGACGTGACAGGTGGTCAGTAGCTTAACTGTTTGAATTATTATTATTTATTCATATAGCACCATTAATTCCATGGTGCTGTACATGAGAAAGGGGTTACCTACAGAATTATAGATATAGTTTACAGTAAACAAATTTACAATGACAGTCTGGTACAGAGGGGTTTGAATTAAATGTCTCAGCATTTTTCTGATGACCTACTGTCTTCTCTCAACTTGTGGACAGATAGAGACTTCCAGTGATTAAAGATGAGCAAATCTTTTGAAATTCAAATTTACCAGTTTTGCTGAATTTTACCCCCAAAATTTGTTTTGCCCTAAAAGATGTGTATGCTATGTGTGACACATGTATGACACTATGAAGTCTCCTAGATTGTATCCAAACACTTTTAAGTTCTTTTTATCATCCTTAGTAATGTTAAAGTAATCATAACATATATGGCTGTGGGCAAATGATGGTAACCGGATCACTATAGTATCTAATGATCTACTAACAGCTAAATCTAATGGTCACTACTCCATGCTGATTCTCTTGGATCTCTATGCAGCATTCGACATTGTGGATCAACAGCTCCTCTTCACTATGCTCCGCTCTATCAGACTCAAGGACACTATGCTCCGCTCTATCAGACTCAAGGACACTGTTGTTTCCTGGTTCTCCTCCAACCTCTCTGACCGCTTCTTCACTGTATCTTTTGCTGACTCCTCTTCCCCTTACTGACAGGGTCCCAAAAGGTTCCATCCTAGGCCCCCTCCTTTTCTCCTTGTACACTGCCTTTATTGGACAATCAATAGATTTGGTTTTCAGCACCATCTCTAGACTGATGACACCAAATTATAGCTAACATAGAAAAAACTTAAAAAAAACCCACATACCATAAGATACGGCCTTCCCAAAACAATGTCTGATGACAAATGCACATTTAGCAGGATGCAGCAGGCCTCCACTGATAAAGGCAAGGGGCAGCACAGGTGCAAACTACTGATAAAAACAGCCACCCCCACACTAGCCAGACATTGGAGGGGTTGGTTGCCTAGTAGAAAAAATGCACATATACAGTTGTATGAAAAAGTTTGGGCACCCCTATTAATCTTAATGTTTTATAAAAATTGTTTTTTTTGCAACAGCTATTTCAGTTTCATATATCTAATAACTGTTGGACACAGTAATGTTTCTGCATTGAAATGAGGTTCATTGAACTAACAGAAAATGTGCAATCTGCATTCAAACAAAATTTGACAGGTGCATAAGTATGGGCACCCTTATCATTTTCTTGTTTTAAGTACTCCTACCTACTTTTTACTGACTTACTAAAGCACTTTCTTTGGTTTTCGAACCTCATTGAACTTTGAACTTCATAGCCAGGTGTATGCAATCATGAGAAAAGCTACTTAAAGTGGCCACTTGCAAGTTGTTCTCCTGTTTGAATCTCCTCTGAAGAGTGGCATCATGGGCTCCTCAAAACAACTGTCTAATGATGTGAAAACAAAGATTATTCAACATAGTTGTTCTGGGGAAGGATACAAAAAGCTGTCTCAGAGATTTAACCTGTCAATTTCCACTGTGAGGAACATAGTAAGGAAATGGAAGAACACAGGTACAGTTCTTGTTAAGGCCAGAAGTGACAGGCCAAGAAAAACATCAGAAAGGCAGAGAAGAAGAATGTGAGATCAGTCAAGGACAATCCTCAGATCACCTCCAGAGAGCTTCAGCATCAACTTGCTGCAGATGGTGTCACTGTGCATCGGTCAACTATACAACGCACTTTGCACAAGGAGAAGCTGTATGGGAGAGTGATGCAAAAGAAGCCGTTTCTGCAAGCACGCCACAAACAGAGTCGGCTGAGGTATGCAAAAGCACATTTGGAGAAGCCAATTTCTTTTTGGAAGAAGGTCCTATGGACTGATGAAACCAAGATTGAGTTGTTTGGTTATACAAAAAGGCGTTATGCATGGCGGCCAAAAAACACAGCATTCAAAGAAAAACACTTGCTACCCACAGTAAAATTTGGTGGAGGTTCCATCATGCTTTGGGGCTGTGTGGCCAATGCCGGCACCGGGAATCTTGTTAAAGTTGAGGGACGCATGGATTCCTCTCAGTATCAGCAGATTCTTGACAATAATGTTCATGAATCAGTGACAAAGTTGAAGTTACGCAGGGGATGGATCTTTAAGCAAGACAATGATACAAAACACCGCTCCAAATCTACTCAGGCAGTCATGCAGGGGAACAATTACACTGTTCTGGAATGGCCATCCCAGTCCCCAGACCTGAATATCATTGAACATCTGTGGGATCATTTGAAGAGGGCTGTCCATGCTCGGCGACCATCAAACTTAACTGAACTGGAATTGTTTTGTAAAGAGGAATGCTCAAAAATACCTCCATCCAGGATCTAGGAACTCATTAAAAGCTACAGGAAGCGACTATAGGCTGTTATTTTTGCAAAAGGAGGATCTACTAAATATTAATGTCACTTTTCTGGTGGGGTGCCCATACTTATGCACCTGTCAAATTTTGTTTGAATGCAGATTGCACATTTTCTGTTAGTACCATAAACCTCATTTCAAGGCAGAAACATTAATGTGTCAACAATTATTAGATATATGAAACTGAAATAGCTGTTGCAAAAATTTTTTTTTTTTTTTTAGAAAACATTAAGCTTAAGATTAATAGGGGTGCCCAAACTTTTTCATATAACTGTAGCTTGCATAGGACACCAGTCACACAGGTAAGTGTGATGCAATGTGTCTGGTTTGCAGTCTATTAACCCCTTTCTGCCATTGGACAAACTATCCCGTCCATGTGACCTGGGACTTAATTCCGATGGACGGGATAGTTTGTCATACCCAATCAGCCGTGCTCACGGGTGGAGCGCAGCCATCTGGCACTATGTGCCAGGAGCGGTCAAGGACCGCTCCTGACACTTAAATCCTTGGAACACTGCGATCAAACATGATCGCAACATTCCGGTGGCATAGGGAAGCATCGCACAGGGAGGAGGCTACCTGCGTGTTTCCCGGAGATCGCGTTGTTCCGAGGGTCTCCTCCGTTCTCCTCCCTGCAGGCCCTGGATCCAAGATGGCCATGGAGGTCCTTTCGGGTCCTGCAGGGAGGTGAATGCGAGCACCTGCTGAGACCAGGCACCGGCAAGTCTCCAGCACTGCCTGTCAGATCGCTGATCTGACACAGTGTTCTGCAAAGTGTCAGATCAGCGATCTCACACTACATAGTGATGTCCCACCCTGGGAGAAAGTAAAAAAAAAAAAAAATTACACTGTGTAAAAATATAAAAAAATAAATTCCTAAATAAAGAAAAAAAAAATATTGCTCCAATAAATACATTTCTTTATATAAATAAAAAAAACAATAAAAGTACACATATTTAGTATCGCTGCGTCCGTAACGACTCAACCTATAAAACTGTCTCACTAGTTAACCCCTTCAGTGAACACCATTACAAAAAAAAAGAGGCAAAAAACATCATCATACCGCCGAACAAAAAGTGGAATAACACGTGATAAAAAAGACGGATATAAATAATCATGGTACCGCTGAAAACATCATCTTGTCCTGCAGAAAACGAGCCGCCATACAGCATCATCAGTGAAAAAATAAAAGTTATAGTCCTCAGAATAAAGCGATGCAAAAATAATTATTTTTTATCTAAAATTGTTTTTATTGTATTAAAGCGCCAAATCGTACTGACCCGAAGAATAAAACTGCTTTATCAATATTACCAAACGCGAAACAGTATAAACGCCCACCCCCCCCCAAGAGAAATTCATGAATTGCTGGTTTTCGTTCATTCTGCCTCACAAAAATCGGAATAAAAAGCGATCAAAAAATGTCACGTGCCCAAAAATGGTGCCAATAAAAACGTCAACTCGTCCTGCAAATAACAAGATCTCACATGACTATGTGGCCCAAAATATGGAAAAAATTATAGCTCTCAAAATGTGGTGACGCAAAAACTATTTTTTTTGTAATAAAAAGCGTCTTTTAGTGTGTGACAGCTGCCAAATATAAAAACCCGCTATAAATAGTAAATCAAACCCCCCTTTATCACCGCCTTAGTTAGGGAAAAATAATAACATTTAAAAAATGCATTTATTTCCATTTTACCATTAGGATTAGGGCTACAGTTAGGGTTGGGGCTAAAGTTAGAGTTAAAGTTAAGGTTGGATTACATTTACGGTTGGGATTAGGGGTGTATCAGGGTTAGGGGTGTGGTTAGGGTTATGGTTGGGATTAGATTTAGGGGTGTGTTGGAGTTAGGGATGTGGCTAGGGGTGTGTTGGGGTTAAGGGTGTGTTGGGGTTAGGGGTGTTGTTAGGGTTGGGATTAGGGTTAGGGGTGTGTTCTTGTTAGGGTTGGAGTTAGAATTGGGGGGTTTCCACGGTTTAGGCACACCAGGGGCTCTCCAAACGTGACATGGCGTCCGATCTCAATTCCAGCCAATTCTGCGTTGAAAAAGTAAAACAGTGCTCCTTCCCTTCCGAGCTCTCCCGTACGCCCAAACAGGGGTTTACCCCAACATATGGAGTATCAGCGTACTCAGGACAAATTGGACAACAACTTTTGGGGTCTAATTTCTCTTGTTACCCTTGGGAAAATAAAAATTTGGGGGCTAAAAAAAAATCATTTTTGTGGGAAAAAAAGATTTTTTATTTTCACGGCTCTGTGTTATAAACTGTAGTGAAACACTTGGGGGTTCAAAGTTCTTAGAACACATAAGTTCCGTGAGGGGTCTAGTTTCCAATATGGGGGTCACTTGTGGGGGGTTCTACTGTTTAGGTACATCAGGGGCTCTGCAAATGCAACATGACGCCCGAGGACCATTCCATCTAAGTCTGCTTTCCAAAAGGCGCTCCTTGCCTTCCGAGCTTTTCCATGCGCCCAAACAGTGGATCCCCCAACATATTGGGTATCAGCGTACTCAGGACAAATTGGACAACAACTTTTGGGGTCCAATTTCTCCCGTTACCCTTGTGAAACTACAAAACTGGGTGCTAAAATATTTTTGTGGAAAAAAGATTTTTATTTTCACGGCTCTGCATTATAAACTGTAGTGAAACACTGGGGGTTCAAAGTTCTCACAACACATCTAGATAAGTTCCTTAGGGGGTCTACTTTCCAAAATGGTGTCACTTGTGCCTAAACAGTGGAAACCCCCACAAGTGACACCATTTTTGAAAGTAGACCCCCTAAGGAAATTATCTAGATGTGTGGTGAGCACTTTGAGCCCCCAAATGCTTCACAGAAGTTTATAATGTAGAGCCATAAAAATAAAAAATCATATTTTTTCACAAAAATTATCTTTTTGCCCCCATTTGTTTTCCCAAGGGTAAGAGATGAAATTGGACCCCAAACGCTGTTGTGCAATTTGTCCTGAGTACACTGATACCCCATATTTAGGGGTAAACCACTGTCTGGGCGCATGGCAGAGCTCGGAAGGGAAGGAGCGCCGTTTGACTTTTCATTGCAAAATTTACTGGAATTGAGATAGGATGCCATGTCGCGTTTGGAGAGCCACTGATGTGCCTAACCAGTGGAAACCCCCCACATCAGTGGCTCTCCAAACGCGACATGGCATCCTATCTCAATTCCAGTAAATTTTGCAATGAAAAGTCAAACGGCGCTCCTTCCCTTCCGAGCTCTGCCATGCGCCCAGACAGTGGTTTACCCCCAAATATGGGTTATCAGTGTACTCAGGACAAATTGCACAACAGCGTTTGGGGTCCAATTTCATCTCTTACCCTTGGGAAAACAAATGGGGGCAAAAAGATAATTTTTGTGAAAAAATATGATTTTTTATTTTTATGGCTCTACATTATAAACTTCTGTGAAGCATTTGGGGGCTCAAAGTGCTCACCACACATCTAGATAATTTCCTTAGGGGGTCTACTTTCAAAAATGGTGTCACTTGTGGGGGTTTCCACTGTTTAGGCACGTCAGGGGCTCTCCAAACACGACATGGCGTCCGATCTCAATTCCAGCCAATTTTGCATTGAAAAGTATAATGGCGCTCCTTCCCTTCCGAACTCTGCCATGCGCCCAAACAGTGGTTCCCCCCCACTTATGTGGTATCTGCGCACTCAGGACAAATTGTACAACAGCTTTTAGGGTCCAATTTCTCCTGTTACCCTTGGTAAAATAAAACAAATTGGATCTGAAGTAATTTTTTTGTGAAAAAAAAGTTAAAAGTTCATATTTTTTAAACATTCCAAAAATTCCTGTGAAGCACCTGAAGGGTTAATAAACTTCTTGAATGTGGTTTTGAGCACCTTGAGGGGTGCAGTTTTTACAATGGTGTCACACTTGGGTATTTTTTTTATCATATATACTCCTCAAAGTGACTTCAAATGTGATGTGGTCCCTAAAACTAAAAAAAAAATGGTGTTGTAAAAATGAGAAATTGCTGGTCAACTTTTAACCCTTATAACTCCCTAACAAAGAAAAATTTTAGTTCCAAAATTGTGCTTATGTAAAGTAGACATGTGGGAAATGTTACTTATTAAGTATTTTGTGTGACATATCTCTGTGATTTAAGGGCATAAAAATTCAAAGTTGGAAAATTTTGAAATTTTCAAAATTTTCGGCAAATTTCCGTTTTCACAAATAAACGCAGGTAATGTCGAAACATACATGCTAGCCACCTTAGGGCTAAATGTAGCGGGACGAAAGAGACCGAAAAGCCCTCTACTTACACAAAATAGGTGGCTAGCATGTATGTATCGCTTGCTCACCGAGCCCCACTCCATACAGCCAACCAATTCCAGCCCTGTGCTGATGAGGGCCTAATGCCCGAAACACGTGTCCATAGGTAGGAATTGGTTGGCTGTGTAAATTTAGAAACTAATCCGCAGCATTGCACGCTTGGCGGTTCCAAGCGCTGTGGATTAGACAGGGGTGGAAAGAGATGATTTGCATAGCTCCGCCTACTGCAAAGGATTCTGGGTAAACCTGCTATTCTTTGTATTATGCTGCATGCAAGTACTTTCCGTTTCAGGAAAGCATCCACTAGGTAATGTCGAAGAAATTTTACCACTAACATGAAGTACAATATATCACGAGAAAACAATGTCAGAATCACCAGGTTCCATGCAAGCGTTCCAGAGTTATAACCTCAAAAAGGGACAGTGGTCAGAATTGTAAAAATTGGCCCAGTCATTAACCCCTTCATGACCTAGCCTATTTTGACTTTAATGACCTGGCCATTGTTTGCAATTCTGACCAGTGTCCCTTTATGAGGTAATAACTCAGGAACGCTTCAATGGATCCTAGCTGTTCTGAGGTTGTTTTTTCGTGACATATTGGGCTTCATGTTGGTTGTAAATTTCAGTCGATAATTTTTGTGTTTGTGAAATAATTGGAAATTTGGTGAAAGTTTTGAAAATTTAGCAATTTTAAAATGTTTAATTTTTCTTCTGCTAAACCAGAGAGTTAGGTGACACAAAATAGATAATAAATAACATTTCCCACATATCTACTTTACATCACCACAATTTTGGAAACAAAATTTTTTTTGTTAGAAAGTTATAAGGGTTAAAAGTTGACCAGCGATTTCTAATTTTTACAACAAAATTTACAAAACCATTTTTTTTTTCAGGGACCACCTCACATTTGAAGTCAGTGTGAGGGGTCTATATGGCTGAAAATACCCAAAAGTGACACCATTCTAAAAACTGCACCCCATAAGGTACTCAAAACCACATTCAAGAAGTTTATTAACCCTTCAGGTGCTTCACGAGAACTAAAGCAATGTGGAAGGAAAAAATGAACATTTAACTTTTTAGTCACAAAAATGATCTTTCAACAATTTTTTTATTTTCCCAAGGGTAAAAGGAGAAAGTGGACCCGAAAAGTTGTTGCCCAATTTATCATGAGTACCCTGAAACCTCATATGTGGGAGTAAACCACTGTTTGGGCGCACGGCAGGGCTCAGAAGTGAAGGAGCGCAATTTGACATTTTGAATGGAAAATTAGCTCCAATCGTTAGCGGACACCATGTCGCATTTGGAGAGCCACTGTGTGCCTAAACATTAGAGCTCCGCCACAAGTGACCCCATTTTGGAAACTAGACCCCCCAAGGAACTAATCTAGATGTGTGGTGAGCACTTTGAAGTGCTTCACAGAAGTTTATAACGCAGAGCCGGGAAATAAAAAATCTTTTTCCCCAAACGTTGTTGTCCAGTCTGTCTTGAGTACGCTGGTATCCCATATGTGGGGGGAACCACTATTTAATAATAATAATAATCTTTATTTTTATATAGCGCTAACATATTCCGCAGCGCTTTACAGGTTGCACACATCCTCGCTGTCCCTGTTGGGGCTCACAATCTAAATCCCCTATCAGTATGTCTTTGGGCACAAGTCGGGGCTTGGAAGGGAAGTGATGTTGTACCCCTAATCCTAACCCTACCCCTATTCCCTAACCCTACCCCTAATCCCAACCCTAATCCTACCCCTACCTCTAACCCTACACCTAATCCTAACCTTACTCCTAACCTTAATCCCAACTCTTATCCTAACCCTACACCTAATCCTACCCCCAACCCTAACTTCAGCTCAACTCTAACCCTACTGGTAAAACTGGGGCAGGGGGGTGATCAGCAGGGCGGAGGGAGATCAGCAGGGCAGGGGGAGATCAGAGGGGAGATCAGTGGAGCAGGGGGGAAATCAGCGGGGCAGGTGGCAATCCACAGGGCAGCGGTAAGATCAGCAGGGCAGAGGGGAGATTTGCGTGGCAGGGGGGAGACCAGCAGGGTGGGGGGAGATCAGCGGGTCAGAGGAGATCAGCAGGGCAGGGGGGAGATCAGCGGGGCAGGGGGGAGATCAGCGGGGCAGGGGGGAGATCAGCGGGGCAGGGAGATCAGCAGGGCAGAGGTGAAATCAGCGGGGCAGGGGGTGATCACTGGGGCGGGGGGTGATCACCGGGGGCAGGAGGGGGCTGTCAGGCGTGGGGGGGCTGAGATGCAGCAGCAGATGGAGGAGATGGAGCCGGCAGCAGCAGGGTGTGATCACCGGGGCAGGGGGAGGGGGTGATGACCGGGGCAGGGAGCGGAGGTCGGGGTGTGTGGAATCGGTCAGCAGGGGGGAGCGGAAGGCAGCAGAGTACCTGGCAGCGGCGGTGATGGCAGTGATCGCGGTATGTTGCAGGGCAGCATGCAGGAACCTCGCTGTGCAGCTTCCATGGACGGCATAAAGCTATGCGTCATAGGTCGGGAAGGGGTTAACATGCAAACCACCCATGGGGGTTAAGGGGTTAATAGGCTGCAAACCAGACACTGTGCATCACACTTACCTGTGTGACTTGCGTCCTATGCAAGCTATATCCATGTGCATTTTTTCTACTAGGCAACCAACCCCTCCAATGTTTGGCTAGTGGCTGTTTTTCTCAGTAGTTTGCACCTGCGCTGCCCCTTGCTTTTATTAGTGGAGGCCTGCTGCATCCTGCTAAATGTGCATTTGTCATCAGACAGGGTTTTGGGAAGGCCGTATCTTATGGTATGTGTTTTTTGACACCCAATTATACACATTGTCTCTTGAAATAACCCCTGCATTGCAACAAAATACCAGTGATTGTATTTCCACTGTCTCTAACATTATGTCCTCCCTCTATCTAAAACTGAATCTGTCAAAAACTGAACACCTTGTGTTTCCTCCCTCCACTAACCTACCTATGCCATTTATTGCCATTTCCGTGCGTTGATCCATCATTTCTCCCCAGCAACATGCCCTCTGTTTTTGTGTCATATTTGATTCAGATCTTTCCTTTACTCTCCACATTCGATCACTCGCCCACTCATGTCACCTACACCTCAAAAGCACCTCTAGAATTTGACCTTTTCTTACCATTCACTTGGCCAAAAACTCTTACTGAAGCGCTTATTCATTCCTGTCTGGACTGTTTCAACTCTACTGTATACTAAGGCTACTTTCACACTAGCGTTAACTGCAATCCGTCACAATGCGTCGTTTTGCAGAAAAAACGCATCCTGCAAAAGTGCTTGCAGGATGCGTTTTTTCCCCATAGACTTGTATTGACGACGCATTGCCACACGTCGCATCCGACGTGCGACGGATGCGTCGTGCTTTGACGGACCGTCGGGAGCAAAAAACTCTACATGTAACATTTTTTGCTGCCAACAGACCGCTTTTTCCGACCACGCATGCGCGGCCGGAACTCCTCCCCACCTCACAATGGGGCAGCGGATGCGATGAAAATCTGCATCCGCTGCACCCGTTGTGCGGCGCTTACAACACTAGTGTCAGTAACCTCGGCCCGACGCACTGCATGGGCCGAGCCTGACGCTAGTGTGAAAGAAGCTTAAGGCCTCTTTCACAATTCGGTCTTTCTTTTTCCGTCACAATGTGTCATTTTGTGAAAAAAATCGGATCCAGCAAATGTTTCTGCTGGATCCGTTTTTTGTCATAGACTTGTATTAGCGACGGATTGTGACGGGGTGGCTTTCCGTTTCATACATCGTAAAATTGCTGTCCGTCGGGTGGAGACAACGCACAGAGGAACGTTTTTTGTGCACCTCAGAAAATTGCTCACGGATCCGTTGCTGACTGTCAAGAGCAGGAAACCAGCAATAGGTTTCGTCTTTTGAAACTGAGCATGCGTGGAAGAATTTCCCGTCAGGGAAATTCTCTCTCGCTCGCTCTCTCTTTCTTTTTACTATTGATGCTGCCTATGCAGCATCAATAGGTAAAAAGATATAATGTTAAAAATAATAAAAAATCTTGATATTGTCACCTTCTGGCGTCCCTCGCAGCCTTCCCGATGCTTGCGCTGCTCCCGTTCCCAGTAATGCATCGCGGCAATGACCCCAGATGACGTAGCGGTCTCGCGAGAACGCTACATCATCGGGTCATTTCGCAAGGCATTACTGGGAACGGGAGCATCGCGAGCATCGGGAAGGCTGCGGGTGACGCCGGAAGGTAAGAATAACACGATTTTTTAAAATTATTTTTAACATGGGTTGTGTTGTGTATGCATTTTTGCAGCGGAAAACCGCTGCGAAGACGCATACACAACAGGTGCACATAGCCTTGACGGGTCCATAAAAAAAAGGGACCCAGTGAACTCGTTTTTTACAATCTGCACAGGATCCATCCTTTTCAACATTTTGACGGATCCTGTGCAGATTGTAAAAACGGAAGTGTGAAAGAGGCCTAATCGGTCTGCTTTTACTAAGCTCTCCTCTCTCCAATCCGTCCTGAATGAGGAGCCAGGATCATATTCCTTTCCAACTGCTACACCGATGTCTCTACCCTATGCCAATCGTTGCACTGGTTGCCCATCTGATACAGAGTTCAATATAAACTTATTACTCTCACCCATAAAGTGCTTCACAGTTCATCACCAGCCTAGATCTTCTCCCTTGTCTCAGTCTACCACTCTACCCATTCCATTCATTCTGCTAATAATTTAAAACTAAAATCCTCAATAATCCAAACATCCCATTCACCATCTCCAAAACTTCTGGCGTTCTGCACCAATTCTTTGGAATGCACTACCCAGGACAATTCGATTAATTCCCAATAACCACAGTTTTAAGCGTGGCCTAAAAACGCATTTCTATAGACTAGCATATTGCATCACTTATCTAACTATCCCTGTTATGCCCATACAAAATTTTCTACAAAATCAGAACCTTCGAGGCATTTGTTCACACACCTTCCCTGCATTTAATAGCCCTCTGTGTCTGTACTGTACACATACTGGTTGGTGAGCAGTTCATGCAGGGTTATGTGCATACTCTATTTAGAATATTATGGTTGTATCATACAATATAAGCACCCATTATCATTTACCTCTCCTTATAGATTGTAAGCTTGAAACTTCTAAAACATTTCCTTTTCTTGCTTTCAGCAAGTTTTGTTGTTTGGAAACTGAACATGCAATGGCTTTTTAATAAGCAGTCCAAACATTATCACTTTTTAGGGGGCTTATCAAGATTCTTATATTTATCCTGTGCAGGGTAAGGTTCCCAGCAGCAGTACAGTATACAACAGAACTGGCAGAAGTTGCTTGGCTGTCTAATGGCAATGAGCTCAAACGCTCAGTATAGAACATAATGGACAGGCAGGAGATATGCAGCTGTGTACAGACAAAAGATGTCAGGTTGTACAGGGCTAGTACTGCCAGCCCTATCGGAAGCAATACAGTATTGGTATATAACACAACAGACATGCAGAAGAAGGCGACAGCACAGATCAGAATTGAACATCATGGACAGACAGGAAATGTGTGACTGTGTAGGGACAGCACTGGTAGAAGAAGCACAGTATAGGTAAGGGACAGGCAGGAAAGACCTGGTTCTGAAGGGGCATCAGCACTGGCAGCAACAAAACAGTATAGAAAATAATCTGTGCAAACTAGGTTTGTTATTGCCACTGTTCGAATCTGCTGACCAAGACGTTATTAGGGTTGGGGCTCATGGTATCTGCTGGAAAGAGGACACAGTCTAGGTAGGATTGTACCTGGTTGTTCAAGTGGTGCATCTCTGTTTGCTGATGTGCATCAGGTTGATGCAGCATTTGCTAAAAAATCGGATGCATTGTGTCTTATAAAATATAAAAATTGCTGCTTCATTTACTTGTGGCAGTATCAGTGACACGGGAAGTCATTCCCTCTGCACGGACCAGAAGGGTCTTTTGGTCAGACATGTGCTCTGCAAGCATCTGCCCATCTTATGAAAATACGCCAATTTTGAGTCCATCTTGGACGCTGGAAAAAATTCCATTTTGCTTTTATAGCAAGGATATAAAAGCATGGCTAGACAGTTGTCATCCCTTTGTTTAACGCTAAATATACACCTATCAACCATCAAACAATTGAGCTTGTCATCAGAACAGAGGTCCCCTTTTGGTCACTTTACACCCCCGATGGTTGTTCATCACAGCCAGTATAAATAGTCAGTGCGGTCATCTAGTTCACCATGGGTGTCAGCCTTGTCTGCTGCTTGTACGTGGGATAACTCAATGTAATCCTCCACCACTTGTTGCATATGATATGACATTATCATCGGGGCCTGTTGAGCACCCAAAGTGACAAACATATAAAAGTCACTATTCCTTCTCCATCCCTTTTATCTTTGCCAGTGTTTTTTTCAAATATGGTTATGAGTGGAATGAATGGCATTTTTGATGCCACTGTTGTCCCTACTAACAAATTCTGTAGCCTCTTCGAAAGGCTTCAGTTCGTGAAATGCGTCCCTAATCACCTGGAAATTCGTTAGGTTTTGAACACCAATGTCAGACACCAATAGATTCTCTCCAGGAGGTGAATTTTGCTATGCTATCTTATACTATGTGCAAATTGCCTTCTCAGAGAGGAAGAAGACTTGAACTCTAGTGTCACCTATTGGAATTATTGGATGAAGTTGTATGAAACACTTAAACAATAATGATGATAAGGTGTTTTATTCACAAAGCCATACTAGCATCTTTATCAAGTGAAAAAAAACACTTGTTGAGAAGATTACCCTTTAGTCAGAGTTCTCTCACCCAGCCAAATCAGATCTCATGCTTTGAACTGAGGAAAGGCAACACTCCAAAACACGTGGCTACAAATTGAGATTCTGGTTTGACTTATCCTTAGTCATGTGACAAGGCTCATCAAATGGTCAATAATGACTTTTAGGATTGCTACTTCCAATAGGTGGCGCTAACGTTCAAGTCCTTTCTTCTCTGAAGAGGCAATAAGCATATTTAATTTCACAGAGGAGCATTGTATTGCCTATATGTCTCCTTACCCGCACGTTAGGCATGTAACTCTCCACAAGAAGAAACGTTACCCCTTGGCCTTTTTAGTTGCTATCAAGATGGCCAAAAGGGTCAATGTGATACGTATAGTTTTTAACACAAAAACATTTTTTAGAACTTTATCGAGAAGGTCACCTTGTACATGTTTCAAATGGAATAAGGTGCACGCAGACCCCTCCTCAGCTGGAGGCATGGATGTCGCGATCCCAGGGTCCGGGGAAGGCCGCCCTGGGTCGCGCGGGCACAGTGCTGGTGGGGATCCCGGCGTTTCATCCAGGAGCAGCAGAGGGCAAAGCGCCCGTGACCCAGAAGTTGATTCAGGTACTTCTGGGGGAGGAGGCGTGGTCTAGCCTTCTTAGGACAACACCAGTGCTGTGGAAGGCATGCAAGATGTCCTCTGTGGGGGATACAGAGCACCTACAGGTGTCGAGGTGCCCGAGCAGCAAAGGAAAGGCAGCGGTAGCAGCCACTCTAGAAGCGGCAGTGGAGTGGTATGGGGGCGGCAGCACTCGAGTGCCCCAGCGTCACGCAGCGATTGTCCTCCTCTGGAACTCCTCTAGACAGCTTTCTGTGGTGAGTGTTTGATGTGCACCTACTAGCTGAATTTCCCCGCTTTTTGTGCTTTGTTTTAGGTTAAAACAGCTAAAACCAAACACAAGCAGTGTGCTTTATGCACAGCACTTTTGCCGGACAGCTATATAAAAAAGCTTTGTCAGGCCTGTATATGCCAGACCCTAGAAGAAGAGGCTCCCCTCCATACATCTCATGTAAGAGATGTTATCAGGGAAGAGATTAAGGGTATGTGTACACGTCCGGATTTCTTGCAGAAATTTCCTGAAGAAAACCGGAAATTTTCTGCAAGAAATCCCCATTTTTTTTTTGCGTTTTTTTTTTAGCGTTCTGCAAGGGTAATTAGCTTGCAGAATGCTAAAGTTTTCCAAGCGATCTGTAGCATCACTTGGAAAACTGACTGACAGGTTGGTCACACTTGTCAAACATAGTGTTTGACAAGTGTGACCAACTTTTTACTATAGATGCTGCCTATGAATAGATAGATAGAATGTTTAAAAATAATTAAAAAAATGGTTATACTTACCTGCAGACAGCCGATCTCCTCGGCGGCGTCCGTTCCTATAGATGGTTTGTGTGTGAAGGACCTTCGATGACGTCGCGGCTTGTGATTGGTCACAAGACCGCGACGTCATCGCAGGTCCTTCACACAGACCATCTAAAGGAACGGAACCGGCAGCATGCACCGGAGAGGTGGGAACACTCCTGGGGCAAACAGAGGGTGAGTATATCACTATTTTTTATTTTAATTCTTTTTTTTTTTACTAATTACATGGTGCCCAGTCTGTGGAGGAGAGTCTCCTCTCCTCCACCCTGGGTACCAACCGCACATAATCTGCTTACTTCCCGCATGGTGTGCATAGCCCCATGCAGAAAGTATGCAGATCAATGCACTCCTAGGTGTGTGTAATCCCCGCAATTCCGCATATTTAATGAACACGTTGCTTTTTTTTTCCATGATGTGATTTTTTTGCGGAAAAAAATGCAACATTTGCACAAAAAATGCTGAATACCCTGCAAATAATAGGAGGCATATGTTAGCGTTTTTTTCGCATTTTTATCACGTTTTTATAGCGAAAAAACGCAAAAAATCCTGAACGTGTGCACATGGCCTAAGAGTTCTCTTAAAAGCAGAAGTCATGGAAAAGCTAGTATGGGGTTAAGTCCAGAATCCCTGGTTATACCCTACTTGGATGATTTCCTGATTGTGGGAAATTCAGTCATCCAATGTAGAGCCCGTATAAACTGTATAATATCATCCCTGCAGGGCCTTTGTTGGTTGGTTGATCAATCTAAAGAAGTCAAATCTAGAACTCTCAACTCGTCAGATTTTCCTCGGCATTCTTCTGGACTCAAAAGATCAACTGTGTTTCCTGCCAGAAGACAAAAAACTAAGGCTCATTCACAAAATCATGGCAGTAGAAAGAGATCCAAATCTAATATTAAGGGAAGCAATGTCCTTACTAGGTTCATTGACATTGTGCATACCAGCTGTTCGGTGGGCTCAGTCCCACACCCGCATGTTACAATCCGAGATTCTCGAAGCAGACAGAACACTTCGGGGTCGTTTAAGTGGAAGACCCAGATTGTCAGCCGTCACTCTCAGCGATTTAGATTGGCGGCTGGACCTTCGCCACTTGTCAAAGGGGGTGCAGTGGGGAATAAAACCAGACAACGCAGTCACGACTGATGCCAGCTCAGTAGGGTGGGGAGCTCACATGGGAGACGTTCTAGCTCAGGGGATGTGGTCAGCCAGAATTCTTTAAACTTAAAGGAACTCACAGCAGTCAAATATGCACTCCTTCAGTTTCTACAGTCTCTGCGGGGTTCACATGTGCGGGTACAGACCGACATGACCGTGGTAGCCTACCTCAACCATTAGGGAGGGACAAGATCACAATCACCGATGCCCACCACAGCAGACATACTTGCCTTAGCCGAGACTCACTTCTTTTCTCTATCGGCACTCCACATAAGAGGGGAACACAATGTGGAGGCAGATTATCTCAGCCATCATTCCCTACGGCAAGGGGAATGGTCTCTGAACCGACAGATATTCAAACAGATAGTCCGGTTATTGGGTCTGCCGGTTATGGATCTTTTTGCCACAAGAGGCAACAGGCACGTTGGGAAGTTTGCATCACTTCAGGTAGCAGACAGACCATACATAGTAGACTCCCTGCAGGTTCAGTGGGATTTTCCTCTAGCATATACTTTTTCCCCAAAGTGCTTGATTCCTCTGGTTCTCAGGAAGATCAGGGAGGAAGGGACGAGGGCAATACTAATTGCCCCCTTCTGGCCCAAGAGGTCATGGTTTTCTCTACTCAGAGCAATGTCAGTAACCGACCCTTGGGTGTTGCCATCGAGCCCAAAGCTTCTTTCTCAAGGCCCATTCCGTCATCCTCAGGTGGAGGGTCTCCACTTGACAGCGTGGAATTTGAGAGGGAGTTGCTAAGGCATTTTCGGAAGCCTTAGTGTTGTTTTTGTGAAGATTATCATGTACTAATTGGACGGTGGTTCCCCTTACTCTGAAACACAAACTGAGGAGGCGAGGGCGACAGCCCGTTGTTAACCTATAGGTTCCTGTCCTGATGGTGGGTGGATCCCCTCTCTCGTAGGGTGCTGTCGTGGACTCTGTAAAATCCTATTACCGGTAAGTAACAACCGTTTTTTTCCTTGCAGAGTGTGCAAAGTCACTCAAGATATAGAGGCATCTTGACCTGAGAGGTTTTGGTCCTAATCTCTAACTTTTGTCAAGCTGCTTGATGAAAGTCTTCACCACGCATGTTTCTTTTGCATTATAGACTTGATTTTGGAGCTTCGAGAAAGCTGGTTTGAGACATTCAGTTTTGCAGTGTTACAGTTGTGGCCAAAAGCATTGACACCCCTGCAATTATGTCAGATAATACTCAGTTTCTTCCTGAAAATGATTGCAATCACAAATTCTTTGGTATTATTATCTTCATTTAATTTGTCTTAAATGAAAAAACACAAAAGAGAATGAAGCAAAAAGCAAAACATTGATCTTTTCACACAAAACTCCAAAAATGGGCCAGACAAAAGTATTGGCACCCTCAGCCTAATATTTGGTTGCACAACCTTTAGCCAAAATAACTGCGACCAACCACTTCCGGTAACCATCAATGAGTTTCTTACGATGCTTTGCTGCAATTTTAGACCATTCTTTTTTGGCAAACTGCTCCAGGTCCCTGATATTTGAAGGGTGCCTTCTCCAAACTGCTATTTTTAGCTCTCTCCACAGGTGTTCTATGGGATTCAGGTCTGGACTCATTGCTGGCCACCTTAGAAGTCTCCAGTGCTTTCTCTCAAACCATTTTCTAGTGCTTTTTGAAGTGTGTTTTGGGTCATTGTCCTGCTGGAAGACCCATGACCTCTGAGGGAGACCCAGCTTTCTCACACTGGGTCCTATATTATGCTGCAATTTGTTGGTAGTCTTCAGACTTCATAATGCCATGCACACGGTCAGAGGCAGCAAAGCAACCCCAAAACATCAGGGAACCTCCGCCATGTTTGACTGTAGGGAACATGTTCTTTTCTTTGAATGCCTCTTTTTTTCTCCTGTAAACTCTATGTTGATGCCTTTGCCCAAAAAGCTCTACTTATGTCTCATCTGACCAGAGAACTTTCTTCCAAAACGTTTTTGGCTTTTTCAGGTAAGTTTGGCAAACTCCAGCCTGGCTTTATGTCACGGGGTAAGAAGTGGGGTCTTCCTGGGTCTCCTACCATACTGTCCCTTTTCATTCAGACGCCGACGGATAGTACGGGTTGACACTGTTGTATCCTCGGACTGCAGGGCAGCTTGAACGTGTTTGGATGTTAGTCGAGGTTCTCCGAGGTTTTCCGTCCACTTCTAGGGAGGTTAGCCACAGTGCCATGGGCTTTAAACTTCTTGATGACACTGCGCACGGTAGACACAGGAACATTCAGGTCTTTGGAGATGGACTTGTAGCCTTGAGATTGCTCATGCTTCCTCACAATTTGGTTTCTTAAGTCCTCAGACAGTTCTTTGGTCTTCTTTCTTTTCTCCATGCTCAATGTGGTACACACAAGGACACAGGACAGAGGTTGAGTCAACTTTAATCCATGTCAACTGGCTGCAAGTGTGATTTAGTTATTGCCAACACCTGTTAGGTGCCACAGGTAAGTTACAGGTACTGTTAATTACACAAATTAGAGAACCATCACATGATTTTTCAAACAGTGCCAATACTTTTGTCCACCCCCTTTTTTTATGTTTGGTGTGGAATTATATCCAATTTGGCTTTAGGACAATTCTTTTTGTGTTTTTTCATTCAAAACAAATTAATTGAAGATAATAATAACAAAGAATTTGTGTTTGCAATCATTTTCAGGAAGAAACTGAGTATTATCTGACAGAATTGCAGGGGTGTCAATACTTTTGGCCACACCTGTATGTAACTTCCAGGATGCACAGGAAAGTGTAAGTGTACTTACATAATTTTTCTTTCCTGTAGTTGGATACACAAACTATTCCTAACCTGCAGGAATGGGAAAAAAACACTATGAAAAGTGCTGTTTGGATGACAGTAAAAATTCCCAACAGTTCGGTTTGGCAAAAGCATCTTCATCAAACACTAAGTATTAGAGGGCTAGCAGAAGAACAAAATGGGTAGGGCTTGGTGAGGAGGTGTCGGAGACCTGCTGGAAATAGATTCAATATAAAGTGATCCTGTAGTTCATGGGAAGTACTCACAGTAATGGCACTTGATGTTATTGTGGCACCATGTTAGTGTGTTGATTTCTATAACAACCACTATATTTTTGTAAGTTCATCCATGCTGCAGCTCACACGAACAATTATACATAAAATCTTTAATAAATGACTAGTAGAATGAAGTCACAACTTTTTTAATATATTAAACAGACACATATGACATGTGTATTACTGTATAAATGACTTTGCCAGTGCTGGACGTTAGGCAACTATGAAAACAAATTAACCCCACAAACGTTTATACAGTTTCCTTGGCATTATTATGACTTACTTGCTCACTGCAGGGGACTATGACATTTAGCTAAAAAAGTTTTTTAAAAAAAGTCAAAACATATTTCTAAAAAATTGGGAAGGTATTTTGGGGGTTACAAATGCATCTATAGCCCAAACAGCAAAGGTAGCGGTTATGCTTGCTGTAACATACACACAAAAGGCAGCCTAGGAATGTTTGACATCAGTGAAGTATGAAATAATGGCTTTTTCTAAGACCTCCAACTCCAGATCACAAATTTTTGTATAAATATACTGCAACGTAAAATAATTCATACGTTCATAATAGCTAGGCAATGGTGAAACACTCTACAAAACGGACTTTACAGACTACGGTACATACTCGTCAAGTACTAATGGCCATCTACGAAAGTATGCAATGCCTTCAGTAGCCGCAAGGAGGCAGCAGTGCTATGAAGGATTTGTCAATCACTGGGACCAGAAGTCATCTGTAGGGCATATAGTACAAACTCCAGCAGATGACATGTCAAACGTGAAAAAGAAAAATGTTATGTTGCAAACAGACTTCTTTTTTTCACTAGGTGTCTACGTCATGGAGAGCAAAATACATTTGAGCACCGTAATATATTACCTGTATGGTTCAAGCCAAAGGCTTCCCTTGATTTGATTTGCATTATACAAACAAGCAACTAAAAGCATAAATTAAACCAAACCTAAAACTGTGATCTACTAAAGGCAGAATGGTCCTTGCGGGGCTGCAGTCACATTCACAATTCAAGTCAACTTGTAAAAAATAAAAAGCTGAGGGCCCGATTCAGAGACTACAGTGCCCGATTCATCATCTGTGGGTTTTTCTTAACTCGCTTCTCTTTTTTGACTTGTGGCTTTCTTTGATGGTGCAAAATGGAAAAGGTGATTCATGAATTTTGCGCTGAACCCCAAATTGTCTTCAAGTGCTTTTTATACTTCTTAGCTGGAAAAGTCTCACATTTTGTAAAACGTCACAAAAAAAGCTCCCCCCAAAGAAAATAACCTGGCGGATGTAAAATGACTCGAAAGGCTGACTGGAGTAGAGTTGCGTCAAATTTTGCAATTCTTTAGAAAAAAGGTTCCATTTCATGACTGTCTAAAATATCTGGAAAAGCCACATTGTCGTAAAAATCTGAAAACTAAACTACAAAAGACAACTTGAAAACTGGAGGAAATGCAATAATGAATTGGGCCCTGAATATTTAACCTGCAGGTAAAGTGAATTAAATCGCGCTCATCTTAATTTTCAAACTGCGCCTGTCTCCTTCATGTGCGCGCACAACGCTGCAGACCGCTAAACCATCACATAAAACACAACCAATGATAGCCCGATCATTCAGGGTGCGTGTAGGAAACCTCACTACTAGTATAATACAAATAAATTCGAAAAATATATTTATCTACTAAAAAGCGGAGTTGTCAAATGTTTTCTTTTAAACCTTTTCTACCCTGTAGGAACTACGGGCCGTGTTACCTAAATTCTGTCCTATTAAGGCTTGTTATTCACACTATATGGCACACAAACGACAGGTATCCTGCATTAGAAAATGAAATAGTATTCCTGGTACCTAGAAATTGCTAGTCAGCACCTAGAATATGAAACTAGTAAGGCAACAGCAGTGTAATATACTACAATAATACTTTTTTTTAGTATCCACGGTCTACAAAAAGGGTATGTGTGCACACGATAACTGAATCGCTGGTCCCAGTCAATGTCAGGGTGTTCTGCCGCATATTCTGCCACTAAAGAGGGGCTGAATAGGAGGTGGCGCTGCTCAGTGCTTTCTATTTAACACCGATATTCTTAAACTTCCCGATCTTATGTGTCCTTCTTCACGGTCAGCTATTCTCACACAGCCCTGAGAAACGACGGGGTAACAACTCCATACCAGGCCATCTCTATACAGACATGTATACAACATTTTTTATGCAGGTTATGTTGGTGTTGCCTTTCCAAAACCATGAAAATACAGATGGATTCTAAAAATATATATATATGTTAAAACCTAACCTACTTTTATTAATGGCAATGCATCCTTCCAGAAGTTTCCATTTTGGATCATGTGTTATAGGCAAGGAGCAATAGTGCATTATGGTCTAGAGCAGATGGCATCCACCTATAGCCTTTACTTTACAAGTCCCAGCATCCCCTGCCAGAACCATATTAAGTCCATTGTGGTTTGTCCTGATGAAGAGGTATGGACACCTCGAAACGCGTTGACAAATAAAAGCCGCATCCATTTTGGCCTCTTATCGTATATTGGACCACTGGCAGCGCGGATTTACATCACTTCTCCTCCAAGTTAGAACCATATTAAATGCATGTGGCACAGCACACGAAGAGGCTCACATAAGCTATTGGCATACTGAGACTTGTAGTTCAGCAATTGTTGCTCTAGGAGGCAGATCTAAGCAATAACCGCCGCTAATTACAGGAGCAATCCTAAATGTGTCTTCCGCATCTTAATGTGGGTGTCATTTTGTTATTTTCTACATTAATCACATTATATAACTAGGAATAATTTACAGGAGCTGGAAGGGTGAGGGTGTCAGTGCACAGAATCATTGTTTGCAATCTGATGTTATATCATCTGGCATAGTGAATTGGTGGCCGGCTTCTCTGCTCAATCCCTCCTTTGTTTGCGCTGCTTGACATTGTCCTCCAGGGATGAAAGGCCGTTTGTGTGTCCGTTCGCTGCAGTCACTGATCCATTCTGGTAATCTTTCCTCCGGGAAGAGGCTTTCTTGTAGGTCTGTGAAGAAATGGTAAAAATGTCATGGCATTTCACTGTGCGGCCTCATTTACTGGCGGAAAGTCGTATGGAAATCAGATTAATATTAGTAGTGCACACACTCGCGGTTCCTGCGCCATCTCCAGTAGTCACCTCTTTCTCACTATTTATAGGAGATTTGATGTTACCCATAACTGGAAGGGAAAGGCTGGAAAACCTCAACAATCGGCGCCTCATGAGTTTGTGAGGTTTTTCTAATGAGATCAGTAAATGAAAACTGACATTTAAAAAGATTCTAGGATTTTCAGAAAAAGCATTCAGTTAAATTGAAATAAATGTCTAATAGATGAAGGTGGTATTCATGGGGCCGCAGCTATGAGCCCAGTGACGCACCGCTGTGTGAGAAAGCATGGCTCTCTCCAGTCACCTGTCCCCATATTATACTGCCCTCACACAGGACGGCATAATCTAATGTAGACCAGGAGGCAGCAAGGCTGGCCATTCCGCAGTTATTAGCAATGATTAATAGTTCTTGGACATTTAGTACAGAGATGTACAGGAAATGGTGAATACATGGTCTTTTTTGTGTGCATTACTTTCATCTCAGTCTTGGATGAGACTCACACTTTCAAATTTATGGGTGTGAGGAAAACACAAAAAAATAGGATCCCACACGGACCATCAGAGCAGCATCAGATTTTTACAGATAGATTTCTACTATAAACCTAGGAAACTGTATGTGATCATGTACATGTTTTAATGTAGCTGTATGAAAACTGATCGCACATGGATGTCACATGGACATAAAAGACGGGACACATGGGTGACATGTGGATGAAAAGTGGAAGAAAATCATCTAGAAAACTGGGACAATTTATTCACACGCTCATGGGCAGGCCCCCTAAACCAGACTGAAGTAGTGCATGCTGTGATCTTTTTCACACGGACACAACCTGTGGGAAAGATCGGTCATCAGATCAGCCCCACTGACTACCAAATCCGATACGATTTGTACGCTTGTCTGAACGAGCCCTAGAACGTACCTCACATGGGCAGCAATTGGCCCAATGTTAGCCGAAATGCTTTTCACACGCTCCTCTCAGCAGCTGTGGTGTGGTCGGATTTACCAACCAGTCTAGTGCATGTGGCAGCAGGCAGCTCCTGAACATGTCCGCGATGTGGACGAGCACACCGAGCTGTCATGTCTGCTATGGGAACTTAGCCTACCGGGTTCCCTGAAAACGAATGTGCATCTGAAGGAAAAAGGCACACGTAGTCCGGAAATAAGATGTGTGCGTATTTTTAAAGTGAGTGAGGTTTTAGGCCATCGTAAAATTTTTGTTGAGTGGATCCTCTCCAAAATCCTCCTCCTAAATGCTTGGGAAACGCTTCCCATTAATTTCTACAGGAAATCCACTGTGCTAGTTCAGAAGACTTTCCACATTGTTTGCTCCTGAAGAGGCGTTGAAAAGCACTTGGTGGAAAAAGAAAGTGAATATCACTTCTTAGAAGTGGATCCTGGAGGCATCTCACCAAACTATAAACTGACAAATCAAATACTTCACGAACAAAGTCTTCCAAAATGGCTTCAGAAAAATGTCACTAAAAACTCCCCATAAAAGAAGTGCTTCCAAAACAATTCCCACTCGCAAACTCCTGGTTTTCAGTGCCTCTAAAGCTCCATGTGAAAATCGGTCTTAGAGAAGTGATCTAAGGCTATTTGTAAGATCCCATGGTGTGGTGAGCAGAGGCAATGAGTTTGTAGGTCATATCTAATAGGCTTGTCCAGGCTCACTTTATGTGACTGCACACTTCTGAAACCTGACAGCATGCGGTGTGCACACAGTAAGCATTCTCCGGAGTTGTCGGTGAGAATGGGCAGACACATAACCGCATGTATGTGATTTGCATTCCTGCTGTCACATGCCAACTAGCTGTGCTTGTTTTCTCTCAACAGAAGTGCACTAAGAGAGGAGAAGCACGTCTAGTCGGAATGTGAGCGGAAGTATTCAAATTGCATACATGTGGTCATGTGACTGCCCACTCTCACCAGCAACACTGGAGAATCCCGACAGCATAAATATAGTGACTGCAGACTTTCATCCTCCGCCTGGACAACCCCTTTAAGCATTACTGTATATTCATGCATTTAATTATCCCTACAGGTTGATGTTAACAATAGGAGCGAGGCACATAAGAAATAATTCAGTAAATGTACACTTGTACAAGTACAGGTCTGTCTTGAAATATAACCCGAAGGCAGGCGTTCTGGTGTTTCATCCTAAGCCTCTGGAATGCCTTCCTCAGCCTCCCTAGGGTATGTGTTAACCCTTTCAGTAGCTGTAACTGTTAAAGCATCAACATTGCCAGCTTTTAAGAACATGTCAGAACCAGATAACACTCAATTCAATACAATCCACCGGATATGAAATGTAAGTGCTATAGCACACGATACACGCTGTAATGGGATGAGTCAGACTAAGAACACTTTATGTATTCGCAGAGACTGCATCAGTTCATGCCGCAATGGAAGCAACCCCAGTCTGCGTTCATATGTGGCGGCAACATGTCAACGCCGCCTTTTATAGCGCAATCAGGGCCACTTTATACTTATATTACTGTTATATATTAGAGATGTGAGATTACGAAGAAAGAGCACAGAACGGACACCCTGGCCTGATCTTATCCTGCTACATCATATTCGGATAACGCACTGGTATATACTTCCTGATGACAGATGTGTTTTAGTTGAATGTTTTATGCCATCCACACAGCAATGCCGTGTTATGTGTGCTGCAGTATGGTGCTTCCATAATGTGATACATTCATAATGTGATATATGCTGGGAATCTAAAATTGAAGACACATAAAGGTTCAATATGGATACATTGCAGGCTATTGATGCCCTATTAGGCTGCCATCACACTATCAGTATTTGGTCAGTATTTTACATCAGTATTTGTAAGCCAAAACCAGGAGTGGAACAAACAGAGGAAAAGTATCATAGAAACATATGCACAACTTCTGCATTTATCACCCACTCCTGGTTTTGGCTTCCAAATACTGATGTAAAATACTGACCAAATACTGCTAGTGTGACGGCAGCCTTAGAGTATGGTCACCCAACCGATTTCTCCACATCTGAGAAAAATTGTCCAATTATCCTCATTAAAGTGGCATCGTTGTTTCTCCACCTACTCCAATCTGTCAGCCCCCGGATGTCATCTGAGTGATTTCAAAATTTTTTCTCAGATCCATACACTTGCATTGCCTATTTTGATCCTACATTTGGATCAAAATTGTACATGTCTCTATTTTTTTTCCATGGAACAGTCAGTCTAAGGAAAAAATCAGACATGTTGACAGTCCCATAGAATATCGTAGGTCCGAGTGCTGTCCTTGACAACCATGGATAGCACTCGTCTGAGAAAATCGGTGATGTGCATGAGCCCTTAGCCTAATTTTCCATGATGAGTATTTTGTGTGTTTTTGAAGCTGTGTATGGTCTGACAGGTTCATCAAAGTGCATGGAATGAATACAAATCTCATACACTGTCCTTTTTTTTGGTTACGCAGTGTAAACTGCCTTGCAATGCGTTCCGCAAGGTCATTTTCTCTTGCAGTATATATGAATTTTATTTTTGGATTTTACAATAGAGTTGAATGAGAAGAAGACACTCTGCAGGAAAAAAATTGCATATGCCTGTAATCCGCACAGAACTTTATCAACAAAGTTTTATCATATCTAAGTAACAGGAAGTATCCAAAACAAAACAGTTTTTTCAATACATAACATACCAAAAAGAGACAAAAACTAGAATTAAAAAAATGCAATAAAAACAAACATAAAAAATGCGCTAAAAAAACGCAATAAAAAAACCTCAAGTAACCTAATTTAGCTTATTGATACAGATAATATACATCAAAAACTCACCAAATACTCACCATGGGAACTTACCGTTACGGCTCATTGACATGTCTGATTCACATTTTTTTCACGTACAAGAAAAGCTGGCCTAGTTTCATCAGCAATTTCGCTCTGGGTTTACTCAGAGTTTAGTCCGAGATTGGTACAAATTTCAGCAGTTTTTCTCATAAGTGTTAAAAAATAAAAAAGGTTTCTCCACCTTCTTCTATCTAGCAGTCTAGGAAATTCAGATTGCACTCGGATGGCATCAGAGTGTGGTCCAATTTTAACACGGACCCTTAGATTTGCATTGCCGACTTAGATCCAACACTTGGATCAATATTGGACATGTCTTTGGAATTTTGCATGGAATGCTTGGTCCGTGAAAAATCAAAGACACGTGAATGGCGCCAATTATAGGTATATGTGGAAAACAAGCACACTTCATTCACAGAAGTTCTTCACGTACAGATGTTATTGTAAAGAACAGACGTGTGAATGAGCCCTGAGTGGTCTGTAGAAATGCAGGTCAGTAATGTGATCACATGTATGAAGATTAAGAAACCCAGAGAGGAATAAGAATAGAATAAAGAGTCACATATACGACAATGTCAGGATATCGGACAGGCCCACTTTGAAACTAATGAAAGTTTCTGAAAGGAATGTGAAAGTAGATCGCTAGAAAACCATAAGGGCAATGGCCGATCCCTATCATCATGAAAAAAACAAGCATTAGACAGAGGAGTTGGGCTCTGGGTAAATACTGGAATATATATTTATTTTCTCAATTTTGGTGGGATATATCTTGGGAATACATCAGGACACATAGAAAAATATTTCTAGATTTCTGCTTTTAGCTTGTCTATTTTAGGGAAAGAACAAATGACCCATCGGTCAGGAATTCAACTGCACAGGGAGACTCTTACCAACCCCGGCAGTGTCATGTTCAGTAATGGCAGAAAGGAGGCAGCAGACGTCACTGCCTTCTGCTGGTATAACATGGGGAAAAGTTGTGTCCTCTATCAGGATACATTGAGAGAAATGTCCATACCTGAATGTAGAAGTTAGAAAAGAGGATGATAAGAGAGATCATGTAGCCGTTTTGGAAATACAGCCATCCCATGGGAAATGCACAGCGCCAAACCATTGCACAGCTGGTCTGAAACATTGTCAGGACGAATTGGGTCTGTAGAAAATTAGAAAATATGCAAAATATTAATTTCCTAGCATGCAAACACACAAAATGTACAAGAAATACAACATTCACAACATGCAATGCCGCGTACATTCATAGGTCACATTTGTACAGAAACAGACAAAATAATTGTATGGCAATACATCAAATCAGAGCCATAAGGAGATACATGCTCTGCTATCATGACCAGATAAGCAAGTTGAAGATGAAATGATCTCTAAAGGCTTAAAATTACAGATGAAAAATGTCCTCTTTGTATTTTAGGCAAGACATTTTCTTTTTCATATTTTACATTTTAAAAATTTAAAAAATGAAAATGGGCAGATACAAATGTTTGAGCACCCTGCAAGACAAGAGTCTTTCGATTCTTGTTTGAGGGAGTTTCATCAATTCTTACAGTTCTGTGAGATTCCTGTACACTTCTATTTTGAGGTCTAGCTACAGATTTTCAATGATAATAAATAATAATAAATAATTATCATGTTCAGATCAGGGGACTGTGAGGGCCATTGTAAAACCTCCAGCTTCTGCCTTTTGAGGTAGTCTATTGTGGATGTTGACGTCTGTTTAGAGTCATTATCCATTTGTAGAAGCCATCCTCTCTTCAACTTCAGCTTTTCTACAGATGGTGTTATATTTGCATCAAGAATTCATTGAAATTTCATTGAATCCATTCTTCCCTCTATGTGAAATGTTCCTTGCGCCATTGGCTGCAACACAACCCCAAAGTATGATCGATCCACCACCATGCTTAATGGTTGGCAAGATGTTCTTTTCCTGAAATTCTGTGCCCTTTTTTTTACCTTTGATATACCTTTGTTCATTGAGGCCAAAAAGTTCTATTTTCTATTTTTTTTTCCAAAATGCATCAGGCTTGTTTAGATTCTCTTTTACATACTTCTGATGCTGAATTTTATGGTGCGGACGCAGGAAATATTTTCTTCTGATGACTCTTCCTTAACCCCTTCATGACCGGGGGATTTTTCGTTTTTCCGTGTTCGTTTTTCGCTCCCCTCCTTCCCAGAGCCATAACTTTTTTATTTTTCCGTCAATTTGGCCATGTGAGGGCTTATTTTTTGCGGGACGAGTTGTACTTTTGAACGACATCATTGGTTTTAGCATGTCGTGTACTAGAAAACGGGAAAAAAATTCCAAGTGCGGTGAAATTGCAAAAAAAGTGCAATCCCACATTGGTTTTTTGTTTGGCTTTTTTGCTAGGTTCACTAAATGCTAAAAATGACCTGCCATTATGATTCTCCAGGTCATTACGAGTTCATAGACACCAAACATGACTAGGTTATTTTTTATCTAAGTGGTGAAAAAAAATTCCAAACTTTGCTAAAAAAAAAAAAAAAAAATGGCGCCATTTTCCGATACTCGTAGCGTCTCCATTTTTCGTGATCTGGGGTCGGTTGAGGGCTTATTTTTTGCGTGCCGAGATGACGTTTTTAATGATAGCATTTCGGTGCAGATACGTTCTTTTGATCGCCCGTTATTGCATTTTAATGCAATGTCGCGGCGACCAAAAAAACGTAATTCTGGCGTTTCGAGTTTTTTTCCCGCTACGCTGTTTAGCGATCAGGTTAATACTTTTTTTTATTTGATAGATCGGGCAATTCTGAGCGCGGCGATACCAAATATGCGTAGATTTGATATTTTTTTTATTGATTTTATTTTGATTGGGGCGAAAGGGGGGTGATTTAAACTTTTATGTTTTTTTTATTTTTTTCACATTTTTTTAAACTTTTTTTTTTTACTTTTGCCATGCTTCAATAGCCTTTATGGGAGGCTAGAAGCAGGCACAGCACGATCGGCTCTGCTACATAGCAGCGATCTGCTGATCGCTGCTATGTAGCAGAATTGCACGTGTGCTGTGAGCGCCGACCACAGGGTGGCGCTCACAGCGACGGGCAATCAGTAACCATAGAGGTCTCAAGGACCTCTATGGCTACAATGGAGACGCATCGCCGACCCCCGGACATGTGACGGGGGTCGGCGATGACGTCATTTCCGGCCGCCCGGCCGGAAGCGGTAGTTAAATGCCGCTGTCTGCGTTTGACAGCGGCATTTAACTAGTTAATAGGTGCGGGCAGATCGCGATTCTGCCCGCGCCTATTACGGGCACATGTCAGCTGTTCAAAACAGCTGACATGTCCCGGCTTTGGTGCGGGCTCACCGCGGAGCCCTGCATCAAAGCAGGGGAGCCGGCATCGGACGGTATAGTACGTCCGATGCCGGTAAGGGGTTAAAGACCGTACTTCTGCAGGTGTCTCTGATCTACTGTTTAATGTTCCACAACTCCAGATTCTGAAGATCTTTTGCAGTCAAGGGGAGGTTCTGATTTGCCTCTCTAGCAATCCTACGAGCAGCTCTCACTGAAATTTGGTCCTGTTAACTGCCATTACTTAATTACATTTCAAACTAAGGAAAGGGGAACTTGAAAATGCTTCGCTATCTTCTTATAGCCTTCTTTTGTTTTATGGGCCTCCACCATTTTAAGAGTGCTAGACATATAAGAGGACTGTCGGAGGGAACTCGGAGAATGGCAGTTATGGAATATGTGAGAAAACGGGGCCCGGATGTCATTTGTCTCCAGGAGACACATTTACTTGCAGAAAAGGTAAAAGTGTTAAAAAGGAGGTGGATAGGGAGGTCTTATCACTCTACGTATTCTTCATATGCTAGGGGGGGGTCTCGGTACTGATTGGGGCGTCCACGCCTTTTGAAGAAATTGAGAGCCATGTAGATAGAGATGGGCAAAATGTTCTGTTATTCTGCAAAATTTATGGGCAACCATTATGTCTAGCAGCTGTTTACTTCCCACCCCCATATTCTGGGAAAAAGGTATAATAAATATTTGAATTGTATAAACGGGGTATGGGATTACCAATGTTAATGATTGGGGATGTCAATAATGTGATGGATGAAGGGTGGGACAGGTATAAGAAAGGTTTAAGCAAAGGCACTAAAAATCTGTCAATGTTTGGGAATTATATGACAGAATTGGGGAAGGTGGACCTCTGGAGAGTGAGGAATGAGAATGTAGTCTGTTACTCCTGTTATTCTGCAACCCACGGTTCCCTTTCCACGATTGACCTAGCACTAGGAAATGATTTAATGACACGCATGATCTGTGGGATAGAATATCTCCCGAGAGTGATTTCGGACCACAAGCCTATAGAGCTCTTGATTAGACGGACAGGTTGGAGGACTGGACGAGGAGGTGGGTGGAAATTTCACCCCCTGTGGCTTGAACATATTAATATGGATAACATTAAGAAGGAGATCACAGAGTACTGTCAGTTTAATGAAGATAGCGCTGATAAGCAGGTAGTTTGGGACGCAATGAAAGCTTTTCTGAGGGGCCTTCTTTTTAGGGAGATTTCTAGATGTAAATCCAAGACTAGGATGGAAGATAAAGAGATCATAGAGAAATTAGAAAGAGCAGAAAAAGATATGGTGCCGGACCCATCAGAGATATCTCAATGTAGACTAAGGGAAGCCCAGGAAGAGGTTAATAAGTTGTATATGAAAAAAGCGGAGAGAAGAGCTTTTCAGAAATTACAGTTTTTTGAGGAAGGAGAAAGAGTGGGGCACTTGCTTTCAGTGGTAAAGGCGGCACAGAAAGAATCATCGTATGTGTACAAACTAAGGACAGATGAAGTGACTGTGTTGACAGATGTAGTGGATATTTTGGGTGAGTTTAGAAGTTTTTATGAACAATTGTATTCATCTGGGTTGAGGGCTACATTGGGGGACATTGTAAACTTCCTGGGTGAGGCGAAACGTCCTAGGATTGGGGATTCCGATAGGAGAAGGTTGGATGAACCTATAACGGAAGAGGAGAGTAGACTTGCTGTCATGTCAATGACTAACAACAAGACCCCTGGAGCTGATGGACTCCCGGTTGAGATATATAAGAATTTATTGGATATTTCAGTGGCTAAATTAAAGATAGTTTTTGATGAGGCGCTACGGGAGGGAGAGCTGCCGGCGTCCATGAGAGAGGCGAGAGTTGTAGTTATTTTAAAGGAAGGTAAGGACCCGGAATTGGCGGAATCCTATAGGCCAATTTTGTTGCTGACGGCGGATGTTAAGATTTTGGCTAAAGTAGTGGCTAACCGTTTGGCAAGTGTGGTCCAGAATCTGGTCCATCCTGATCAATCTGGTTTTATGTCAAATAAGTCTACAGCGATAAACTTACGTAGATTATTCCTGAACTTGCAGCTGCCGTCGGACAACGAGGGTAATAGAGTTATAGTCTCATTGGATGCGCGTAAAGCGTTTGATAGTGTTGATTGGTGCTATCTTTGGGAGGTTTTGAGATCTTTTGGTTTCGGGCCGACTTTTATCTCGTGGGTGAGGTTATTGCATTCTTCTCCGACTGCTAGGGTGAGAGTTAATGGAGAGTTGTCTGGAAGTTTTGGTTTATATAGGGGGACTAGGCAGGGGGGTCCGCTGTCTCCGCTGCTATTTGCGTTGGCAGTGGAGCCCCTGGCACAGACAATTAGAAGCTCGACTTCGGTTAGGGGGTTCCGGTATGGCATGATAGAAGAGAAAATAGCCCTATATGCAGATGACATGTTACTCTTTTTAGAAAATTGTGGAGAGGCCTTGGAGGGTGTGATGCATATTCTTAAGACATTTAGTGATATATCGGGTCTTGAAAACAATTGGGCGAAGTCAAATATCTTGATAGTGGATAAAGGGGGCGTTGACATCCCAATATCAGGGGAAGGTAGTAAGCTGACAGTGGTTTCTCAGTTCAAATATTTAGGTGTTAAAGGGTCTTTTCCTCTCTCTCGAGCTATGTCGATCTGAATCTGTCCCCATTGTTGGACAGGTTTAGGAAGAAAATAGGGGCGTTGTGCAAGTTATCTCTCTCAGTGGTGGGAAGGATAAACTTAATTAAAATGATTCTTATGCCCCAATTATTGTATATATTGCATAATTCCCCAGTTTGGCTGCCCCGGAAGTGGTTTCATACCATTAACTCTATATTTCGAGACCTTGTTTGGGGGAAGAAACAGCCAAGAATTAGGCTGGAATTGCTTCAGAGACCTAAAGATGGGGGGATTGGCCCTTCCGAATCCCTGGATCTACTTTTTGGCAGCGCAGGGTCAGCAGATGAGAGGTTGGAGAGAGGTGAATGGACTGGGTTCGGTTTAGTGGATTTTGATTTGGTTGGTGGGAAGGGACCCATTGGTTTAGGGATTGGAGGCAGGGGGATTTGGGAAGTTTGGAACGTCCTATCCTACTTTGATACTGGTTCAAAAAGTATGGGAGGGAATTAAAAAGACAAGAGAAGTGGGACTTTTAACAAATCTCTCCCCAATATGGCATCATAAAATACTACCTGAATTTATTAAAATGGGGGAATTCAAAAATTGAACATCATTGGGTATTCAATATGTGGCTCAGATTCAGGACGCACAAGGACTGTTATACTTTGAGGCACTGCAGGAGAGTTACGGGTTGCAGGAGACCTGTAGGTTTCAATATGGACAGTTGAGACATGCGTATCTTGCGCAGAGTAAGGCTACTTTCACACTTCCGTCGGTACGGGGCCATCGCCATGCGTCGGCCCGACGGACGTTGTGAAATAAATGAACAACGGGGGCAGCGGATGCAGTTTTTCAACGCATCCGCTGCCCCATTGTAATGTCCGGGGAGGAGGGGGCGGAGTTCCGGCCGCACATGCTCGGTCGGAAATCGCGGACACGTCGCACAAAAAAAACGTTACATGTAACTTTTTTTGTGCCGACGGTCCACCAAAACACGACGGATGCGACGTGTGGCCATATGTCGCAATGCGTCGCTAATGCAAGTCTATGGAGAAAAAAAAGCATCCTGCGGGCAACTTTGCAGGAAGCGTTTTTTCTCCAAAACGACGCATTGCAACGTAGGCACTTTGACGGAAGTGTGAAAGTAGCCAAAAACGATGGATATGGGAATTTATAGAGACATTCTGGTGGACTATTTCTGTGCGACGGGAGGAACGAAAGGGGTAGTCTCGGATATTTATAGGGATTTGTTATATACCTTTCTTAATAGATTCCCTATTAAGGCAAAAAGAGAAATGGGAGGAAGAGTTGGGAAGGATAGAGGAAGATATCATGGAGTATATTCCCCAATTATCATTAAGTGAGCCGGGTAGACTTTTGCAATTATATGTGCTTCACAGAGGATATAGGACTCCAGATAAGCTATGTTAGGCTACGTTCACATTAGCGTTGCGCGCCGGTGCGTCGGCGACGCAACGGCGACGCAACGCGCGACGCACCAAAAACGCTGCGTTTTGCGACGCGTGCGTCGTTTTTTGACGAAAATCGGACGCACGAAAAATGCAACTTGTTGCATTTTCGTGCGTCCGACGCTAGCGTCGAAAACGACGCACTTGTCGGAAAACGCTACCAAAAAAACGCACGCGTCCCCCATGTTAAACATAGGGGCGCGTCGCCGCTGCGTCGCCGACGCAACAGCGACGCACATTAGCGTAACGCTAATGTGAACGTAGCCTAAGGGTTGAGACAGACTTCCGAGTGTCCTAGGTGCCAGTCCGAGGGGGCAGGGATTCTACACATGTTATGGCAATGTACGAGATTGAATTCATACTGGTTGGAGGTGGGAGAAGCAATTGGGAAATCGTCTGGCTGTACAATCGCAAGCGATCCTGTGATATATATTTTGGGATATGTGGAAGAGATCCGAGTTCCAAATCATCATAAAGTGGCCATAGCTAGATTATTGTATGTTGTGCGAAAGCTAATTGCCAGGCACTGAGTGAGGTACCGCCGACTCTGTAGGAATTTTATAGACAGTCTGATATGGTTATTAATATAGAAAAGGGTATTTATGAAAAAAGGAAAAGTATGAAAACTTTTAAAACACTTTGGAAACCTTGGATGGAGAGGAACTGATTCCAGTGGGATGTTGTTTTATTCTGTAAGCAATGCATGCTATTGTCCTATTCTTGTTTATAAAGGCTTTAAGGGAGGAGGGAGGGAGGGTGGGGAACTGGGGGATTGTTTCAAAATGTTTGTAAACATGTTTATTCTCCTTTGCTGATACAATTGTGTGTAGTTGTCAATTTGAATATTGTTAATAACATAGTAACATAGTAACATAGTTAGTAAGGCCGAAAAAAGACATTTGTCCATCCAGTTCAGCCTATATTCCATCATAATAAATCCCCAGATCTACGTCCTTCTACAGAACCTAATTGTATGATACAATTATCTGTTACAAAAATTATCTGATTTAAAAAAAAAAAAAAAAAGTGCTAGACAGCTGCTTAGAAGAGCCAATTTCTGCGGTTTTTGGCACAAGGTTAGAGGAGGTTGGGTTTTTATAAAGCTGGGAAATTTGCAGCACCTGGACTTTCCTAACGATGAACAAGCCATAACCCTAATAGGCTAATTGTCTGAAATGTTGGTCAAAGTTATCTGAGCACACCAATCTCCAAAGGTGGCCAAACTTTTGCATTGGTCCGTTTTCCTTTTTGTAATTTTTAAAATGTCAAAGATGAAAATATTTTTTTTCTCCCTAAAATACAAAGTAAATAGTACGTCAGCTGGCAGAACCCCTGCTTTGAGGTGGGCTCCGGCGGTGAGCCCACCTCAAAGCCGCGACATGTCAGCTGTTTTGTACAGCTGACATGTGCGCGCAATGAGCGCGAGCGGAATCGCGATCCGCCCGCGCCCATTAACTAGTTAAATGCCGCTGTCAAATGCTGACAGCGGCATTTAACTAGCGTTCCCGGCCAGTAGTGCTCGCACCGCTGACCCCGTCACATGATCGGGTGTCATCGGTGCATTGCCATAACAACCAGAGGTCTCCTTGAGACCTCTATGGTTGTTGTTGGCTGATTGCTTTGAGCGCCACCCTGTGGTCGGTGTTCAAAGCAACCCTGCATTTCTGCTACATAGAGGTGATCTGTGCTTCACCTCTATGTAGCAGAGATGATCGAGTTGTGCATGCTTCTAGCCTCCTATGGAGGCTATTGAAGCATGCCAAAATAAAAAAAAAAAAGTTTAAAAATATAAAAAGTTTAAATCACCCCCCTTTTGCCCCAATCAAAATAAAACAAAAAAATTAAAATCAAACCTACACATATTTGGTATCGCCACGTTCAGAATCGCCCGATCTATCAATAAAAACAAAGGATTAACCTGATTGCTAAATGGCGTAGCAAAAAAAAAAAAAAAATCGAAACGCCAAAATTACGTTTTTTTTGGTCGCCGCAAAATTGCATTAAAATGCAAAATAATGTATCTGCAACGTATCTTTTTTGGCAATTTCATCGCACTTGGAATTTTTTTCCCGTTTTCTGTTACACGACATGGTAAAACCAATGGTATCGTTCCAAAGTACAACTCGTCCCACAAAAAATAAGCCCTCACATGGCCATATTGATGGAAAAATAAAAAAGCTATGGCTCTGGAAATAACGGAAGCGAAAAACGAAAAAAATGAAAAAAGCTCCGGGGCGAAGGGGTTAACTTTAGGCCTTTCAGAGATCGTTTAATCCTCAACTTGCTTAACTGTTCATAATAACAGTAATTTTGAACAGGGGTGCCCAAACATTTACATGCCCATGTAGAGCATTATAATAGTGAATAGTCCTAAAGGAAACTCAGCCCTAAAGGAACTTTTTCATCAAAAACTGTGAAAGTCTCCATACACATTAGGCGGCTGTTGGCCAAAAGGTTTCTCTCTGGAATCCACCATACACAGGAACGCTTGGCTTGAAGGGGTGCTCCTGTGTTCTCTAGGACTCCAGTATCAACTTACCTCCATGTCGAACTAAAGGATGGGGCTTTGAAATTCCAACAGCCGAATCTTTCTCTCCATCAACATCATCTGTTAGTCAAGGGTAGGGGGGCCGCCACAGACATCAGATTCTCGGCCAATCCCACCATTGGCCAACTTTCGATTAATGTGTATGGGGGCTTTGGTGGTTCCTTCCATTGTTGTTATGTCTTTGGTGTTACAGCACAACACATTTGCTTTCCCAGCCAGGAATTGTGCCTGCAAATGATGCTTCCTTCACATATGAGGTTTTATTGCATTATACTCGATATTTCCCTGGATGTGATGTGGTCTTAAAATAACTGGAACGCACAGCTATACTTTTATACTAATACCCTAGGTAAATATGGTCGCCTTATGGTATGAGAAGAAACTGCTCCTGATTGTGAAAAGTGATGTTTGTGAATTGCGATGACTTGTGTCTCACATTGACGTGGATTAAGGCCGGCGTCACACTTGCGAGTTTTACGGACGTAAGAGCGCAGAAACTACGTCCGTAAAACTCGCACAAAATACGGCACAATTATTCTCTATGCCCCTGCTCCTATCTGCCGTATTTTACTGATCAGTATTATACGGCTTTCTACGGCCGTACAAAATCGCAGCATGCTGCGTTTGTCACCGTACTGCGCAAGAAATACGCCAATGAAAGTCTATGGAAGCGTGAAAAATACGGATTACACACGGACAAGCAGTGTGACTTGCATTACCGGCTTTTTCTTTCTCCTTCCTAAACCCGACATGATTTGAGACATGGTTTACATACAGTAAACCATGTCTTCTCTCCATTTTTTTTGCAGATTCCACACTACTAATGTCAGTAGTGTGTTTCTGCAAAATTTGGCCGTTCTATCTACTAAATTAAAGGGTTAAATGGCGGAAAAAATTGGCGTGGGCTCCCGCACAATTTTCTCCGCCAGAGTAGTAAAGCCAGTGACTGAGGGCAGATATTAATAGCCTGGAGAGGGTCCATGGTTATTGCCCCCCCCCTGGCTAAAAACATCTGCCCCCAGCCACCCCAGAAAAGGCACATCTGGAAGATGCGCCTATTCTGGCACTTGGCCACTCTCTTCCCATTCCCGTGTAGCGGTGGGATATGGGGTAATGAAGGGTTAATGCCACCTTGCTATTGTAAGGTGACATTAAGCCTAATTAATAATGGAGAGGCGTCAATTATGACACCTATCCATTATTAATCCAAATGAAAGGGTTAAAAAAAAAAAACACACACATTATTAAAAATTATTTTAATGAAATAAAACCAAAGGTTGTTGTAATATTTTATTTAACGCCCAATCCAATCACTGAAGACCCTCGTTCTGTGAAAGAAAAAACATAATAAACCAACAATATACTTACCTTCCGCAGATCTGTAAAGTCCAACGATGTAAATCCTTCTGAAGGGGTTAAAACATTTTGCAGCAAGGAGTTCCGCTAATGCAGGCTGCTCCTTGCTGCAAAACCCCGGGGAATGAAGCTAAATATAGGTCACTGATCTATATTTAGCTTCATTTGCGGTGAGGCGCCCGCTGCTGGCTGTTCATAGATCGTGGGAACTTACCTAGAAAGCTCCCAGGCAAGTATATTGTTTGTTTATTATGTTTTTTCTTTCACAGAACGAGGGTCTTCAGTGATTGGATTGGGCGTTAAATAAAATATTACAACAACCTTTGCTTTTATTTCATTAAAATAATTTTTAATAATGTGTGTGTGTGTTTTTTTGTAACCCTTTCATTCATTTGGATTAATAATGGATAGGTGTCATAATTGACGCCTCTCCATTATTAATTAGGCTTAATGTCACCTTACAATAGCAAGGTGGCATTAACCCTTCATTACCCCATATCCCACCGCTACACGGGAATGGGAAGAGAGTGGCCAAGTGCCAGAATAGGCGCATCTTACAGATGTGCCTTTTCTGGGGTGGCTGGGGGCAGATGTTTTTAGCCAGGGGGGGGGCCAATAACCATGGACCCTCTCCAGGCTATTAATATCTGCCCTCAGTCACTGGCTTTACTACTCTGGCGGAGAAAATTGCGCGGGAGCCCACGCCAATTTTTTCCGCCATTTAACCCTTTATTTTAAGAGCTAGAACGGCCAAATTTTGCAGATACACACTACTAACATTAGTAGTGTGGATTATGCAAAAAAAATGGTGATATGAGATGGTTTACTGAATGTAAACCATGTCTCAAATCATGTCGGGTTTTAGGAAGGAGAAAGCAAAAGCCGGTAATTGAATTACCGGCTTTTTGCTATATCGCGGCTGTATGAAGTAATAATATATATACATATATGTGTCTACTGACATATATATATATATATATACATATACATATATATATATATAGACAGTATATATGTTTTTATTTTTTTTTTAAACACATGGATCCCTTGTATAGGCGTATGTCGGTTTGGCAAGCCTGCGATAAAAACACGCAGTGCGGCTGCCATACGGATTACATACGGAGGATGCCATGCGCAAAAAACGGTGACACACCCTGCCTATGGAGGAGCTACGGACCACTATTTTCGGGACTTTTCAGCGTATTACGGCCGTAATATACGGACCGTATTTGCATACGCTGTGTGTGACGCCGGCCTAACTCATTATGTCCAATCTGGATATCTATTAGCAAATACACCCAATGAGAAGTGACTGAATACACACATTTTAGTGCAAAGACACCAAAATGAAAATTGTTGCTTTACAAAATATGTTTATACATATAAAAAATCCTTAATAAATAACACTAAGAGAGGAGAAAAAAAAAACGTGACATCATAGTCTATAAATGCATAACTATAGAAAACACAAGCAAATTGAAAACTCATACAGGACACATAATCCTAAATGCAGAATCACCTAAAATCATTCTCTGCGCCCTAGTGTAAATGAACAGCTGAGCGGGGAAACAAAGTATTACCCCGATGTGGATGGCAGATATGACAGGACACCATAAATCAATGGAAGGCTTACCAGCTGGCACTGAGTGATGTATTTCTTCCACCATAGATAAGGTCGCATGGATGGAACAGCTGAGAGTCCGTAGTAAGAGTACATGAGGACATGAATAAAGCTATTCAGAGTGGCACCAAAGTAGGCTAAAAAAAGAAAACACAACTACAGTAAAAAACTAATGAAACATCATAGAACATATAACCATTCAAATATAAATAGGAGGATGTAAAGGTGACCTGTTTGTGGTAGTCTGGCAGCTCTTAAAAGGGCAACAACAGACTCACTCTGTGCTAGCTACTTTGCTTAGTAAGTCCCCGAAGAACCCTGGCCTTCACCCTGTAACTCCTATGCAGGGAACTGGGGCCCCCTAGGTTATATCTGTGGAGGGGCTGCTGGATCGATTTAACAGAAGAGGTCCTGCGGGCCAGGTCAAAACTAAAAAAGGGCGAATTGTCAGGCAGAGCAGGGGGTCAAAACAATTCAAGGTCAGCAACATACTGTAATATATCGTGAAAGATTAAGGAAACGGTGGAATAGGGACCGAACCAGGGTCAGGCTAAAACTATAACTGGCAGCTGACTACAGAAAAGTAAGGTTTTAAATAGGAAAGGGGCACAGCAAGGGATCCAAGCACAAAGGTAATTACAACAGACCGTAAACTCTGCAAAAATAAAGGTTGTCTGACCAATGGGACATAGTAACATAGTTAGTAAGGCCGAAAAAAGACATTTGTCCATCTAGTTCAGCCTATATTCCATCATAATAAATCCCCAGATCTACGTCCTTCTACAGAACCTAATAATTGTATGATACAATATTGTTCTGCTCCAGGACACTAAAGTTATATCTGAAACACGTTGGTGTCGCCCAACATCATTCGCAGTGAAAACACGGCGGCGCCTGTAGACAGAGGCGGAAGGAATGGCAGTGTGCTCATACATGGATGTGACAGGGGTAGGCAACAGATGTCCACAGAACTCCTATGTTGTCATTTCACTAGGGTATTTCATTAGCCAAAGGTCCAGTACAATTCCATTTCTTTGTTGGGAATCCAATAATCCTGCACTTCTGATAAGGTAATAGTGGCATAGTTTACATCATCATTTTATTTTGAGCAGTTTTCTCTACTGAGATGCACAGGTCATCAAAGTTACGCTTCACTTTAATAATAGGTTTTTTCCCCCTGCACAGATTGTTAGATTTAATATCAGCTGAAGGCTAAGCAATAATTTAATTCCCCATTGTCAAAAGCTACTTTGAGATGCTTCCCCTTCTGAGATGTGGATGATATCCTAAGCACTGGCTCCTAGGCCTTCTCCATGGCCATCTTCATGACACAGAGGTGGGGCTGGTAACTTGGGAATTCATTAGTCAGGGACATAGAAATAATACATAAAGCAAGCTGTAGGGAAACAATGCCGCTTTCTTTCTCGGGGTTTTACTCTATTTTATCATTTAAAAAGCAGAGAAAACTTTCAGGTTATAAAAGGAAACTGGCATGATTTCAGGGCGGGACCCGAAATGGAAAACCAGTTGCACTGTATGGAGGGATTTCTTTCCATCTCATTCTCAATGTTGTAAATGACAATGTTTCAATGGAACAAAACCATCACGTGTATGTGTCCTACGAGGCTCTATGGTGCATATCTCATTCCAAATGAGGGACTCTTAGTACTCACAGTGTCCACAGGGCACCCAGTTCATGACAAACCACCAGATGTTCAGCATGGACGCGTGGTGATAGACATGTAGGACGGTGATCTGGTGGTTGTTTTTACGGAGAATGAAGAAGAACGTGTCCATGAACTCAATAAGCTTAGAAAAGTAGTACCACCAGAGGACTCGAGTTATCTGTTGGAAAGAAAATACTCGGTGTAACCATATAGATTTGTATATGGGAATAAAGAAGAATAAATCAGCAGAAAGCATCCAAGCAATCATGTACTCTGCAGATACTGGGACAGTTGGCAATGCAGTCGTGCCAGTATCCAGGCTGAACATAATATTTACCGAGCACCAAACCATTTTGTTAGACGCTTGTAAAGTTGCATGTAAAGCAAACTATTTTCAAGGAAATCTCATCACTGTCCAACCAAGAGTGGTGGCATGTTAGAACAGGTAAGGCAGGGGAACATGTCCCATATGAGAAGCTCAGGACGGCACATGCCGCACAAACATAAGGCTGGTGATCTCGAATGGGGTCACTGACGTCCATACTAAAACTCCTTACATCGCTGCTTCACTATTGGCTGGGCAAGCAAAGCAAACGGTCACTTGTGTTATGATATCTCACACTAACAATATACAGACAATATTAAGTAGCCTTGTAAATACTTACCTGTGCTGAAACATGATGTGTTTTCCTATATTCATGCCTGAAGCCAAGTTCACTTAGGGTATGTGCACACATTGAGTATTTGCAGCAGATTTTTCTGCACCAAAACCCAGAGTGCTGGCAGGAAAAAGAGTTGCATTTTTTACAAGCATTTTTTCACATTCATTTGAATGGGTGAAAAAAATGCTAATTTTTTTTTACATGAGGCAGAAATGAAAAAAAAAATACTTTGATGGTTCAAATCTGCAAAAACATGTAATTTCATGCTGACCTCCAGGGAATTACATGTCTTCATGTACTCTCAATTAGGTCGCCAGAATAATGGAACTGCATGGATGGAACCACACAAGTTCACTTGGGGAAGTGTGGAATAGAAACATATATCACAGCTACTAATAATGATTACACAGCTCCTGTTATCACCCAGAAGATCGCAGTTCATCCTCGCTGACTGTATACTTATATTCTTATAGCTTGTTTAGCGGAACATAGAGGGGAAGATTATCACACTGTTTTACCAGCAGGAAGAAATGCTACTGTCTCAAGTTGATAATGTAATGCATTAGTGATAAAAGTAACAGAATGGAAGAAAGGAGAGTGAAATCTTAAATTCTAGATGGATCACAAAACATTAGAGCTGAACGGTTATAGTATGAGTGTGATAGACAACAAGGGGAGCGGTTCAGTGATTTAAAGAAAAATCTTTGGATTACTTCTTTAAGCATAGGTCTTTGGGTAACGACAGATAAGATGTGTTTTTTCATGTTGAATGTTAAATAAATGCTATTACCACCTATGGGTGATAGCACTCATCACCCCAAAGGTTATATAATAGCATCTATTTAACACACACACATACACACACATCATGAAAAGCTATAAAAGGCTCATGGTGTATTCATTCAATGGATGACATTATGCATGATGGGTGCCACTCCAAGTGACTGTTCAGTATACACAACGTCAGCTTTTCAAGACACACATGTTAAATGAAGTAAAAAAAGAAAAAAGTTACGCACACAGTAATACGCAGTTGTCAACTAAGCTGTTAGGTGACAATTTTGTTCTCAAGCTAAATCGTTGTGTTCTTCTGAGGCTAACTAGCAGAATTTTTGAATAAGCTCTGTATATGAATGGAGACAACAATATGGAATATCTTTAACCCCTTCCCGACCTTTGACGCATACGCTGCGTCATGAAAGTCGGTGCCATTCCGACCCATGACGCAGCATATGCGTCATGGAAAGATCGCGTCCCTGCAGATCGGGTGAAAGGGTTAACTCCCATTTCACCCGATCTGCAGGGACAGGGGGAGTGGTAGTTTAGCCCCTCGTGGCTACGATCGCTCTGATTGGCTGTTGAAAGTGAAACTGCCAATCAGAGCGATTTGTAATATTTCACCTAAAAAAATGGTGAAATATTACAATCCAGCTATGGCCGATGCTGCAATATCATCGGCCATGGCCGGACACACTAATGTGCACCCACCCCACCCCTCCGATCGCCCCCCCAGCCCCCCGATCTGTGGTCCGCTCCCCTCGGTCCTGTGCTCCGCTCCCCCGTCCTCCTGCCCGCTCCCCCCGTGCTCCAATCACACCCCCCGTGCTCCAATCAAACCCCCCGCGCTCCAATCAAACCCCCCCGCACTCCGATCCCACCCCCCGCACAGCGATCCCCCCCCGCACAGCGATCCCCCCGTGCTCCGATCCACCCGCCCGCACAGCGATCCCCCACTCCGTGCTCCAATCCACCCCCCGTGTTCCGATCCACCCCCCCGTGCTCTGACGCCCCCCCCCCCCCCGTGCCCTGATTTCCCCCCCCTTATACTTACCTGGCCTCCCGGGCACCGTCCGTCTTCTTTCCTGGGCGCCGCCATCTTCCAAAATGGCGGGCGCATGTGCAGTGCGCCCGCCGAATCTGCCGGCCGGCAGATTCGTTCCAGAGTGAATTTTGATCACTGAGATATAACCTATCTCAGTGATCAAAATAAAAAAAAAAGTAAATGACCCCCCCCCCCCCTTTGTCACCCCCATAGGTAGGGACAAAAAAAAAATATTTATTTTTTTTTCCACTAAGGTTGGGGTAAGAACTAGGGTTAGGGTTAGGGTTAGGGGTAGGGTTACGGTTAGGGGTAGGGTTAGGGGTAGGGTTAGGGTTAGGGTTTCGGTATGTGCACACGTATTCTGGTCCTCTGCGGATTTTTCCGCTGCGGATTTGATAAATCTGCAGTGCTAAACCGCTGCGGATTTACCGCATTTTTTCTGCGCATTTCAATGCGGTTTTACAAAAGCGATTTTCTATTTGAGCAGTTGTAAAACCGCTGCGGAATCCGCAGAAAGAAGTGACATGCTGCGGAATGTAAACCACTGTGTTTCCGTGCAGTTTTTCTGCAGCATGTGTACAGCGATTTTTGTTTCCCATAGGTTTGCATTGAACTGTAAACTCATGGGAAACTGCTGCGGATCCGCAGCGTTTTCCGCAGCGTGTGCACATACCTTTAGAATGTGCACACGGTGCGGAGCATAGCCCAGCAGAGTTCCATCAGGTTTACAGTACCATATAAACATATGGAAAGCCAAATCCGCTGTGCCCATGGTGCGGAAAATACCGCGCGGGAACGCTGCGTTGTATTTTCCGCAGCATGTCAATTCTTTGTGCGGATTCCGCAGCGTTTTACACCTGTTCCTCAATAGGAATCCGCAGGTGAAATCCGGACAAAAAACACTGGAAATCCGCGGTAAATCCGCAGGTAAAACGCAGTGCCTTTTACCCGTGGATTTTTCAAAAATGGTGCTGAAAAATCTCATACGAATCCGCAACGTGGGCACATAGCCTTAGGGCTAGGGTTGGGTTGGAATTAGGGTTGTGGTTAGGGTTAGGGGTGTGTTGTGGTTAGGGGTGTGTTGGGGTTAGGGTTGTGATTAGGGTTATGGCTACAGTTGGGATTAGGGTTAGGGGTGTGTTGGGGTTAGTGTTGGAGGTAGAATTGAGGGGTTACCACTGTTTAGGCACATCAGGGGTCTCCAAACGCAACATGGCGCCACCATTGATTCCAGCCAATCTTGTATTCAAAAAGTCAAATGGTGCTCCCTCACTTCCGAGCCCCGACGTGTGCCCAAACAGTGGTTTACCCCCACATATGGGGTACCAGCATACTCAGGACAAACTGCGCAACAATTACTGGGGTCCAATTTCTCCTGTTACCCTTGAGAAAATAAAAAATTGCTTGCTAAAACATCATTTTTGAGGAAAGAAAAATGATTTTTTATTTTCACGGCTCTGCGTTGTAAACGTCTGTGAAGCACTTGGGGGTTCAAAGTGCTCACCACATATCTAGATAAGTTCCTTGGGGGGTCTAGTTTCCAAAATGGGGTCACTTGTGGGGGGTTTCTACTGTTTAGGCACACCAGGGGCTCTGCAAACGCAACATGACGTCCGCAGACCGTTCCATCAAAGTCTGCATTTCAAAAGTCACTACTTCCCTTCTGAGCCCCGACGTGTGCCCAAACAGTGGTTTACCCCCACACATGGGGTATCAGCGTACTCAGGAGAAACTGGACAACAACTTTTGGGGTCCAATTTCTCCTGTAACCCTTGGGAAAATAAAAAATTCTGGGCTAAAAAATTATTTTTGAGGAAAGAAAACGTATTTATTATTTTCACGGCTCTGTGTTATAAACTTCTGTAAAGCACTTGGGGGTTGAAAGTGCTCACCACATATCTAGATAAGTTCCTTTGGGGGTCTAGTTTCCAAAATGGGGTCACTTGTGTGGGGTTTCTACTGTTTAGGCACACCAGGGGCTCTGCAAACGCAACGTGACGCCCGCAGACCATTCCATCAAAGTCTGCATTTCAAAAGTCACTACTTCCCTTCTGAGCCCCCACGTGTGCCCAAACAGTGGTTTACCCCCACACATGGGGTATCAGCGTACTCAGGAGAAACTGGACAACAACATTTGTGGTCCAATTTCTCCTGTAACCCTTGGGAAAATAAAAAATTCTGGGCTAAAAAATTATTTTTGAGGAAAGAAAACGTATTTATTATTTTCACTGCTCTGTGTTATGAACTTCTGTGAAGCACTTGGGGGTTCAAAGTGCTCACCTTACATCTAGATAAGTTCCTTTCGGGGTCTAGTTTCCAAAATGGGGTCACTTGTGGGGGGTTTCTACTGTTTAGCCACATCAGGGGCTCTGCAAACGCAACGTGACGCCCGCAGAGCATTCCATCAAAGTCTGCATTTCAAAAGTCACTACTTCCCTTCTGAGCCCCCACGTGTGCCCAAACAGTGGTTTACCCCCACACATGGGGTATCAGCGTACTCAGGAGAAACTGGACAACAACATTTGTGGTCCAATTTCTCCTGTAACCCTTGGGAAAATAAAAAATTCTGGGCTAAAAAATTATTTTTGAGGAAAGAAAACGTATTTATTATTTTCACTGCTCTGTGTTATGAACTTCTGTGAAGCACTTGGGGGTTCAAAGTGCTCACCTCACATCTAGATAAGTTCCTTTCGGGGTCTAGTTTCCAAAATGGGGTCACTTGAGGGGGGTTTCTACTGTTTAGCCACATCAGGGGCTCTGCAAACGCAACGTGACGCCCGCAGAGCATTCCATCAAAGTCTGCATTTCAAAACGTCACTACTTCACTTCCGAGCCCCAGCATGTGCCTAAACAGTGGTTTACCCCCACATATTTTTTTTTATATTCATGGCTCTGCGTTATAAACTTCTGTGAAGCACTTGAGGGTTCAAAGTGCTCACCACACATCTAGATTAGTTCCTTTGGGGGTCTAGTTTCCAAAATGGGGTCACTTGTGGGGGAGCTCCATTGCATAGGCACACAGGGGCTCTCCAAATGCGACATGGTGTCCGCTAACAAATGGAGCTAATTTTCCATTCAAAAAGTCAAAAGGCGCGCCTTCCCTTCTGAGCCCTGCCGTGTGCCCAAACAGTGGTTTACCCCCACATATGAGGTATTGGCGTACTCGGGAGAAATTGCTCAACAAATTTTAGATCCATTTTATCCTATTGCCCATGTGAAAATGAAAAAATTGAGGCGAAAAGAAATTTTTTGTGAAAAAAAAGTACTTTTTCATTTTTACGGATCAATTTGTGAAGCACCTGAGGGTTTAAAGTGCTCACTAGGCATCTAGATAAGTTCCTTAGGGGGTCCAGTTTCCAAAATGGGGTCACTTGTGGGGGAGCTCCAATGTTTAAGCACACAGGGTCTCTCCAAACGCGACATGGTGTCCGCTAACGATGGAGATAATTTTTCATTCAAAAAGTCAAATGGCGCTCCTTCCCTTCCGAGCCTAACCATGTGCCCAAACAGTGGTTTACCCCCACAAGTGAGGTATCGGTGTGCTCAGGAGAAATTGCCAAACAAATTTTAGGATCCATTTTATCCTGTTGTCCATGTGAAAATGAAAAAATTGAGGCTAAAAGAATTTTTTTTGTGAAAAAATAGTACTTTTTCATTTTTACGGATCAATTTGTGAAGCAGCTGGGGGTTTAAAGGGCTCACTATGCATCTAGATAAGTTCCTTGGGGCGTCTAGTTTCCAAAATGGGGTCACTTGTGGGGGAGCTCCAATTTTTAGGCACACGGGGGCTCTCCAAACTTGACATGGTGTCCGCTAAAGAGTGCAGCCAATTTTTCATTCAAAAAGTCAAATGGCGCTCCTTCCCTTCCAAGCCCTGCCGTGCGCCCAAACAGTGGTTTACCCCCACATATGAGGTATCAGCGTACTCAGGACAAATTGGAAAACAACTTTCGTGGTTCAGTTTCTCCTTTTACCATTGGGAAAATACAAAAATTGTTGCTGAAAAATCATTTTTGTGACTAAAAAGTTAAATGTTCATTTTTTCCTTCCATGTTGCTTCTGCTGCTGTGAAGCACCTGAAGGGTTTATAAACTTCTGGAATGTGGTTTTGTGCACCTTGAGGAGTGCAGTTTTTAGAATGGTGTCACTTTTGGGTATTTTCAGCCATATAGACCCCTCAAACTGACTTCAAATGTAAGGTGGTCCCTAAAAAAAAATGGTTTTGTAAATTTCGTTGTAAAAATGAGAAATCGCTCGTCAAATTTTAACCCTTATAACTTCCTAGCAAAAAAAAATTTTGTTTCCAAAATTGTGCTGATGTAAAGTAGACGTGTGGGAAATGTTATTTATTAACTATTTTGTGTCACATACCTCTCTGGTTTAACAGAATAAAAATTCAAAATGTGAAAATTGCGAAATTTTCAAAATTTTCGCCAAATTTCTGTTTTTATCACAAATAAACGCAGAATATATATATATATATATACACACACATACATACATGTACATTTTACTAGGACGTGTTTGCTTCTTCTGCTTTTATCAGGCAGTTATGTAGTTATGTAACAACATGTGCAATGCTTATGTAATGGCGAGTTGTGTACATAGCTAGAGTTTATCATATGAATGGGTCAGTGCCGAAGTTCCCTAAATGGCATTAACCCTTTAATGATCGCCTTTTAAAGGGGCTTCTTTACGACCCTGAGGATCAAGAGAGTAAAAACAGGAGAAAATTCAGCAGGATTCAATTTATATATGAGAGCGGACATTCTGCTGCAGCAGCCGAGATAGGTTTTAGCACCGATCACGATTAGCACCCCATACATGCCATTAGCAGTTGTGGCAGCGGCATCTACTGTAGATGGTTAGCAGAGGGAGAGTTCTCTCACTGTAACCTTATTGGGACACTGTGATCACGATCACACCCGATCATTGCCATGGCACTCCAAATCCAAGTAATGGTCTGGTCTAATAGGTTGTGTCTGCCTAGGGTCACATGAGCGTATGAAAAAAAAAAAAAGAAAAAAAAATTGGGTCAGATCTTCCTCCAGAAAAATGGGATGATTTTTTTCCTCACTTGTCTTCCGTGTGCTGTCCCTATACAATCCGTTTTTCATTCAGTAGCTATTAATCACTTACAGGACCATTTACACTTTCCTGTTACAGAACTGCAATGTATCCGTAAATATCGGATGCCATCTTGATGGTCCTTAGGGCATCCAATTTTTCCTCATGGCCATCTGATTTTGGAGTAAAATCAATTGATACTGTAATTTTTTTCTCAAGGAAAATACAGCCAAGAAAAAAACACAGATCTGCACTACCTCATTGAATAACAGTGGTCAGCGTGCAATCCTTTTTTTTTTTATCGAGCACACTCATCCGAGTTATACATTCGTGTGAGCGGACCCTCAGTGTGAAACTGATCGGTCTCATACACCGATACAAGTTACTATACAATACCCAGATAGATTAGCGAAATTAGGATTATTTAGTCTAGAAAAAAAGACGACTGAGGGGCGATCTAATAACCATGCATAAGTATATAAGGGGACAATACAAATATCTCACTGAGGATCTGTTTATACCAAGGAAGGTGACGGGCATAAGGGGGCATTGTGTGCGTCTGGAGGAGAGAAGGTTTTTCCACCAACATAGAAGAGGATTCTTTACTGTTAGGGCAGTGAGAATCTGGAATTCCTTGCCTGAGGAGGTGGTGATGGCGAACTCAGTCGAGGGGTTCAAGAGAGGTCTGGATGTCTTCCTGGAGCAGAACAATATTGTATCATACAATTAGGTTCTGTAGAAGGACGTAGATCTGGGGATTTATTATGATGGAATATAGGCTGAACTGGATGGACAAATGTCTTTTTTCGGCCTTACTAACTATGTTACTATGTTACCATGTTCCAAATTATTATGCAAATGATATTTTTCTTGGATTTTCCTAAATGGTCGGTGAAAATGACAGTCAGTCTAATAAAAGTCATCACCCATTAGAGTATACATCGAATTTTATTGAAGAAACCTCCCAATGATAACAGTATAATCTCCAAAATTAATTGATATGTTTTAAAGAACTGAAAATGCTCATTTGTGGAATTTGCAGCATTAGGAGGTCACATTCACTGAACAACAAAGCTATTTAACTCCAAAACATCCTAACAGGCCAAGTTACATGTTAACATAGGAACCCTTCTTTGATATCACCTTCACAATTTTTGCATCCATGGAATTTGTGAGTTTTTGGAGAGTTTATGTTTGTATTTCTTTGCATGAAGTCCGAATAGCCTCCCAGAACCGCTGTTTTGATGTGAACTGCCTCCCACCCTCATAGATCTTTTTCTTGAAGATACTCCAAAGGTTCTCTGTACGGTTGAGGTCAGGGGAAGATGGTGGCCACACCATGAGTTTATCTCCTTTTATGCCCATAGCAGCCAATGACTCAGAGGTATTCTTTGCAGCATGAGATGGGGCATTGTCATGCATGAAGATGATTTTGCTCCTGAAGGCACATTTCTGCTTTTTATACCATGGAAGAAAGTTGTCAGTCAGAAACCATTTACTTTGCAGAGGTAATTTTCACACCTTCAGGAACCTTAAAGTGTCCTACCAGCTGTTTCCCCATGATTCCAGCCCAAAACATGACTCCTCTACCTCCTTGCTGACGTCGCAGCCTTGTTGGGACATTGTGGCCATCCACCAACCATCCACTACTCCATCCATCTGGACCATCCAGGGTTGCTCGACACTCATCAGTAAACAAGACTATTTGAAAATTAGTCTTCATGTATGTCTGGGCCCACTGCAACCGTTTCTGCTTGTGACCACTGTTTAGGGGTGGCTGAATAGTAGGTTTATGCACCACAACAAGCCTTTTAAGTATCCTACACCTTGAGGTTTGAGGGACTCCAGAGGCACCAGCAACTTCAAATAACTGTTTGCTGCTTTGTAATGGTATTTTGGCAGCTGCTCTCTTAAAGGGAAGGTGCCACCAGTTTTCTTGCATTTTGTTTTTTTGTGAAATTAAGCTTAAAATAGTAATTAAAATGTATTAATGCAATGTTTGCACTGTTTTCTACAAATATACGTTACATATTTACCACTAGGGGGAGCATTTTCCGTTTTAGACCTAAAGCAGCTATAGTAAGATTTAGCAGCTCTGCCCCAGGTATATTAGACCAGGGGTCCCCAACTCCAGTCCTCAAGGCCCACCAACATGTCATGTTTTCAGGATTTCCTTAGTTTTGCCCAGGTAATAATTGCACCACCTGTGCAATGCAAAGGAAATCCTGAAAACATGACCTGTTGGTGGGCCTTGAGGACTGGAGTTGGGGACCTCTGTATTAGACCACCCAAAAGGGGAGGGAAATGGTGATGTCAGCAGTTACTGCCCCAATTTTGCTTCTAACAGTAAGAATGAAGAGCAGCATCACAGGGCAGCACCATTTTGTGTGTGACTGCCCTGTGACCTGCTATTACCAGCAGTTACTGCATCAGAGGCACAGCTTGTTTACAGAGGAGCAGAACACAGTGGACTCAGCAGCATTTTTTGTGACTAACATTCTTGCCATTCCCCTTCCCCCACCTTAATCCCTGTCCTGTCAGTTGCCCTGCTCTCTCTCCAGGTGTCAGCTCCCTCTCTGCAGGCTGTGAGTGCAGCTTATGGGAGATCACAGGGACTGTGTGTGAGGGGGAGGGGGAGACATGGCAGGAGAAACACACAGGGCAGCTTGTGAGGAGCAGAGGACGTGCCTGCCTGGAGTACAGAGGAGCAGTGAGGGCTTCTGTCCTGTGATAGAGAGCACAGGGCTATAATAAAATGGCAGCTAGTCACACCTACAGCAGTGAGTTGTGCAGCCCACAGAGGCGTGCCCAGCTCACTGCTAATGCTGCTGCAATGTTACAGATAGGGTCCGTGCTGGTCTATTATCTCCTATGTCCATGGGGTGCCGTAATCTGACACTGATAGGGCCCTGCTACTGCTGCAAAACCAAGATGTCAGCCCCAGTGCATTCTTTAAACTCATAACACATGAAATCTGTTTCACATGCATTTCAAACTTGCTTATAGCAGCATGTTATGCTACATTACAGTGATTTATTAATGACCTACAAACGCGGTACCTTCCCTTTAATCCCATGAATTTGTCTGGCAGAAACCTTCCTCATTATGCCATTATCTGCATGAACTGTCTGTGCTCTGTTTCAGTCACAAATCTCTTCACAGTATGATGATCACTCTTAAAGGGAACCTGTCACCCCGTTTTTTGAGATTGAGCTATAAATACTGTTAAATAGGGCCTGCGCTGTGTGTTCCTATAGTGTATGTAGTGTACCCCGATCCCCCATGTATGCTGAGAAATAACTTACCAAAGTCGCCGTTTTCGCCTGTCAATCAGGCTGGTCAGGTCGGGAGGGCGTGGTGACATCGGTGGTTCTTCCTCAGCTTTACGTTGGTGGCGTAGTGGCGTAGTGGTGAAGACACAGCGCGCGATCTGCGCTGTAATCCCTTGCATCGGTGGGGGCGGCCATCTTCCTGGGGCCGCGCGTGCGCAGATCGAGTGCTCTGCTGCACGGGGCTTCAGGAAAATGGCCGCGGGATGCCGCGCGTGCGCATTAGAGATCGCGGCGGCCATTTTCCCAAAGCCGAGTTTGCATCTCGGCTTTGGGAAAATGGCCGCCGCGATCTCTAATGCGCACGCGCGGCATCCCGCGGCCATTTTCCTGAAGCCCCGTGCAGCAGAGCACTCGATCTGCGCACGCGCGGCCCCAGGAAGATGGCCGCCCCCACCGATGCAAGGGATTACAGCGCAGATCGCGCGCTGTGTCTTCACCACTACGCCACCAACGTAAAGCTGAGGAAGAACCACCGATGTCACCACGCCCTCCCGACCTGACCAGCCTGATTGACAGGCGAAAACGGCGACTTTGGTAAGTTATTTCTCAGCATACATGGGGAATCGGGGTACACTACATACACTATAGGAACACACAGCGCAGGCCCTATTTAACAGTATTTATAGCTCAATCTCAAAAAACGGGGTGACAGGTTCCCTTTAAGTTTTCATGAAATATCTAATGTTTTCATACCTTGTCCAAGGCATTGCACTATTTAATGCTTTATTGCTTGAAACCTGTGGCCTGCTTAATAATGTGGAACATCATTTTTAAGTAGTTTTCCTTTAATTAGAATCACCTGGAAAACTAATTATCACATGTGTTTAAGATTGATTTCAGTGATCCATTGAGCCCTGAGGGTACCGTCACACTATACGATTTACCTACGATCACGACCAGCGATATGACCTGGCCGTGATCGTAGGTAAATCGTAGTGTGGTCGCTGGGGAGCTGTCACACAGACAGCTCTCCAGCGACCAACGATGCCGAGGTCCCTGGGTAACCAGGGTAAACATCGGGTAACTAAGCGCAGGACAGCGCTTAGTTACCCGATGTTTACCCTGGTTACAAGCGTTAAACTAAAAAAAACAAACAGCACATACTTACATTCTGGTGTCCGTCAGGTCCCTTGCCGTCTGCTTCCCGCACTGTGACTGCCGGCCGTAAAGTGAAAGCAGAGCACAGCGGCTGTGCTTTCACTTTCACTTTACGGCCGGCAGTCAGTGAGTGCGGGAAGCAGACTGCAAGGGACCTGACGGACACCAGAATGTAAGTATGTGCTGTTTTTTTTTTTTTAGTTTAACGCTTGTAACCAGGGTAAACATCGGGTAACTAAGCGCGGTCCTGCGCTTAGTTACCCGATGTTTACCCTGGTTACAAGCGAACGCATAGCTGGATCGCATCGCTAGATCGGTGTCACACACACCGATCTAGCGATGACAGCGGGAGATCCAGCGATGAAAGAAAGTTCCATACGATCTGCTACGACGTACGATTCTCAGCAGGATCCCTGATCGCTGCTGCGTGTCAGACACAGTGATATCGTAACGATATCGCTGGAACGTCACGAATCGTACCGTCGTAGCGATCGAAATGTTATAGTGTGACGGTACCCTGAGACACAAGTTTATTTGAAACACAAAACAATTAAATCTTTATGACACTTAAATCCAATTTGCATAATAATTTTGAACAGTGTACACTGCAGTAAAGAATTAAGGTACCTTCACACTGAGCGACGCTGCAGCGATCCAGACAACGATCCGGATTGCTGCAGCGTCGCTGTTTGGTCGCTGGAGAGCTGTCACACAGACAGTTCTCCAGCGACCAACGATGCCGGTAACCAGGGTAAACATCGGGTTACTAAGCGCAGGGCCGCGCTTAGTAACCCGATGTTTACCCTGGTTACCAGCGTAAAAGTAAAAAAAAAAAAAAACACTTCATACTTACCTTCTGCTGTGCCTCTCTGCACTGTGAGCGCCAGCCGGAAAGCAGAGCGGTGACGTCACCGCTGTGCTTTCCGGCCGCTGTGCTTACATAGGGCAGAGAAGCAGAGCGCCGAGGGACAGACAGCGGAAGGTAAGTGTGAAGTGTTTTTTTTTTTTTACTTTTACGCTGGTAACCAGGGTAAACATCGGGTTACTAAGCGCGGCCCTGCGCTTAGTAACCCGATGTTTACCCTGGTTACCGGTGAAGACATCGCTGAATCGGTGTCACACACGCCGATTCAGCGATGTCAGCGGGAGAGCCAGCGACGAAATAAAGTTCTGGCCCTCTATCCCCCACCAAGGACATCACAGCAGGATCCTGATCGCTGCTGCGTGTCAAACTGAACGATATCGCTAGCCAGGACGCTGCAACGTCACGGATCGCTAGCGATATCGTTCAGTGTGACGGTACCTTTATTGCAGTACATGAAATCAGCAAACTGTAAAATATTCAATTCCTGTATTAGGATTAGTCCAGGATGTAAAAAAAATAAATACGGTAAATAAAAGAAACCTTAAATTTGAAAAATAGACAAAAAAAAAAAAAAAAAAGCAAAAAAACTTTTTTCCACAAAAAAAAAACAGCTTTTGTATGAAAACAAAAACAAAAAATTACACATAATTGGTATCGCCACATCCAGAACCACCTGAACTATAAATTAACCCTTTCACGATGAAGCCAGTTTTCACTTTTCTGACAAGCCCAATTTTTAAAATCTGACTTTTTAGGAAGTAATAACTATCGTCTGAAATGCTTCCACATATCCTAGAGATTCGGAAAAAGTTTTTTATCACATGTTGTACTTTATGATAATGGTAAATTTAGGTCCATAAGATCTGCATTTATTTCAGAGATTTAAAGTCGGAGTCGGTGTCCATTTTGGTGGAGTTGGTAAAAAATGGACGGGTACCAGGGCTGTGGAGTCGACTCAGATTCCTAAAATATATAATACATTTGGTACAGTACAGTAGTACAACGCAGGATTTGCTGTAAATTTTTTCATAACAATTTGGAAAAGTTATGAAATGTCCTATAAATGTCTGTTCTGTTCCTGATGTAAGGATCTCGGCTTTTAGTGGAGATGAATCTGTGCTGCACTTTATTTACATGCTCAGTAGTGAGGCAGGGCTATGGGATCGGTATTATAAAAGGTCCTATAAATGTCTGTTCTGTTCCTGATGTAAGGATCTCGGCTTTTAGTTAGGATGAATCTGTACTGCACTTTGTGTACATGCTCAGTAGTGACCAGTTCTGTGAGGTCAGTCTTATGAAATGTCCTATAAATGTCTGTTCTGTACCTGATCAAAGGATTTTGACTTTTAGTGGAGATGAATCTGTGCTGCACTTTATGTACATGCTCAGTAGTGACCAGTGTTGTGGAGCCAGTGTTATGAAATGTCCTATAAATGTCTGTTCTGTTCCTGATGTAAGGATCTCTGCTCTTAGTTGAGATGAATCTGTGCTGCACTTTATGTACATGCTAAGTAGTGAGGCAGTGCTTGGGAGTTAGAGTTGTGCATTAGGAAAATTGAGGAGTCAGAGGTTCAGCTTACCAACTCCTCAGCCCTGGCCGGTACGTCACAATGATGTGATCATTGTGCACGTGTGCAGGACTTTTTGCGGCCAATTCTGCTGGTAAAAAACGGACATGTTGGAGTGTTTTGTCCATGGAACACGGTACGTGGAAACACACCGACGTGTGCAGACCCAACACACAGCCAAATGCATAAAGTGCATACAGCACTATAAAAGATTAAGGACCTCTAGAATGTAAGCCCGCAAGGGCAGGGTCCTCTCCCCTCTGTATCAGTCTGTAATTGTTAGTTTACTTACTGTAAGCGATATCTGTAATTTTTATGTCACCCCTTCTCATGTACAGCACTATGGAATCAATGGTGCTATATACATAAATAATAATAGCAATCAGATCCTCTAGGTCACGCATGTAGTATCATCACCCATGTGTATTAATCCACATCTGGAGTAAATGCTCTATGTGCACAAAGAAATTAAGTGTGGTGTCATAAACATAGAGGAGGAGTGGAATTACCACAGTAATGAAATGACCAACTAATAATGCTCTCAATGGTAACACCAGGGTAGTAAATCAAATACTTATCTGGAGTAGTCAGCCAGATTCAATAATAAAGGTTCACAGATATTAATAAATCCCAGACCCTTGATAGAGGTCACATATACCCGTTCCCAACTGTTTCCCCCCAGGAGTAATGGGGTTCATCAGGGGATCTGATCAGGGGCCAGCTAGACAGGCTGAATACATGTGGGGATTCCCTAGCAACCAGGCATTCCTCACATGTATTCAAGCTGTCTAGCAGCTTTATCGACAAAAACTAAATCTCCGAGCACTTCCAAATACTCGGAGACCACCTGAGCATGCTCGGGAAAACCCGAGCAACGAGTATACTCGCTAAATCACTAGTTAGCACTAGAATTGAGTACTGGTCCAGTCCTACGTGGCAGAGACCATGGCAATCTCCCTTCTGCATCTGGAGGATGATAGGAATGGCTCTTGACCAGGGCAGAGCAAATCTTTTTGCTCATCTCTAATCATACTCAATATTTTCTAAAGGCATGTTGCATGTGTGTGCTGTCTGATAAAATTCACAGAAGTATGGGACCTAAAGTAAATCTGATCACAAAGTCATACATTCTACATTTGTTCTTTTTCCTGCGGCCTCCTATGATTATCTAGTAGAGTTAGTTGCTAAACAACAAAGTAATTTGCTATTTGGCTGGGTTTCAGACATGTGCACCTTCCAAGAGCGCTCATACTGACGGGTGATTAATTAAATTCAGTTGGCACAGTGCCACCTTGACAACTACTGCACGCAAATGAATGATTTGGTTCTGAAATGGAAAAGACTACAAAGGACTAATGTAGTAGCATAGGTTCAATTAAGATGGAGCTCTACTAGAAAGCTCAAGCCCATGTTTCTCTGGTTCTTGTGGGCAGCAATGTGGGATTCTTCCGCGCTTCTACAATCCCACTTGCGCCCTGCTAGTAGCAAGAACTGTATGAACTTGTCTTACTTCAGTCTCCTAAAGTCTAAGCAGACATTGTTGAACCACATAGTAATCTGCACCTTCCTACACGAAGAAGGTCAGGAGCTTAGATTTGGTCAACCCCAGAGACGTCAAGAAGGGGATGTGTGATTTTTTTACGTCACGGAGGACATTTGCAGAAACTCGCCATGTGCTTGTAATGTTCTGCTTATCAGCTGAAGTGTTTGGGAAGAAAGTGCAGAGTCAGATAATGGCTGTCTGGGAATCCGCATTGCTTAGAACTTGGCGAGGATGATTCCCCGTGGGTCAGACAGGAAAGCAGCCATTAGTTCACACCATTTCATCGCTTGTACGCAGCTTTCCTTTTGATACATATATCAGGTATTCAGTGATTGCATCATTTCTAATGAGCATTTTATCTATGACCGGAATAGTCCCAGGCAGTAACTGGGCACACTGCCTGCAGCCTGTGAAAATTGTACTTTGCATGAAGTGACATGAAAATCATATGAGGCCAGCGTAGAATCACATGCCACAAGTTATTGCTCCATATTTGATTTCCAGTAAATTAAACAGATGAGAAGGGTAATCTAACAAACCCATCTGTTAAAGAAAAAACTAGAATACTGTATTAAAGCATATTAAAAGTCATAAACAAAATTGTCTACTCACCTTCATGTCGGCGTCACCGCCACTGTGCGTGTCCTGGCAGAAAAAGTTGTAGCTTCCTTGCCATACTCCTGTGACCAGCTAAAAAAGAACAAAATGTAAGATACACAGGAAGACAAGGATACAAAATGTGAGAATGTTTTGTGCAATTAGTGCTCTGACCCCAGCACTAGGGATAGCAGGGAAGGAGCGCCACACACTATTCATTCCCTGCCATATACTGGGACTGCACTATTTACTACAGCACCTTCATGCATGGGGGTACTAAGGCCCGGTTTCATCATTTCCACTATTTACCGTAATTTTTTTCTTGCCCTGTGGTTTTCATTGACATTATTCATTAAACACTTCAAAATGGAGAACGCGATTTTACTTCTTGTGTCACGCTTAGCAGAATACTTGCTGAAATTTCTGCGACAGAAAATCCATTCTACTAATCTGAATAGGGTTATTTCTGCAGAGTTTGCATCTATTTCTGGAAACCCCATTTAGGCTTGAGATAGTCACTAAATAATTTGCTGAGTGTGAGTATACACCCATTAATGGAACTCAAAGAAGGGCTTCAATTGTTTATTGTTCAGAATGATGATTCTTGAATGAACCAGCACAACCATTAATAGAGGCTACCTCCTGTAGCTGTGCTATTCCAGCCATGTTGGAACTGTGGTTCCCAGAGAAGGACACGACTTATGTCAGCAGCAGCTCATCAATGTCGCGCGTGCGCAGATGGAGATCGCGGCGGCCATTTTCCTGAAGCCGAGATGCGAACTCGGCTTCAGGAAAATGGCCGCCGCGATCTCCATCTGCGCACGCGCGGCATCCCGCGGCCATTTTCCTGAAGCCCCGGGAAGCTGAGAAGTACCATCTGCGCAAGCGCGACCTCACAAAGATGGCCACGCCCACCAATAAACAGCGGAATAGCGCAGATCGCGCTTTTTTCCTTCACCTGCGCACTGGATTCGCCTGCTGGGCATGCACAGACCACTACGCCACCAACGGAGATCTGGGGGAGAAACAGCGCTGTCACCACACCCATATGACCTGACCAGCGTGAGTGACAGCCCAAAACGGCGACTTTACAAAGGTATTTCGGCAGCATAGGTGGGGAATAAAGGCTCCAAAAATACACTAATTTAAAGCACAGCTCTGCCCCTATTTAGCGCTATTTTTATATCATCTTGAAAAAACGGGGTGACAGGTTCCTTTTAAAGGGACTCTGTCACCTGAATTTGGCGGGACTGGTTTTGGGTCATATGGGCGGAGTTTTCGGGTGTTTGATTCACCCTTTCCTTACCCGCTGGCTGCATGCTGGCTGCAATATGGGATTGAAGTTCACTCTCTGTCCTCCATAGTACACGCCTGCACAAGGCAATCTTGCACAGCGCAGGCGTGTACTATGGAGGACAGAGAATGAACTTCAATCCAATATTGCAGCCAGCATGCAGCCAGCGGGTAAGGAAAGGGTGAATCAAACACCCGAAAACTCCGCCCATATGACCCAAAACCAGTCCCGCCAAATTCAGGTGACAGGTTCCCTTTAAATAAAAAAGAACCTGTGCATGTTTGGTGTCTGCAAACTCATAATGACCTGGAGAATCATAATGGCAGGTCAGTTTTAGCATCTTGTAAACATTGTAAAAAAAACAACAAAAATAACAATTGCACTCTTTTTTGCAATTCCACTGCACTTGGAATTTTATTCCCTTTTTGAAGAACACTAAAAGGTAAAACCAGTGTTGTCGCTCAAAAGTATAACTTGTCCTGCAAAAAAAAAAAAAAGTTATAGGAAGAAAGGGAGCAAAACCGGAAAATCTCAAGGTGGTGAAGGGGTTAAGCAAGAGGCACCACTAACGAAACAACACCATGAAGACCAAGGAGATCTCTAAGGGTATGTTCACACGTTCCTGATTTCCATCCTTTTTTTTTTCAGGACTGAAACCGCAGCTCTTGGCAGAAAATGCAGGTCCTTTTTTTGTGCTTTTATGGTGCGTTTTTTGATGCGTTTTTTGATCCTTTTTTTTATGCAGTTTTCTATGCAGAGTCTGTGTGTTTTCTAGGAAGTTTTTTAGGGTTAAAATGGCTGAAAATACCCTAACCCTACCCCTAACCCTATTCTAACCTTAGTGGAAAAAAAAAAAAAAATTCTTAATTTTTTTATTGTCCCTACCTATGGGGGTGACAAAGGGGGGGAGGGTGTCATTTACTATTTTTTTATTTTGATCACTGAGATCTCAGTGATCAAAATGCACTTTGGAACGAAACTGCCGGCCGACAGATTCGGCGGGCGCACTGCGCATGCGCCCGCCATTTTGCAAGATGGCGGCACCCAGGGAGAAGACGGCCGGACGGACATCGGGAGGCCGGGTAAGTATAAGGGGGGGAGATTAGGGCACGGGGGGGAGGGGGGGGCATCGGAGCACGGGGGGGGGCATCGGAGCACGGGGGAGGGGCATCGGAGCACGGGGGGCATCGGAGCATGGGGGGTGGGATCGGGGCAGCCACACTCCGCCCACGCACTTCCGCCCGCTTCCCCGCACTTCCTGCTGCAGCGGTTCGGCACCACAAACCGCAATAAAACCCGCAGATATATTTTTGATCTGCGGGTTTTACTGCGGGTTTGACCTCACAATGGAGATCTATGGGTGCAGAACCGCTGCGGCTCCGAAAAAAGAAGTGACATGGTACTTCTTTTTTCCCGCAGCTATTCAGCGCGGCTTTTTTTTTGAAATTCAGGAACATGTGCACAGCGGTTCCTGTTTTCCATAGGGTACATTGTACTGTACCCTGCATGGAAAACAGCTGCGGAACCGCAGCGGCAAAAACGCTGCGGTTCCGCAGTAAAAAACGCACTGTGTGAACATGGCCTAAACAAGTCAGGGACAAAGTTGTTAGGAAGTACAAGTCAAAGTTGGGTTATAAAAGATATCCCTATCTCTGATGATCCCTCAGAGCAACATCAAATCCATTATAATCAAAAGGAAAAAACATGGTACCACAACAAACCTGCCAAGAGAGGGTTGCCCACCAGAACACTCAGCTGGGGCAAAGAGGGCATTAATCAGAGAGGCAGTACAGAGACCAAAAGGTAACCCTCAAGGAGCTGCAGAGTTCCTCAGCAGGGAATGAAGTATCTGTCCACATAACCACAATAAGAGGTACACTTCAAAAAAGTGGCCTTTATGGAAGAGTGGGCAGAAAAAAGAAGTCTTTACTTATACAAAAATTGTAAGGTTCGTTTTGAGTTTGCCAAAATTATGGAGGAAGGTTCTGCTGTCAGAAATATTTAACTCTTTGGAAACAAGACAAAGACAAGGTGTAGATGTATGGTGTGAAATACAGGGATATGAATGAGCAAAACCTGTTTCAGTCTGTCAGTGATTTGACACTGGGACGGAGATTCACCTTCCAACAAGACAATGACCGAAAGTATACTGCTAAATCAATATGAGAATGATTTAAGGGAAAACCTGTAAAATATTTTGGAGTGGACTAGTCAAAGCCAAAAACGAAATCCAATTTAGAATCTGTGGTCAGACTTGATGATTGCTGTTGACATGTAACTTGAAGGAGCTGGAAGAATGGGTAAAAATCCCAGTGGAAAGATGTGGAAAGCTCATAGAGACTTATCCAAAGAGGCTTGAGGCTGCAATTGCCCCATAAGGAGGATCTACATAGCACTGACTTTAGAGGGGTGAATAGTTATGCACACAGACATTTTCACTTATTTTGTCCTATTTGTTGTTTGCTTCTCAATAAAATGAAAGTACACAGTGTAGGGACCTGTGCTACTATACATGAGAATGGCCACTAAACAGTGTAGGGAGCTGTGCTACTATACCTGAGAATGGCCACTACACAGTGTAGGGAGCTGTGCTACTATACCTGAGAATGGCCACTACACAGTGTAGGGGGCTGTGCTACTATACATGAGAATGGCCACTAAACAGTGTAGGGAGCTGTGCTACTATACCTGAGAATGGCCACTACACAGTGTAGGGAGCTGTGCTACTATACCTGAGAATGGCCACTACACAGTGTAGGGGGCTGTGCTACTATACCTGAGAATGGCCACTACACAGTGTAGGGAGCTGTGCTACTATACCTGAGAATGGCCACTACACAGTGTAGGGGGCTGTGCTACTATACATGAGAATGGCCACTAAACAGTGTAGGGAGCTGTGCTACTATACCTGAGAATGGCCACTACACAGTGTAGGGGGCTGTGCTGCTATACCTGAGAATGGCCACTACACAGTGTAGGGAGCTCTGCTGCTATACCTGAGAATGGCCACTACACAGTGTAGGGAGCTGTGCTGCTATACATGAGAATGGCCACTACACAGTGTAGGGAGCTGTGCTACTATACCTGAGAATGGCCACTACACAGTGTAGGGAGCTGTGCTACTATACCTGAGAATGGCCACTACACAGTGTAGGGGGCTGTGCTACTATACATGAGAATGGCCACTAAACAGTGTAGGGAGCTGTGCTACTATACCTGAGAATGGCCACTACACAGTGTAGGGAGCTGTGCTACTATACCTGAGAATGGCCACTACACAGTGTAGGGGGCTGTGCTACTATACCTGAGAATGGCCACTACACAGTGTAGGGAGCTGTGCTGCTATACCTGAGAATGGCCACTACACAGTGTAGGGGGCTGTGCTACTATACATGAGAATGGCCACTAAACAGTGTAGGGAGCTGTGCTACTATACCTGAGAATGGCCACTACACAGTGTAGGGAGCTGTGCTACTATACCTGAGAATGGCCACTACACAGTGTAGGGGGCTGTGCTACTATACCTGAGAATGGCCACTACACAGTGTAGGGAGCTGTGCTACTATACCTGAGAATGGCCACTACACAGTGTAGGGAGCTGTGCTGCTATACCTGAGAATGGCCACTACACAGTGTAGGGGGCTGTGCTGCTATACCTGAGAATGGCCACTACACAGTGTAGGGGGCTGTGCTGCTATACCTGAGAATGGCCACTACACAGTGTAGGGAGCTGTGCTACTATACCTGAGAATGGCCACTACACAGTGTAGGGAGCTGTGCTACTATACCTGAGAATGGCCACTACACAGTGTAGGGAGCTGTGCTACTATACCTGAGAATGGCCACTACACAGTGTAGGGAGCTGTGCTGCTATACCTGAGAATGGCCACTACACAGTGTAGGGAGCTGTGCTACTATACCTGAGAATGGCCACTACACAGTGTAGGGAGCTGTGCTACTATACCTGAGAATGGCCACTACACAGTGTAGGGAGCTGTGCTACTATACCCGAGAATGGCCACTACACAGTGTAGGGAGCTGTGCTGCTATACCCGAGAATGGCCACTACACAGTGTAGGGGGCTGTGCTGCTATACCTGAGAATGGCCACTACACAGTGTAGGGAGCTGTGCTGCTATACCTGAGAATGGCCACTACACAGTGTAGGGAGCTGTGCTGCTATACCCGAGAATGGCCACTACACAGTGTAGGGAGCTGTGCTACTATACCTGAGAATGGCCACTACACAGTGTAGGGGGCTGTGCTACTATACCTGAGAATGGCCACTACACAGTGTATGGAGCTCTGCTGCTATACCTGAGAATGGCCACTACACAGTGTAGGGAGCTGTGCTACTATACCTGAGAATGGCCACTACACAGTGTAGGGAGCTGTGCTACTATACCTGAGAATGGCCACTACACAGTGTAGGGAGCTGTGCTGCTATACCTGAGAATGGCCACTACACAGTGTAGGGGGCTGTGCTACTATACATGAGAATGGCCACTACACAGTGTAGGGGGCTGTGCTACTATACCTGAGAATGGCCACTACACAGTGTAGGGAGCTGTGCTACTATACCTGAGAATGGCCACTACACAGTGTAGGGAGCTGTGCTACTATACCTGAGAATGGCCACTACACAGTGTAGGGAGCTGTGCTACTATACCTGAGAATGGCCACTACACAGTGTAGGGAGCTGTGCTACTATACCTGAGAATGGCCACTACACAGTGTAGGGGGCTGTGCTACTATACCTGAGAATGGCCACTACACAGTGTAGGGAGCTGTGCTGCTATACCTGAGAATGGCCACTACACAGTGTAGGGAGCTGTGCTGCTATACCTGAGAATGGCCACTACACAGTGTAGGGAGCTGTGCTACTATACCTGAGAATGGCCACTACACAGTGTAGGGGGCTGTGCTACTATACCTGAGAATGGCCACTACACAGTGTAGGGAGCTGTGCTACTATACATGAGAATGGCCACTAAACAGTGTAGGGAGCTGTGCTACTATACCTGAGAATGGCCACTACACAGTGTAGGGAGCTGTGCTACTATACCTGAGAATAGCCACTACACAGTGTAGGGAGCTGTGCTACTATACCTGAGAATGGCCACTACACAGTGTAGGGGGCTGTGCTGCTATACCTGAGAATGGCCACTACACAGTGTAGGAAGCTGTGCTACTATACATGAGAATGGCCACTACACAGTGTAGGGGGCTGTGCTGCTATACCTGAGAATGGCCACTACACAGTGTAGGGAGCTGTGCTGCTATACCTGAGAATGGCCACTACACAGTGTAGGGGGCTGTGCTACTATACATGAGAATGGCCACTAAACAGTGTAGGGAGCTGTGCTGCTATACCTGAGAATGGCCACTACACAGTGTAGGGAGCTGTGCTACTATACCTGAGAATGGCCACTACACAGTGTAGGGAGCTGTGCTACTATACCTGAGAATGGCCACTACACAGTGTAGGGAGCTGTGCTACTATACCTGAGAATGGCCACTACACAGTGTAGGGAGCTGTGCTGCTATACCTGAGAATGGCCACTACACAGTGTAGGGGGCTGTGCTACTATACATGAGAATGGCCACTACACAGTGTAGGGGGCTGTGCTACTATACCTGAGAATGGCCACTACACAGTGTAGGGAGCTGTGCTACTATACCTGAGAATGGCCACTACACAGTGTAGGGAGCTGTGCTACTATACCTGAGAATGGCCACTACACAGTGTAGGGAGCTGTGCTACTATACCTGAGAATGGCCACTACACAGTGTAGGGAGCTGTGCTACTATACCTGAGAATGGCCACTACACAGTGTAGGGGGCTGTGCTACTATACCTGAGAATGGCCACTACACAGTGTAGGGAGCTGTGCTGCTATACCTGAGAATGGCCACTACACAGTGTAGGGAGCTGTGCTGCTATACCTGAGAATGGCCACTACACAGTGTAGGGAGCTGTGCTACTATACCTGAGAATGGCCACTACACAGTGTAGGGGGCTGTGCTACTATACCTGAGAATGGCCACTACACAGTGTAGGGAGCTGTGCTACTATACATGAGAATGGCCACTAAACAGTGTAGGGAGCTGTGCTACTATACCTGAGAATGGCCACTACACAGTGTAGGGAGCTGTGCTACTATACCTGAGAATGGCCACTACACAGTGTAGGGAGCTGTGCTACTATACCTGAGAATGGCCACTACACAGTGTAGGGGGCTGTGCTGCTATACCTGAGAATGGCCACTACACAGTGTAGGAAGCTGTGCTACTATACATGAGAATGGCCACTACACAGTGTAGGGGGCTGTGCTGCTATACCTGAGAATGGCCACTACACAGTGTAGGGAGCTGTGCTACTATACCTGAGAATGGCCACTACACAGTGTAGGGAGCTGTGCTACTATACCTGAGAATGGCCACTACACAGTGTAGGGAGCTGTGCTACTATACCTGAGAATGGCCACTACACAGTGTAGGGAGCTGTGCTACTATACCTGAGAATGGCCACTACACAGTGTAGGGGGCTGTGCTGCTATACCTGAGAATGGCCACTACACAGTGTAGGGAGCTGTGCTACTATACATGAGAATGGCCACTACACAGTGTATGGAGCTCTGCTGCTATACCCGAGAATGGCCACTACACAGTGTAGGGAGCTGTGCTACTATACCTGAGAATGGCCACTACACAGTGTAGGGAGCTGTGCTGCTATACCTGAGAATGGCCACTACACAGTGTATGGAGCTGTGCTACTATACCTGAGAATGGCCACTACACAGTGTAGGGAGCTGTGCTACTATACATGAGAATGGCCACTACACAGTGTATGGAGCTCTGCTGCTATACCCGAGAATGGCCACTACACAGTGTAGGGAGCTGTGCTACTATACCTGAGAATGGCCACTACACAGTGTAGGGAGCTGTGCTGCTATACCTGAGAATGGCCACTACACAGTGTAGGGAGCTGTGCTACTATACATGAGAATGGCCACTACACAGTGTATGGAGCTGTGCTGCTATACCTGAGAATGGCCACTACACAGTGTAGGGAGCTGTGCTACTATACCTGAGAATGGCCACTACACAGTGTAGGGAGCAGTGCTGCTATACCCGAGAATGGCCACTACACAGTGTAGGGGGCTGTGCTGCTATACCTGAGAATGGCCACTACACAGTGTAGGGGGCTGTGCTGCTATACCCGAGAATGGCCACTACACAGTGTAGGGAGCTGTGCTACTATACCTGAGAATGGCCACTACACAGTGTAGGGAGCTGTGCTACTATACCTGAGAATGGCCACTACACAGTGTAGGGGGCTGTGCTGCTATACCTGAGAATGGCCACTACACAGTGTAGGGAGCTGTGCTGCTATACCCGAGAATGGCCACTACACAGTGTAGGGAGCTGTGCTACTATACCTGAGAATGGCCACTACACAGTGTAGGGGGCTGTGCTGCTATACCTGAGAATGGCCACTACACAGTGTAGGGGGCTGTGCTGCTATACCTGAGAATGGCCACTACACCACTACACAGTGTAGGGATCTGTGCTACTATACATGAGAATGGCCACTACACAGTGTAGGGGGCTGTGCTGCTATACCTGAGAATGGCCACTACACAGTGTAGGGAGCTGTGCCGCTATACCTGAGAATGGCCACTACACAGTGTAGGGAGCTGTGCTGCTATACCTGAGAATGGCCACTACACAGTGTAGGGAGCAGTGCTGCTATACCCGAGAATGGCCACTACACAGTGTAGGGAGCTGTGCTGCTATACATGAGAATGGCCACTACACAGTGTAGGGAGCTGTGCTACTATACCTGAGAATGGCCACTACACAGTGTAGGGAGCTGTGCTGCTATACCCGAGAATGGCCACTACACAGTGTAGGGAGCTGTGCTACTATACCTGAGAATGGCCACTACACAGTGTAGGGAGCTGTGCTACTATACATGAGAATGGCCACTACACAGTGTAGGGAGCTGTGCTACTATACCTGAGAATGGCCACTACACAGTGTAGGGGGCTGTGCTGCTATACATGAGAATGGCCACTACACAGTGTAGGGAGCTGTGCTACTATACCTGAGAATGGCCACTACACAGTGTAGGGAGCTGTGCTACTATACCTGAGAATGGCCACTACACAGTGTAGGGAGCTGTGCTACTATACCTGAGAATGGCCACTACACAGTGTAGGGGGCTGTGCTGCTATACATGAGAATGGCCACTACACAGTGTAGGGAGCTGTGCTACTATACCTGAGAATGGCCACTACACAGTGTAGGGAGCTGTGCTGCTATACCCGAGAATGGCCACTACACAGTGTAGGGAGCTGTGCTACTATACCTGAGAATGGCCACTACACAGTGTAGGGAGCTGTGCTACTATACCTGAGAATGGCCACTACACAGTGTAGGGAGCTGTGCTGCTATACCTGAGAATGGCCACTACACAGTGTAGGGAGCTGTGATACTATACCTGAGAATGGCCACTACACAGTGTAGGGAGCTGTGCTGCTATACCCGAGAATGGCCACTACACAGTGTAGGGAGCTGTGCTGCTATACCTGAGAATGGCCACTACACAGTGTAGGGAGCTGTGCTACTATACCTGAGAATGGCCACTACACAGTGTAGGGAGCAGTGCTACTATACCTGAGAATGGCCACTACACAGTGTAGGGAGCAGTGCTACTATACCTGAGAATGGCCACTACACAGTGTAGGGAGCAGTGCTACTATACCTGAGAATGGCCACTACACAGTGTAGGGAGCTGTGCTACTATACCTGAGAATGGCCACTACACAGTGTAGGGAGCAGTGCTACTATACCTGAGAATGGCCACTACACAGTGTAGGGAGCAGTGCTACTATACCTGAGAATGGCCACTACACAGTGTAGGGAGCTGTGCTACTATACCTGAGAATGGCCACTACACAGTGTAGGGAGCTGTGCTGCTATACCTGAGAATGGCCACTACACAGTGTAGGGAGCTGTGCTACTATACCTGAGAATGGCCACTACACAGTGTAGGGAGCTGTGCTGCTATACCCGAGAATGGCCACTACACAGTGTAGGGAGCTGTGCTGCTATACCTGAGAATGGCCACTACACAGTGTAGGGAGCTGTGCTACTATACCATGCAAATGGCCACTACACAGTGTAGGGATCTGTGCTACTATACCTGAGAATGGCCACTACACAGTGTAGGGAGCTGTGCTGCTATACCTGAGAATGGCCACTACACAGTGTAGGGAGCTCTGCTGCTATACCTGAGAATGGCCACTACACAGTGTAGGGAGCTGTGCCGCTATACCTGAGAATGGCCACTACACAGTGTAGGGAGCAGTGCTGCTATACCTGAGAATGGCCACTACACAGTGTAGGGAGCAGTGCTGCTATACCTGAGAATGGCCACTACACAGTGTAGGGAGCTGTGCCGCTATACCTGAGAATGGCCACTACACAGTGTAGGGAGCAGTGCTGCTATACCTGAGAATGGCCACTACACAGTGTAGGGAGCTGTGCCGCTATACCTGAGAATGGCCACTACACAGTGTAGGGAGCAGTGCTGCTATACCTGAGAATGGCCACTACACAGTGTAGGGAGCTGTGCCGCTATACCTGAGAATGGCCACTACACAGTGTATGGAGCTGTGCTGCTATACCTGAGAATGGCCACTACACAGTGTAGGGAGCAGTGCTGCTATACCTGAGAATGGCCACTACACAGTGTAGGGAGCAGTGCTACTATACCTGAGAATGGCCACTACACAGTGTAGGGGGCTGTGCTGCTATACCTGAGAATGGCCACTACACAGTGTAGGGAGCTGTGCTGCTATACATGAGAATGGCCACTACACAGTGTAGGGGGCTGTGCTGCTATACCTGAGAATGGCCACTACACAGTGTAGGGAGCTGTGCTGCTATACCCGAGAATGGCCACTACACAGTGTAGGGAGCTGTGCTGCTATACCATGCGAATGGCCACTACACAGTGTATGGAGCTCTGCTGCTATACCTGAGAATGGCCACTACACAGTGTAGGGGGCTGTGCTGCTATACCTGAGAATGGCCACTACACAGTGTAGGGGGCTGTGCTGCTATACCTGAGAATGGCCACTACACCACTACACAGTGTAGGGATCTGTGCTACTATACATGAGAATGGCCACTACACAGTGTAGGGAGCTGTGCCGCTATACCTGAGAATGGCCACTACACAGTGTAGGGAGCTGTGCCGCTATACCTGAGAATGGCCACTACACAGTGTATGGAGCTGTGCTGCTATACCTGAGAATGGCCACTACACAGTGTAGGGAGCTGTGCTGCTATACCTGAGAATGGCCACTACACAGTGTAGGGAGCTGTGCTGCTATACCCGAGAATGGCCACTACACAGTGTAGGGAGCTGTTCTGCTATACCTGAGAATGGCCACTACACAGTGTAGGGAGCTGTGCTGCTATACCCGAGAATGGCCACTACACAGTGTAGGGAGCTGTGCTGCTATACCTGAGAATGGCCACTACACAGTGTAGGGAGCTGTGCTGCTATACCTGAGAATGGCCACTACACAGTGTAGGGAGCTGTGCTGCTATACCCGAGAATGGCCACTACACAGTGTAGGGAGCTGTTCTGCTATACCTGAGAATGGCCACTACACAGTGTAGGGAGCTGTGCTGCTATACCCGAGAATGGCCACTACACAGTGTAGGGAGCTGTGCTGCTATACATGAGAATGGCCACTACACAGTGTAGGGAGCTGTGCTACTATACCTGAGAATGGCCACTACACAGTGTAGGGAGCTCTGCTGCTATACCTGAGAATGGCCACTACACAGTGTAGGGAGCTGTGCTACTATACCTGAGAATGGCCACTACACAGTGTAGGGAGCTGTGCTGCTATACCTGAGAATGGCCACTACACAGTGTAGGGAGCTGTGCTGCTATACCCGAGAATGGCCACTACACAGTGTAGGGAGCTGTTCTGCTATACCTGAGAATGGCCACTACACAGTGTAGGGAGCTGTGCTGCTATACCTGAGAATGGCCACTACACAGTGTAGGGAGCTGTGCTGCTATACCCGAGAATGGCCACTACACAGTGTAGGGAGCTGTTCTGCTATACCTGAGAATGGCCACTACACAGTGTAGGGAGCTGTGCTGCTATACCCGAGAATGGCCACTACACAGTGTAGGGAGCTGTGCTGCTATACATGAGAATGGCCACTACACAGTGTAGGGAGCTGTGCTACTATACCTGAGAATGGCCACTACACAGTGTAGGGAGCTCTGCTGCTATACCTGAGAATGGCCACTACACAGTGTAGGGAGCATAGTAACATAGTTAGGCTACGTTCACATTAGCGTTGCGCGCCGCTGCGTCGGCGACGCAACGCACGCCGCACAAAAAAAGCGCGCAAACGCATGCAAAAACGCTGCGTTTTGCGACGCGTGCGTCGTTTTTTGACGAAAATCGGACGCACGAAAAATGCAACTTGTTGCATTTTCTTGCGTCCGACGCTAGCGTCGGAAACGACGCACGTGTCGGAAAACGCAACAAAAAAAACGCACGCGTCCCCCATGTTAAACAAAGGGGCGCGTCGCCACTGCGTCGCCGACGCAACAGCGACGCACATTAGCGGAATGCTAATGTGAACGTAGCCTAAGTAAGGCCAAAAAAAAGACATTTGTCCATCCAGTTCAGCCTATATTCCATCATAATAAATCCCCAGATCTACGTCCTTCTACAGAACCTAATAATTGTATGATACAATATTGTTCTGCTCCAGGAAGACATCCAGGCCTCTCTTGAACCCCTCGACTGACTTCGCCATCACCACCTCCTCAGGCAAGCAATTCCAGATTCTCACTGCCCTAACAGTAAAGAATCCTCTTCTATGTTGGTGGAAAAACCTTCTCTCCTCCAGACGCACACAATGCCCCCTTGTGCCCGTCACCTTCCTTGGTATAAACAGATCCACAGCGAGATATTTGTATTGTCCCCTTATATACTTATACATGGTTATTAGATCGGCCCTCAGTCGTCTTTTTTCTAGACTAAATAATCCTAATTTCGCTAATCTATCTGGGTATTGTAGTTCTCCCATCCCCTTTATTAATTTTGTTGCCCTCCTTTGTACTCGCTCTAGTTCCATTATATCCTTCCTGAGCACCGGTGCCCAAAACTGGACACAGTACTCCATGTGCGGTCTAACTAGGGATTTGTACAGAGGCAGTATAATGCTCTCATCATCATGTGTATCCAGACCTCTTTTAGCAGTGCTGCTATACCTGAGAATGGCCACTACACAGTGTAGGGAGCTGTGCTGCTATACCGGAGAATGGCCACTACACAGTGTAGGGAGCTGTGCTGCTATACCTGAGAACGGCCACTACACCGTGTAGGGAGCCGTGCTACTATACCTGAGAATGACCACTACACAGTGTAGGGAGCTGTGCTGCTATACCTGAGAATGGCCACTACACAGTGTAGGGAGCTGTGCTGCTATACCTGAGAATGGCCACTACACAGTGTAGGGAACTGTGCTGCTATACCTGAGAATGGCCACTACACAGTGTAGGGAGCTGTGCTGCTATACCTGAGAATGGCCACTACACAGTGTAGGGAGCTGTGCTGCTATACCCGAGAATGGCCACTACACAGTGTAGGGAGCTCTGCTGCTATACCTGAGAATGGCCACTACACAGTGTAGGGAGCTGTGCTGCTATACCTGAGAACGGCCACTACACCGTGTAGGGAGCCGTGCTACTATACCTGAGAATGACCACTACACAGTGTAGGGAGCTGTGCTGCTATACCTGAGAATGGCCACTACACAGTGTAGGGAGCTGTGCTACTATACCTGAGAATGGCCACTACACAGTGTAGGGAGCTCTGCTGCTATACCTGAGAATGGCCACTACACAGTGTAGGGAGCTGTGCCGCTATACCTGAGAATGGCCACTACACAGTGTAGGGAGCATAGTAACATAGTTAGGCTACGTTCACATTAGCGTTGCGCGCCGCTGCGTCGGCGACGCAACGCACGACGCACAAAAAAAGCGCGCAAACGCATGCAAAAACGCTGCGTTTTGCGACGCGTGCGTCGTTTTTTGACGAAAATCGGACGCACGAAAAATGCAACTTGTTGCATTTTCTTGCGTCCGACGCTAGCGTCGGAAACGACGCACGTGTCGGAAAACGCAACAAAAAAAACGCACACGTCCCCCATGTTAAACATAGGGGCGCGTCGCCGCTGCATCGCCGACGCAACAGCGACGCTCATTAGCGGAATGCTAATGTGAACGTAGCCTAAGTAAGGCCAAAAAAAAGACATTTGTCCATCCAGTTCAGCCTATATTCCATCATAATAAATCCCCAGATCTACGTCCTTCTACAGAACCTAATAATTGTATGATACAATATTGTGCTGCTCCAGGAAGACATCCAGGCCTCTCTTGAACCCCTCGACTGACTTCGCCATCACAACCTCCTCAGGCAAGCAATTCCAGATTCTCACTGCCCTAACAGTAAAGAATCCTCTTCTATGTTGGTGGAAAAACCTTCTCTCCTCCAGACGCACACAATGCCCCCTTGTGCCCGTCACCTTCCTTGGTATAAACAGATCCACAGCGAGATATTTGTATTGTCCCCTTATATACTTATACATGGTTATTAGATCGGCCCTCAGTCGTCTTTTTTCTAGACTAAATAATCCTAATTTCGCTAATCTATCTGGGTATTGTAGTTCTCCCATCCCCTTTATTAATTTTGTTGCCCTCCTTTGTACTCTCTCTAGTTCCATTATATCCTTCCTGAGCACCGGTGCCCAAAACTGGACACAGTACTCCATGTGCGGTCTAACTAGGGATTTGTACAGAGGCAGTATAATGCTCTCATCATGTGTATCCAGACCTCTTTTAGCAGTGCTGTTATACCTGAGAATGGCCACTACACAGTGTAGGGAGCTGTGCTGCTATACCTGAGAATGGCCACTACACAGCGTAGGGAGCTGTGCTACTGTACCCGAGAATGGCCACTACACAGTGTAGGGAGCTGTGCTACTATACATGAGAATGGCCACTACACAGTGTAGGGAGCTGTGCTGCTATACCTGAGAATGGTCACTACACAGTGTAGGGAGCTGTGCTGCTATACCTGAGAATGGCCACTACACAGTGTAGGGAGCTGTGCTGCTATACCTGAGAATGGCCACTACACAGTGTAGGGAGCTGTGCTGCTATACCCGAGAATGGCCACTACACAGTGTAGGGAGCTGTGCTGCTATACCCGAGAATGGCCACTACACAGTGTAGGGAGCTGTGCTGCTATACCTGAGAATGGCCACTACACAGTGTAGGGAGCTGTGCTGCTATACCTGAGAATGGCCACTACACAGTGTAGGGAGCTGTGCTGCTATACCTGAGAATGGCCACTACACAGTGTAGGGAGCTGTGCTGCTATACCTGAGAATGGCCACTACACAGTGTAGGGAGCTCTGCTGCTATACCCGAGAATGGCCACTACACAGTGTAGGGAGCAGTGCTGCTATACCCGAGAATGGCCACTACACAGTGTAGGGAGCTCTGCTGCTATACCTGAGAATGGCCACTACGCAGTGTAGGGAGCAGTGCTGCTATACCTGAGAATGGCCACTACACAGTGTAGGGAGCTGTGCTGCTATACCTGAGAATGGCCACTACACAGTGTAGGGAGCTGTGCTACTATACATGAGAATGGCCACTACACAGTGTAGGGAGCTCTGCTGCTATACCTGAGAATGGCCACTACACAGTGTAGGGAGCAGTGCTGCTATACCCGAGAATGGCCACTACACAGTGTAGGGAGCTCTGCTGCTATACCTGAGAATGGCCACTACAGTGTAGGGAGCTGTGCTACTATACATGAGAATGGCCACTACACAGTGTATGGAGCTCTGCTGCTATACCGGAGAATGGCCACTACACAGTGTAGGGAGCTGTGCTACTATACCTGAGAATGGCCACTACACAGTGTAGGGAGCTCTGCTGCTATACCTGAGAATGGCCACTACACAGTGTAGGGAGCAGTGCTGCTATACCCGAGAATGGCCACTACACAGTGTATGGAGCTGTGCTGCTATACCCGAGAATGGCCACTACACAGTGTAGGGAGCTGTGCTACTATACCTGAGAGGGGCCACTACACAGTGTAGGGAGCTCTGCTGCTATACCTGAGAATGGCCACTACACAGTGTAGGGAGCTGTGCTACTATACCTGAGAATGGCCACTACACAGTGTATGGAGCTGTGCTGCTATACCTGAGAATGGCCACTACACAGTGTAGGGAGCTGTGCTGCTACAGTTGTGGCCAAAAGTATTCACACCCCTGCAATTCTGTCAGATAATACTCAGTTTCTTCCTGAAAATGATAATAATACCAAAGAATTTGTGATTGCAATCTTCATTTAATTTGTCTTAAATGAAAAAACACAAAAGAGAATAAAGCAAAACATTGATCATTTCACACAAAACTCCAAAAATGGGCCAGACAAAAGTATTGGCACCCTCAGCCTAATACTTGGTTGCACAACCTTTAGCCAAAATAACTGCTACCAACCGCTTCCGGTAACCATCAATGAGTTTCTTACAATGCTCTTTGGAATTTTAGACCATTCTTCTTTGGCAAACTGCTCCAGGTCCCTGATATTTGAAGGGTGCCTTCTCCAAACTGCCATTTTTAGATCTCTCCACAGGTGTTCGATGGGATTCAGGTCTGGACTCATTGCTGGCCATCTTAGAAGTCTCCAGTGCTTTCTCTCAAACCATTTTCTAGTGCTTTTTGAAGTGTGTTTTGGGTCATTGTCCTGCTGGAAGACCCATGACCTCTGAGGGAGACCAGCTTTCTCACACTGGGCCCAACATTATGCTGCAAAATTTGTTGGTAGTCTTCAGACTTCATAATGCCATGCACACGGTCAAACAGTCCAGTGCCAGAGGCAGCAAAGCAACCCCAAAACATCAGGGAACCTCCGCCATGTCTGACTGTAGGGACCGTGATCTTTTCTTTGAATGCCTCTTTTTTTCTGCTGTAAACCTTTGCCCAAAAAGCTCTACTTTTGCCTCATCTGACCAGAGAACATTCATCCAAAACGTTTTAGGCTTTTTCAGGTAAGTTTTGGTAAACTCCAGCCTGGCTTTTTTATGTCTAGGGGTAAGAAGTGGGGTCTTCCTGGGTCTCCTACCATACTGTCCCTTTTCATTCAGACGTCGACGGATAATACGGGTTGACACTGTTGTACCCTCGGACTGCAGGGCAGCTTGAACTTGTTTGGATGTTAGTCGAGGTTCTTTATCCAACATCCGCACAATCTTGCGTTGAAATCTCTTGTCAATTTTTCTTTTCCGTCCACATCTAGGGAGGTTAGCCACAGTGCCATGGGCTTTACACTTCTTGACACTGCGCACGGTAGACACAGGAACATTCAGGTCTTTGGGGATGGGATACCTGAGAATGACCACTACACAGTGTAGGGAGCTGTGCTGCTATACCTGAGGATGGCCACTACACAGTGAAGGGAGCAGTGCTGCTATACCTGAGAATGGCCACTACACAGTGTAGGGAGCTGTGCTGCTATACCTGAGAATGGCCACTACACAGTGTAGGGAGCAGTGCTGCTATACCTGAGAATGGCCACTACACAGTGTAGGGAGCAGTGCTGCTATACCTGAGAATGGCCACTACACAGTGTAGGGAGCAGTGCTGCTATACCTGAGGATGGCCACTACACAGTGTAGGGAGCAGTGCTGCTATACCTGAGAATGGCCACTACACAGTGTAGGGAGCTGTGCTATTCAGGCTCTGTACATGGTTTACATGCAGCCATCACCTGAACTGCAAGCAGCTGATCATGGGGGTGCAAGGTGTCGGACCGCCACAAGCTTATATTGATGATCTATCTACTGTATATAATATGATTTATCAATGTAAGCTTGGTGTAATATCGATAGTAAACACAAGTTACTTACATGTGTTGTAGTTGGAAGACATTTTTACACATCTGCTATTTTGTATGGTACAAAGCTGTCTTTATGTTTAGCCATTATCCAGGTTTAATTACAGTGTCTATCATGGCATAATTGTAGCATGCAAGTGCTGTGCAAATCATCGTCATCGAACTATACTTGCAATTTGATGTAAGAATGACTGCTACGCTGGGCAGATAGCATGTAAATGGGCCTGAGTAGCAGAGAGCTGTGCCCGTCACACAACGAAGGGGACACGGGCTCGCTGGGGCATCGCTCCTCACTGGTCTGATATTTCTGATAGTTCTAGGGGTCAGTAATTGGTAATACACTGTTAATACAGGGATATATTATCATTTTTAGCATGTGTAACATATCCATGTCCATATCCATGAAAGCATGATGTCACACGGCCACTTTGCCAAATGGTGTTCAAAGTAGTATCAGTACAGTTCAGTGGTTTCCAAACCAGATCTTTTCCCCGATGTATTTGCCTTTATTTTAACTGCATTAAAAAGGAATCTATCCAGCGATGTGTCACTGACTGGGCTGCTTTGCGTAGGTTTATAAAATCCCTGTTTTATCAGCAGGAGATTATCACTAGAGGACTAGTAAACCTGCTGCTATGTAGTCCAACCACACCCACACCACTGATTGGCTGCTTTCTCCCTATGCACAGTGTCCATAGAAAGCTGTCAATCATTGGTGTGGGCGGGGTTATACAGGACTCAGCGTTCAGAGAACTGCTAGATGTGCAGCAGATAAAACAGTTTTTAACCAAAACGTGACGATGGCCTACATGTAGACACGGCATAAAACATAGGGGGCTGCCAGACAGAATACACTGCTACATGTAAGGGCTACTGATTCCTGTAACAAGTGAGGGACTGTGTCAGCAGAGAATGTTGATACACGTACAGTCATTTGAAAAACTAAGTACACCCTTTTTAAAGTCTATGGTTTTACATATCAAGGCATAAGAAAGCATCTGGTCCTTAGAAGGTAGATAAATTAGGCAAATACAACAATACAAAACAATTTACAATGGATCATTATTTGTTTAACCCCTTAGTGATGGAGCCAAATTTTTTTTAAATCTGACCAGTGTCACTCTGTGCGGCAATTACTCTGGAACTTTTCAACAAATCCCAGTGATTTTGAGATTGTTTTTTCGTGACACATTATGCTTTATGATAATCGTAAATTGAGGTCAATATGTTTTTGTGCTTATTTATAAAAAAAATATCAGAAATTTGAGAAAAATGTTAAAAAAATTAGCAATTTTCAAACTTTGATGATTATCCCTTTAATTCAGATAATCATACCACAGCAAAACATTAATAAATAACATTACCCTCATGTTCCCTCCGGCTTTACTTCAGCAGCATTTGTAAAATGTTATTTTATTTTGTTAGCATTTTAGGAGGTTTAAAAATGTAGCAGTAATTTTTCATTTTTTCAAGGAAATTTACAAAAAAAAATTTTTTAGGGACCTATCCAGGTTTGAAATGACTTTGGAGGTCCTGTATATTGGGAAACCCCCAAAAGTGATACCATTTTAAAAAACAGCACCCCCTGACATATTGAAAACTGCAGTCTGGTAGTTTATTAACCCTTCAGATGATTTTCAGGAATTAATGCAAAGTGGCAAATATCAGGGCCACACAATCATGATCGGAGGGCACCAATTGGGATAAAGAGGAAGCCCCCACACTCTGTTAACCATTTATATGATGTAGTCACTATTGACAGCAGCATCTAAGGGGTTAAACAGATATGGACGGTGCAAACACTGATCGTGGCTGATGCAGCAAGTTGTCAGCTATAGTGGACAGCCGACAGCTGCTGGATTGTCACCTGTATGGGGAGGATATTCTCTTATATCTCAGGTCAGTTATAAGACGTATTGGCGGTCATTAAGGAGTTAACAAAAAGGGTGTCCAAAATGTAGAAACCGTGAATGAAAAACTAAGTACACCCCATGAATCAGACTGTTAAACCACCTCTGGCAGCATTAACATGAGGTAACTGTTTTCTGTATGACTATAGGTCATTCTTCACTAATGTTGCTAAAGTTCACTGGGGTTTGTGGACATTTCTTTATGCGCAGCTCTCTTAAAGGGGTTGTCCACTACTAGAACAACCCCTTTTTGATCAAAATGTTTGGCGCCGACCAAATAATAAAGCTTATTCTCTCCTTCCGTGCCGGCGCCGTTCCACGGTATTGGCACTCGCTCTCCCGGGGGTTCCATGCAGTGTTGTGACACACGACGCCGGAGCTCCATCAGCGCTGCCGTCACTGTCGCTGCCTTAGGACAAATCAAACATGAAACTGCGTCTGATCTCGGAATCTCTATTTCTTCTGATTGGGCACCAGCGTTACGTGTCACAACAACAGCACGGGTGCCCAGCGTGCCAACACTGCGGGAACGGCGCCAGCAGGCGAGGGGAGTATAAGCTGTATTATATTATGGGGGCCAAGCAAGGGGTATAACATTCAGACCTCAGCATCTGAATGGGGTTGAGCCTGGACTTTGACTGTGCCATTGCAACACCTTGATCCTCTTCTTTTTTGGACATTCTGTTGTAAATTTGCTGGCGTGTTTGGGTCATTGTACTATTGCATTGCCCAACTCTTACACAGATGGCTGCGCATTTGATAGCCATCCTTTTGTAATTGTACTGTCGGGAACTTGAACATTTAACATGCTGAGGCCTTTAGAGCTCTGGAGCTGTTGGCATCATCTCTGACCACTGATCACCTTCGATTTTGGGGGCGACAGGTTCCCTTTAAGGTTGTGTTTACCCAATTTTAAGACTGGCTTTTTTTTCTATTATGTCCTGATCTGTAAAGCCTGAAAATTCAAAGAAGGTGAACTCATGCCTGTATGTTGTAAACCATCACTCTGACAGATAACGACCAGAGTAACCATATCTAATTTAATCCTGGACTATCTGTCGGGAATATAGAGACTAATCTTTTGGCTAGCTATTAGTGTTATCGTGTGCTATTCCAGGTTAATGTAGCTCACGTTAATGTAGCTGGAGAGTCAGGTCACATTTTTGAGACTGATTATATTTGCTCTCACTGGTCAAGTGTACTTTAGTCTGATCACACCATGGTAAAAGTGAAACGATTGCACTTTCGCCTATATCTGCACTGAACCACATTCCAATAGATAGTAACATTCACAATCCATAAAGTTGGAATACCGCTATAGCCCAAATTTCTAGAGAGGTCAATCGGTGCTACATCCCAAATATACACAATAAAAACAGGGAGAAAAAAAAAGTATCAATAAAGCTAAAATAGGTGACACATTATTGTTTATGGTTTTGCAGCAGAAATATATTTTGGCTTTTTTTGGGGGGGAAATAAATACCATAATTGTGGTGTCATGTGGCGTAAAACTGCCATACAAATGGGACATGTACAGCAAATGTTATTCTTGATCTGGATGAGTGTTAGGCTAGGGCACCACAGACTGAAATAAGACGATTTATACAAGGTTACATGCCAATCTCTTTTCACTAGTGACACATTGAAGTTGTCGGAGTTCTGGTAATATTGCACTTAGTGCTGTAGGGCCATCAGAGACTCAGATTTCCTCTTCATGTTCAATCCATACGAAGGTGAGGACAGTGACGCCAGGGCTGGTTGGGCACCACGTGTCACAACAACCGCACCAGAGCTCCAGGGAACGGCGACGGCACAGGTTGCGAGTATAGGTTTATTTTAAATCGGGGCCAAACATATAGTTCAAGAAGGGGTTGTCCTAGTAGTGGACAACCCCTCTGAGGCAGACCTATGAGCACAGAGCCTGTACGGCAGGTGTCCAAACCTATGCTTATGGCGAGAATTCCTTTGCTCTATGGCTCTTTCTGAAAGTCATATTCGTAACCTGTGTTTGCATAAAGAAATTTGCACAGTGGTTCAATTACAAAGTGGAAATTGGGAAACACGTCATCAAAGACTGCAGGCAGGTGATTTTCATAGCAATTTAGATGGAAAGCTTCCTCTAACGACAGGGAAGTTCCACCCTAAGAATAGCTTTCCACATGACCACAATTAGGACACCACTCGTTTTACAACTACTGTTTAGGCGACTAGAATGGGATCCTTCGCTTTCAGCTTTGTTGATGATGATAATTGCATCCCAGCAGGAAAACAATTGAAATCTTTCACGATAGAGTCCCTTATAAATAGAAGTAGTATTCCAGCTTGGAAAGTGATGGCTCATCACTGCTTCTTCTCAGCAGAGACTTGTGATGAACTCTGGCACTGTAAAAGTCCCGTCTTGGTCTAGAACAAGTCGGCACTTGCTATTTATTTTCTTCAACGTTTCCTTCTAACTCATTTGTGCAGGTAGCATTACTTCAGGAGCCAATGAACGCTTCCTTACACATTCCTAGAAGTAATCCATCCAGTTATGCCCTGGTAACAGATTTGTATGTGCACGGCCTAGCTCTTTCTCCGTACTAGTCCAGCTACGCTGTCCTCTGGGCATTTAAAATCGCCTGAAATCCACTTCACTTATCACAAGTTCAGAATTCTACGCTTTCCCTCCCCTATGCTTTACACTGCAGCTTTACTTGCTCAAACTACCGTAATTCAAAATATTCCAGCGCAATCAAATTGATGCACAGTATCTTAGTTTGATGCATCGTTGTGTCTATTTGATCCAACCAAGATTAACAACATTTCAACCAAGTAGGTTTTTTTCCAGAACAGTCTGTGTAGATTGCGGATAACGCTGGTTCATTCATCTGGAGGTTTATATCCGCCGTTACACTGTTTCCCTTATTGGTAATCTGTACAGATTATTCTTTAAAATAAACCACTTGGTTGAAATGTTGGAATATAATCTGATAACACAGGTCTAAATAGTGTTTTTTTCAGGTGCCAAGGTTTTTGAATGGATTTAGGGTATTTTGTAGGGGCTGAATTAAAAAATCCCATTACTTTTGCTGAATTGCTTCTAGTTCTTGAGATACTGCATGCATGAAAATAATGCATTCCCCCTAAGCCACTTGTGTGTGATAAATACAATAGCTTTTGGTCTTTTGACTCTTTAACAGTGTCTTAGGTATTGAAACATCCCATATCATTATTTGGTATTTCAATTTGTAGGCTTACAATGCTATAAAAGCGACTTTTTGAAGCCAGAAATATACTGTAATTAATTAACTATTAAATATCTCAGAAACTGGAGTCAATCTGGCAAAACCAAAGTCATATTCTTAATCAGCACCATAAAGGTAATATAATATCCCCCTGGTCACTGCCCCCAAAGCTTCGTACATCGCTGTAGAGAAACCCAATAAGTGACAGCTTGGATAACTAGGCCAGGACACGTCTTGCACCAGAAGGTAGATTATGTGATGGGAAACTCTGCTTTCCAGTCACAAAGAACATTGTGTGTCCATGTCACAAATTCCAGAATTATTTGCCGGTCTGGAGTGTGAGCATTCCTGCAGCTCTTTCAATGACGTGAATTAACCCTTCACTGAGTATGAAACATTATATGCTGACCTCAGTCAGAAGACAAATCCCGGCTTCAATTGTAATATGATGACATGCTGGCCATATACATACAGCTCTGTTCACAAGACTGCATAGCCTCAGGGTTGGTGTAACCCGATGCATAGCATAAGATTATCATTTTGTCATCTATTGTGCTGTTGTGAAGATAATGAGATGTGTAATAATGGGAAATGACACACAGAAAACGTATTTAACACACTTACTGAAATGTATTTCATACTTGGTATGACAGCCTTTGTTAGTGATGACAGCTTCAAGACGCCTCCTGTATGGAGAAACTAGTCGCATGCATTGCTCAGGAGTGATTTTGGCCCATTATTCCACACAAACACTCATCAAATTCTGAAAGTTCCATGGACTCCTATGAACGCTGAGCTTTAGTTCCTTCCATTAATTTTCTATTGGATTTAGATTACGCGATTAACTGGGCCATTCTAGCAGCTTTATTTTCTTTCTTTGAAACTAATTTAAGAGTTTTCTTGGCTCTGTGTTTGGGATCATCGTACATTTCAGCTTCACCATCCTGGTAGATAGCGGCAGATTTTTACCAAGAAAGTCTTGGTACATTTGTCCATTCATCCTTCCTTCGATCATATGAAGATTGCCAGTGCTGTATCTACTATATAATTGTCTAAGGGTCACTTCCGTCTGTCTTTCTGTCTGTCACGGATATTCATTGGTCGCGGCTTGGTCATGGAAATCCAAGTCGCTGATTGGTCGTGGCTGTTTTGCCGCGACCAATCAGCGACTGGCACAGTCCGGAAGAAAATGGCCGCTCCTTACTCCCCGCAGTCACTGCCCGGCGCCCGCATACTCCCCTCCAGTCACCGCTCACACAGTGTTAATGCCGGCAGTAACGGACCGCTTTATGCCGTGGGTAACGCACTCCATTACCGCCGCTATTAATCCTGTATGTCCCCAACATTTTACTATTGATGCTGCCTATGCGGCATCAATAGTAAAAAAAATGTAATGTTAAAAAAACAAAAAACCTGCTATACTCACCCTCAGTAGTCTGCCGAGCCGCTCGCGCCTGCCGCCATCTTCCGTTCCCAACAATGCATTGCAAAATTACCCATTAGACTTAGCGGTCTCGCGAGACCGCTAAGTCATCTGGGTAATTTCGCAATGCATCCTGGGAACGGAAGATGGCGGCAGGCACGAGCGGCTCGGCGGAGCTTCGGTGGATCCCAGGGGTGAGTATATAACTATTTTTTTTTTAACAGGGATATGGTGCCGACACTGCTGTATACTACATGGGCTGTGTTAGATACCGCGTGGCTCTGTGTTGTATAAAACATAGGCAGTGTTATATACTGCGGGGGCTGTGTGATATACTCCGTGGGCTGTGCTAGATATTACGTGACCACTGTTATATACTGTGTGGGCAGTGTTATATACTACGTGACTGGACAATATACTACGTGGCTCTGTGCTGGATACTACGTCGCTGGGCAACATACTATGTGGCTGGGCAATATACTACGTGACTGGGCAATACACTATGTGGCTGGGCAATATACTACATGGCTGGGCAATATACTACGTGACTGGGCAATATACTACGTGGGCTGTGCAATATACTATGCATATTCTAGAATACCCAATGCGTTCGAATCGGGCCACCATCTAGTGCTGAATAACAGCCCCACAGCATGATGTTACCACCTCCAAACTTCACTGTTGGTATGGTGTTTGGGAAGGAAGGGGGGGGGGGGTGATGACCACAAACTTTGTCTGTATTGCGGCATCCAAGGAGTTCAATTTTGGCCTCATGTCACCAGACTATATTCTCCCAGTATTTCAGAGGCTTGCCTAAGTGTTGTTGAGCAAATCTTAAATGCTTGAACACGCTTTTTGTTAAAGTCTTGCGTGTTGAGAATGATACAGGCCATGGAGTTTGAGTGCATTACTGACAGTTTTCTTTGAAAAATTGTACCTGCCGATTCCAGGTCTTTCTGTAGCTTTGTACAGGTGGTCCTTGGCTCTTGGACAACTCTTCTGATAATTTTTTTTCACTCCTCTTTCTGAAATCTTCTGGGGAACACCTGGTCGTGGCTGGTTTATGGTGAAATAATGTTCTTTCCACTTCCGGATTATGGCCCCAACAGTGCCCACTACAGCTTTCCATAGTTTAGAAATTCTTCTGTAACTAATGCCATCAGTATGTTTTGCAACAATAAGGTTGAACAGGTCTTGAGACATCTCACTAGCTTTATTCATCATGAGAGGTTTCTCGTGTGGCACTTTGGTAACGAGACACCTTTTTGTAGGCCAGCAGTAGAACCAGCTGATATTATTTTGCCCTAAAAGGGCAGGATAGCTTTCTAATCACTGATAACTGGTCATCATTGTTCTTCCGGTATGGATAAAGAAAGAATTTAATTACAAAGCTTCTCTTATACTGTGCAATGTGAAACACGTATAGCACACGGATGCTATATGTGTGCTATATGTGTTTTTTTATGGACCTATGGACTTTTATTGGCTATGTCATCCATGCTGATGAAAAAAACGGACATGTTTCTATGTGATTTGTACAGACACGAGGTCTGTGTAAAAACACAGAGATGTGAGCAGCCCCATAAGTTATAATTGGTATGGGGGTACTCGTGAGAAAACAGATACCATATGTACTGGAAACACGGACATGGGAAGAAGCCTTAGTCACATTGTAAATGATACGTTGAGGCTTTGTGCCATAGTTCCTCTCTGCTTTGAATGTCAAACTAATGACAGACACAGAAGATAAGTCATCATAAAAAAATGATAGTCCTGGTGACACTATAAGTGTGTGCATTCAGTCTTACCTCATAAAACATGTAGAGTGAGAGCAGCGTAAGGCCGAGGTTATAGACCACCAGAATCCCTCTGCAGGACACAGGTTGTCTGTTCTTCATGTACTTGGGTCCATTCCATACAATAATTAAATACAGGACGGTGCACACAAAGGTGGGGATGTAATTATCCAACATGAACCAGCCTTTCACTCGCGGGTCTGAGGTAAAAAGAAAAGAACTTCACATGAGAGACTTCATAAAGCACAAACTACTATAGAGCTTATAGTCATCAAGTGGCAACTGACATCTGTGGGAAAAATGTCCGGCCACAAGCTCATCAAGTGCAGTCACGTCCAGCAGCTTTTCATGCATTTACAGCAGCTCCGACAACTTTGGAGACTAGCAGGGCCCAAATCATTAATTAAAATATATGCCACATAGCATATATATTAGAAATGTTCTCCAGCCTATTTGATGAATTCCCTCTACAGCGTCCGGGCATCTAGACCTACTGTAGCCTTAGTTCTTTTCTACAAAAACCATATATAAGTGAAAATGGCAAAATGTAATGAAGATAAAATACAGGATGAAACTTTATATAGGCAAACCGCAAAACCAACGTCAATCAAAATTGAAGGTTACATTGCAAAAGCAGAAATCACCAGTACATATTTATTTTGGCGCTATCCTTTTCTCTCACATTACGTAAATTTCTATTCGGCCATTTCGTTCTGATATCAGTCTGAAAACTGGGAGACAGCCCAATTACAGCTCAGGTTCCTAAAGGGCAGCGATATAGCAGAATGTATCATGGCATAACTGGGCATACATGCCAGATAATTGTACCAATATCATACCAGCTACAAGGCCAAATTCAGACCTCTATGATAGACCGTCCACGCACAGAACGTGATGTATGGAAAGGACGTGGGTCTGCAACCCCAACTCAACGGTCTCATGTAAGCCGGATAAGCTTCAGAGTTTGGATCAGGAGACCCATGGCCAGTTTGTACATTGCAGCACGTTCTCGGACCCTGATACACTGGGTATGAATGAGGCCTAAGGGCTGCTATACTGGGCTCCTCCTTATTTAGCAAAACAGATTGACCAATTTAGAGGATTACTAGTTTCAGATACTCTTTAAGCGCATCTGCACACTTTATTTGGTGCAGAAATTTCTATATCTATTAGCAGGAAAATACCGTATATACTCGAGTACAAGCCGACCCGAGTATAAGCCGAGACACCTAATTTTGCCACGGAAAACTGGGTAAGCTTATTGACTCGAGTATCAGCCGGGTATGCATTGTCCCCTCATCGCTGTCCTGCTATGTGTGGCTCTCCTGTTGTATGTACGTGGCTCCTCCGTCCTCCCCCTGTTGTATGCATGACTCCTCCATCCTCCCCCTGTTGTATGCATGGCTCCTCCGTCCTCCCTCTGTTATATACATTGCTCCTCCGTCCTCCCCTTGTTGTATGCATGGCTCCTCCGTCCTCCCCCTGTTGTATGCATTGCTCCTCCGTACTCCCCCTGTTGTGTGCATGGCTCCTCCGTCCTCCCCCTATTGTGTGCATGGTTCCTCCGTCCTCCCCCTATTGTGTGCATGGCTCCTCAGTCCTCCCCCTGTTGTGTGCATGGCTCCTTCGTCCTCCCCCTGTTGTATGCATAGCTCCTCCGTCCTCCCCCTGTTGTATGCATGGCTCCTCCATCCTCCCCCTATTGTGTGCATGGTTCCTCCGTCCTCCCCCTGTTGTGTGCATGGCTCCTCAGTCCTCCCCATGTTGTGTGCATGGCTCCTCCGTCCTCCCCATGTTGTGTGCATGGTTCCGCTTGGCTCCCCCCGTCCTCCTCCGTTCTTCCCCATCCTACTCGCTGCACATCCCTGCATCTTTCTGCTGTCCTGGGACTGGCAGCTTCTTCCTGTGTTCAGCGGTCACGTGGTACCGCTCATTAAAGTAATGAATATGCACTCCACGCCTATGGGAGTGGAGTCGCGTCCATATTCCCTACTTTAATGAGTGGTACCACATGACCGCTGAACACAGGAAGAAGCTGCCTCGCCGGGACTACAGAGTGATGCAAGGAGGACTTGCAGCGATCGCACGAAGAGTGGGTGAGTATGATATGACAGCCGCCCGCTCCTGCGGCTCCCCCTCCCTCGCCGACACCCTGGGACCATGACTCATGTATAAGCCGAGGGGGCCGTTTTCAGCACAAAAAAAATGTGCTGAAAATCTCAGCTTATACACGAGTATATATGGTAGGTGCTTTTTTTGCCATGTTTTTGATACTTTTTTATATGCATTTTTGTTGCAGATTTTTCCCCACTCATTAGTACCAGTGAAAATTGCAGCAATAACGCTGGAAGAACTGACATTATGCAGACTTACATCTGCGCCAAATCTACAAGTCACAAATTAGCAACGTGTGCATGAGACTTGAAGATTCTTACTCACTTTGCAGGCATCAGGAAACCCTGCAGATTTTGTGATAAATCTGCAACGTGTGCACAGACCCTAAAGGGGTTTTTCCAATGAGCACATTTAGCACTTTTAAATGCTAAATGTACAATTGATCGGACAGCCCAACCTGTGTTAATGGGGAGTTAGTGCACATCCATGACTCATATCAAAGTCCAAAAGATATGTGTGCACCACCGCTCTATTCACATAGAGGACCCACCTTCTCAGGGTTGGTGTGATTCCCATAGGTCGGAGACCTAGCCTTTCAAAAGGTGATGAATGTATTGAGTGAGATTGCTCGTGTAAGAATATGCTTTAGCGCTAAACCATCACTGGAATTTCATCAGTTGAATTAAAGGGAATTTTCAAACACAATCCAAACTCCCTCCAAACTGTTAATATGGAGGATATAGTGCAAGGGTGTCATCCATACTTTTATTCATGCAATCTCTGACTCTCTGAATTAAAATCGCTGTTTTAATTCATATGCAAATGAGGATGAAGTGCTGTTGGCGTGATCGGAGCTCCCCCATCCTCTGCATGACTGACAGCTTATTGGCTTTACAGTCTAGCCTTCAAGACAAGTAGAAGAAAAGGGTGTTAGGCTGGGGACTAGAGCTGGAAAGCTCTGATCACACCCAGAGAACTTCAGTCTTATTTGCATATGAATTAAAAAAAGCAAAATTATTTAATCAAGGAGAACAAATTGCATAAGCAACAGTGTGGGTGATATTCTCTTTCACAGAGCAGCATGACCATATAAACGGTTTGGGAGGATGGTTTGTGCTGCTAGATTACTTTAAACTCATTTAGATTTTAGTTACTGGCAATAAAAAGAAAAACTAAAATAAATTAATTTTGGACCATATGTCTACTTTTATCCACTGTGTATTTAGAGAAATAATACTGGAAAGCACAGTGGATGCCACTCAATGAAGGCGTGATGGTCAACACATACAACTAACTGTTCTGCACTGCTATGCCCAAATCATCCACCATCAGATAAACAGGTGCTTCTCACTAAATTAGAATATCATCAAAAAAGTTAATTTATTTCAGTTCTTCAATACAAAAAGTGAATCTCCTATATTATATAGAGTCATTACAGAGTGATCTATTTCAAGTGTTTATTTCTGTTAATGTTGATGATTATGGCTTACAGCCAATGAAAACCCAAAAGTCATTATCTCAGTAAATTCTAATACTTTCTAACACCAGCTTGAAAAATTATATTAATCCGAACTGTTGGCCTACTGAAATGTATGTTCAGTAAATGCACTCAATACTTGGTCAAGGCTCCTTTTGCATCAATTACTGCATCAATGCGGTGTGGCATGGAGGTGATCAGCCTGTGGCACTGCTGAGGTGTTATGGAAGCCCAGGTTGCTTTCAGCTCATCTGCATAGTTGAGTCTGGTGTCTCTCATCTTCCTCTTGACAATACCCCATAGACTCTCTATGTGGTTAAGGTCAGGCAAGTCTGCTGGCCAATCAAGCACAGTGATACGGTTGTTTTAACCCCTTCATGACCCAGCCTATTTTGACCTTAAAGACCTTGCCGTTTTTTGCAATTCTGACCAGTGTCCCTTTATGAGGTAATAACTCAGGAACGCTTCAATGGGTCCTAGCGGTTCTGAGATTGTTTTTTCGTGACATATTGGGCTTCATGTTAGTGGTAAATTTAGGTCAATAAATTCTGTGTTTATTTGTGATAAAAACGGAAATTTGGCGAAAATTTTGAAAATTTCGCAATTTTCACATTTTGAATTTTTATTCTGTTAAACCAGAGAGTTATGTGACACAAAATAGTTAATAAATAACATTTCCCACATGTCTACTTTACATCAGCACAATTTTGGAAACAAAATTTTTTTTTGCTAGGAAGTTATAAGGGTTAAAATTTGACCAGCAATTTCTCATTTTTACAACGAAATTTACAAAACCATTTTTTTAGGGACCACCTCACATTTGAAGTCAGTTTGAGGGGTCTATATGGCTGAAAATACCCAAAAGTGACACCATTATAAAAACTGCACCCCTCAAGGTGCACAAAACCACATTCAAGAAGTTTATTAACCCTTCAGGTGCTTCACAGCAGCAGAAGCAAAATGGAAGGAAAAAATGAACATTTAACTTTTTAGTCACAAAAATGATTTTTCAGCAACAATTTTTTTATTTTCCCAATGGTAAAAGGAGAAACTGAACCACGAAAGTTGTTGTCCAATTTGTCCTGAGTACGCTGATACCTCATATGTGGGGGTAAACCACTGTTTGGGCGCACGGCAGGGCTTGGAAGGGAAGGAGCGCCATTTGACTTTTTGAATGAAAAATTGGCTGCACTCTTTAGCGGACACCATGTCACGTTTGGAGAGCCCCCGTGTGCCTAAAAATTGGAGCTCCCCCACAAGTGACCCCATTTTGGAAACTAGACGCCCCAAGGAACTTATCTAGATGCATAGTGAGCACTTTGAACCCCCAGGTGCTTCACAAATTGATCCGTAAAAATGAAAAAGTACTTTTTTTTCACAAAAAAATTCTTTTACCCTCAATTTTTTCATTTTCACATGGACAACAGGATAAAATGGATCCTAAAATTTGTTGGGCAATTTCTCCTGAGTACATTGATACCTCACATGTGGAGGTAAACCACTGTTTGGGCACATGGTAAGGCTCGGAAGGGAAGGAGCGCCATTTGACTTTTTGAATGAAAAATTATCTCCATCGTTAGCGGACACCATGTCGCATTTGGAGAGACCCTGTGTGCCTAAACATTGGAGCTCCTTCACAAGTGACCCCATTTTGGAAACTGGACCCCCCAAGGAACTTATCTAGATGCCTAGTGAGCACTTTAAACCCTCAGGTGCTTCACAAATTGATCCGTAAAAATGAAAAAGTACTTTTTTTTCACAAAAAAATTATTTTCGCCTCAATTTTTTCATTTTCACATGGGCAATAGGATAAAATGGATCCTAAAATTTGTTGAGCAATTTCTCCCGAGTACGCCGATACCTCATATGTGGGGGTAAACCACTGTTTGGGCACACGGCATGGCTCGGAAGGGAAGGCGCGCCTTTTGACTTTTTGAATGGAAAATTAGCTCCAATTGTTAGCGGACACCATGTCGCGTTTGGAGAGCTCCTGTGTGCCTATGCATTGGAGCTCCCCCACAAGTGACCCCATTTTGGAAACTAGACCCCCCAAGGAACTTATCTAGATGCATACTGAGCACTTTAAACCCCCAGGTGCTTCACAGAAGTTTATAATGCAGAGCCATGAAAATAAAAAATAATTTTTCTTTTCTCAAAAATGATTTTTTAGCCCGCTATTTTTTATTTTCCCAAGGGTAACAGGAGAAATTTGACCCCAAAAGTTGTTGTCCAGTTTCTCCTGAGTACGCTGATACCCCATATGTGGGGGTAAACCACTGTTTAGGCACATGCTGGGGCTCGGAAGTGAAGTAGTGACGTTTTGAAATGCAGACTTTGATGGAATGCTCTGCGGGCGTCACGTTGCGTTTGCAGAGCCCCTGGTGTGCCTAAACAGTAGAAACCCCCCACAAATGACCCCATTTTGGAAACTAGACCCCCAAAGGAACTTATCTAGATATGTGGTGAGCACTTTCAACCCCCAAGTGCTTTACAGAAGTTTATAACACAGAGCCGTGAAAATAATAAATACGTTTTCTTTCCTCAAAAATAATTTTTTAGCCCAGAATTTTTTATTTTCCCAAGGGTTACAGGAGAAATTGGACCACAAAAGTTGTTGTCCAGTTTGTCCTGAGTACGCTGATACCCCATGTGTGGGGGTAAACCACTGTTTGGGCACACGTCGGGGCTCCGAAGGGAAGTAGTGACTTTTGAAATGCAGACTTTGATGGAATGGTCTGCGGACGTCATGTTGCGTTTGCAGAGCCCCTGGTGTGCCTAAACAGTAGAAACCCCCCACAAGTACCCCATTTTAGAAACTAGACCCCGCAAGGAACTTATCTAGATATGTGGTGAGCACTTTGAACCCCCAAGTGCTTCACAGACGTTTACAACGCAGAGCCGTGAAAATAAAAAATAATTTTTCTTTCCTCAAAAATTATGTTTTAGCAAGCATTTTTTTATTTTCACAAGGGTAACAGGAGAAATTGGACGCCAGTAATTGTTGCGCAGTTTGTCCTGAGTATGCTGGTACCCCATATGTGGGGGTAAACCACTGTTTGGGCGCACGTCGGGGCTCGGAATTGAGGGAGCACCATTTGACTTTATGAATACAAGATTGACTGGAATCAATGGTGGCGCCATGTTGCGTTTGGACCCCTGATGTGCCTAAACAGTGGAAACCCCTCAATTCTACCTCCAACAATAACCCCAACACACCCCTAACCCTAATCCCAACTGTAGCCATAACCCTAATCACACCCCTAACCACAACCCTAATTCCAACCCTAACCCTAAGGCTATGTGCCCACGTTGCGGATTCGTGTGAGATTTTTCAGCATCATTTTTGAAAAATCCGCGGGTAAAGGGCACTGCGTTTTACCTGTGGATTTACCGTGGATTTCCAGTGTTTTTTGTGCGGATTTCACCTGTGGATTCCTATTGAGGAACAGGTGTAAAACGCTGCGGAATCCGCACAAAGAATTGACATGCTGCGGAAAATACAACGCAGCATTTCCGCGTGGTATTTTCCGCACCATGGGCACAGCGGATTTGGTTTTCCATATGTTTACATGGAACTGCAAACCTGATGGAACACTGCTGCGAATCCGCAGCGGCCAATCCGCTGCAGATCCGCAGCAAAATCCGCACCGTGTGCACATAGCCTAATTCTAAAGGTATGTGCACACGCTGCGGAAAACGCTGCAGATCCGCAGCAGTTTCCCATGAGTTTACAGTTCAATGTAAACCTATGGGAAACAAAAATCGCTGTACACATGCTGCGGAAAAACTGCACGGAAACGCAGCGGTTTACATTCCACAGCATGTCACTTCTTTCTGCGGATTCCGCAGCGGTTTTACAACTGCTCCAATAGAAAATCGCAGTTGTAAAACCGCAGTGAAATGCGCAGAAAAACCGCGGTAACAGAATACGTGTGCACATACCGAAACCCTAACCCTAACCCTAGCCCTACCCCTAACCCTACCCCTAACCGTAGCCCTACCCCTAACCCTATTCTAACCTTAGTGTAAAAAAAAAAAAAATTTCTTTATTTTTTTATTGTCCCTACCTATGGGGGTGACAAAGGGGGGGGAGGGGTCATTTACTATTTGTTTTTTATTTTGATCACTGAGATATAACCTATCTCAGTGATCAAAACTCACTTTGGAACGAATCTGCCGGCCAGCAGATTCGGCGGGCGCACTGCAAATGCGCCCGCCATTTTGGAAGATGGCGGTGCCCAGGAAAGAAGACGGACGGATCCCGGGAGGTAAGTATAAGGGGGGGGGGGGGGGGAGATCAGGGCACGGGGGGAGCGTCGGAGCACGGGGGGGGGGGGGGGGTGTATCGGAACACGGGGGGTGGATTGGAGCACGGGGTGGGGGATCGCTGTGCAGGGGGGTGGATCGGCGCTCGGGGGGGGGAATCGGAGCATGGGGGGGGGAAAATCGCTGTGCGGGGGGGGTGATCGGAGTGCGGGGGGGTTTGATTGGAGCACAGGGGGTGTGATTGGAGCACGGGGGGAGCGGACAGGAGGACGGGGGAGCGGAGCACAGAACGGAGGGGAGCGGACCACAGATCGGGGGGCGATCGGTGGGGTGGGGGCATATCAGTGTTTCCAGCCATGGCCGATGATATTGCAGCATCGGCCATGGCTGGATTGTAATATTTCACCAGTTTTTTTAGGTGAAATATTACAAATCGCTCTGATTGGCAGTTTCACTTTCAACAGCCAATCAGAGCGATCGTAGCCACGGGGGGGTGAAGCCACCCCCCCGGGCTAAACTACCACTCCCCCTGTCCCTGCAGGCCGGGTGAAATTGGAGTTAACCCTTTCACCCGGCCTGCAGGGACGCGATCTTTCTGTGACACAGCATATGCGTCACAGGTCGGATTGGCACCGACTTTCATGACGCATACGCTGTGTCACAGGTCGGGAAGGGGTTAAACCAGGTATTGGTACTTTTGGCAGTGTGGACAGGTGCCAAGTCCTGCTAGAGAATGAAAACTTTCATCTCCAAAAAGCTTGTCAGTAGAGGGAAGGATGAAATGCTCTGGCAGTCCAGTTCTTTTTCTCCTTGCCCAGGTAAGATGCCTCTGGCGCTGTCTATTGGTCATGAGTTTCTTGACACAAGGAATGCTGCACTTGTAGCCCATGTCCTGGATACCTCTGTGTGTGGTGGCTCTTGAAGCGATGACTTCAGCAGCAGTCCACTTCTTGTGAATCTCCCCCAAATTTTTGAATGGCCTTTTCTTAACAATCCTTTCAAGGCTGCGGTTATCCCGGTTGCTTGTGCACCATTTTCTACCACACTTTTTCCTTCCACTCGACTTTCCAGTAATATGCTTAGATACAGCACTCTATGAACAGCCAGCTTCTTTAGCACTGACATTTTGTGGCTTACCCTCCTGTGTGTCAATGACTGCCTTCTGGACATCTGTCAAGTCAGCAGTCTTCCCCATGATTGTGGAGCCTACTGAAACAGACTAAGGGACCTAATTAAACGCTTAGGAAGCCTTTGCAGGTGGATTTTGTTAATTATTCTAAATTACTGAGGTAATGATTTTTGTGTTTTCATTGGCTGTAAGCCATAATCATCAACATTAACAGAAATAAAAACTTGAAATAGATGACTCGGTTTGTAAGAACTCTATATAATATATGAGTTTCACTTTTTGTATTGAAGAACTGAAATAAATGAACTTTTTGATGATATTCTAATTTTGTGAGAAGGAAGCACCTGTACTACCCACACTCGTGACATGTGTGGATAGACATCACACAAGTAATATAAAGAAAGTGGCATCAAGCCTTGAGATGGCGACAATGTCAAGGAACGTCAAGATCAGGAGTAGGCGTTTAGAGGGCTTAGAGCTCTGTTTTAATGGGTCTCAATGTGTATCTGCCACGGGGTTAATATGTGCTGACACAACCGTCATGCAAAGGTGCCTTCAAATAGCTACTTCAGCATTAAAAATGAGCCATTCCCTCTAATTAGTAGAGCAGAAGTCTACTTGTAAGCTGACAGATCTAAAGTATGACCTTTTCTTCAAAATACAGACAGACATGGTGGCAAAATCTGATAATGGGAATGTATCACGTTGACAAATGTTCACTAACTAGAACATGATAACTGCAACTTGAGCCCCAATTTCTTAAATTCTATTTTCTGTGCATGATTATGGGGTCGCACTTTAGCAGAACATGTAGAGATATGCTTTACAGCAGGCAGCAACATATTCACCACAGGGCCCTGTGGTCTGGAGAAGACACTCATTTTTATTAGCGTATAAAAAATATTCAGATTTTCATTCTGAAAACTCGGACGATTTTTTTCGCACTTGTCATCCGTGTACAGTCCGTACATAATCCATTTTTTACAGCAGCTACTAATAATTTACAAGACCATCTACTGTTTCCCATGTTACAGAACTACATTGTATCCATATCAGATGCTATGTATACTGTGGCTCCGTATGGCGTTTAAATTTATTTTTTAACATGAATAGACTTGAATGGGTAAGTCTCGTCCGATTTACTGAAGAAACATTAATTCATGCGATTTTTTTTTTTTCCACACACAGATTCGGTCAATGAAAAAAAAAAAATCAGTCATTAGCACTGCCCCACTGAATAACATTGGTTCATGTACTGTCCGTTTTTTCACAAACCAAAGGTACGGTCATGTGAACAAGCCCTAAAGCTGGGGTCACACAAGCGTATGAAAATTAGTCCGATTTCAATCAAGAAATTTGGCAACGATTTTAAGCCATATTGTCATTGTGTCATTTACGTCCCTGTGGCATCCATAATTATACAGTACAGACCAAATGTTTGGACACACCTTCTCATTTAAAGATTTTTCTGTATTTTCATGACTATGAAAATTGTACATTCACACTGAAGACATCAAAACTATGAATTAACACATGTGGAATTATATACTTAACAAAAAAAGTGTGAAACAACTGAAATTATGTTTTGTATTCTAGGTTCTTCAAAGTAGCCACCTTTTGCTTTGGATGACTGCTTTGCATACTCTTGGCATTCTATTGATGAGCTTTAAGAGGTAGTCACCGGGAATGGACTTCCAACAATCTTGAAGGAGTTCCCAGAAATGCTTAGCACTTGTTGGCCCTTTTGCCTTCACGCTGCGGTCCAGCTCACCCCTAACCATCTCGATTGGGTTCAGGTCTGGTGACTGTGGAGGCCATGTCATCTGGCGTAGCACCCCATCACTCTCGTTCTTGGTCAAATAGCCCTTACACAGCCTGGAGGTGTGTTTGGGGTCATTGTCCTGTTGAAAAATAAATGATGGTCCAACTAAACGCAAACCGGATGGAATAGTATGCTGCTGTAAGATGCTGTGGTAGCCATGCTGGTTCAGTATGCCTTCAATTTTGAATAAATCTCCAACAATGTCACCAGCAAAGCACCCCCACACCATCACACCTCCTCCTCCATGCTTCACGGTGGGAACCAGGCATATACAGTCCAGCCGTCACCTTTTCTGCGTCGCACAAAGACACGGTGGTTGGAACCAAAGATCTCAAATTTGGACTCATCAGACCAAAGCACAGATTTCCACTGGTTTAATGTCCATTCCTTGTGCTCTTTAGCCCAAACAAGTCTCTTCTGCTTGTTGCCTGTCCTTAGCAGTGGTTTCCTAGCAGCTATTTTACCATGAAGGCCTGCTGCACAAAGTCTCCTCTTAACAGTTGTTGTAGAGATGTGTCTGCTGCTAGAACTGTGTGGCATTGACCTGGTCTCTAATCTGAGCTGCTGTTAACCTGTGATTTCTGAGGCTGGTGACTTGGATAAACTTATCCTCAGAAGCAGAGATGACTCTTGGTCTTCCTTTCCTGGGGCGGTCCTCATGTGAGCCAGTTTCTTTGTAGCGCTTGATGGTTTTTGCCACTGCACTTGGGGACACTTTCAAAGTTTTCCCAATTTTTCGGACTGACTGACCTTCATTTCTTAAAGTAATGATGACCACTTGTTTTCTTTACTTAGCTGCTTTTTTCTTGCCATAATACAAATTCTAACAGTCTATTCTGTAGGAATATCAGCTGTGTAACCACCAGACTTATGTACAACACAACTGATGGTCCCAACACCATTTATAAGGCAAGAAATCCCACTTATTAAACCTGACAGGGCACACCTGTGAAGTGAAAACCATTCCCGGTGACTACCTCCTGAAGCTCATAAAGAAAATGCCAAGAGTGTGCAAAGCAGTCATCAAAGCAAAAGGTGGCTACTTTGAAGAACCTAGAATATAAGACATAATTCCACATGGGTTAATTCATAGTTTTGATGCCTTCAGCGTGAATGTACAATTTCATAGTCATGAAAATACAGAAAAATCTTTAAATGAGAAGGTGTGTACAAACTTCTGGTCTGTACTGTACATCAACAATTTAAAATAGACATGATCAAATACAATTTCCTATGTTAATAATGGAAAAGTAGTCATAACATATCAGACACTATGCGGATGAGCCATATGGGATCTGATTTTTTTTTTGATTACCAACAGACTCGTATAGGTGAATCTGATCCAAGAAGCGGACTTATCTGAGCAGCCCTACTGCATTACATTGGTCAACGTGCCGTCCAATCTTTACTTGGACAGCAGAAGTCCATATAACGTCTGAACAAGTCTTATAGAGATAAGGCATGTTTTGCAGGTGGGGGCTACGATGGCATGGTGCCTTGATGGTGGTCCCAGAAGTCGGAACTACACTGATCTAAAAGTTTGACACAGTATCATCAAAACAGGGCACATAAAGACATAAATAGCGTATCAGAAGATCCTATGCCTATATTACCAGGGCATAGAAAAACATCACATGGACACTTCTCTACTGAGTTAAATATGAAAAACATGGCGTTAAAGTCCAAAATTCATTACAAAACATATACCGTAGTTTTATTGAACATTGAGGCACAGAAAAGTTAAAAACATGTAATAGTACAAGGTTATGATGCCAGTGAGCAATGGGTAGAACGGCGCGAGTCTCTTATGTAGATGTACAAGGGATGGGGAAGCGTGCGGGTCAGTGACATCATCAGGGAGTTCCCTGTGACCCACACCGCCATGGGCTCCAGGATGTGATACAACTTCTGGCCAGATCCAAGGAATCACCTGCGCGTATATTCGTGCTGGGGCTTATTTAAGAGCAGTTAGGACACACTTCTAACTATGGTTCCTGAAGAAGCCAACACAAAACGCACGTTGAGGCTGGCTACAAGTTGTCTTTCCTGGCGAACCATGGGTAAGAGCACTTTTTCAAAAACTGTGCATTGATGCAGATGGTCTGATGCTTAGTACTATTTACTAACCTATGCAGATCTCAAGTTTGGGCTACATTAGCGGCACTCCTTCTGCACCCCCACATTTATAAACTTTAAAGCACTAGCACTCTTTCATGAATAGATGCTTGTTATTTGTGTCTGCTCTCCTCACCCCAAATACGTCTTCTACATGAGAGACTCGCGCTGTTCTACCCATTGCTCACCCGAATCATGACCTTGTACTGTTACATGTTTTTATCTTTTCTGTGCCTCAATGTTCAATAAAGCTATAGGTTTTGTAATGAATTTTGAACTTTAACCCCATGTTTTTCATATTTAACTGATATAAAAGTTATCACCTATACAGGAGATAATTCATTTGCTTAACTGGAATAAATGTACCATATATACTTGAGTATAAGCCGACCCGAGTATAAGCCGACCCCCCTAATTTTGCCACACAAAACTCGGAAAACTTATTGACTCGAGTATAAACCTAGGGTGGAAAATGCAGCAGCTACCGGTGAATTTCAAAAATAAAAATAGATGCTCCATACCGTTCATTATGGCCCCTTAGCTATGCCATATAGTGCTCTGCACCGTTCATTATTGCCCCATAGCTGTGCCATATAGTGCTCTGCACCGTTCATTATTGCCCCATAGATGTGCCATATAGTGCTCTGCGCCGTTCATTATTGCCCCATAGCTGTGCCATATAGTGCTCTGCGCCGTTCAGTATTGCCCCATAACTGTGCCATATAGTGCTCTGCACCGTTCATTATTGCCCCATAGATGTGCCATATAGTGCTCTGCACCGTTCATTATTGCCCCATAGCTGTGCCATATAGTGCTCTGCACCGTTCATTATTGCCCCATAGCTGTGCCATATAGTGCTCTGCACCGTTCATTATTGCCCCATAGCTGTGCCATATAGTGCTCTGCACCGTTCATTATTGCCCCATAGCTGTGCCATATAGTGCTCTGCACCGTTCATTATTGCCCCATAGCTGTGCCATATAGTGCTCTGCACCGTTCATTATTGCCCCATAGCTGTGCCATATAGTGCTCTGCACCGTTCATTATTGCCCCATAGCTGTGCCATATAGTGCTCTGCACCGTTCATTATTGCCCCATAGCTGTGCCATATAGTGCTCTGCACCGTTCATCATTGCCCCATAGCTGTGCCATATAGTGCTCTGCACCGTTCATTATTGCCCCATAGCTGTGCCATATAGTGCTCTGCACCGTTCATTATTGCCCCATAGCTGTGCCATAAAGTGCTCTGCACCGTTCATTATTGCCCCATAGCTGTGCCATATAGTGCTCTGCATCGTTCATTATTGCCCCATAGATGTGCCATATAGTGCTCTGCACCGTTCATTATTGCCCCATAGCTGTGCCATATAGTGCTCTGCACCGTTCATTATTGCCCATAGCTGTGCCATATAGTGCTCTGCACCGTTCATTATTGCCCCATAGCTGTGCCATATAGTGCTCTGCGCCGTTCATTATTGCCCCATAGATGTGCCATATAGTGCTCTGCGCCGTTCATTATTGCCCCATAGCTGTGCCATATAGTGCTCTGCACCGTTCAGTATTGCCCCATAACTGTGCCATATAGTGCTCTGCACCGTTCATTATTGCCCCATATAGTGCTCTGCACCATTTATTATTGCCCCATAGCTGTGCCATATAGTGCTCTGCACCGTTCATTATTGCCCCATAGCTGTGCCATATAGTGCTCTGCACCGTTTATTATTGCCCCATAGCTGTGCCATATAGTGCTCTGCACTGTTCATTATTGCCCCATAGCTGTGCCATATAGTGCTCTGCACTGTTCATTATTGCCCCATAGCTGCCATATAGTGCTCTGTGCCGTTCATTATTGCCCCATAGCTGCCATATAGTGCTCTGCACCGTTCATTATTGCCCCATAGCTGCCATATAGTGCTCTGCACCGTTGATTATTGCCCCATAGCTGCCATATAGTGCTCTGCACCGTTCATTATTGCCCCATAGCTGTGCCATAGAAAGCTGTGCCATTGCTGCTGCTGCAATAAAAAAAAATAAAATTACATACTCACCTCTCTTGCTTGCAGCTCACCAGCGTCCCGTCCCGGCGTCTCTCCGCACTGACTGATCAGGCAGAGGGCGGCGTGCACACTATATGCGTCATCGCGCCCTCTGACCTGCACAGTCAGAGCAAGAGGAAGCGAAGACAGAGCGGCGCCCGGCGTGCGTGTGGAACGCAGACAGGTGAATATGACATACTTACCTGCTCCCGGCGTCCCGCTCCCTCTGCCTGTCACACGGTCTTCGGTGCCGCAGCCTCTTCCTCTATCAGCAGTCACCGCACCGCTGATTAGAGAAATAAATATGCGGCTCCACCCCTATGGGAGGTGGAGCAGCATATTCATTTCTCTAATGAGCGGTCCCACGTGACCGCTGAACAGGGGAAGAGCTGCAGCACCGAAGACCGTGTGACAGGCAGAGGGAGCGTCAGGATCGCCGGGACTAGGTAAGTATGCCTCAGCGCCCTCTCCCCCTCACCCGCCGACCCTGCCGCCCACTCGAGTATAAGCCTAGAGGGGCACTTTCAGCCCAAAATTTTGGGCTGAAAATCTTGGGTTATACTCGAGTATATACGGTAAATTACAAACAAAAGACTTGCAGCATAAAGATTTGATTTAAACAACAGAATATTTTCTGGCAATACAACCCCATTAATTTAAATGATAAAAATATTATATTTCTGAATACCCAGGAAAATATAATGAAGAGTAAAATAAAGAAATTTTCCACTACAATTTACTATAGGGTTGGGATTCCATACATTGGTTCAAGTTATAAAAAGTTTCAGGCTCGGATCCTCATGCTTTCATTTACTTTCAGACCCCATAATTTGCTGGTGGTAATCGGACCCTTGATTTCAGTTTTGACTCATGTAGGCATGCCTCTCCCTACAAGAGGCGAGATCTGCCTTCACTAGCTCTCATGTACTGGCAACTGCAACACAGTGCGATTCACATGCCTGTGCTGTATTGGTGGCTGATCCGGTGGCTGTGAAGGCACAAACTTCAGGTTTCAGTCTGCGGATCAACTTCGCTCTCGGCAGTAAGACTCCCACATCCTCAATATATCAATCCTTTGTAACAGAAATGTACCCAGCACTGCAAATCTTCTATATCTACATAATGTCAATTTTGGTTGTGGAATGATCACATATTTGATATTGATTTTAGATATTGACTTCAATGGACAAGACAAAATCCACACGTAATGTGGAATGTGGTGGAAGTCTGACATTTGGCAACTCCACCGATCGGCTGGTATATGCCCCCGCAGAACCCATTTAACATCTATGGAGCTGCAGCGTTCTGCTACATACTGTACATTGGTTACTGGCTGCTGCCCCATGGGTAGGACACTTAGATAATACATTAATATGGTAAACATCAACAAATAATGAAGCATTTTACCTCGGGGCCCAAGCAAGTTGTCTATGTATCCATTCACTGCTTTATCCATGGCCTCCATTCTTTAAACCTACAAGGCAAGAACAAAATGTGTCTCAATCAGTAAAGAAAGCCTACAAGGGGTTGGCCATGATCAAGAAAAAAAAAAAACAGTGCAATAGAAAGGAATGTGATAAAAGAAGAAAAGAAGCATCACATCATCATGCATCACCGCTGCCGCCAATCACTAATCTCAGTGACGGTCACATGTGATGGAGAGTGTTGCTGCTTCTATTATTTTATTGCGTTGCCCTCTTTGGCTGATTATTTTCGTGATCACAGATGACCTCCTTGAGGAAAGAAAGAAAAGGGAACAGCAGACACGGGACACATAATGGAGGGGTAGACACCAAACATCCTATCTCAGACCCTTCTTCCCACCACAGGACAGGGAAGATCAGCTCTTCTCAGGGTGCCTCCTGTAAAGAGGGTTGACGTACAGGTAATTAGGATCAGGGCTCGTCACTGCCTAGAGTCAGCACTGGCCTCTACAGTGTTCTTTCTCTGGAGCTATACGTTACTGTATGATGGATGCCAGGACGTGCATAGTAATGTTGCACACCGATGAGTCTGCTCTTCCTGTGTCAGAGGAAGTATGGGTGAGAATAGAATACCACCCAGACATCAGTGAGTTCCTCCTTACCATGCCCAGAAAAGTGTGCGATGGCGGACAAAGTGAAGGGGAAACCTCAGACGGCCTAGTCACTTGCCCTAAATCTCTACTGCTTGGCTGGCTTAAAGGACTTGTCCATTACTGGACATCCACTGCTTAATCAATTTAGGGGCATGTAGGAAATAAAAACAATGGACTTTCCGCAGTGGTGCTTGTCCAGCGATGTTGGTACTGCTGTTCTTGGCGGGTGGCATGATGTTTTTTTCTCATGAGGTTGCTGCAGCCCGAACATTGCTGGAACAGCTCCGTTGCAGGAAGTGACTGCCCACTGTTTTATTTTCTACATGCCCCTCAATTAATTAAGCAAAGGAATTGTACAGTAGGAGACAAACAGTACAGCGCAAATCCACACTGGTGGTCTCCAGTGGGATCAGAAATGATGATGTCCAGTTCATCATTCACCAGACCAATGAGGCCACTAATTGGGTCAGGTGACTGATGTCCAGGATGTCTTCGCATGTGTTTGACAAGTACAGAAAACCCCTTTCAGTCTGGATATCTCCTTTCAAGGAGTCAATTATCAAGACAACCCTCTAAACTTGGCCCTTCAGGCATTCAGGGCCTCAGAGAATGGTCGGTCACACTTTCCACACAATACCAGCTCGTAGTCCAACAGTCATGATGTAAAGGAGCTTTACAATGCTGCTAATTTTCCATAAGCTGCCGGGAATGCAACAATGTACAGAAGCCCAGGAGGCCCTGCTCCTGTCCTTCACCAGAGGCGTCACTATTTACTTGTCACATGTCCCCAGTACCACGTCCAAGTGTCAGGTGACTGGGGGAATGTAGGCAGGTCTACACCACACACAGTATGCCAGTCTACGCCACACACAGCTCTACGCAGCACACATTTGCGAGTCAGCTCGGCTCTACGCCGCACACAGCACATGGGTATACGCTACACTCAGCTCTACGCAACACACAGCACACGGATATACGCTACACTAAGCTCTACGCAGCACACATGAGCGAGTCAACTCGATTCTAAGCCACACACAGCACACGGGTATACGCCACACACAGCTCTACGCAGCACACATGAGCGAGTCAACTCAGCTCTACGCCGCACAAAGCACATGGGTATACTCCGCACAAAGCTCTACGCAGCACACATGTGCGAGTCAACTCAGCTCTACGCCACACACAGCACACGGGTATACGCTACACTGAACTCTATGCAGCACACATGAGCGAGTCAACTCAGCTCTACGCAACACACAGCACACGGATATACGCTACACTAAGCTCTACGCAGCACACATGAGCGAGTCAACTCGATTCTAAGCCACACACAGCACACGGGTATACGCCACACACAGCTCTACGCAGCACACATGCACGAGTCAACTCGGCTCTACGCCGCACACAGCACATGGGTATACGCTACACTCAGCTCTATGCAGCACACATGAGCGAGTCAACTCAGCTCTACGCCGCACACAGCACATGGGTATACGCTACACTCAGCTCTATGCAGCACACATGAGCGAGTCAACTCAGCTCTACGCCGCACACAGCACATGGGTATACGCCGCATAAAGCTCTACGCAGCACACATGTGTGAGTCAACTCAGCTCTACGCCACACACAGCACACGGGTATACGCTACACTGAACTCTACGCAGCACACATGAGCGAGTCAACTCAGCTCTACGCAACACACAGCTCTACGCAGCACACATGAGCGAGTCAACTCAGCCCTACGCCACACACAGCACACGGGTATACGCTGCACACAGCTCTACACAGCACACATGCACGAGTCAACTCGGCTCTACGCCACACACAGCACACAGGTATACGCTGCACACAGCTCTACACAGCACACATGAGCGAGTCAACTCAGCCCTACACCACACACAGCACACGGGTGTACGCTGCACTCAGCTCTAAACCGCACACGCGTCTACGCCACACGTGTATGCATACCATAAGCGGTATGCAGATTTGTCCACATCATACACAGTACACGGGTCTATGTCACACGCAGTACGCAGGTCCACATCGTACACAGTACATGGGTCTATGTCACACGCAGTACGCAGGTCCACATCGTACACGGGTCTATGTCACACACAGTACACAGGTCCACATCGTACACAGTACATGGGTCTATGTCACACACAGTACACAGGTCCACATCGTACACTGTATATGGGTCTATGTCTCACACAGTACGCAGGTCCACATCGTACACAGTACACGGGTCTATGTCACACACAGTACGCAGGTCCACATCGTACACAGTACACGGGTCCACATCGTACACAGTACACGGGTCCACATCGTACACAGGTCCACATCGTACACAGTACACGGGTCTATGTCACACAGAGTACGCATGTCCACATCGTACACAGTACGCAGGTCGTACACTGTACACGGGTCTATGTCACACACAGTACGCAGGTCCACACCGTACACAGTACTCGGGTCTGTGTCACACACAGTAAGCAGGTCCACATCGTACACAGTACACGGGTCTATGTCACACACAGTGCGCAGGTCCACATCGTACACAGTACACGGGTCTAAGCCGCACACAGTACGCAGGTCCACATCGTAGACTGTATACGGGTCTATGTCACACACAGTGCGCAGGTTCACATCGTACACTGTATACAGGTCTATGTCACACACAGTACGCAGGTCCACATCGTACACTGTATACGGGTCCACATCGTACACAGTACGCAGGTCGTACACTGTACACGGGTCTATGTCACACACAGTACGCAGGTCCACATCGTACACTGTATACGGGTCCACATCGTACACTGTACACGGGTCTATGTCACACACAGTGCGCAGGTCCACATCGTACACTGTACACGGGTCTATGTCACACACAGTACGCAGGTCCACATCGTACACTGTATACGGGTCCACATCGTACACTGTATACGGGTCTATGTCACACACAGTACGCAGGTCCACATCGTACACTGTATACGGGTCTATGTCACACACAGTACGCAGGTCCACATCGTACACTGTATACGGGTCCACATCGTACACTGTATACGGGTCTATGTCACACACAGTACGCAGGTCCACACCGTACACAGTACTCGGGTCTGTGTCACACACAGTAAGCAGGTCCACATCGTACACAGTACACGGGTCCACATCGTACACAGTACACGGGTCTATGTCACACACAGTGCGCAGGTCCACATCGTACACAGTACACGGGTCTAAGCCGCACACAGTACGCAGGTCCACATCGTAGACTGTATACGGGTCTATGTCACACACAGTGCGCAGGTTCACATCGTACACTGAATACAGGTCTATGTCACACACAGTACGCAGGTCCACATTGTACACTGTATACGGGTCCACATCGTACACAGTACGCAGGTCGTACACTGTACACGGGTCTATGTCACACACAGTACGCAGGTCCACATCGTACACTGTATACGGGTCCACATCGTACACTGTACACGGGTCTATGTCACACACAGTGCGCAGGTCCACATCGTACACTGTATACGGGTCCACATCGTACACTGTACACGGGTCTATGTCACACACAGTACGCAGGTCCACATCGTACACTGTATACGGGTCCACATCGTACACTGTATACGGGTCTATGCCACACACAGTACGCAGGTCCACATCGTACACTGTATACGGGTCCACATCGTACACTGTATACGGGTCTATGCCACACACAGTACGCAGGTCCACATCGTACACTGTATACGGGTCCACATCGTACACTGTATACGGGTCTATGTCACACACAGTACGCAGGTCCACATCGTACACTGTATACGGGTCTATGTCACACACAGTACGCAGGTCCACATCGTACACGGGTCCACATCGTACACTGTATACGGGTCTATGTCACACACAGTACGCAGGTCCACATCGTACACTGTATACGGGTCCACATCGTACACTGTATACGGGTCTATGTCACACACAGTACGCAGGTCCACATCGTACACTGTATACGGGTCCACATCGTACACTGTATACGGGTCTATGTCACACACAGTACGCAGGTCCACACCGTACACAGTACTCGGGTCTGTGTCACACACAGTAAGCAGGTCCACATCGTACACAGTACACGGGTCCACATCGTACACAGTACACGGGTCTATGTCACACACAGTGCGCAGGTCCACATCGTACACAGTACACGGGTCTAAGCCGCACACAGTACGCAGGTCCACATCGTAGACTGTATACGGGTCTATGTCACACACAGTGCGCAGGTTCACATCGTACACTGTATACGGGTCCACATCGTACACAGTACGCAGGTCGTACACTGTACACGGGTCTATGTCACACACAGTACGCAGGTCCACATCGTACACTGTATACGGGTCCACATCGTACACTGTACACGGGTCTATGTCACACACAGTGCGCAGGTCCACATCGTACACTGTATACGGGTCCACATCGTACACTGTACACGGGTCTATGTCACACACAGTACGCAGGTCCACATCGTACACTGTATACGGGTCCACATCGTACACTGTATACGGGTCCACATCGTACACTGTATACGGGTCTATTCCACACACAGTACGCAGGTCCACATCGTACACTGTATACGGGTCCACATCGTACACTGTATACGGGTCTATGTCACACACAGTACGCAGGTCCACATCGTACACTGTATACGGGTCTATGTCACACACAGTACGCAGGTCCACATCGTACACTGTATACGGGTCTATGTCACACACAGTACGCAGGTCCACATCGTACACTGTATACGGGTCTATGTCACACACAGTACGCAGGTCCACATCGTACACTGTATACGGGTCTATGTCACACACAGTACGCAGGTCCACATCGTACACTGTATACGGGTCCACATCGTACACTGTATACGGGTCCACATCGTACACTGTATACGGGTCTATGCCACACACAGTACGCAGGTCCACATCGTACACTGTATACGGGTCCACATCGTACACTGTATACGGGTCTATGTCACACACAGTACGCAGGTCCACATCGTACACTGTATACGGGTCTATGTCACACACAGTACGCAGGTCCACATCGTACACTGTATACGGGTCTATGTCACACACAGTACGCAGGTCCACATCGTACACTGTATACGGGTCCACATCGTACACTGTATACGGGTCCACATCGTACACTGTACACGGGTCTATGTCACACACAGTACGCAGGTCCACATCGTACACTGTATACGGGTCCACATCGTACACTGTATACGGGTCCACATCGTACACTGTATACGGGTCTATGCCACACACAGTACGCAGGTCCACATCGTACACTGTATACGGGTCCACATCGTACACTTATACGGGTCTATGTCACACACAGTACGCAGGTCCACATCGTACACTGTATACGGGTCTATGTCACACACAGTACGCAGGTCCACATCGTACACTGTATACGGGTCTATGTCACACACAGTACGCAGGTCCACATCGTACACTGTATACGGGTCTATGTCACACACAGTACGCAGGTCCACATCGTACACTGTATACGGGTCCACATCGTACACTGTATACGGGTCTATGTCACACACAGTACGCAGGTCCACATCGTACACTGTATACGGGTCTATGTCACACACAGTACGCAGGTCCACATCGTACACTGTATACGGGTCTATGTCACACACAGTACGCAGGTCCACATCGTACACTGTATACGGGTCCACATCGTACACTGTATACGGGTCTATGTCACACACAGTACGCAGGTCCACATCGTACACTGTATACGGGTCCACATCGTACACTGTATACGGGTCTATGTCACACACAGTACGCAGGTCCACATCGTACACTGTATACGGGTCTATGTCACACACAGTACGCAGGTCCACATCGTACACTGTATACGGGTCTATGTCACACACAGTACGCAGGTCCACATCGTACACTGTATACGGGTCTATGTCACTGCCAGAGACAAACAGGGTCCTTTCATCCAATCTAGGAAACTGAAAATGTGTTGCCTATAGCAACCAATCAGATTGCAGCTTGTGTTCTGTAACCAGGTGTGGAAAATGAAAGCTGAAATATGATTGGTTCCTCAGCTAAAAGTGTGCACCATTAAAATGGGTGAGACTGGCACCGAATATTCTAGAAGAAACGTCAGGGCACAGCACATACCGGGGCGGGGATGCGGCGGGTACCACTCCGTTATCAGAGATGTAACAAGTGCTGGAAGTGACAGCGGACAAGTGACATGTGGCAGCTCTGCACGGGCTCTGATTGGCCGGCCAGAAGTGCGGAGACCAGAGGGGAGGGCGGGGAAGGAGGACCCCGAAAAGCAGAGGAAGCGAGAGCGGCGCTGCCCATATATAGCGGGAGTCCGTGAGGCTGACATCACCGGGTGTCACAGGGACCGTGTGTGCCTGCGGGGAGAACACACGTGTCGGGCAGCCCGACCCCAGCTCTGCGCGCCCCCATCACCGGACGCCCCGTCCCGCAGTCTGTCCCCGCACAGGACAACTCCGTACAAGTCGCCACCAGAACAGGACGGAGCCGCGCCCGCTCCCCAGCGCCCATTACCGTTCTGTGGCCGCTGCCCTTCTGTCTCCCGCGGTGTCACTCCTGGATGGCTCCCGGCTCAGCAGCGGCACTGGCTGTGTGACTCCGCTCTCCGCCCAGCCCCGGCCGGCAGTGTGCTCAACAGCCCCGCCCCCAGGTGGAGTCCGGCCGCTCCCAGCCACACAGAGCGGGCACCGGGGACGCGTGAGGAGGCTCGCCTGATGGGAAGGCGGGAGATGGCGGCGGGGACCGGGGACAAATGACGGAGGAGGGAGGCGACAGAGCGGGCTGACCGGAGCCGGCAGGAGCTGCTGCGACAGCGGCCATAAACTCATCACACAACTAGTTATCACTTGTGTCTGTTATCTGTCGGTGCAGAAATGTCTGAGAGCTGTCTCCTCTATATCATCTACATCCCCAATATCACCTGTCTCCTCCTCATCATCATCATCATCTGTCTCCCCTACATCATCTGTCTCCTCATCATCATCATCACCTGTCTCATCATCATCATCTGTCTCCCCTACATCATCTGTCTCCTCTATATCATCTACATCCCCAATATCACCTGTCTCATCATCATCACCTGTCTCCTCATCATCTGTCTCCTCATCATCATCTGTCTCCTCTATATCATCTACATCCCCAATATCACCTGTCTCCTCATCATCATCACCTGTCTCATCATCATCACCTGTCTCATCATCATCTGTCTCATCATCATCATCATGTGTCTCCTCATCATCATCACCTGTCTCCTCTATATCATCTACATCACCATCATCTACGTCTCCTCATCATCATCACCTGTCTCATCATCATCTGTCTCCTCTATATCATCTACATCCCCCAATATCACCTGTCTCCTCCTCCTCATCACCTGTCTCCTCATCATCATCATCTGTCTCCCCTACATCATCTGTCTCCCCTACATCACCTGTCTCCCCTACATCATCTGTCTCCCCTACATCATCTGTCTCCTCTACATCATCTGTCTCCTCTACATCATCTGTCTCCTCTACATATGTCTCCTCTACATCATCTGTCTCCTCTACATCATCTGTCTCCTCTACATCACCTGTCTCCTCTACATCATCTGTCTCCTCTACATCATCTGTCTCCTCTACATCATCTGTCTCCTCTATATCATCTACATCCCCAATATCACCTGTCTCATCATCATCACCTGTCTCCTCATCATCTGTCTCCTCATCATCATCTGTCTCCTCTATATCATCTACATCCCCAATATCACCTGTCTCCTCATCATCATCACCTGTCTCATCATCATCACCTGTCTCCTCATCATCATCTGTCTCATCATCATCATCATCTGTCTCCTCATCATCATCACCTGTCTCCTCTATATCATCTACATCACCATCATCTACGTCTCCTCATCATCATCACCTGTCTCATCATCATCTGTCTCCTCTATATCATCTACATCCCCCAATATCACCTGTCTCCTCCTCCTCATCACCTGTCTCCTCATCATCATCATCTGTCTCCCCTACATCATCTGTCTCCCCTATATCACCTGTCTTCTCTACATCATCTGTCTCCCCTACATCATCTGTCTCCCCTACATCATCTGTCTCCTCTACATCATCTGTCTCCTCTACATCATCTGTCTCCTCTACATATGTCTCCTCTACATCATCTGTCTCCTCTACATCATCTGTCTCCTCTACATCACCTGTCTCCTCTACATCATCTGTCTCCTCTACATCATATGTCTCCTCTACATCATCTGTCTCCTCTACATCATCTGTCTCCTCTACATCATCTGTCTCCTCTACATCACCTGTCTCCTCTACATCATCTGTCTCCCCTACATCATCTGTCTCCCCTACATCATCTGTCTCCCCTACATCATCTGTCTCCCCTACATCACCTGTCTCCTCTACATCACCTGTCTCCTCTACATCACCTGTCTCCTCTACATCATATGTCTCCCCTACATCATCTGTCTCCTCTACATCATCTGTCTCCCCTACATCATCTGTCTCCTCTACATCACCTGTCTCCTCTACATCATCTGTCTCCTCTACATCATATGTCTCCTCTACATCATATGTCTCCCCTACATCATCTGTCTCCCCTATATCATCTGTCTCCTCTACATCACCTGTCTCCTCTATATCATCTGTCTCCTCTACATCATCTGTCTCCTCTACATCATCTGTCTCCTCTACATCATATGTCTCCTCTACATCATCTGTCTCCTCTACATCACCTGTCTCCCCTACATCACCTGTCTCCTCTACATCATCTGTCTCCTCTACATCATATGTCTCCTCTACATCATATGTCTCCCCTACATCATCTGTCTCCTCTACATCACCTGTCTCCCCTACATCATCTGTCTCCCCTACATCATCTGTCTCCCCTACATCATCTGTCTCCTCTACATCATCTGTCTCCTCTACATCATCTGTCTCCTCTACATCATATGTCTCCTCTACATCATCTGTCTCCCCTACATCACCTGTCTCCTCTACATCATATGTCTCCTCTACATCACCTGTCTCCCCTACATCACCTGTCTCCTCTACATCATCTGTCTCCTCTACATCATCTGTCTCCTCTACATCATCTGTCTCCTCTACATCATCTGTCTCCCCTACATCATCTGTCTCCCCTACATCATCTGTCTCCCCTACATCCCCAATACCTGCGGTAGCGCGTCCGCCCCGACGCGCATTTCGGACACCTTTATCAATGGCCCCTTGATAAAGGTGTCCGAAACGCGCGTCGGGGCGGACGCGCTACCGCAGGTATTGGCGACATCCTCCGCACAGTTTGGAGCAGGTAATTATCCGGGCATTTGCCAGTCATTATGGGGCTTTCTAGCCAAGTGTGATACCAACTGTGGGGGTAGTTGTGAGTGTCCGGGATAGCAGCAATATGAGATAGGAGGCTTGCACTGCAGGCATTTATTGCACGCAGAATAGTGAGGCCTCTCTATGAGCATTATTTTGGGCAGCTTGCAATTATAATTATACATTATTGGTCACCCTTTTGGGCTATTCTTTGTATTAAAATCTTTTTATTACTCTTGTTGCCATACATATCCTGTGGTGGTGCGTAGTATGGGTGATAGTATGTTATGGGTGTTTTTGTCCCTCTATGTATACACCATGATATATGCTTTTATGATGTTTCATAAAGAAACTTTGTATTTTTTATTCATATATGGCCTTTTGATCATCCTTTTTTCGTTGTCTATCATCTGTCTCCTCTACATCATCTTTCTCCTCTACATCATGTCTCCCCTACATCACCTGTCTCCCCTACATCATCTGTCTCCCCTACATCATCTGTCTCCCCTACATCACCTGTCTCCCCTACATCACCTGTCTCCCCTGCATCATCTGTCTCTACATCATCTGTCTCCCCTACATCACCTGTCTCCCCTACATCACCTGTCTCCTCTACATCATCTGTCTCTACATCACCTGTCTCCCCTACATCACCTGTCTCCCCTACATCATCTGTCTCTACATCATCTGTCTCCCCTACATCACCTGTCTCCCCTACATCACCTGTCTCCTCTACATCATCTGTCTCTACATCATCTGTCTCCCCTACATCACCTGTCTCCCCTACATCACCTGTCTCCTCTACATCATCTGTCTCCCCTACATCACCTGTCTCCCCTACATCATCTGTCTCCTCTACATCATCTGTCTCCCCTACATCACCTGTCTCCTCTACATCATCTGTCTCCTCTACATCATCTGTCTCCCCTACATCACCTGTCTCCCCTACATCATCTGTCTCCTCTACATCATCTGTCTCCTCTACATCATCTGTCTCTACATCATCTGTCTCCTCTACATCATCTGTCTCTACATCATCTGTCTCCCCTACATCACCTGTCTCCCCTACATCACCTGTCTCCTCTACATCATCTGTCTCCCCTACATCACCTGTCTCCCCTACATCATCTGTCTCCTCTACATCACCTGTCTCCCCTACATCATCTGTCTCTACATCATCTGTCTCCTCTACATCATCTGTCTCTACATCATCTGTCTCCTCTACATCATCTGTCTCTACATCATCTGTCTTCTCTACATCATCTGTCTCCCCTACATCATCTGTCTCCCCTACATCATCTATCTCCTCTACATCATCTGTCTCCCCTACATCATCTGTCTTCCTCTTGATAAAGCGGTGCTTCTGCCATGCGAAACGCACGTCGAGGGTTACCTACATCTGTACCATGGGTCCTCCGGCTTTGCTCCTGGTAAGCCTTGCCTCCCTGGTGATCTTTGTCCAGTGGCACTAATGATTTACAGTATCTCATCCATCTGTGTATTTCCAATCTGTATATATCTCGCCCATCTGTATATATCCTGCCCATCTGTATATATATTCATTCATCTGTATATATCTCATCCATCTGTATACAGTACAGACCAAAAGTTTGGACACACCTCATTTAAAGATTTTTCTGTGTTTTCATGACTATGAAAATTGTACATTCACACTGAAGGCATCAAAACTATGAATTAACACATGTGGAATTATATATTTAACAAAAACGTGTGGATCAACTGAAATTATGTAATATATTCTAGGTTCTTCAAAGTAGCCACCTTTTGCTTTGATAACTGCTTTGCACACTCTTGGCATTCTCTTGATGAGCTTCAAGAGGTAGTCACCGGGAATGGTTTTCACTTCACAGGTGTGCCCTGTCAGGTTTAATAAGTAGGATTTCTTGCCTTATAAATGGGGTTGGGACCATCAGTTGTGTTGTGCAGAAGTCTGGTGGATACACACCAGTGGCGTATCTAGTGGGGGGCAGCCGGGGCATGTGCCCCGGGTGCTGCCGGCAGGGGGCGCAGTCGGGCTGCCTAATGCAGCAGTCCAAAGTGTCTCCCCCGGCGGCTGCATTCTGCCGCCCCCCGCACTGGGAGTCAGCTGTTCTCTGTGCCGCCTATCAAGCTGACAGCCGGCACAGAGAAGCTGCAACACGCCGGCTCCCAGAAATCAATTGTACTCGCATCTTACAGCTGCGAGTACAATTGAGGCTCTGACCGCTGGGTCAGAGCGACGCCAGCAGTGTGAAAAGTCATGTGATCACGCTGCTGATGTCACTATCCGGCGCGCAGGAGAAAGAAGAGACTCGGTGGTAAGTGCTCCTGTAGGTGTGGAGCTGAAGACACCGAAAATTCAGCGTGGGGTGAGTTTATGGGGAATATGTATTCAGTGTGTGTGTGTGTTTATTCAGTGTTTTGGGGGGAGATTTATTTAGTGTGTGTGTTGAGGAGGCAGGATTTAATCAGTGTGTTGGGGGGGTCAGGGATTTATTCAGTGTGTGTGTGTGGGGAGGGATTTATTCAGTGTGCATGTGGGGGGCGGGAATTTATTTAGCATGTGTGGGGCAGGGTGCATTTATTCTGTGTGGAGGGGGATGGATTCTGTCGGAAGGGGAATGGATATATTCTGTGGGGGTGAGTGGGGAGATGGGGGTGGACACAGTAGCGAAGGGAAAAATGTGTGCTTACACAGTATTGGGAGCGAGGGTGATGGGATGTGTGAGGACACAGTATGGGGAGTCGGGGGAATGTGTGAGGAGGAAATATGGAGAGCAAAGGGGTAAATAGGTGAGGAAGTAGTATAGTTAGCAGGGGGGATGTACATGAGGATGCTATTAGAAATGTGTGCAGACAGTATGGGGGAGGAAAGTGTGAGTGGGCACAGAATAGATTCTGAGTAGTGTGAGGGTAACAGCCAGGAGGAGACAGTATGCCAAGTAGGAGGAGTGTAATGAAGGGGCACAGTAGAGAGACCTGGCTCTCTAGGAGGGACACAGTATGAGAAGGCAGCGTGAAGTATGGAAAAGAGAGAGGGCAGTGTGGATGGCATGTACCATAAGAGGGACAGTGAGGGTCATATTATGTGCTGGGAATAAAGTGAAGGGAATTTATTTACTCAGGGGCTCAGCCTAGGGCAGATATTTTTTATTCCGGAGCATTATAATAACACTGCTATCTTTAAGGGTGTTGTGTCGGGATGTGCTGCAGAAGACAGGAGAAGATGGAAGTCTGCAGAAACGAGCTCTGCCGGTGGATGAGAAGAGTCATCATGGCATCTGGACAAGATGAAGATGAAAAGAAAGAGGCGACTCCAGAAACAACGTCATCTATCAGGTACCTGGATGTAAATGTGGGTTTTTTTTGTGATACTAATTTTCATATTTTTATTTATGTTAGGAACATTAAAGGGGATGTCCAAGGTTGTGATGAGTCTGCAGTCATACTATGTGACTGCAGACTTCTGAATTCTCACAGTGCGCACAGCTATCATAATTCTTTGATGTTGGCGGTTTGCATACATGCGGTCACTTGCTGACTAGACATGTGTGGCCTCATTCAATGAAAATGAATTGTCTGAGGCCGGGCACGTCTAGTTGGAATGTGGCCTGAAGTATCCAAATCACATGCTTGTGGTGACATAACCGTCCACTCTGGCCACCAGCAAGGGAGAATCCTAAAAGTGTGCAGTGCTTGTGCTGTGAGAATTCAGAAGCCTGCAGTCACATAGAATGACTGCAGACTTTCATCTCAAACCTGGACGCACCCTTTAATTATAAAATGAAGCCCTGTAGCCAGTCCTAACAAAGTGTAATATCCTAACTGTCAGGATTAAGCTCTGCTTTCAGGTTCCAGCAGTCATCACATGGCCACTTCACTCATATGTGATATGTGATTTTCATATTTGCTGCCATGTGACAATGAGGTGTTCTTCCTGCTTCTCTCAGTTTTTCACTGAACATTGAGAGAATTAGGGAAAGCAGCTCATTGGCGCGTGACTAAGTGTGCCAAGCTGAATTCTTGCCCCGAGTGCCAGAAAACCTAGATAAACCTCTGGGATACGAGCTGATAGTCCTACTGAATAGACTGTTAGAATTTGTATTATGGCAAGAAAAAAGCAGCTAAGTAAAGAAAAACGAATGGCCATCATTACTTTAAGAAATGAAGGTCAGTCAGTCCGAAAAATTGGGAAAACTTTGCAGTGGCAAAAACCATCAAGCGAAAGAAACTGGCTAACATGAGGCCTGCCCCAGGAAAGGAAGACCAAGAGTCACCTCTGCTTCTGAGGATACGTTTATCCAAGTCACCAGCCTCAGAAATCACAGGTTAACAGCAGCTCAGATTAGAGACCAGGTCAATGCCACACAGAGTTCTAGCAACAGACACATCTCTACAACAACTGTTAAGAGGAGACTTTGTGCAGCAGGCCTTCATGGTAAGAAAGCTGCTAGGAAACCACTGCTAAGGACAGGCAACAAGCAGAGGAGACTTGTTTGGGCTAAAGAACACAAGGAATGGACATTACACCAGTGGAAATCTGTGTTTTGGTCTGATGAGTCCAAATTTGAGATCTTTGGTTCCAACCACCGTGTCTTTGAGCGACGCAGGAAAGTTGAATGGATGGACTCTACATGCCTGGTTCCCACCGTGAAGCATGGAGGAGGAGGTGTGATGTGGGGGTGCTTTGCTGGTGACACTGTTGGGGATTTATTCAAAATTGAAGGCATACTGAACCAGAATAGCTACCACAGCATCTTGCAGCTGCATGCTATTCCATCCGGTTTGCGTTTAGTTTGACCATCGCTTATTTTTTAACAGGACAATGACTGCAAACACACCTCCAGGCTGTGTAAGGGCTATTTGACCAAGAGGGAGAGTGATGGGGTGCTATGCCAGATGACCTGGCCTCCATAGTCACCAGACCTGAACCCAATCAAGATGGTTTGGGGTGAGCTGGACCGCATAGTGCAGGCAAAAGGGCCAACAAGTGCTAAGCATCTCTGGGAACTCCTTCAAGATTGTTGGAAGACCATCGCTGGTGACTACATCTTGAAGCTCATCAAGAGAATTCCAAGTGTGTGCAAAGCAGTCATCAAAGCAAAAGGTGGCTACTTTGAAGATCCTAGAATATAAGACATAATTTCAGTTGTTTCACACTTTTTTATTAAGTGTATAATTCCACATGTGTTAATTCATAGTTTTGATGCCTTCAGTGTGAATGTACAATTTTCATAGTCATGAAAATACAGAAAAGTCTTTAAATGAGAAGGTGTGTCCAAACTTTTGGTCTGTACTGTATATCCCATCTGTTTATATCCCACCCGTATATATCCCAACCATCTGTATATATCACACCAATCTGTATTTATCTCATCCATCTATATATCCCATTTCTCTGTATATACTGTATCTCATCCATCTGTATATATCCCACCCATTTATATATCCCACCCATCTGTACATATATGGCCCATCTATATATCCCACCCATCTGTATATTTTATGTAGAAATTGGAACACACTTAAAAAATCCAATGTGGATTCAAAGCCTACCATACAAAACATCCGACTTTTGCAGAGATATATCAAAATAGAATAGCACTCTGATAGTGACCAAAACAGAGTGATCTATTTCAAATGTTTATTTCTGTTAATGTTAATGATTATGTCTTATGACTTACAGCCAATGAAAACCCAAAAGTCATTATCTCAGTAAATTAGAATACTTTATAACACCAGTTTGAAAATTGATATTAAAATTCAAAATGTTGGCCTACTGAAATGTATGTTCAGTAAATGCACTCAATACTTGGTCGGGGCTCCTTTTGCACTTAAAGGACATATTTATTTAAGACATGCTTTTTCCCACCCTACTTACTGTACATGTAAGCTCAAACGAACAATTCCTATATTTATATGTACTCTATCCAAAAAGACCCATAAGTATTCATTATGCGTCGTTAATGAGTATTAAAAATATATATACAGTATGTATAAAGACAATAAGGCTTTTTTTATAGAAAACTATTTTTATAGAAAATATCTATGGTACCATAATGGATGAATCAGATTCCTCTGTGAATTAATATGAAATAATATTAATCTTTATTTTTATATAGCGCTAACATATTCCACAGCGCTTTACAGTTTGCAAACATTATCGCTGTCCCAGATGTGGCTCACAATCTAGAATCCCTATCGATATGTTATTATTTTCAGGGGTACCATCTTTTCTGTCCAGGCCTATTTCATGAGTTTTATTTTTTTTAATTCTGTGGAAGCATGATTGAAAAGCAATGTCTGACTTTCATGTGTTAATTCTCATAGATTTTTTTATTATTACTTTTGTCAGATTCAAGTTATTTCTGTGACCATTGTGGGTTTTTCTGTCATTAAACGAGGGGTACCAAAAATTATGACCACGTGTATTATGTTAGTTTGGTGAGTATAACTAATTTACATAATTGAATTAATTTTGAACACATTCAATCCTGCAGATTTTAGAGTATTCAGCATGTATATCCACTCCAATTCTTTTTGTTTTAGAAGGCGAACTCTGTTACCCCCTCTCTTCTGTGGTGGAATTATGTCAATAATTTCAAATCTTTGTTGTTTTTCCATATGGCCCAGTTCAAGAAAGTGCTTAGAGACTGGCAGATCCAGCCTCTTCTTCCTTACGGTATCTCGGTGATGGTTTGTACGTGTTTTGAAATCCCAAATTGTCTCACCAATATACCATAATGAACAAGGACACTGTAGGAGGTAGACTACATATTTTGAGTAGCATGTCAAATCGTGTTCTGGCACCTGTTACCTAATAGGGCCAAGAAACACAAAGAGGTCAAATAGCCCAACCCACTTCCTCACTCCAGTGTTTTTTCCTGTCCCTATGTTGCATGAGGAGGTCCTCCTGCCGTGCTCTGTGGCCAGCGACTTTTCACATACTTTCATGCTGGGCAGCTTTGGACCATTGCTCTGGCCTTCATCTCCGATGGCTGCTCCTGTCTCCCCCATGACACAGGACCTCACCTCTCTTCCTGCGCCTTATACTAAAGCAGAGCAGTATGACCGGGGGGGCCTCCCTGAGCTTCCCTGCTCTCCTCTTCTCACTTTGCTCCCTTAGTGGCGTCAGTTGCAGGTCCTTCAGTGTCAGACGCGGTCACAGGTCCTTCAGTGTAACTTCCAGTTGCTTTCCATGGTGGAACGCACTGCTGAGTTGCAGCACTCACATGGAGAAAGAGGTGTAAATACCTTAGGAGCCCCTGCAGGACCCTGCTTGTGATTATAAGGTCAGATAGGGTGATAATCATCCAATAGGATGCTGCGATGGAGTCCCTTCACCTCGATAAAAGGAGCCCAGACTGAAGACACCACAAGGTAGGACCTTTCTATGATGGAGGGTGGTCATTCTTTCTGCTCTGCATCTGCAGAACCCAGTACCTCTCCTTATTTTTGGGAGACAAAGATTCTGCTCCAAAAAGTAAAGTCAAGATGTCCCGTAAAATGTGTCATCTGTTTAAAAAACCTGCCATCTTCCCATAAGAAACGCCTGTGTCAAAGTTCCACAAAAAATCATTAAAGAAGGGCAGCCCTCCTTAATAGAAGAGCTAAGAGGAATGGTCCGCTCCTAGCTGCAATCATCAATAGCTTAGTTTTCCCAGTCCTTTTTGGTGACACCATCAGAGGCCAAAAAAAGGAAAATATGCATGGAGGAGCAATCTGATTCAGATTCACAGGAAAGTCATAAATCCTTCGCTAACTAGTGGTGGGAAGAAGGCAACTCAACCTTAGATACTGATCGGACACAGGGAAGTAAAAAATACTACTTTTCAAAGGACATGGAGGAACTTCTCACGGTGGTTAGAACAACGTTGAATGTGGAAGAGGAAGAAACTACTCACATGGTTCAGGATGAGATGTTTGGAGGTCTCAGGGCACAAAAGAAAATGATGTTCCCTGTACATGAGAACATACAAAGTCTGATATTTGACAAGTGGGAACTTCCAGAGAAATGCTTGGGGATATCAGCAGAACTGAAGGAGAGATTCTGGCTAGAGGAAAGAATATCTAAATGTTGGTCAGAAATACTGAAAGATATTCCAGTAGATAAAGTGGCAAAAAAGACAACGTTGCCCTTTGAAGACTCCTCACAACTTAGAGACTCAATGGATTGTAAAATGGACAGCCTGCTAAAGAAATCTTGGAAGACTTCCGCAACGCTGTTTATCGCAAATGTTGTATGTACTTGTATAGCAAGATCCATGTTTTGGTGGCTAAACCAGCAAGAACATCTCAGCATGGGAACCTCAAGAGAAGAGTTATTGAGGTCCATACCTCTTCTGCAAAAGGCCACAGGATTCTTAGCTAACGCTTCCGCTGAATCAGTAAGAACAGCAGCCAGATCTTCAGTCCTGTCTAACTAAACCTGCACTGTGGCTACAATTATCAGAAGCATATTTGGAAATACCTAAGGTTTGCAGTTGCCCAAGAACGTCAGGTACTGTACTATCAGTTCAACGCCCTTCCATTTTGGATTTCAGCAGCACCCTGAGTATTCACCAAGATCATGGCAGAATTGGTAGTGTCCTTAGTTCAAGAGTGATTCTCATGCACTAGCGGTAGATCCCTGCTGACTAGGCTATACCTCCCACAGGGTCAAAAGCCATTAAAAATCCAAGATTTCGAGACACCAGAGAACATGGGGTTAACACATAACCTTTATTCCATCCATAAAAATCACATGCACTAGCGGTAGATCCCTGCTGACTAGGCTATACCTCCCACAGGGTCAAAAGCCATAAAAAATCCAAGATTTTGAGACACCAGAGAACATGGGGTTAACACATAACCTTTATTCCATCCATAAAAATCACATGGTGAAATACAATTGAGGTAGACAAGTGAAGCAATATTTTGGCTCAAAAGGGCCTTTTTCAAGCCAGAAGTGCAATAAAAATTACAGCCATTGAAGTGGTAGCGTCCATCAGGAACCAAAACATCGGTATCGTTCCTTACCTCGACGACTGTCTGGTGATAGGCAGTCAGTAAACTCTCTAACATCACATACGGAAAATCCTTTGTCTTCCCTAGGATGTCTGATAAACTATCAGAAATCTAAACTGGACCCTTCCACCAAGATGATCTTCCTACGGATCCTGTTGAAGTTGCAGGACCAGATATCTTGGCTACCGAAGAAAGAAACAGATCCATATTTGTTCCAAAATAGCAGCTTTGCAAGATCAGATTACAATATTTCTGAGATTCGCAATGTCAGGCCTGGGTTCCATGACCTCTTATATCCAGGATTGGTCTCAGGCCCATACAAGTTTGGATGGAACCCCGGGATCCCTAAACAGAACAATCAGCTTACCTGGCCAAGTAAAAGCTTTACTCACCTGGTGGCTCAATCCAAAGAACTGGAGCAGAGGAGTAGCCTGGGACCAGAATCCAATATCAACCGTCACAACAGTCGCCAGCAGCAGAGGATGGCGAGCCACGGTTTCCCATGCCTCATTTCAGGGGACATGGTGTCAAGACATCAGTCTCCGCTTATCCAATTTCAGGGAGATGAAAACAGTAGAGGAAGCTCTGAAGGATGCAGTGTGCCTACTAAAGGGAACTCACATAAAAATATGCTCAGACAATATGACCACAGTTGCTCATCTACGCCACCAAGGAAGCACGAGAAACGAAAGCCTAAAAATGATTTCAAGCAGGATCTTTGCCTGGGCAGAATGACATGTGCTCTCCCTGTCCGCATTACATCTAAAACATAACACTAACGTGCAAGCAGACTCTCAGCAGAGAAACTATACAACCAGAGGAGTGGAGCCTAAATGTGGAAATATTTCAGATACTTGCAGAAAAATGGGGTCTCTCAGAGGTAGACCTGTTTGCTATCTGTCAAAAAGCAAAAGCAGACAAATACTCCTCCCTGGACGCAAGTGACACATACCTAGCAGTAGATGCTTTCTCTCACTGCTGGTACTTCAAACTGGCATACACCTTTCCTATGATTCCTGTCTTACCAAGAACATTGCAGAAAATCAGGAGAGACAAAACGAAGGCAATACTAGTGGCACCTCTCTGGCCAGGAAGTAATTGGTTTGGACCTCTGAACAGTTTGCAAATAGAAGAAGGACTCCTGGTTCATCCATCAATCAGCAACCTTCTCCACCAAGGGCTGATTTATCACCCAGATCCTCAAGCCTTACGGCTTGCAGCCTGGCTTCTGAGTCCGTCACCCTAACGGCTAAGGGTCTCTTGAACAAAGTGGTAAATAGTACTATTTAGAAAAACAGAAAGCCAATAAAAAATTCCATTTATAACAAAATATGGAAACATTTTCATATTCTGATGTAGCTCTACCCCTCCGAATCTTTTACATTCGAACATGGCTCGAATTCTTTATTTCCTGCAGAGTGGGCTGGAGAAAGGCTTAAAGACTAGTACACTAAAGGTCTATGTTGTAGCCCTCAGCTCATATGGTGATGACCTATACTGAAGAAAGTAAAGAAATAGCTAATATGATCAAGAAACATTGGAGTATGTTAAACAAATGGTTGCCAAATGTGGAATTTAAAAATCCTCCTTTTTTTCTCTTATAGAAGTAGGAACAAACAGGGTGATCTATTTCAAGTGTTTACTTTTGTTAATATTGATGATTATGGCTTACAGCCAATGAAAACCCAAAAGTCATTATCTCAGTAAATTAGAATAATTAATAAAAATAAACCTGCAAAGGCTTCCTAAGTGTTTAAAAAGGTCCTTTAGCCTGTTTCAATAGGCGCAACAATCATGGGGAAGACTGCTGATTTAACAGATGTTCAGAAGGCAGTCATTGACACACTCCACAAGGATGGTAAGCCACAAAAAGGTCCTTCCTAAAGAAGCTGGCTGTTCACAGAGTGCTGTATCCAAGCATATTAATGGAAAGTTGAATGGAAGGAAAAAGTGTGGTAGAAAAATGTGCACAAGTGTGGCACCCCTAGGGGTATTTGCCACAAAAATAGTTACTGACAGTAAATGCAAATACTAAAATAGCAAGACTGCACTACCACCTCCGGCCAGAAGGGGGAGCTCCAGAGACTCCCCTTGATCCATTCTGGTCTGAGAGAAGAACTGGCAGTTGGGCTAAGGAGCTGAAAGTGAGAGGTCATATAGCTGAATTTCTAACAGCCCTGTGACTGTTACCAGGCCTAAATCACCGGCCTGAGGAGAAGAGGGATAGAGAAAAAGGACATTGTGAGAACCGGGTAGCATTAATCACTACCCAGAACAGGCGCAAAGACGGATACCGGATCCGTGGCTGTATTCATTACATATAATACAGCAACCGGAAAAACGTGAGGTGATATCAGCTTCACTAGGGTCGGACGCAGCAACAGACACAGAGTTCAGCGGTACTCCTGGAGGGGGTAAGCCGATGAAAGGACTCGGGTTGCCCGTCGAACCAGGACCCGGAGGGGACAGATTGGGCCGGCAGCCAGTTCACATACAGCAGCAGGGCCACACAGATATTGCGTACAATAAGAGGCGAAGACCCCGGCAGGGTCAAAGTAACTCAGAGTTCCCATACAGACTCCGGTGACAGGACTGGTTGTAAATCCTTTTTTTGTTAAAGTAAACTGGTTAAACGTTTCAGTGCCTCAGTCTTTCATTTGGACAATAGCCATCTATCCAGGATTGGGATCATCACCGCTGGGAGAACCTGCTGCTGATCAAGTAAGTGCCTGTTCCCTCACGATACCCTTTACACTGTGCATTGCCTGAGGCCACAGCACCGGGTCAAGCCACCCGTGACACCCCCCTCAAGAGACAGACCCCATTGGTCCGGTGCTGGGTACCCCGGTCTCTTGGGCGTCACACAAGCAACCAGGATAACCGCAGCCTTGAAAGGATTGCTAAAGGGAACCTGTCACCTGAATTTGGCGGGACCGGTTTTGGGTCATATGGGCGGAGTTTTCGGGGGTTTGATTCACCCTTTCCTTACCCGCTGGCTGCATGCTGGCCGAAATATTGGGTTGAAGTTCATTCTCTGTCCTCCGTAGTACACGCCTTGCGCAGACGTATACTACGGAGGACAGAGAATGAACTTCAAACCAATATTTCGGCCAGCATGCAGCCAGCGGGTAAGGAAAGGGTGAACCAAACACCCAAAAACTCCGCCCATATGACCCAAAACCGTTCCTGCCAAATTCAGGTGACAGGTTCCCTTTAAGAAGTGGCAATTCAAAATTTGGGGGAGATTCACAAGGAGTGGACTGCTGCTGGAGTCATTGCTTCATGAGCCACCACACACAGAAGTATCCAGGACATGAGCTACAAGTCCTTCCTTGTGTCAAACCACTCATGACCAATAGACAACCCAAGAAGCGTCTTACCTGGGCCAAGTAAAAAAAGGACTGGACTGTTGCTCAGTGGTCCAAGGTGTCGTTTTCAGATGAAAGTAAATTTTGCATTTCATTTGGCCATCAAGGTCCCAGAGTCTGGAGGAAGAGTGGAGAGGCACACAATCCAAGCTGCTTCAGGTCTAATGTGAAGTTTCCATAATCAGTGATGGTTTGGGGAGCCATTTCATCTGCTGGTGTAGTTCTACATTTAGTGACATGCTTTTGTGTGTTTCAGGCATTTTCGCTTTGCAATACCTTGTGCATGTCAACGTAATTGTTCACATGTTTTTGATTGGTTCCTTATTCTCTATTTAAGATTAGGTCAATTTGTCAGGTATATCCTATGACTAAGGGCGCTTTTAATGCGCCAGAAACGCGTCAGGTGTCTCTCATGTTTTTAACCATGGCTTGACATGCCAAAATAAAGTTTTGATATTTTATCATACGGGTTGGAGTGGCAGATCTATTCCCTTTCCTTTTCTACGATGGCTGTGCTCTCCAGCGGGACTGGCACCCACCTGTTTTTCCAGATTGGACCCAACCTGGATTACATTGACAGCTCCTATACCTCTCTCTCAAACATTAGATAATGATCCCAAATTTAACATAATTAAAAAAAAAAGAAACTATTTTATAGGATGTTATGAAGGCAGGGGTAATAGAACAGGATCTATATGATTTTCTGTTGGTAGAAAATCCAAGAACACCTTTATTGTATACAATAGTAAAGATAAATAAATCATTAACAAATCCCCCAAGATGACCCATCATATCGAGGAGAATCAGCTTTTAACAAAATTGGTATCTTTTTGGATAAAATACTAAATCCCCTTTCAAAATGTGAAATCTGATTTGTTCAGGACACTCCATATTTCCTGAACAAACTACAGCAGATACAATTAAGGGATAAAATAATCCTAGCCTCATTTGATGTCACTTTTCATTCCAGTCTATAGATCATGATAGAGCAATTAAGGCAGTTGAGTGAAAACTGCAAACTCAGGATATATCGATAGAAAGTAGATAATTCATAGTGGACCTCTTAATTATGATTGTAAGACAAAATTATTTTTTTTGGGGGGATACATATTTTTTTACAACTACGTGGCAAAGTTATAGGGGCCAATATGGTGCCTGCCTATGCTAATAAAGTGATGAGTACCCTGGAGGAGGACTTCTTCTCTGTATTCCACCACTTCCAAAATGTACATAGGTGGTGAAGATTCATAAATGATGCTTTTTACAATTTAGTAGAGACAATCTTGTAGGCCGCCCTAGGCCTACAAGATTGTCATCAAACCTATCTAACGGTTATACAGAGAAAAGGGTGTTATCCATGTCTGCCATGTGTAAATTGCCCATTGATGTTGAATGGACCTACTTTTACTCACCCTGTAACAAGTGCCAGTTACAATATAGAACACTATTTGACATACAAATCAGAATATACCTCCTACAGTGCCCTTGCTCCATTTGGTATATCGGTGAGACAACTTGAGATTTCAAGACACGTATCAGCCACCACCGATATACCATAGGAAAGAAGAGGCTGGATCTGCCCATTTGTAAGGACTTCCTTGAAATGTGCCATATGGAAGAACAACTAAGATTTAAAATTATTGACATAATTCCACCACAGAGGAGAGGAGGTAACAGAGTTCGCCTTCTAAAACAAAAAGAATTAGAGTGGATATACAAGCTGAGTACTGGAAAACCTGCAGGACTGAATGTGGAGTTCAAAATTAATTCAATTATGTAAATTAGTTATACTGCCCATACTACCATAATACAGTATATGCTCTACCCTTGGTGATATAATAAGGATTTTATTAAAAATATGATTATGCTTCTTTTAGAATTTAAGTTATTTAATTATTACTTTTACACAGATCACATCTCAAATAAAGAATTCACAGAGGAATCTGATTCATCCATTATGGTGTCACAGATTTTTTTCTATAAAAATTGTTTTCTATAAAAAAAAAATTCTCAAAAGTCTTTATACATACTGTATACATCTTTTTTGAGCGCTTCCCAAAAAATGAGTATTTATGGGTGTTTTCGGATAGAGTACATATAAATATAGGAATTGTTCCTTTGAACTTACATGTAAGTAGAGTGGGAATAAAGCCTTTAATTCCTTTTGTATGATGGAAGGGACCTGACCCGAGAGTGCGACCTTCTCCTATCGTGACACAGGCAACTGGAATCGCCTTCACCAAAGGGGGCATTTTGGAATACTGGGGTTAGGATAATATATGCAAATATGTAGGCTTCCTAAAACCCTTACTCTATAAAGCCATGATATTAAAGTGTACGTTGTCAGTGACCATGGAATGTGTAATGCTCATTAAGGACATTAATGTCTTTCATAGCCTGATATAAAACTTCCTATTGTAAAGTAGAACCTTATCCCATAAGAAAAATGGCGCCTGCACATTCAGAAGCGTTAGTGAGTTGCCCCGCAAGGGGGCAAGGGGTACTCCGTACCGGGTCCTACTGCTTTACAGGGGGATGTCACAGTGGCTGCAACCAGGTCCGTGGCCCAGGGCACTCATGTAAAAGGGGGAAAGGTCTTTAAAGGGATAAAGTTTGTGTTTGTGACGCCATCTGTGGTATTCGGGCAGTGTGACCAACGCTGCTTTAAGGGGTCCGCTCGGGTGATGTTATGGCAGCAAGATGGTATACCTTCCCACAGGTGAAGTATGTCCCCAGTATGTAGATGGTGAATGGTGAATGGCGCAGTGAAGAACGAGGACACAAGGTTGCAGTCTCTTTACCTTTACTGAAGACTTCAGCATCCACAGTCCAGAGCACCAGATCACAGGGCAGGCAGAGTCCAGTCAGTTTGGTGGCAAGTCCAGAGTCCCCTTGTTAAGGTGGAAATCAGTAGCCTTCCCTTGCGCTGCAGTGGTGTAGCCCCTTACTGCCTATGGCTTCACATAAGGGTCTCACAGATGCGATGTTTCGCTCTCTCTGTCCCCCGTATAGGATAGGACAAAACCCATATGACTGGTGACTTGAGCCTGTTTATAGGGTCTCTTAGATAACCCGGCTCTGTGGATGTCACTGTGCCTCCTGTGTGTAGGGGCAGACAGGTAACCTGCAATTAGCTGTCCTGCCGGTCTCTGAAATAAGGCGTAGAGGTCCTTCCTCCCTCTGTGTTCTGTGTTATGAACTGGTGATTTAGAACCACAATGGACCTGGTGGTTAAGAGCACTGAAAATGACCTGATAGTTACTAATAACATAGGACGAGCTCTGAGACGTGGGAACTCTGCTGACCGCAATCCCTAATCCTATCACACCACACTAGAGGTAGCCGTGGAGCGCTCCTGACCAGACCTAGGCGCCTCGGGCACAGCCTGAGAAACTAGCTAGCCCTGAAGATAGAAAAATAAGCCTACCTTGCCTCAGAGAAATTCCCCAAAGGAAAAGGCAGCGCCCCACATATAATGACTGTGAGTAAAGATGAAAATACAAACACAGGGATGAAATAGATTTTGGCAAAGTGAGGCCCGACTTACTGAATAGACCGAGGATAGGAAAGATAGCTTTGCGGTCAGCACAAAAACCTACAAACAACCACGCAGAGGGCGCAAAAAGAACTTCCGCACCGACTAATGGTACGGAGGTGCTCCCTCTGCGTCCCAGAGCTTCCAGCAAGCAAGACAAACCAATATAGCAAGCTGGACAGAAAAAATAGCAAACAAAAGTAACACAAGCAGAACTTAGCTTATGCAGGGCAGACAGGCCACAAGAACGATCCAGGAGAGAGCAAGACCAATACTGGAACATTGACTGGAGGCTAGGAACAAAGAACTGGGTGGAGTTAAATAGAGCAGCACCTAACGACTTAACCTCGTCACCTGAGGAAGGAAACTCAGAAGCCGCAGCCCCATTCACATCCACCATAGGAAGCTCATGGACAGAACCAGCCGAAGTACCACTCATGACCACAAGAGGGAGCTTGACCACAGAATTTACAACAGTACCCCCCCCTTGAGGAGGGGTCACCGAACCCTCACCAGAGCCCCCAGGCCGACCAGGATGAGCCAAATGAAAGGCACGAACCAGATCGGCAGCATGAACATCAGAGGCAAAGACCCAGGAATTATCCTCCTGACCATAACCCTTCCACTTAACCAGGTACTGGAGTTTCCGTCTCGAAATACGAGAATCCAAAATCTTCTCCACTATATACTCCAACTCCCCCTCAACCAAAACCGGGGCAGGAGGATCAACGGATGGAACCACAGGTTCCACGTATCTCCGCAACAATGACCTATGGAATACATTATGGATGGAAAAAGAAGCTGGAAGGGTCAAACGAAAAGACACAGGATTAAGAACCTCAGAAATCTTATACGGACCAATAAAACGAGGCTTAAACTTAGGAGAGGAAACTTTCATAGGAACATAACGAGACGACAACCAAACCAAATCCCCAACACGAAGTCGGGGACCAACACAGCGCCTGCGGTTAGCGAAACGTTGAGCCTTCTCCTGGGACAATGTCAAATTGTCCACTACATGAGTCCAAATCTGCTGCAACCTATCCACCACAGTATCCACACCAGGACAGTCCGAAGACTCAACCTGCCCTGAAGAGAAACGAGGATGGAAACCAGAATTGCAGAAAAACGGAGAAACCAAAGTAGCCGAGCTGGACCGATTATTAAGGGCGAACTCAGCCAAAGGCAAAAAGGACACCCAATCATCCTGATCAGCAGAAACAAAACATCTCAGATATGTTTCCAAGGTCTGATTGGTTCGTTCAGTTTGGCCATTTGTCTGAGGATGGAAAGCCGAGGAAAAAGACAAATCAATGCCCATCCTAGCACAAAAGGCTCGCCAAAACCTCGAAACAAACTGGGAACCTCTGTCCGAAACGATGTTCTCCGGAATGCCATGTAAACGAACCACATGCTGGAAAAACAATGGCACCAAATCAGAGGAGGAAGGCAATTTAGACAAGGGTACCAAATGGACCATCTTAGAGAAGCGATCACAAACCACCCAAATGACCGACATCTTTTGCGAGACAGGGAGATCCAAAATAAAATCCATAGAGATATGTGTCCAGGGCCTCTTCGGGACCGGCAAGGGCAAAAGCAACCCACTGGCACGAGAACAGCAGGGCTTAGCCCAAGCACAAGTCCCACAGGACTGCACAAACGAACGCACATCCCGCGACAGAGATGGCCACCAAAAGGATCTAGCCACCAAATCTCTGGTACCAAAGATTCCAGGATGACCAGCCAACACCGAACAATGAACCTCAGAGATAACTCTACTCGTCCATTTATCAGGGACAAACAGTTTCTCCGCTGGGCAACGGTCAGGTCTATTAGCCTGAAATTTTTGCAGCACCCGTCACAAATCAGGGGAGATGGCAGACAAAATTACCCCCTCTTTGAGAATACCCGCCGGCTCAGGCAAACCCGGAGAGTCGGGCACAAAACTCCTAGACAGGGCATCCGCCTTCACATTCTTAGAGCCCGGAAGGTACGAAACCACAAAGTCAAAACGGGCAAAAAACAACGACCAACGAGCCTGTCTCGGATTCAACCGTTTGGCAGACTCGAGATAAGTCAAGTTCTTGTGATCAGTCAAGACCACCACGCGATGCTTAGCTCCTTCAAGCCAATGACGCCACTCCTCGAATGCCCACTTCATGGCCAGCAACTCTCGATTGCCAACATCATAATTACGCTCAGCAGGCGAAAACTTCCTGGAAAAGAAGGCACACGGTTTCATCACTGAGCCATCAGAACTTCTTTGCGACAAAACAGCCCCTGCTCCAATCTCAGAAGCATCAACCTCGACCTGGAACGGGAGCGAAACATCTGGCTGGCACAATACAGGGGCAGAAGAAAAACGACGCTTCAACTCCTGAAAAGCTTCCACAGCAGCAGAAGACCAATTGACCACATCAGCACCCTTCTTGGTTAAATCAGTCAACGGTTTAGCAATACTAGAAAAGTTATTGATGAAGCGACGATAAAAATTAGCAAAGCCCAGGAACTTTTGTAGACTCTTCAGAGATGTCGGCTGAGTCCAATCATAAATGGCCTGAACTTTAACAGGATCCATCTCGATAGTAGAAGGGGAAAAAATGAACCCCAAAAATGAAACCTTCTGAACACCAAAGAGACACTTTGACCCGTTCACAAACAAAGAATTCGCACGCAGGACCTGGAACACCATTCTGACCTGCTTCACGTGAGACTCCCAATCATCCGAGAAGACCAAAACATCATCAAAGTATACAATCAGGAATTTATCCAGGTACTCTCGGAAGATGTCATG